>NC_080171.1:93269469-94019469 GCF_950295315.1 Erinaceus europaeus | reverse complement strand
ACCTCACCAATGTGTCCTAAACTCTCATCTTTCCAGAGCCCCACCATACTAGGAAAAGATAGAAACAGGATGGAGTTATGGATTGACCTACCAATGTCTTAAGTTCAGTGGAGAAGCAATTACAGGAGCCAGGCCTTCCTCCTTCTGCACCCCATAAAGAATGATGGTCTGGGGAGTGAGGTGGTGGTTCACCAGGCTAAGCACAAAAAATAAGAATGGTGGTTTGTACTCCCAGAGAGATGAAGAATAGAGGTTTCTAATGGAGAGGATGGGACACAGATCTATAGTGGTGAGAATTGTATGGAATCATATACACCCTATCTTACAATTGCATTAATCATTATTAAATCACTAATATAAAAAAGCAGTGAAGTACTGAAGTACATACACAGATCAATAGAAAAGAATCTTAATGGTCTTTACTGAACAAATGGCTTCACCAAACAGCATGGAAACAGCATACATCCAGTGACAAACCTGATGGGTATTGAAAAATATGCACAGTATTTGACACCCCTGGTTCCAGAACTCCAGGTAAGGTTAGCAGACAACACAAGAACTTTGGGGCTGTTTGACTTTTTCCTCTGCCTAACTATTCTTCATCCTTCCCACATTGGAAACTACTTATACATTGAGTGTTCCCTAACAGACAGACTGAAAGCTAATCTCCATCTCTAACTGACTTCCCAAAACACTACTTACTCACTCACTACACACACACACTGCTCCAACATTTTGATTACTACGGAGATTTAAAAGGATCTAAGTATGGCCACAGTCTCCTGACGGAGGACTTGGAGTCACCTGCTCCCTTGAGGCCAGCTCCACTCAATTCTACTGCACATTAAAATTGTTGTATCTAAAGTGGTTACAGACAAACTCTTCAAAGGGAAGGTTGGAAAGACAGCACCTTGGTGCTCTCAGTTCAGTGAGAACCAAAAAAAGTTATGAGAGCAGAGCTTAACTCCTAAGAATTTGAAATGATTCTTACAATGAAGAGGGTGTCTGCCACAGTGAGACTGGGAAGCTTTGCTTTCTACAATGAGGAAGGGAGGAAAACAGAATGATGCTGAGGAAAAAAAAAAAAAAAAAAAAAAAGCTAAGAAAGATACAGGGACATGAGGCAGTATCTGGCCATAATTTTATCCTTTCTCTCAAATTTCATTGCTTATCACTAGCTAGAAGTTCACAAAGGTCAGCTTTTACTTCTGTGTAAAACTATCCAATCTGAAGAAGCAGTCGGAAAAGAGAGCTTACTTTTTAACCCACACAATATGAGAAGATTCCTGAATATGGAAAGTGAATATCAGTCCTGGCAGCACACTTGACCATCGACCTCAAACAGGTACTGATTTCTGATATTTGAAGGGTGTTTTATAAATTTCATGGATTAATAATACCACAGGATTCAGTCTTATCTATAGATCTAGACTGATAATTTGTGGTGAATCTACTTTATCACTGGGCTATATAGAAAGTCTTCATTCAATGTTTTCCTAGCATATTAATCCCTAGTAAGTAGATAATGGAGAACTTTGTAGAAGCATAAAAAAAAAAAGTTCTCTGCTACATGCAAGCCTGCTACATGCATGTTAGTATTTAGATCACTTCAGATCTTCACTTTACACTCCCTTTCACAAGTCGCTTACTTTTGCTGCTAATACATGTTTCATTAACTAGTTACACATGACACTTTATCAGTTTTTTACTGTACCACAAACACTCAGTCAACAGGTGAGAGAGAGAAGGTTCAAACCTCCTCTTCCAATTCCAAGTCCAGTGTGCTTTCTACCGCATCCTCAGCTATAGTGCACACACGTGTTCCAGCCATTCAAGATAGAAGTCTCCTTATTGTTACCAGTCAGTTATGTATACCAGCATTATCTAATTCTATGGCATGTTTCACACACGCACATGCACACATACACACAGAGGACCATACTGCAACAATATTTACTTTATTTAACGGGAGAAATACAGAGAAAGATACACACTGAGAGAAAAAGACCAGAGCACTGCTCAGCTCTTGTTTATGAGTGGTGGTGAGGATTGGAACTGGGAGCTCAGAGCCTCATAAAAACTCTTTTGCATAACCATTATGCTGTGTACCTAGGCACAGAGGTCAGTTCTTAAAGTGGAATGGGTAAAGTTAAAACAAATATGTGGGGTGCATATAATATGTGCAATATGTTTGTGTCTGTTTTAAGTGAAACAAGATCAAACTTGAAAGTTATATCTTGCAAAATGATAGAGGCAGAGAGAGAGGGAGAGGGAGGGGGAGAGAGAGTGAGAGAGAGAGAGAGAAAACAGTGAGGCTAGAACAAAAAATTTTGAAGGGAATATGGGGGAGGTAGAGTGTCAGTGGTATGGATTGGGTAGCAGCATATAATTTTAAGAAAGGCCAAACTGTGCACCTAAAACATATATTGTCTTGTAAATTAACATTTCCTCAATTAGAGGGGAAAAAAGAAAGAAAAGTAGATCTTCAGATTTTTTTTTTTTTAGTTACCAGGGCACTACTTAACACTGGCCTAAGGTTTCAACCTGAGACCTCAGAGCCTCGGGTATGAAAGAAGTATTTCATAATCTTTCTATCTGGCCCAGATGTACTTGACAAAAACATAAGGAAATTCATAGTGGTTAAGTCTTGGAACTCAATTGTTCTTGAGTGTGAGTTCTAATGCAATGAACTTTATGTATGGCTTTAGCAAACTATTTTAATCTCTAAACTATTTTATCTGTCTCTTTATCAGGGAAAATGGGAGAGAAACAGAAAGACAATAAATTAAAACTTATCTCACAAGCTTGTTGTGCTGATTAAATGCATGCAAGTAAGTGTATAACTATTGATTATTCTCATATTTTATCAAATTCAATCACAGAAATATATACTATCAAAAAAGGAAACATCTGTAAACTCATAGTAGCATTACTGCTACACATCAAAGCATTGAGTGTGAGGGTTAGAATTAATTAAATATTTAGATTGGCTACTTTGAGCTCACATTCAAATACCTCCTTGAGAGAAAAATTAATAGCAATGATGGGAACTTTCCTTATCCTGGAACTATTCATCTTTATCATAAATCTTATATTTTGTCAAAAAAATATAAAAATTCTATGGCATAAATATTAAGAGACCTATTCAATTTTAAGATAATAAAAGGATAAAGATATTTAATAACTTCTCTGATATATCAGCTGTAAAATGGGTTTTAAGTTTGCTACATGAGTGAATGAGTAAACAAATATTCATTTCTGCTATAATAAAATATGACCAGCTAGTATCTCCTAAACACCAACCAAGGGGGGATGAAAAGCTGTGCCTATGTGTTAAAGACTATACTATAAACCACTAACCCCACAATAAAATTGTATATAGGTAGTTAATATGCACACATCAATTTTGTAGGCATGAAAATATTTGGATCAAACTATCTATGTGAGCTAAGAGACATCAAGAAAACCATATTAATTCAAGTGTACTACATACAATGAAAAGAATAAAAATTAGGGCCAGATGGTGGCGCACCTGGTTGAGCGCACATGTTACAATGTGCAAGGACCCAGGTTTGATCACCTGGTCCCCACCTGCAGGGAGGAAGCTTCTCCCTTTCTTTTTTGTTCTTTCTCTTTTGCTTTCTAATATTTTTTGTGAGAGTAAATAAAAGCCCCTTTGCTTCCACTCACCCTCCAAAAAAAAGAAAGAAAGCAACCTCAGTAAATTTTAAATAAGGATGTTATGTTTTTTATGATGTTAAGCAAAGGAATGGATACAGTGACACATTAATAGCAGATTAGTGGGTTCTTTTTTGTTTTTTAATTTCCACATGGGTTATCACTGGGCCTCAGTGCCAGCACTATGAATTCACCACTCCTAGCAATTTGTTGTTGTTGGTTGGTTGGGTTTTTTAAATTTTATTTGAAAATTCAGAGAGAAATTGAGAGAGAAGGAGGTGATACAGAAGGATAGAGAAAGATATACTTGCAGAACTGTTTTATTACTAGTGAGTCATCCCCTTTCAGATGGGGAGCTTGAGTATGGGAACTTGAGCTCTCAAATGAGTGCACCACCACCAAGCCCTTTGATTAGTGGCTTCCAATGGAAATAAAGAGAGAGAGCTAAGATGGGATGATCTCACTGTCAGGCAGAAGTTGAAAAATAAGATCAGAAGAGAAAACACGAGTAGAACCCGAACTGGAATTGGCGTATTGCAGCAAAGTAAAAGACTCTGGTGTAGGTGGGTGGGGGGAGAATACAGGTTCAGGAAGGATGACAGAGGATCTAGTGGGGGTTGTATTGTTATATGGGCAACTGAAAAATGTTATGCATGTACAAACTATTGTATTTACTGTTGAATATAAAACAATTCCCCAATAAAGAAATTTAAAAAGAGAGAGAGGGTTAAGATGGAGGTTGGGGCACAGCACCCTGTAGCAGTGCAGATGGCACTTTGGTAGTGGGTGAGATGTACTGGCACATATTTTGTGGACAGGTAAAAGTTTATTCCTGGTACATCAACCACCCTGGAAATCAGCACTTCACAGAATTTTTTTTTTTTAAGTAGCTTTCATGAAGACAAAAAATTCTCCGATCTTTCCCTGATCTTTCTATTTTCTCAGCACCATTTCAGGGAGGGAATTTCAGATGAAAAGCCTAGCATAATCACAGGGAAAAAAATCTATAATACTGAGAAGTGGAAAAAAAAAACCTGCATTCTCTAAAGAAATCTCCACCTTACCCTATACTAATTCACTAATGTGGCTACATTTTCCTTTATTAAATGTAGAAGTAACTAATAATAGCTTTGGGGTAGTTGATAGAAGACAGATGGTTATGGTAGATAAATTATAGATGACAGATAGAACTTCTAGAAAATTGAAAAATCCACAGGCTACCTTATAATTAGCAGAAGAATGCACAGCAAAGTATTTAGCACATAGTAAAACCTCAACATAAAATATTTCTTAAAGTTAATTAAATAATTACTGATTTAAGTTCAACTTTCTTTCAGAAATGCATTTTTTTCCTCCAAGCCCATGATAACAAAACAAGAGCTTGTGAAGTCAGAGATAGGAAGGGAGAGCATTTAAGACAATGAAAGTGACTAATTACCTTGTGTCCTAATTATGATCTCATGCATAGAAAGAAAGGTAGGGAGAATTAGACTCGTTGGCATATTTCTGAGTACACTTGTAGAGATATATTTTAACTTTAGAAGATCCCATATTTCAGCTGGATCCACAACAATGGACAAAGTCAACCAAAACAAAACAGTCACTGAATTCATACTGCTGGGATTCTCCTCCCGACCTGAGGACCAGAAACCACTCTTCATCCTCTTCCTCACCATGTACCTCGTCACCATAAAAGGAAATCTGCTCATCATCCTCGCCATCCGCTCTGATCCTCACCTCCAAACCCCCATGTACTTCTTCCTGAGTTTCCTGTCCTTCACTGACATTTGCTTCAGCACAACCATTGTCCCCAAGATGCTGGTCAATTTCCTGTCAGACAAGAAGACCATCTCCTATGCTGGGTGTCTCACACAGATGTATTTCACCTATGCTTTGGCCAACACTGACAGCTGCCTTTTAGCAGTGATGGCCTTTGATCGCTATGTGGCCATCTGTGACCCCTTCCACTATGTGACTATCATGAGCCACCACCGCTGTATCCTGCTGGTGGCTTTTTCTGGTTTCCTTCCTCAGCTCCATTCACTCCTACATATACTTTTGCTAACTCCTCTCAACTTCTGTGACTCTAATGTTATTGACCATTTCTTTTGTGACATCAACCCTCTGCTCAAATTATCCTGTTCCTCCACATATGTCAATGAAATTGTCATCATGATAGAAGGCTCTATTGTTCTGGTAACCCCCTTTCTGTGCATTCTTTTCTCTTACATACGAATCCTCATTGTGGTTCTCAAGGCCCCCTCAGTTTCTGGATTACGCAAAGCCTTCTCCACCTGTGGTTCCCACTTGACTGTGGTAACTCTCTTTTATGGCAGCATTTTCTACATTTATTTACAGCCTTTGTCTAGCTATACTGTTAAAGCACGTGTGGCCACCATTGTCTACACAGTTCTGACTTCCATGTTGAACCCTTTTATCTACAGTCTGAGAAATAAAGATATGAAGAGGAGTCTAGGGAAGCTGATGAGCAGAAGGAAATTCTAGCCAAAACTCCTCTATGTATTGTTTCTTCTGCTTCTTGATACAATAAACACTGAAATACAGCAGATAAAAGTCATTTCTGCAGTTAATGTTCATTTGTAGCCAGTCTTAATTTAATTTTATTAGTGACTTAATATTTAATTACAAAATTTACATAACATGATAACTCCACACTATTCCCACCACCAGAGTTCTGATTCCACAGTTCCTCCATTGTAGGTTGTAGAAGTTCTCTCAAAGTTGCACATATAGGTTAACTAATATTTCTACAGCTATCTGTGTATATGTGGATATATTTCCCCCTTTTTAGGTCCTTTTATCTCTCCCTTTCCAAGTCATGCATAAGCCTATCACTACATCCAAATGCCCCTCCCTTTTTCCTCTTCTCTCTCTGGGATCTAATGGAGATGTAGTTCAGAGCTGTCAGTAACCACTTCTTTATTTGAACAGTGATTAGTTTGAAGATTTTGTTACAACTCAGTAATTTCGGAGCATGGTGGTGGCTCATCTTGCTGAGTGCATGCACCACAGTGCCTGGTTTCAAGTCCCTGGTTTCAAGGCCTGGTTTCAAGTCCCTGGCCCCACCTGCAGGGGAAATTTTCACAAATGGTAAAGCAGGGCTACAGGTGTCTCTCTATCTCTCTTCCTTTCTGTCTTCCCCTTCCACTATCAATTTCTCTCTGTCACTACCCAGTAAATTAGTAAAGATATATTTTTTTTAATTTTTGAAAAAAGAATTCAGTAATTGCTCTAAAATCTACTACAAGTCTTAGCTTCTACTTTAGCAAAAGTTCAGTTATTCTTAACAATATCTTTGTGAGTTACTTTAGATTTCCTTAAGGTTGTTACTTTAAATAAGTTCCATAGTCAGTTTCCAAGTTTCTTGGCAGTCATTAATACTGATTTCTGGAGTAACACAAAAATGAAATCCTTAATTCTAGGGGCCAGACTGTGGCACAACCAGTTAGTTGAGTGCACCTGTTACTATGCATATGGACCTAAATTCAGGCTTCCACCTCCACCTGCAAGTGGATGAATAATGTTGAGGGAAGACCTAGACTGGGTGTTGGTCTGCTTCTAAATTCTGCTTCTAAGACCCCTTCTGTTTCATTGGCTCAATACCCCCTGCTTAACACTGTATTCTATTTACATAACCACTGTTAACTAAGCACTGCCCTGCCTCCAGCGCATTGGTTTAATCCTCACTGTTTTGCATGCTTTTTCCTTCTCCCCACCCCCTATCCTACGTACATCCTCTTCAGACCTGACTCTTCCGCCTCAGGATATATAAGGACAAGATAGTGATTAGAGATAGCTTAGATTGCACTGCGTTCCACATGAATAAAGACTGAACTGCGTACCACTCAGCCATGAGTCCCTGGTCGTCTCTCTCTCCCACCCGCGAAGCTAGCCAGACAATTGGGGATGACAGTGTTTTGCAGAAAACAGAGAAATTTTACACATGTACCAACAACTGTGTATACTATAAACCATATAATACCCCCAGTAAAAAAAAAATTAATTTAAAAAAGAATGTTATGGACTCTGTAGTGAACAAATATTCAGGTCTAAACATTGATTAGCTAAGATAGTAGTGCACTACACAACTGCCCCCAATAACTAGTTTTTTGTTCCAGAGAAATGAGTTGTTTTTAAGTCTCCCTGGTCACTGAAGTACACCCCTTTTAGATACTCATTCCTCTGACTCTCACTTCATTTCCTTTACTTTAAAAGATTCCTCTATTTCTGCTATTATACCTTCTGCCTCCTAGAGAAATATTTAAACTTAGGAAGCTAGGGGCTGGAAATGACCTACATGTCAACCTGTGGTAGAGTGAATAAATTCATTGTATGAACTATGAATGTAATAATATATTTTAAAGTGAAAGTGGCTGAGAAAGCTGTGGTATATATACACAATGGAATACTATACAGTTATCAAGAACAATGAACCCACCTTCTCTGACCCATCTTGGACAGAGCTAGAAGGAATTATGTTAAGTGAGCTAAGTCAGAAAGATAAAGATGAGTATGGGATGATCCCACTCATCAACAGAAGTTGACTAAGAAGATCTGAAAGGGAAACTAAAAGCAGGATCTGATTAAATTGAAAGTAGGGCATCAAAGTAAAAACCCTGTGGTGGGGGGTAGACATGCAGCTTCCTGGGCCGGTGGGGGGTGGGGGTAGGTGGGTGGGATGGGACACAGTCTTTTGGTGGTGGGAATGGTGTTTATGTACACTCCTAGTAAAGTGTAGTCATATAAATCACTAGTTAATTAATATGAGAGGGGGGAAATTAATTGTATGTCTTGAAGTTTTTAAAACATAGACTGAGTCTTTTTAATATATAGGCTGTGTATTTGATATGCGGACTCTCTCAAAAGCCTAGACCAAGTAGATCAGAAGCAACCAGTGGCACAGCTATATACAAGATACTGGGTACTATAAAGCAAACCCTTACAAAAGGACTTTTCAAAGTTAACCCAATTACCAAATAATGTGATGATAACATTAACTGTCCATTGTCTTTTTGAACCCTAAGACAGCAGGAACCTCACATCTCCACTCTAGAGCCTATATTTCCCCCAGTCCTGGAACCTTAGAGTAGGACCCACTTTTCCGCATGCCTCTCCCAATCCATATCAAATAATATCACATCTGCCAGTCGCAACCTAAACAATGCAACGATTGCCACCTCAACATGCTTCACCTCAGACTGTGTCCAGAGACTTCACGTGTGGAATGACAACCCTTCAGCTTCATTACTCGGGTGAGACCTTTCCTTTCATAGAATTCTCTAATTCCATCCCAGGTGGTTCACTTTCTAACAAAGTCCCAAAACCTAGATATAGACCAGGTTCTGTGAGAGAGAGCATATGTTCACATGTATCCATAAACTAGTGCAAAATATATACCTGAAAGCAAAAGTACACTAGAGTTTGCAGTGAGTACCCCCCTAACACTTCCTCTCCACTATTCCAAGCTTTGGGTCCATGATAGCTCAACAATTTGTTTGGCTTTGTATGTTAACTCTCTTTTCAGCTACCAGGTGCCAGATGCCATCAGGATGCCGGCCAGGCTTCCCTGGACTGAAGACCCCACCAATGCGTCCTGGAGCTCCACTTCCCCAGAGACCCACCTTACTAGGGAAAGAGAGAGGCAGACTGGGAGTATGGACCGACCAGTCAACGTCCATGTTCAGCGTGGAAGCAATTACAGAAGCCAGACCTTCTACCTTCTGCAACCCACAATGACCCTGGGTCCATGCTCCCAGAGGGATAGAGAATGGGAAAGCTGTCAGGGGAGGGGATGGGATATGGAGATTGGGTGGTGGGAATTGTGTGGAGTTGTACCCCTCCTACCCTATGGTTTTGTTAATTTATCCTTTCTTAAATAAAAAATAAATTTTAAAAAAGAATTATGTATATAGAAATTATCTTAGTGAAGGAGGTGAAAGACCTGTACACTATAAACTATTACCCATTACTAAAGGAAATGGAAAACACAAAGAGAAGAGGACTTATGTTTGTGGTTAGAGTGCTATATGCAAAACTGAGGGGGAGTGGTCAGTGGCGCACTGACTTAAGCACACACAGTACGAAGCACAGAGACCTCAGTTAAAGCCCCACTGCTCCCCACCTGTAGAAAGGTCATTACAGTGAAGTAGGTCTTCAGGTGTTTTTCTGTCTCTCCCCCTCTCTATCCCCTCTCCCCTTTCAATTTCTCTCTGTCCTATCCAATAAGAAAGGAAAAATGGCCGCCAGAAGCTGTGAATTTGTAGTACAGTCACTGAGCCCCAGCAATAATCCAGGAGGCAAAAAAGAAAAGAAAATGAGAAATGTTTCACATGTACCAATTAGTATATTTTACTGTTGTCTGTAAACCATTAATCCCCCCAATAAAGAAAAAAATATATTTGAAAAAGATGAAATAAAGAAATTAGCCCTGAAAAAAATAAGACACAAACAAATGGAAAGATGTTCCATACATGGTAAAAATGACCATCCTGTGCAGAGCAATGAACAGATTCAATCCCTTACAAAGTTCCATTGAATTCCTTTAAGAGAACAGAATAGATGCTACAGAAGCTTCTTTGGAACAAGGTCAGTAGAATAAAATCTTATGGTCTTCACTAAAGAAACGGCTTCAGTGAGTTGTGCACAGCGGGATAGGCACAGGTGGCAAAGCGCAAGGACTGGCATAAGAATCCCAGTTCGAGCCCTCAGCCCCCCTCCTGCAGGTCTGCAGGTGTCTATCTTTCTCTCCCCCACTCTGTCTTCCCCTCCTGTCTCCATTTCTCTCTGTCATATCCGACAACAACATCAATAATAACTACGACAAAAAGGAATAAATAAATAAATAAATATTAAAAATTTAAAAAAGAAATGGCTTCACCGAACAACATGGGGACAACCTATATCCAGTGATAAACCTGAGGGATAATGAAAAACATGCACAGCACTTGACACCCCTGGTTCCAGAACTCAGGGTAAGGCTAGCAGACAGCACAAGAACTTTAGGCCTGATAGTGACTAAAGAGTCATCGTTAAAGTATGCCAGTCTCTTGCCCTTATTCAGCTTTTGCAGTCCTCACTTTGATAAGGTTTGCTTTGGAGTGAGTGAGAGAACTGTAATAGGAAGTAGGTGAGGAGGGTGTCTAAGTCTACGTAGACACTATTTCATTATGAACTTTGTACTGACTCACTACAGACTATTGTGTACTTTTGCTTTCAGGTATATATTTTAGCCTAATTTATGGATACATGTAAACATATGCTAGGCTAATGTCAGGGTGCCTCTCCACGGGCGCATACTCTCTGGGTTGGGGAGATGGCAACTGGAGGCAGCCTGGTCTGCTACTCACTCAGCGGCACAAGAGAGATGACCCAGGAACAGAGCTGGTGATCGTGAGGTAATTCAATCCTTTATTGATCAGAGAGCCAAGGCTTTCAAGAATCGGACCTGGAAGTGGCAAGTCAGAAATGGAAATGGTTAGGAAAGGGGCAGAGAAAAAGCAAAAGGGGGCTAGGAAAGGTAGGAACTTTCTTAGCAACTTTGCCAGGGTTTTAACTGGTAGGATAAATAATACCCTGCAGACAGGGAGGGTCTTGAGGGAAGAAAGAAGATAGATCAAAGGAATGGAATAGGTGGGGATCTTTCAGGCAAAACAATGATTATGTAGATAATAAGGGAGCAGCCATATAGTATCAGGAATGCAGGGTGCTTTGTGAGGTAAGGAGTCTGATAAGAGGAGGCAAACCTGGGGGGGTTTGTCCCTCCTTGCTCCACCTCTGTGTAGAGAGAGAGAGATTGACAGAATGGATGTCCCCTCAAGTCAAGCCCTACCAAGTTCAACCACATCCTCACAACCCACCAATATGTCCTGGAGCTCCACTTCCCCAGAGCCCTTCCCCACTAGGGAAAGAGAAAGACAGGCTGGGAATATGGATCAACCTGCCAATGTCCATGTTCAGCGGGGAAGCAATTACAGAAGCCAGCCCTTCCACCTTCTGCATCCCACAATGACCTTGGGTCCATACTCCCAGAGGGTTAAAGAATAAGAAAGCTATCAGGGAAAGGGATGGGAGTCAGAGTTCTGGTGGTAGGAATTGTGTGGAGTTGCACCCCTATTATCCTATGGTTTAGTCAATGTTTCCTTTTTATAAGTAAAAAAATAAAAAAATAAACTTTAGGCCTGTTCAACTTTTCACTCTGCCTAATGCTTCTTTAACTTTCCCATTTGAAAACTACTAATAAATTGAGCATACCCTAATAGACAGACTGAAGGCTAATCTCCATCTCGAACTGACTTCCCATACACTAATTTATTCACCCACTATACAAACAGAGATACACACACACACACACACACACACACACACACACACCTACACACCTCCAATTATTTGATTACTATGGAGATTTAAAAGGCTATAAAAATGGCCTGAAAGAGGCCTCAGGAGTCACCTGCTCCCTTGAGGCCAGCTCCACTCAATTCTACTGCCCATTATAATTGCTGTATCTAAAGTGGTTATAGAAAAACTCTTCAAAAGGAAGGTTGGAAAGAGAGTACAGCACCATGATTCTCTCAGTTCAGTGAAAACCAAAAAAGGTTATGTGAACTAATCTTAACTCCTAAGAATTTTAAAGTGTTCTTACAATGAAGAAGATTTCTACCATAGTGAGACTGGGAAGCTTTGCTCTCTATTGTTGGAAAATGAGGGAAACAGGATGATGTCTTGAGAAACAAAGGCTGAGAAAGATACAGGGACATGAGGCAGTAGAGTAACTGCCCATACTTTCCTCCTTCCTCCAAGTTTTGTTGGTTATCACTAGCTAGAATTTCATATAGGTCAGCTTTTACTTCTGTGTAAACCTACAGTTTGGAGAAGCAGTCAGAAGAGAGAGCTTACCTTTTAACCCACACATGAGAAGATTCCTGAATGTGGAACGTGAGCATCAGTCCTGGTTGTACACCTGACCATCCACCTCAAACAGGTACTGATTTCTGGGTTTTGGAGGAAGCTTCATAAATTCTCCATATTAATAGCATCACAGAGTTCAGTCCAATCTGTAGATGTAGTTTTATGATTTGTGGTAAATCTATTTTATCACTAGGCTATGCCATGTCTTTATCCCATGTATTTTTTTAATTTCTTTTTACTTTTTTTTCTTCTTTTTTTTTTTCTTTTATATCATGTATTTTTGAGTAAACAAGTCCCTAGTAGTAGATAATGGGAAACTTAGTAGAAACCATAAAGCAAAAAAGTTCTCTGCTACATGTAAGCATGTATTTTGGTGTTTAGATCACTTTAAATCTTCACTTTACACTCCCTAGACACTCCTTCCATAAATCGCTTACTTTTGCTAATGTATGTTTCATCAACTAGTTTCACATGACACTTGATCAGCTTTTTACTGTACCACAAACACTCAGTCAACAGGTGAGAGAAAGAAGGTTCAAACCTCCTCTTCTAATTCCAAGTCCAGTGTGCTTTCTACGGCATCCTCAGCTACAGTGCACACACGTGTTCCAGCCATTCGAGACAGAAGTCTCCTTATCGTTACCAGTCAGTTATGTATATCAGCATTATCTAATTCTACGGCATGTTTCACACAGACACACATACACACACACACACACACACACACACACACAAGATCATACTGCAGCAGCAATAGTCAGTTCTTTTTTAGTTTTATTTATTAAATGAGAGAAACACAGAGAAAGATAGACACTGAGAGAAAAAGGCCAGAGCACTATTCAGCTTTGGTTTATGAGTGGTGATGGGGATTGAACCTGGGAGTTAGGAGTTCAGGTATGAAGCTCTTTTGCATAACCATTATGCTATGTCCTTAGACCCAGAGGTCAGTTCTTAATGTGGAATGAAAAATATTAAAACAAATATGTGCTGCACTCATTTCAGGACCAGTCTTCTTCGAGTAGCCGAGTATGTTGACCCTGCCTCCCTTTGGATAGTGGGGCAATTTCTGCCACTGTTGAAGGCAAGGTCCAGTAGAGGCCCACAAGAGGATTTACGATGTTGTGCCTGTTGGAGATGACCACTGATGATGAAGAGAGGGATCCGTTGGAGGTCTAGGCCTATCATCTCTGTGGGAATCCCAGGATTCTCTAACTGGGGCCCTGATGGTGGGGTGGGCTAGTAGTGACCAAAAAGACCCACTTCTTTGTAGAAAGAGAGTAAAAGAAGATTTACAACAATCTTTTTGTACCACACCATGAAAAAGAAAATGAGTAGGAGATGGATGGGTTAAACATAATACATGTAAATTTTTGCAATACAATCTTTTCATTATCCAAATTAAATTTCAGATGATTATATTTTTTCTATATTTATTTTCAAGAGATGCAGAGACACAGGAAGAAAACTAGAAAGAGATCATGGCAGCACTCAGTTTTGGTATGTGGTAGTGTCCTGGGGACTGAACCTGGGAACTCTGGTGGCTCAGGCACAAAAGATCGTTATCCTACTTTTGCTCCATTTTCCATATCTCCTCATCCCTCAAATCATTATATCCTAAATGAGGGATTATATCTATAAAGCACAGATACATATCTTAATTCATTCTCTAATGCTATATAGGATTTTTTAGCTAAAATATTCTTTAACTGATTTGAATAAAGAAAGTTATTAATGGGGGTCAGGTGGTGGCACACCAAGAAAAAAAATGTGAGATGTATATGATATGTACAATATGTTTGTATCTGTTTTAAGTGGAAAGTTATCAAATTTGAAAGTTATATCTTGCAGAGAGATAGGAAGTAGTGAATACTAGGAGAAAAGATACTGAAGGAACATGCAGAGGACAACTGTCATCTTGGTAGTGAGTGTGTAACAACATACAATTTTAATAAAGGTCAAATTGTACACCTAAAACATTTATTGTCTTGTAAAAGAAAAGTAGATCCTCTTCAGATGTACTTTTTTGTTGTTGTTGTTATTACTTACCAGAGCACTGCTTAACTCTGGACTATGGTGGTGCTGGAGTTTGAACCTCAGACTTCAGAGCCTCAGGCATGAAAGATAGCCCAGATGTACTATCATAGCTTTAAAAAAACATAAGGAAATTCATAGTAAAGTCTTGGAACTCAATTATTCTTGAGTGTGAGTTCTTTTAATGCAGTTTACTTTATGTTTGACTTTGGCTTAAACTATTTTAACCTCTGTTTAAACTAAAGAGAGAAAGAGAAAGAGAGAGAATGAATTAAAACTTATCTCACACAATTGTTGTGATGATTAAATGCATGAAAAGTAAGTGCATAATTACAGATTTCTCTATATTTTCAGCTTATTCAAACAGAGAAATATATGTGCCATCTAGAAAAAAAACTCTGTAAACTCATAGTAGCATTATTGGAACATCAAAGCATTGAACTGTGAGGGTTAGAGTTAATTAAATATTTAGATTTGTTACTTTTGAGTAAACATTCAAACATTTCCTTGAGGGAAAAGGCAAAGGCAATGATGGTGAGTTTCCTTACCCTGGAACCATTCTAATTTTTCTTAATAACTGTTTTGATTTCTTTGTCTGTGATTGGTCCATTTATGTTTTGTAGTTCTTCTTGGTTTAATTTTGGAAGGGTATATGTTTCTAGGAATTCTTCCATTTCTTCCAGATTCTCTAACTTGGTGGCCTATAGTTGTTCATAAAAGCTTCACATGATTTTTTGGATTTCGGTGGTGTCTGTTGTGATAGCTCCTCTATTGTCTGTAATTCTATTTATTTGAATCTTCTTCTTTTTTTAGTGAGTCTGACCAAGGGTTTAGTCAATTTTGTTTAATTTTTGAAAGAACCAACATTTGGCTTCATTGATCTTTTGAATGGTTCCTTATTTTTTATGTTGTTTATTTCTACTCTAGTTTTAGTGATTTCAGTCCTTCTGGTTGTTTTAGTATTCCTTTGTTCCTCTTCTTCTAAGTCTTTATGGCATACAGTAAGGTAGTTTATTTGAGCTTTTTCTTGTTCTCTAATGTGTGATTGTATGGCTATAAGTTTCCCTCTCAGTACTGCTTTAGCTATGTCCCAAATATTTTGATAGCTTGTGTCTTCATTTTCATTTATTTCTAGGAACATTTGAATTTCTTGCTTGAGTGCCTCCTTGACCCAGCCATTATTAAATAGTATGTTGTTGAGTTTCCAAATTTTGTGACTTTTAGTAATTTTCTGTTTGTTGTTGAGTATGAGCACTGTGGTCTGAGAAGATACTTGAGATGATTTCAATGCTCTTGAATTTGTTGATACTGTCTTTGTGGCCTAACATGTGGTCTATCCTTGAGGATGTGCTGTGTGGATTTGAAAAGAATGTGTATTCCAGTTTTTTGGAGTGAAGAACTCCAAAAATGTCCAGGAAGTCTAGTCTGTCAATCTCTTCATTTAATTCTCTTATTTCTTGGTTGAGTCTCTCCTTCACTGATCTAAGTGAAAGAGTGGCGTGTTGAAGTCTTCCACTACTATTGTATTACTTTAGATGTATTTTTGTAGTTCTTTCAGTAGGTATTTGAAGTATTTATATGGGCTCTTACTGGGTGCATAGATGTTAATAATTGTTAAATCTTCTTGGTTTATTGATCCTCTAATTATTATGTAATGGCCTTGCCTACCTTTTATTACTTTATTTAATTTAAAGTCTATTGTGCCAGACATGAGAATGGCTGCTCCTGACCTTTTTTGTGTACCATTAGCCTGTAGGATATTTTCCATCCCTTCACTTTAAGCCTGTGTTTGTCTTGTTGGGTCAGATGAGATTCTTGCAAGCAACATATGGTTGGGTTGTGTTTTCAGATCCATCCTCCCACTGTCTGCCTTTTAATGGGTCAATTTAAACCATTGACATTTCTTGATACTATGCATTTAATGTATTGTAGTGCATTTATTCAACAATTCTTTATTTTCTCTGGTATATGGCAAGTATTATTGTGATGTTCTTGTTTATAAGAGGTCTTTTTGAACCTCTTTCAGGGCAGGCTTGGTGAAGGTTGCCTCCTTTAACTGTTGTCTGTCTGAGAAATTTTTTATCCCTTCATCTAGTCTGAATGAAAGTCTAGTAAGCTATATTATCATTGGTTGAAAACCTTTTTCATTCAGGGCTCAATAGATATCTTCCCATTCTCTTCTGGCTTTTAGAGTTTGAGTGGAGAAGTCTCCTGATAGTTTTATGGGTTTTCCCCTCTATGTAGTTTTTGTTTTTCTCTTGCAGCTTTTAGGATACTTTCTTTATCCTTATTTCTTTTCATTGTAACTATGATGTGTCTTGGTGTCTTCAGGTCTGGGTTGATTTTGTTTGGGACTCTCTAAGCCTCTTGAATCTTAATGTCCTTTCTGTTGTTTAGGTATGAGAAGTTTTCTTCTATAATTTCCTCTAGAATGTTTACTTTCCCTTCCTCTCTTTCTTCCTCTGGCAGGCCAATTATATGAATGTTACTTCTTTTGAGAGGATCCCATATGTTTCTGTTGTTGTTTTCAGTGTCTCTCAATCTCTTTTTGAGCTCTTTTTTTGTCTTTCTTAGTTTTCTCTAACTCATGCTCTGTCTGGCTAATTCTGTTTTCTGCTTCTGTTAGCCTGCTTTCCTTTCCCTCAGCTTCTTTCTTCAGTTCAGGTATAGCATTAGCTTGTTCTGCTAATTTACCTTTTAGTTCAGCTATTTCAGCTTTCAGTTCTCTAATTACTTCAAGGTAGCTTATGTTTTACTTGAAGGTCTCATCTGTTGTTTACCTAATTATGATAACCCTTTCCTTCATAGTTGTATTAATTTCTGTGATTGTTAGGTTTCTTATTGCTTGCATACTTTTCTTATGTGTTCTTATCAGTTACTTCTAACTGATTTGGAGTTTCTTCTGGGTTTCTGTCTCAATTCATTGTGGTAGCAGTTTTATTTGCTCTTGATTTTACCATTTTATTTTTATTGATGTGTTTTTTTATTTTTCTTTTCTGTCGTTCTCTAATTGCTGTGTTTTGAATACAAGCCATGCTATATTAAATACCTTTATGACAAATGTAATCACCCCACCTCAGAAATTATAACAATAGTAACTGAAGCAAGGATTGATGCAGTTCAACCAAAACCAGTTACCCAAACAAAACCTTGAGTCCAAGAAAAAACAGTAGTTAAATCCAAAGGAAAAAGAAAGAGAAAGGAAAAAGGGGAAAGCAAGAATAGATAATTATGCAAATCTACTGTCCAGTGTAAATTCTAGGGATAGCAAGAGGAGAAAAAAAATAGAGAAAAGAGACACACAGAAAGAGAGAGAGAGAGTCCACTCTGAGTCATATTTCTTCCCCAAAATAATTCACAAACGAGTATCAGTGAATTCAGAAATTTAAAGGAGGAAGGAAGCAGACAAGAACAAGAAAAAAGAAAAAAAAAAAGAGCATTGAAAGGATATAGTTTTGTTTTGTTTTTGTTTTTGTTTTGTTTTTGAGTTAGCTAGGGGAGGGGGAAAGGAGAGTGTAGGGAGAAGTAGAGAGAAAAAAGTTCCTCTCACACTGGATAGGACACCCAGTCACCTAGCAATGGAGAAAACAACAACAGTTAATTTTGGTCAACCTAAAGAAGAAGGAGCAAAAGAGACAAACATATATAATAATAGTAATAATAAAATAGAATAGACTAAAAAACTCTAACAGTCAGTCTGCAGGTTGGACTGCTCTGGATCAGACAGCCTGAGCAAAGACAGACAATTGTAAGAAGTGTCCAAGAAAAAAAATAATAACCTCCAGGTAGTCTTTCCCAGGCATGGGTGAGGTCAGGTATTTTGTCACTCAAATAGAGCTCTAGCCACTTAAAAAGAAAGAGAGAGAGAAGGACAACAAAAAGGGAAAAGACCTGGAATGACACCTCTAGTGAGCCAGGAATCTTGGTAAAGAAAATAGCTCAGCGGGGAGCCTGCTAGGAGAGGCTCTCCAATCCCTGGGGGCTGGGGTGAGGGGGAGGGATGATCTTCAGAAATAATCAGAAGATGAGATAAATAAATAAATATAAAAAGTTTAAAAAATAATGATAACTTTCCTGAGGTATATAAACTGGAAAATGGATTTTTAATTTGTTACATGAGTGAATGAATAAAAAAATATTAGTTTCTGCTATAATAAAATATGACCAGCTTGTGTTACCTAGTCAGGAATCAAAGGGAGATGACAGGCTGTGCCTATGTGTTAAGGACTATATTATAAACCATTAACCCCACAATAAAATTGTGTGTGCGTGTGCGTGTGCATGTGCGTGTGTGTGTCCAACTAATGTGCACATCTGAATTTCTGAATTTTGTGGGTATGAAAATATTTGAAATAAACTTTGTAGTATTGAAGAGACAGCAAAGGAATCATATTAAGCCAAGTATCCTACATACATAAAATGAAAAGAATGGAAAGTAAAGGACAAAAGCACAGACGTATCAAAAAGAAAAACTGCATATAGAGAGAAAACAAGGTATATATGTCAAGTATTACTGAATATATTCTCAAGGATTTGTAGATAGATCATAAACAAGCAGAGGTCATCATGGAAGGATAAATAAATATTTGATTTAATGGTTCGATATACAAGATGTAGAAATGAGATCAGTTCAGAAGAGAAAAAGAAAAATTTTAAAGGATTTCTTTAAGAAATTTAAGTTAAAAAAAAGCAAAAGAAAATTAAGTTATGTGAAACTACAAAACTTTCAAGAAAATTGAAGTTCTATTCCATACCTAGCATTAAGTGACTTCTTTCTTGTATGTTTCATTTTAGTGTTAGGGGGCACTTAATTGTTTACAATGCAGTCTTTGGAGCCTCAGACATCAAAGTCTTTTGCATAACCACTATGCCACCTCCCTAGCCCTAGAGAAAAGGAATCTTCACAGTGTTGAGCTTTTCAATCCATGAACACAAGATGCTTCTCCATTTGTTTACTTCATTACTTTTTTCATCAGTGTTTTGCAATTCAGCACGCAAACAACATGTAGCTTTTGTTAATTTGCATCCTTTACACTTTTAGTGAGGCTCTTATAAATAATATTACATGTTTTAGTTTCTAGTTGGTCATAGCTAGTGTAGAGAAATTTCCTTTCCTTTCCTCCTTTCTTCTCTTTCTTTATACCTTCCCAGCTTTATGTTCAGCTCTGGTTTATGTTGGTGCTAGATTGAACCTGGAATCTGAATGCCTCAGGCAAGAAAGTATTTTTACATAACCATTGTGCTATCTCCCCCACCCTTATTGGTCTTTGCTTGTTAATTGTGTATCCTGCAACAATGTCAAACCCATTAATTAGCTCTAGGGGTTTTATGTAAAATCTCATTTGTTTGACATAGACAATTATCTTATCAGAAAATATAATTTTACTTCTTCCTTCATTTTTTTCTCTTTCTTCTTGCACATGTATGATTATAGTGCTGTTTTCAATTAGAGTGTTGAGAGCAAGCACCCTGTATTGATTTACAATCAAATACTAATTTTAGAAGGAGACAGTTTTTCACCATTACCTGATTTTTGCTATAGTCTTTCCTTTCTCCTTTCTTTTCTTTTTTAAAGTTATTTTTATTATCTTTATTTATTTATTAGATAAAGACAGCCAGAAATAGAAAGGAAGGGGAAGATAGAAAGGGAGAGAGAAAGAGAAACCTGCAGCCCTGCTTCACCACTTTCGAAGCTTTACCCCTGCAGATAGGGACCAGGGGCTCAAATCTGGGTTCTTATGCTTTGTAAAATGTGTGCTCAACCAGGTGCATCCCCCACCCTACCCCTCTTTTCTTGCTCCTTTCTTTATTATTTTTTTGTTAAAGTAAATAAATACTTTTTTGATTCTTCCCCCCTCCAAACAAACTTTACTAAATTTAGAAGTAAGGATTTATTTAAGAAGTAAAGAAAAGTGAAAGATAGAGCACAACATTTATAACCTGTAAGTCTATAGCATCAGATTAGCAGGTATACAGGTTTATCACTGAGGCTCAGGGCCAGCACTCTGAATACATTGCTCCTAGCAGTTTGCTTTTTTTTTTTTTGGTTTTTCTATTACATTTGATAAGACAGAAAGAAATCAAGTAGAAGGAGATGATAGAGGAGAAAACAAGATAGATAACTGCAGACTTGTTTAATTACTGGAGAATCTCCCCCTCCCTTACCCCCTAGGTAAGCTTGAACACTGGTCCTTGGGTATGATAATTTGCACTCTCCAGTGAGTACACCACGGACAGGCCCTCTGATTAGTGGCTTCTAATGGAGATAAACAGAAGCGGCTAATTTGGGGGGTTGGGGCACAGCTCCCAGTGGCAATGGAGATAACACTTTGGTAATTTGTGAGGTGTACTGTACATATTTTGTGGGCATGTGAAAGTTTATTCCTGGTACTACAAGCACCTCAGAAAACAGCATTTCACCAAAGTTTTTAAGTAGTTTTCATAAAGACAGAAAATTCTCTTATATAGTGTGATATTCACTGAGGAATTTGACTTTTAAATAAATACTTTGAAGATAAAACAAATCCAGAAGTAAAGCTTTGTTGGCCTGATTTCATTATTCCTCTGATTTCTGTATTTTCTCAAGCATCATGTTGGGCAAGGGAAGTTCAAATGAAAAGTTTATCATAATCACAGTGAAAAATATATAATCAGAGAGAATAAAAAATCATGAATTCTCTACATAAATCTCCGTCTTACCCTGTACTCTTGATTCACTAATGTGACTATATTTTACTTTATTAAATGTAGAACTAACTGATGATAGATTTTGAATAGCTGATAGATGACAGATAGATGAATATGGTATAGATATTAGAGAGATAGATGGTTGATAGATGGATGGATGATAGATGATAAATATCATAGATGATGCATAGATAGATGATGACATATATATATAGAAAGAAGGATAGATAGATAGATGGTAGATAATAAATACACAATAGTACATGCAAGAGATTAAAAATTCACAAAAAGGCTACCATAGCTTACTAACAGTAGACTTTGCAGAACAGTACTTATTACATAGTAAGTAATCAACATAAAATATTCCTTAATGTTTAATTTTAAATAATTATTGATATGTTTCAAGTTCCTTTTCAAAATCAATGTTTCCTCCAAGCCCATGATAACAAAACAAGAGCTTGAAAGGGAGAGCAGCAGTTAAGACAATGAAAGTGACAAACTTGCAAAGTGACCTAATTATGATCTCATGCATGGAAAGGAAGGTAGGGAGAAGCAGACTTGTTGGCATGTTTTTGAGTAGACTTGTACATATGGATGCTAACTTTAGAAGATTCCATATTTTAGCTGGATCCACAACAATGGACAAAGTCAACCAAAACAATACAGTCACAGAATTCATACTCCTGGGATTCTTCTCCCGACCTGAGGACCAGAAACCACTCTTCATCCTCTTCCTCACCATGTACCTCATCACCATAACAGGAAATCTGCTCATCATCCTGGCCATCTGTTCTGATCCTCACCTCCAAACCCCCATGTACTTCTTCCTGAGTTTCCTGTCCTTCACTGACATTTGCTTCAGCACAACCATTGTCCCCAAGATGCTGGTCAATTTCCTGTCAGATAAGAAGACCATCTCCTATGCTGGGTGTCTCACACAAATGTACTTCACTTATGCTTTGGCCAACATTGATAGCTGCCTCTTGGCAGTCATGGCCTTTGACCGATATGTGGCCATCTGTGACCCCTTCCACTATGTGACTATCATGAGCCACCGCCGCTGTATCCTGCTGGTGGCTTTTTCTGGTTTCCTTCCTCAGCTCCATTCACTCCTACATACACTTCTGCTAACTCCTCTCAACTTCTGTGGCTCTAATGTTATTGACCATTTCTTTTGTGACATCAACCCTCTGCTCAAATTATCCTGTTCCTCCACATATGTCAATGAAATTGTCATCATGATAGAATGCTCTGTTGTTCTGGTAACCCCCTTTCTGTGCATTGTTTTCTCTTACATACGAATCCTCATTGTGGTTCTCAAGGCCCCCTCAGTTTCTGGATTATGCAAAGCCTTCTCCACCTGTGGTTCCCACTTGACTGTGGTAACTCTCTTTTATGGCAGCATCTTCTATATTTATTTACAGCCTTTGTCCAGCTACACTATTAAAGCCCGTGTGGCCACTGTTGTCTACACAATTCTGACTTCCATGTTGAACCCTTTTATCTACAGTCTGAGAAATAAAGACATGAAGAGGAGTCTAGGGAAGCTGATGAGCAGGAGCAAATTGTAGCCAGAGACTCTGCTAGCGTGCTTAGGAATTTTTCTCCTTCTCTGTATTGTTCCTTCTTGTTACAACTAACACTGAAAAGTAGTAAATTAAACTAAATTCTATAATGGATGTTGAGTTTTAACCACTTATTCATTTTTATTTCATTATTTTAGTTTTTTAATATTTATTTACAAAATTACAGGTTAACTGGAATACAACTCCACATCATTCTCACCACCAGAGTTCTGACTCCCCAATCCCTCCATTGTAAACTACAGTAGTTCAGATAAGGTTGCAGACATTGATTAACTATAATCATCTACAACTGTCTATATTTGCATATGTTCACTTATTTTTTTAGGTCTTTTCTTCCTTTCCAAGACATGCATAAGCTTATTTCTACATCCACATCTTCTTTGCTTTTTCTTTTTCTCTCTCCTGGTCCTGATGGAGTTATAACCACTTCTTTATCTGAACAATTATTAACTTAGAGATTTTGTTAGAATTCAGTGATTACTCTACAGTCTACTAAAAATCATGGCTTCTGGTTTAGCATAAGTTTAATTATTTTTAACTAAATTTTTGTTAGTTACTTTTGATTCCCTTAAAATCCTTACTTTAAGTAAGTTCTATAATCGCTTCACAAGTTTCTAAATAGTCATTGATACTAATTTTTGCAGTAACACAGAAATAAAATCCTTAATTCTAAGGACCAGGCTATGGCACAACCAGTTAGTTGAGTACACCTGTTACCATGCATAAGGACCTAGGTTCAAGATCCCATCCCTACCAGCATGTGGGTGAATAAAATTAAGGGAAAACTTAAATTGTGGATGACAGTGTTTTGCAGAAAACTGAGAAATTTCATGTGGGACTATGTAATAGCTTGGTAGAGCATAGGTGAGCTCTCCCATCCTTGGATGGAGGTCTGGATAGACACCCCACTTGTTAGTCTCTCTCATCATAGAGGTGAGCCAAGAGGGAAAAAGTCTCCTGGAGTAAGCTTGCCTTGTTAATCTCTCAAGCCCACAGAAACCTCACTGCCTCTCTCCACTAACTGCAGGCCACATGTCTGCCTGCTTTAAGATTCATTTACTCAAAGTTCACCTCACCTTCTGATCACAGAGGAGAACACACCTTATCACACACTCCTAGCAGTGCCCTTTGATGTCCTTAATTTGCAGCAAAACTCGCTTATCTTCTCTCTATCTTGCCTTAACTGGTTCAACCCCTATTCTCCCCTCAAACACCTTTGGGTAATTAAATGCCTGCATCAGGAGACTAATTATCTTGACCTTTATGTATCTTATCAAATTCCTGTCATAACCAGCCCCCTACCATAGGGGCAAGCTGACCTTTAAGAAACCTGTAATTTCTGACATATTTGAATAATGTCCTTTGTTTGGTTTTTTATTTAAACTCATGTCCACCTGCCAATAAACAAGATTTGAGAGCACTTTGTGTCTCCCCAGTGTCTCTTGTCTGTCTTCGAGTCGTCCCTTGAACAAGCGAGAGAGAGCTGTTCAGTTTTGCCTTCCTGCTGGACCTCACCTCTCATGAACGCCAACAATTTCACATATGTACCAACAACTATGTATACTGTAAACCATGTAATTCCCCCAGTAAAAAAAAATTAAATAAAGAGTGTTCTGGACTCTGTAGTGAACAAAAGTTCAACTCTAAACATTGATTATTGTCGGTTGGGGCCAGGTGTCGGGCTGTGCCGCGGAGAAGAGAGAGAGGAGGTCCGGAGCAAGTGGGTACACAAATCTTTATTATTGGATCGGGGGGGTGGCTCAGGCCACGTGGGGTCAGCCGACAATGGCCGTCCCCACTACCTCACCACCAGGCAAGAGCAAGAGAGAGAGAGGGCACCGAGAGAGAGAGAGCCCGGGGGGGGGGGAAGTGGGAGAGCTTTTATTGGGCAACAACCAGGGGTGACATGTGGGGACAGGATTGGTTGAAAGGGGCACTGCTAGGATTTTTCGGGGAGTGGTAAAACCTGGGGGCGGAGACTGCATCAGAATAATTCCTCAGCATCATCTCCTCCTTTCCCTTTATATCTAAATGGACACAGTAAGGAAATATTCCATATGAAATATGGAATGGAGCAGGCTTAAATGTTTTTAAGGAATGCCGTGCTCAGGTGGGAAGATGTAGGACTTCCTGTGGAGGAGGGAAGGCTTAAATGGCTGCCAACCTTGTGAGATTTATGTGTCCCCTGTGCTCAACCCGTCTTTAGAGAGAGAGACTTACCTGGAGGGACTCATCTCATAGGTTAAGCACAGCCTGCTCAACCATTTCCTCACAATATCTCTACATTTTTTTCTATCTTTCTATCTAGTCATCACATAAGATGGTTCAAAGTCTGTAAAAGACTATCCATGACAGAGGAATAGTAGTGTAGCGGTGAGAAGAAACCTTTTGGGCATAAACCTAAATGATATAACAAAACAGGAAGGGACAAGTAGGGGAGTAGTAAAAGCCAGTGTGATGTCAAGGGAAGGATTGGTGTGTAAAGGAACGTTCCCTGTTTGGGGGGGGAGGGGCAAGGGTACATAATGAGGGGGAGGCGGGAGGGCATGACCCACCAAGCAGAGGGGCTATTTGGCATTGTATAGTCCTCAAGGCAACAGTCTGTAAAGTCTATGAACTACTCAGGATCAGTCTATGAAAAACCAGCAGCGTGAAGGGAAATAAGCTACTTTAAAATTGTGTAAAGTGTCTATAGGGTATGCCAGCAAGTCTGATAGAAGTCTCAGTCCAAAGTAGATGGCTAGGGGAAGAAATGGCAGGGGATGAAACGCTGCATGAGGAAGGTCAGCCGCTGGAATTCTGCTTTTCTTTAGATAGCTAGCTGGAACCGCCAACATGTGACAGGCAAATCAGAAGCAGGAACAGCAAGCAGGCATTAAGAAAATTCTGTCTTTGGAGTCTGTGTATCAGGTTCTTCAGATCACGTTAAGTGACATCTAGGGTTTCAGGGGGTGTGCCACTGTAGTCGTGCTGTCTAGTGGGTGACGTCAGGGTGTGCAGGGGTTCAGATGGTTTTTCTCGGGATTCCTGTGAAAGAAACACAATCTGCTTCTCGTGGTTAGCAGGGCATCTAATTTTTTTTGGGGGGGGAGTACACAAATCTTTATTATTGGATTGGGGGGGTGGCTCAGGCCATGTGGGGTCAGCCGACAATGCCCATCCCCACTACCTCACCACCGGGCAAGAGTGAGAGAGAGAGAGAGAGAGAGAGTGCTGAGAGAGAAAGAGCCCAGAGAGAGAGGAGGGGGAAGTGGGAGAGCTATTATTGGGCAACAACCAGGGGTGACATGTGGGGACAGGATTGGTTGAAAGGGGCACTGCTAGGATTTCGCGGGGCATGGTAAAACCTGGGGGCAGAGATTGCATCAGAATAATTCCTCAGCATCATATTATCTAAGATAGTAGCTCACTACACAACTGCCCCCAGTGACTAGCTTTTTGTTCCAGAGAAGTGAGTTGCTGCTAAGTCTCCCTGGTCATATGAAGTTTTTTCCCCTCTGACTCTCACTGTTTCCACTACCACTGCAATTCATACCTTCAGTGTCCTAGAGAAATATTAAAACTTAGGAAACTACAGGCTGGAAATGACTACATGTCAACCCATGGTAGAATGAATAAATTCATTGTATAAAGTGTTCACATAATTCACTGAAGTATTAATATAATGATATATTTTTTAAATGAAAGTGTATTAGGAATAAGCTTCCATGTGTATTAGAATAACAAAACCTCACAAGCATGAAGTTCAATGAAAAGTTATTCCATTCACATTATCAACCAAATGTAAATGCCAAAGAATAAATGGACAGAAGCTAGTTGGTGAAATAGTCAAATGTCAGTGACAGGTCTAAAAGAAAACCTAAACTTAAAAGGAAAGAGATGTCATGTTGCTAATTTAAATACTCAAAGTGGTAAGCATATTTCTCACAAATAAATACACACCCAAATTCAACAAATCAATTGGATTGCTGTGGATTAATTTCCTGCTCTTTTTTAATTGGGAAGTGTTTTTATAAGGCAGTTATTATCTCATGGGTACAAAATCACATCTTGCAAAATATATATCAGCACACCTAACTCACCAGCAAAGTGCCATCTCCCTGCATGGAGGGAGTGTTTTTCCCAGTCTCCTTTCAGCCCCATGACATTCCCACAATAGAGTCCTCAGATTTGGTTAAATAGACCAAAGATTTATTAATGTTTCACCCTATCTTTTCTACTTCTATCTTTTTTACTTCTATTCTTATATCCCCCATGAATGATACCATCTGATATTTGTCATTATGCTTCTGGGTTTTTTCAATTAGTTTAATCTCCTTTAGTTCTAGCATATACTTGCTAAAGACAGGATTTCTTTTCCTTTTTTTTATCTTAAGAATGCATATGTCCATTTATTTGTTCCTGCTTTACTAGACATACCATGGATTTTTAGTTGTCACATGTAACTTGTAAAATATAAAAATTGTCATTGTGATACTCCTTAACAAAAGCATCTTTGCTCTGGTAACATGTAAATAAACAAGAAAACCATCTCTTTTGAAAACTCAGATAATATTCCATCATAGTCTGTACCACATCTGATTACCTATTACCAGGAAATAGGTAATAGGTAATCTTTCCAAATGTTGGCTATTGTATATAGAGCTGTAAGGAGCATGAGTCTGCATAAGTCCCCTCAGATATGTGTTTTTGTGTTCTTCAAAGTGTTATTTTGAAGATGAATTGCTGTATCATATGGTAAGTCTTTTTACTATTGAAAAGAATCTCCACATGGTTTTTCATAGGGTCTGAGCCAGTGTACATCCCCATCAGCACCTTGAAAGGTTTTTTTTCCCTCCACATCCTCACTGGCACTTGTCTCTGTATTCTAATGTTTTACCTCTTTTTATGTTGTCTTATTGCACTACTGCTGTCCTCTATGACTTGCAATGTAATGTTGAATAGAGTAGTGGTGAGCATATTCTTGTCTTATTCCCAATAAAAAGGAGTTTATTGTGATATTTTGCCACTAATATAAAATTTCCATTAATATGAAAGAGTCATATGTAAGTGCATCACTTACATTCAAATAGCAAAGAAGGAGAAGAAATCTAAAATTAAATCCCATTTTTTAAACACACCAAGAGTCCAAGTGATGGCACACCTGCTTGAGTACACTTGTTATGGTATGTGAAGATCCAGGTTCAAGCCTGCAGTCCCCACTTGCATGGTTGTAAACTCCACAAATGTTGGAGGAAGACTTCAGTTGTCTCTCTGGCTTTCCCCATCTCTATCTTCCACTCCCTCAACATTTCTCACTGCCCTGTCAGCCACCAGGTTGCAGATGCTAGCATGATGTCAACCAGATTTCCCTGGACAGACAACCCCATCAATATGCCCTGGAGCTCCGCTTCCCCAGAGCCTTGCCCCACTAGGGAAAGAGAGACAGGCTGGGAATATAGATTGACCTGCCCATGTTCAATGGGGAAGCAATTACAGAATCCAGACCTTCCATCTTCTTCATCCCACAATGACTTTAGATTCATATTCCCATAGGGTTAAAGAATGGGAGGGCTATCAGGGGAGAGAATGGCATGTGGAGTTCTGGGAGTTGGAATTGTGTGGGATTGTACCTTTCTTATCCTATGGTTTTGTCAGTGTTTACTCTTTATAAATAAAATAAATAAATGAAATAAATTCTTTCAAAAAAAAAAGAATAGGTATATAGGAATAAGCTTACTGAAGGAGGTAAAAGACCTGTACACTAAACTACTAACCATTACTAAAGGAAATTTTTTGTTTGTTTGTTTTTTGCCTGAGCTAGAAATCTGATATGCAGGTGGATCTATCTCTCTCCCTTTCTATCCCTTCCTTCCCTCTTGATTTCTCTTTGTCTCTAGCCAATAAATAAGTACATAAATAAAATACTTTTTAAGACTCCAATAGATAATGTAATTTTAATTATTGCTGTAGTCTTTGCCTTCTTGTAAAATTCTTGCTCACATCTTTTGAATTGCTTTTCTACAAGTGCTATCATTAAAATTAATTATTCACTTCAAGTATCTTTTTCTAACCTGCCCATATACTAAATGAAAGAACACCTTTACAAATGTCTATTTTTTATGAACAGCTAGAGATTATAAATGCCTTTTTTTCCTTTTTTTTTTTTTTACCAGAGTACTACTCTGCTCTGTCTTATGGTGGTGTGGGCAATTGAACCTGGGACTATGGAGCCCCAGGCATGAGAGTCTGTTTGCACAACTATTATGCTATCTACCCTTTCCCCCTTTTTCTTTTCTTTTCTTTTTTTTTTTTTTTTTTTTGTAGTTTTTTAAGGTTTCAGAAAAACATCTGTTATGTATTCCCAGGAGGGGAATAGACTCTAACTTAATTTATTTAAAGAGGCAAATACAACCTGCCTAGTAGTAACGCCAATTCCTTAGGTAAATGGCTGCAGGATTTTGCCTGTCCCTGTTGCCCTCAGACCCAGTCCTCACCTTTCCAAGATCTGAATAGAGTAACTGTTCTCTGGTCCTTGTGTCAGCTGTATTAT
Source organism: Erinaceus europaeus (assembly GCF_950295315.1). Taxonomy (NCBI): domain Eukaryota; kingdom Metazoa; phylum Chordata; class Mammalia; order Eulipotyphla; family Erinaceidae; genus Erinaceus; species Erinaceus europaeus. The sequence goes on along the minus strand of NC_080171.1, from coordinate 93,990,027 downwards.
AGCTGTGTAAAAATTAATGAAGGAGGACTACAACACATCAGCAAAAACAAAAGTCAACTCCAAATACATCACACACCTGGACATTCCATGAAAAGTTGTCAACTAAATAAAAGGAAATATTGGCAGGACATGCCATGATCTTTGTTTTGGAAACACTTTCTTTTTTCTATTCTCTCTCTCTATTTCTGGGATTAATGGTTTACAGTTGACAATAAAATACAGAATACAGTGGTTATAAGGCAGACCACCTGGGACCACAAGACAGGACTAGAACTACTCTGGAAAACCACCAAACCACCAGACCATCCAGAGACCACAACTCTAACCATACCTCCAGCTCTACACAGTTGAGAAACTTCTTTAAATAACAAGAAATACCAAATTTCACCTGATACTGAAACAAGACAAGACTGGGACTACTTTGGGAACCCATCAAGTCACTGGTGAGTGAAAACATGTGTGGCTCATGGACAAAAAGGAGCCTAAGGAGAGATTCCTGGGGCTAAATCCTGTATCTACTCCCAAATGGCTGGTAACAATCTGGAGTTTGCCAGTTGATGAAACACCTCCAGTCTGTTTTTACCAACAAAAAGACTGCTGAAGGGAGGAAAGGATTCCCCTAAGACTCACCAAATACAACTGTGAGTTTCCATTTCCTACAGCCCTCAGAGGCTAGAGCAGCAGGGGGGAATCCCTGTACTGACATTGAGGAAAGGCAGAGAACTGTCCTGGAAACTCAGGAGAAGATCTATACTCCAGTGGTCTAGTGGTGGTGATGTGTAGTGGGAGCATTTCCACATTATTCTCCTGATGAGAACATGGTGAATAATTGCCTCAGAACCTACAGACTATAAACATGACTTGTTTAGAAACTCACAGGGCCAAGGAGTGTTGCCCAGCTTGGCAGAGAAGCTGAACTGAGCCCAGAGCTTTGCATAACCACTGTGCTATCTCTCCCCCATTCTGATTAATTTCTTGGTCAAGAGTGAGTAATTAAGCTAAAAAACCTACATATAGGTATAAGCCCCCAGGCTACCATAGCCTACAGGGAAGAAAAAGAACAAAATAGACTTTAACAGCCACTGTGCTTCAGGGATTGAGATAACATTGAAACAATTGTTAATTTCCACAACTGTGAACTTTTGAAGTACCTTAGACACAAGTCAATCCAGGCAGGAGAGATCAGTGGACTGAAAAGTACTGAGAGAAGGGCTTTATAACACATTATAATAATGGTTAAAACCAAGGAGAAACATTGGAGAAATGAGCCAGAACAAAAGTCCAGCAAAATGCCCCCCAAAGGTAAGAACACAGAAGGATTAGATCAACATCCAAATGCCAGCTGAGGAATTAGTCACAGGAGAGAGGAAAGAGTTTGAAAGAATTGTCATCAGAAATGCAGAAACAACAAAGGAGACTCTGAAAGAAAGCACTATCTCGAGGTAATTAGAGAGCTGAAAGCTGAAATAGCTGAGCTAAGAGCACAACTGGCTGAACAAGCTAATACAGTATCAGAATAGGGTAACAAAATAGCTGAGCTACAGAAAACAACAGAGGGGAGAGAGAATAGGATGAATGAGGCATAAAACAGAATAAGCGAGATTGAGGATGAATTAGAGAATACTAAGAAAGAAGTGAAAGATCTCAAAAAGAGCTAAAGAGATACTAAAAACAACAGATGCATATGGGATGACTTCAAAAGAAATAATATACACGGAGCTCTGAGGAGATACCCCGAGGTACAGCAAATTTGCAGGAATACCAAAGGAGACCACCTGGGACTGAAACAAGACAGGACTAGAATGACCACAAGAACCCAGTAAATCACCAGTGAGTACAAACATGCGTGGCTGGTGACAGAGAGGAGAGAGGAGCCAAAGGAGAGATTTGGTGACTGCTAAAAGTTCAGCAGTTTATCAGTCAAGACACCACCTCCAGTCTGCTCCACCAACAAGGGGACAGGTGAAGGGAGGAGAGGACTCCCCAGAGACTCACCAAGTGCAACTCTGAGTCTCCATTGCTACTACCCTCAGAATCTGGAGCAGCGACAGGGAGGGACACCAGGGGACAGAGATCTAACCAGGAAACTCAGGAGAAGACCTATACCTCGGTGACATAGCTGAGGGGCTGTGAAAGTCTCTTTGCATAACCACTGGATTATCTCTACCACACCTTGCTTTATCTCTTGGTCAGGAGTCAGTGATTAAGCGAAGAAGCCTATTGATAGTTTAAAAGCCCTCAGGCTCCCATAGCCTACAGGGAAGAAAAAAAAGAGGCTTTTAAACCACTGAGCTCCAACTCAGATTTAAATACTATTGAAACAACTGTTAACTTCTGCCACTGTGAACCCTTTAATTAACTTACTTAGACACAAGTCAATCCAGGCAATAGTGATCAATAATTTGAAAAGTACTGATAAAGGGAAATCATAACATAATATATAAAATGGTTAAAACAAGAAGAAATATTGGAGAATCAAACCAGGACAAGAGCCCAGCTAAAAGTCCTCCAGAGGGTGAAGCACAAAATAACAAGTTCAACATCCAAACATTAGCTAAGGAAATAATAACAGGAGTGAGTAAAGAATTTGAAAAAATTATAATCAGAAATACAGGAACAACAAATGAGAATATGGAAGAAAATTCTAATTATCTCATGGTTATTAGAGAGCTGAAAGCTGAAATTGCTGAGCTAAGAAGGCAACTTGCTGAACAAGCTAAAACAGTATCAGAGCAGGGCAACAAAATAGATGAACACCAGAAAGCAGTAGAGGGCAGAGAGAATAGAATCAATGAAGCTGAAGACAGAATTAGCAAGATTGAGGATGAATTAGAGACAACTAAAAAAGAAGTAAGAGATCTCAAAAAGTGATTAATAGATGCTGAAAAAAAACAACAGAGTCCTATGGGATGACTTCAAAAGAAACAATATACGCATTATTGGCATACCAGAGGAAGAAAGAGAAGGAGAGGAAGAAAGCATTCTCCAGGCCATAATAGATGAAAATTTCTCTAGTCTAGACAACATCAAAGACATAAAGATTCAAGAAGCCCAGAGGGTCCCAAACATAATTAACCCAGACCTAAAGACAGCAAGACATATCATACTTAGAATGGAAAGGAATAAGGATAAAGAAAGGATCCTGAAGGCTGCAAGAGAAAAACAAAGAGTCACCTACAAAGGAAAACCCATAAGATTAGCAGCAGACTTCTCCATACAAACACTACAGGCCAGAAGAGAATGGCAAGATATCTATTGAGTGCTCAATGAGAAAAGCTTTCAGCCAAGAATCCTATATCCTTCTGGACTGTCATCCAGAATAGATGGAGGCATCAAAACCTTCTCAGACAAGCAACAGTTGAAGGAATCAACTATCACCAAGTCTGCCCTGAAAGAAGTTCTGAAAGGTCTCCTATAGCAATCAGACCACCACAAATAGGACATATATCAAAACACTCTAAAACTCTACAAGAATGGCGTTAAAATATCTTCAATCTTTGATATCAATAAATGTCAATGGCCTGAATTCACCTGTTAAAAGACATAGAGTAGGAAGATGGATCAGAAAACACAACCCAACAATATGCTGTCTACAGGAAACCCACCTAACTCAACAAGACAAACACAGACTTAAAGTGAAAGGATGGAAAACTATCATACAAGCCAATGGCCCACAAAAAAAGGGCAGGAACAGCTATTCTCATATCTGACATGATAGACTTTAAAATAGATAAGATTAAAAAAGATAGGAATGGACACTACTTAATGCTCAGAGGATCAGTCAATCAAGAGGACTTAACAATTATTAACATCTATGCACCCAATATGAAGCCATCTAAATATATCAAACTTCTACTGAAAGAGCTACAGCAATATATTAACAGTAACACAATCATAGTAGGGGACTTCAACACCCCACTCTATCAACTTGACAGATCATCCAGGCAGAAAATCAATAAAGACATAAGGGAGATAAATGAAGAGATAGATAAACTAGAACTATTGGACATATTCAGAGTCATTCATCCCAAGAAACTGGAATACACATTTTACTAAAATCCACACAGGTCATTCTCAAGGATGGACCATATGTTAGGCCACAAAGACATCATTAGCAAATTCAAGAGCATTGAAATCATCCCAAGCATCTTCTCAGACCACAAAGGAAATAAACTAACACTTAACAATCAACAAAAGATTAGTAACAGTCCCAAAATGTGGAAGCTCAACAGTACACTTCTTAACAACTTCTGGGTCAAAGAGGAAATCAAGGAAGAAATCAAAATGTTTTGAGACTTCAATGAAAATTAAGATACAAGCTATCAAAATATTTGGGATACAGCTAAAGCAGTCCTAAGAGAAGTTCATAGCTATACAAGCACACATTAGGAAACAAGAAAAAGCACAAATAAACAGCCTGATTGCATATCTTAAAGACCTAGAAGAAGAACAACAAAGGAACCCTAAAGCAATAAGAAGGTCAGAAATCACTAAAGTTAGGGCAGATATAAATAACATTGAGAATAGGAAAACTATACAAAAGATCAACGAAAGTAAATGTTGGTTCTTCGAAAGTGTAAACAAAATCAACAAACCTTTAGCCAGACTCACAAAACAAAAAAATGGAGAAGACCCAAATAAATCGGATACTAAATGAAAGAGAAGATATCACAACATACACCACAGAAATTCAAAATATCATGCGAGGCTTCTATGAACAACTATATGCCACCAAGCTAGAGAACCTGGAAGAAATGGACAATTTCCTAGATACCTACCAACTTCCAAAACTAAGTAAAGAGGAAGTGGATAACATGAACAGGCCCATCACAGCTAATGAAATTGAAACAGTTATCAAAAATCTCCCAAAAAATAAAAGTCCTGGACCAGATGGTTTTACAAATGAATTCTACAAAACCTTCCAAGAAGAACTAATACCTCTACTTTTAAAAATCTTCCAGAAGATTGAAGACACTGGAATACTCCCTGCCAGCTTCTATGAAGCCAACATCACCCTGATACCAAAAGCAGACAGGGACACAACCAAAAAAGAAAACTACAGACCAATATCTCTGATGAACATAGATGCGAAAATATTAAACAAAATTCTAGCCAACCGGATACACCAGTATATCAAAAAGATTGTTCATAATGACCAAGTAGGGTTTATCACAGTCATGCAAGGTTGGTTTAATATACATAAATCAATCAATGTGATCCACCACATCAACAAAAGCAAGACCAAAAGCCACATGGTCATATCAATAGATGCAGAGAAAGCCTTTGACAAACCCAACACCCCTTTATGATCAAAACACTACAAACAATGGGAATAGATGGAAAATTCCTCAAGATAGTGGAGTCTATATATAGCAAACCTACAGCCAACATCATACTCAATGGTGAAAAACTGGAAGCATTTCCCCTCAGATCAGGTACTAGACAGGGCTGCCCACTATCACCATTAATATTCAACATAGTGTTGGAAGTTCTTGCCCTAGCAATCAGGTAGGAGCAAGGAACTACAGGGATACAGATTGGAAGAGAAGTCAAACTCTCACTATTTGCAGATGACATGATAGTATACCTAGAAAAACCTAAGGAATCCAGCAAGAAGCTTTTGGAAATCATCAGGCAATACAGAAAGGTATCAGACTACAAAATTAACATACAAAAGTCAGTGGCATTCCTCTATGCCAACACTAAGTTGGAAGAAATTGAAATCCAGAAATCAATTCCTTTTACTATAGCAACAAGAACAATAAAATATCTAGGAGTAAATCTAACCAAGGAAGTGAAAGACTTGTATACTGAAAATTATGAGTCACTACTCAAAGAAATTGAAAAAGACACAAAGAAGTGGAAAGATATTCCATGTTCATGGGTTGGAAGAATTAACATCATCAAAATGAATATATTACCCAAAGCCAACTACAAATTTAATGCTATCCCCATCAAGATCCCAAGCACATTTTTTAGGAGAAAAGAACAAATGCTACAAATGTTTATCTGGAACCAGAAAAGACCTAGAATTGCCAAAACAACCTTGAGAAAAAATAACAGAACCAGAGGAATCACATTCCCAGATCTCAAACTGTATTATAGGGCCGCTGTCATCAAAACTGGAACATGAATAGACACACTGACCAGTGGAATAGAATTGAGAGCCCAGAAATGAGGCCCCACACCTATGGACATCTAATCTTTGACAAAGCTGCCCAGACTATTACATGGGGAAAGCAGAGTCTCTTCAACAAATGGTGTTGGAAACAATGGGTTGAAACATGCAGAAGAATAAAACTGAATCACTATATTTCACCAAATACAAAAGTAAATTCCAAGTGGATCAAGGACTTGGATGTTAGACCACAAACTATCAAATACTTAGAGGAAAATATTGGAAGATATCTTTTCCACATAAATTTTAAAGACATTTTCAATGAAACGAATCGAATTACAAAGAAGACTAAGGCAAGTGTAAACCTATGGGACTACATCAAATTAAAAAACTTCTTTACAGCAAAAGAAACCACTACCCAAACCAAGAGACCCCTCACAGAACGGGAGAAGACCTTTACATGCCATACATCAGATAAGAGTTTAATAACCAACATATATAAAGAGCTTGCCAGACTCAAAAACAAGACAACAAATAACCCCATCCAAAAATGGGGGGAGGACTTGGACAGAATATTCACACAGAAGAGATCCAAAAGGCTGAGAAACACATGGAAAAATGCTCCAAGTCTCATTGTCAGAGAAATGCAAATAAAGACAACAATAAGATATCATTTCACTCCTGTGATAATGTCATACATCAGAAAAGGTAACAGCAGCAAATGCTAGAGAGGGTGTGGGGTCAAAAGAACCCTCCTACACTGCTGGTGGGAATGTCAGTTGGTCCAACCTCTGTGGAGAACAGTCTGGAGAACTCTCAGAAGGCTAGAAATGGACCTACCCTATGATCCTGCAATTCCTCTCCTGGGGATATATCCTAAGGAACCCAACACATCCATCCAAAAAGATCTGTGTACACATATGTTCTTGGCAGCACAATTTGTAATAGCCAAAACCTGGAAACAACCCAGGTGTCCAACAACAGATGAGTGGCTGAGCAAGTTGTGGTCTATATACACAATGGAATACTACTCAGCTGTAAAAAATGGTGACTTCACCGTTTTCAGCCGATCTTGGATGGACCTTGAAAAAATCATGTTGAGTGAAATAAGTCAGAAACAGAAGGATGAATATGGGATGATCTCACTCTCAGGCTGAAGTTGAAAAACAAGATCAGAAAAGAAAACACAAGTAGAACCTGAAATGGAATTGGCGTATTGCACCAAAGTAAAAGACTCTGGGGTGGGTGGGTGGGGAGAATATCATCCATGAAGGATGATAAATGACATAGTGGGGGTTGTATTGTTAAATGGGAAACTGGGGAATGTTATGCATGTACAAACTATTGTATTTACTGTTGAATGTAAAACATTAATTCCCCAATAAAGAAATAAATTTAAAAAAAAAGAAATAATATACACATTATTGGCTTACCAGAGGAAGAAAGAGGGGGAAGGGCAGAGAACATTCTTCAGGACATAATAGCTCAGAGCTTCTCTAGTCTAGACAACATCAAAGACATAAAGGTTCAAGAAGCCCAGAGCATCTCAAACAGAATTAACCCAGACTTAAAGACACCAAGACATATCATACTTAGAATGGAAAGGAATAAGGATAAAGATGGGATCCTGAAGGCTGCTAGAGGAAAAACAAAGAGTCACTTAAGATTAGCAGCAGATTTCTCTACACAAGCACTACAGGCCAGAAGAGAATGGCAAGATATTTAGAAAGCTCTCAATGAGAAAGCCTTTCAACCAAGACTACTGTATCCTGCTAGACTGTCATTCAGACTAGAGGAAGGCATAACACCCTTCTCAGATAAGCAACAGTTGAAAGAATCAACTATCACCAGGCATTCCATGAAAGAAGTTCTGAAAGGTCTCCTATAAATGGCTAGACCATCATAAATATGCCATTTATCAGAACATTCTAAATGTCTACAGTAATGGCATTAAAATATCTTCAATCTATATATAAATAAATGTCAATGACCAGTGTCTCAAAAAATGGAAACAAAACAAGAAATATTCTTTTTTTTTTAATTTTTTTATGAAAGAATTAATTAACAAAACCATAGGGTAGGAGGGGTACAATTCCACACAATTCCCACCACCCAATCTCCATATCTCCACCCCTGATAGCTTTCCCATTCTCTGTCCCTCTGGGAGCATGGACCCAGGGTCATTGAGGGTTGCAAAAGATAGAAGGTCAGGCTTCTGTAATTGCTTCCCCGCTGAACATGGGCGTTGACTGGCCGGTCCATGCTCCCAGTCTGCCTCTCTCTTTCCCTAGTAGGGTGGGTCTCTGGGGAAGGTGAGCTCCAGGACACATTGGTGGGATCTTCAATCCAGGGAAGCCTGGCTAGCATCCTGATGGCATCTGGAACCTGGTGATTGAAAAGAGAGTTAACATACAAAGCCAAACAAATTGTTGAGCAATCATGGACCCAAAGCTTGGAATAGTGGAGAGGAAGTGTTAGGGAGGTACTCACTGCAAACTCTAGTGTACCTCTGCTTTCAGGTATATATTTTGCAGTAGTTTATGGATACGTGTGAACATAAGCTCTCTCTCACAGAAACTGGTGTATATCTAGGTTTGGGGACTTTGTTAGAAAGTGAACCACCTGAGATGAAACTAGAGTGTACTATAAAAGGAAAGGTCTCACCCAAGTAATGAAGCTGAAGGGTTGTCATTCCACACGTGAAGTCTCTGGACACAGTCTGAGGTGAAGCATGTTGAGGTGGCAATCATTGCGTTGGTTAGGTTGTGGTCGGCGGATGCAATATTATTTGATATGGATTGGGAGAGGCATACGGGAAAGTGGGCCCTATCCAAGGGTTCCAGGACTGGGGGAAGTAGGGGCTCTATAGTGGAGATGTGAGGTTCCTGCTGTCTTAGGGTTCAAAAAGACAATCGATAGTTAATGTTAACACATTATTTGTTAATTGGGTTAACTTTGAAAAGTCCTTTTGTTAAGTTTTGCTGTACAGTACCCAGTATCTTGTATATAGCTGTGCTATTGGATGCTTCTAATCTACTTGGTCTAGGCTTTTGAGAGAGTCTGCATATCAAATATACAGCCTATATATTTAAAAGATTCAGTTTGTGTTTTGAAAAACTTTGAGACATACAATTGATTTTCCCCCTCTCATATTAATTAACTACTGATTTATATGTCTACATTTTGCTAGGAGTGTACATAAACACCATTCCCACCACCAAAAGACTGTGACCCATCCATCCCACCCACTCCCACCCCCCACTGTCCCAGGAAGCTGCATGTCTACCCCTCACCACAGGGCTTTTACTTTGGTGCCCTACTTACAATTTAGTCAGGTCCTGCTTTTAGTTTCCCTTTCAGATCTTCTTAGTCAACTTCTGATGATGAGTGGGATCATACCATACTCATCTTTATCTTTCTGACTTAGCTCACTTAACATAATTCCTTCTAGCTCTGTCCAAGATGGGTCACGAAATATTCTTTATCAAAGAAGAGATTCAGATAGCCAATAGACATATGAAAAAATGCTCAAAATTACTATCAGAGAAATGCAAATAACAACAAAAACTAGATACCACCTCACATCTTTAAGTTGTCATACATTAAAAAGAACAGAAACAACAAGTGCTAGTGAGAATATGGGAGAAGCAAACTTCCCACTATTGGGAGATTCCCTATTCTTTATCCCTCTGGGAGGATGGACCCAGGATCATTATGAAGTGCAGAAGGTAGGAGTTCTGGCTTCTGTAACTGTTTCTCCACTGAACATGGGTGTTGACAGGTAGATCCACACTCCCAGCCTGTTTCTGTCTTTCCCTAGTGGGGCAGGACTCTGGGGATTTGGGGTTCCAGGACACACTGGTGAGGTCATCTGCCCAGGGAGGTCAGGTTGGCATCATGGTAGCATCTGCAACTTGGCAGGATTAGAGACAGAGCCTAGGAGAATTCCTGTGGAGGCAAGGTGGTCGGCTGCAGCATTACCTTTGGACAGGGGACCAGGAAGAGGGCTGTGGGAACGTAGGTGCTGAACATACAGTGGTTGGGTTCGAGAACAGAGCATAGAGGCGATTTGAATCAAGAGAGGGGAAAGTGGGTTGTCATCAATTCTTACATAAGATCGAGCAAGCCATGGAAGTAAGTTAACAGTATACACACTGTCAGAAAAAAGGTTGAAGGATTCTGGTACAACTTTTAATGCAAGGAAAACAGCATAAAGTTCTTTGTACTGAGGGGAATTATCAGGAAGTTCAGTAAAGAGAGGTTTGGGGTATTGCTGGTCTGGATAATATATAAGTGCAGCAGCTCCCTTTTTTCCACCATCAGTGAACACAGTAGGAGCAGAGGGGATGGGATCTCGAGAGAAAAGTTTAGGTACTAGTAGAGGCAACAGAGGTAAAGAAGCTATCAAATTATCAGAGGGAAAATGATTATCTAATTGTCCTGGAAAACCCATTAAACTTATGGCAAAATGAGAATGGTGGCGTATGAGCCATTCTGTATCAGTGAGAGAAAAGGGAAGAATGATTGAATCTGGTTCCCTTCCTAAGACCTGAACCGATCTGTTTCTTCCTTGGCGAACCATAAATGCTAAGGCATCAATCTCGGTAAGGAGTCTTGGAGCTCCGCCTACTGGCGTATGAAGCCATTCGAGAATGGCATGTTTCTGCCACAATGCCCCCACTACTGTGGGGGTGGAGTTAAAGATTAGAAGATTTACTGGAGAGGAGGGGGATAACCAAACGAGGTGCATGTGCTGGAGAGCCTGGTTAACTTTTTCAGTGCCAAGGAGGCTTCGGGGGTTAACATACGCTTTGAAGAGGGCTGTTTGTTTCCTTTTAACAGATTGAACACTGGTTGCAGGCAGCTCATAGGCAGATAAAGATACTGCCTAAGCGAATTCAAATTTCCAAGAAAACTTTGTAAAGAAGCAAGAGTGAGATTAGAAGGAAAAGTAACACAAGGTTTTAAAGGAAGAATCTGCGTTAGGGAAATCTCTGAGCCTAAGAAAGATATTGGATGGATTAGCTGTATCTTCTCAGGAGCTACATTAAGTCCACTTCTCTTTAAGGCAGGGATTAGAAAATCACATAGGGCGGAGAGATCTGTATCTAATTCTCCCCATATTAACACGTCATCCATATAATGAAAAACCTTAAGGCCCTTATGAATATATGGAAAAAGGGCAGATTTAACAACCTCTTGACAAATAGTAGGACTATTAGCCATGCCCTGGGGCAGTACCACCCATTCAAATCTATCGGCAGGGCTGGCATTATTAATAGAAGGAACAGAGAAAGCAAAACGTTTACAATCTTGTGGGTGTAAGGGAATAGAGAAAAACAATCCTGTATATCAATAGCTATGATTGGAATTCCTGTGGGAATTGTGGAAGCAAGAGGCAAACCCCTTTGGGGGGAGCCCCAAACCTGCATGGTTTTATTAACTGCACGAAGATCTTGGAGGAGGTGTCATTTTCCTGAGCGCTTTTTAATCACAAAGACTGGAGTATTCCATGGGCTCCGAGAATGACGAATGTGTCCCAAAGATAACTGCTCTTGGATGAGTTCTTTTAAAATTTCTAGCTTCTCCCTAGGCAAAGGCCACTGTTCCACCCAGACAGGCACATTAGAAAGCCAATCTAACTGGGGAGTTCTGTTACGAACAGTGGCAGTTAGTATTGGGGGTGCTGGTTGGGTCTAGCAGTCTCACAGGAGTGAGTGTGGTGTCCTGCAGAGGTGTCTGAGGATATCACTACATCTAAAGATTCCAGCAAGTTTCTTCCCAATAAATTGGTGCTTATATCAGCTATTAAAGGCTGAAAGTGTCCGGTAGTCCCTTCTGGATCTTCCCACACAAGGGAATCTCGTGTGCGGAATGCCTGAGTCAATCCTCCAACACCATGTAAGCGTGGTCCTAGGAGGAGTTCCCAACTCTGGGGAAGCTCTGCTTGTCTTAATATTGTCTTATCTGCTCCCATGTCAATCAAACACTTAAAAGGAATATTACCAATCTTTACTGTCATAGTTGGGTGACCCCTTTCTAAAACAGGGGTGGTCCATAAAATCTCAGGCTCCGAATTCGAGCTGTTCTCTTGCTGCAGCTGGTTATTTCTATGCTGGAAGTTCCCACATACCGCGGGTTCCTCCTTCTGCTCACCCTCTGTTATTGTTACTTGGCGTGGTGGGTGTAGCGACAGATTGGGTCCCAAGCTGGGCTTCTGTTTGTGGAAGAAGGGCACAGCACCAAGCAGGAGACCTGCTTCCTTCCCTCTTGGGGACGGGGCTAAGGGAAGCCCCACACCTAGTTTAAATCCCTATTTACATTTGGCAGAGGCATGCCGTTCCTATGGAACCTTGACCAACAATCTCTCCTCCAGTGAAATCCTTTCTGGCATCTGGGACAAGGCATTCGTGGTCTCTGATTCCCTGTCTGGAGGCGGGGTTGCCCTGACTGGAGGCGGGGTTGCCCTGACTGGAGGCGGGGTCGCGGTCTATTTTCTGGACATTGGTTATGCCAATGCTCTTGGCAACCGCACTGAAAGCAAGCCCCTTTTTGCTTATGTAAGGTAGCTGCATAGGCCTGTAATATAGGTCCTTGAAAAGAGCTTGATCTGAGATCCTGTGTAGCTATAATCCAAGTATCTGGGTGTTCGTTTTTAAGAGTGATACAGGCCTGTCGAAAATGCGGAAGCATTCCATCGCAGGAGGAGAAAACGAGCATCAGGATTATAAATCTTCCTTTCCAAACTCGACTGGACCCTGGCAATGAATTTAGCGAGGGATTCATCAGGTTCTTGTTGAAGGGAGAGAATGGGGACTGAGGCTGCTCCCATGGGTGGTGTTAATCGCTCCCATGCTTTTAATGCACACAGGAGTACCTGATCAAAATACACTGGTGGAAACTTGGCTTCCGCCTGTTGAATCCCTGTTTCTAATTGGCCTGTTCCAAACAATGCATCAAAATTACCCTCTGGCTGATTTTGAATATTTTTCCACGATTGTTGTAAACATTTGTCGCGAAAGAATGCCTCCCATTGTAGGAAGAGGGGGCCTGGGAGCGTAGCACGAGTTACATCCCTCCAATCTTGGGGGGTATTAAGGTTCTGAAGCAGGCCTTGTAAAATGGACCTGGTCCATGGGGCATGAATACCGTCATCCTTGATAGCCTGGTGTAGTTCCTTCAGGTCTGTGGTGGAATATGGATACCAGGCCTGAGGTTTTTGTCTATTGGGGGCAACATTGACCGGAAATGTGTGGACTTGCTCTGGTAAGTGTGTAGTGGTAGGAGGAGTCACCAAAGTGGAAGCTTCTGGACAAGCGGCTGAAGAAGTGGTTTTGGAGGCTACAGGAGAATTCGGACATGTGTCTGTCAAAACAGGGGTGGGCGAAGAAGCAGCCGTGGAGGCAGCAGGAGGTTCCGGACACATGTCTGCCAAAATGGGGGTGGCCAAAGAAGTGGCTGTGGAGTCCAAAGGGGAATTCGGACACGTGTCTGTCAAAATAGGGGCCTCAGGGCAAGATGCCAAAATAGGGGCCTCAGGGCAAGATGCAGAGGAATTAGGGTGGGTCAAGATCATGACAGGCCTTTGCTTCTTCTTGTTTTTAAGGTGCTGGTTAAGTTCTATGATCACTTCCTTTATCTCTTGGACCTCAGCCTCTATATCCTTAAGCCTTTTGAGAGGTTGCCCTATATATCCCTTAAAAGCTGCTATGATGATCAACAGGATATAAGGCGCAGCCCCGAGAAAAAATGTCCCAGATATATAAAAATTGTATACTGGAAAAAGAATGCAGAATTTGGAAAAGATTTTCCATGGTGGAGAGATCTCAGGAAAACAATAAGAAAGAAAAAAAGCACAGTGCCTTAACACAATATTGCAGATACCCAAAAGGTGTGTACTTATCTAGGATATCTTCTTGTAAATCTGCTGCTTACATGTCCCTGTTCTGGGCGCCAGATGCCGGGATAGCCTGAGGGTACTTCTTCCCGAGGTAGTGCTCTCTGGGTTGGAGAGAACTCAACTGGAGCCGATCTAGGCTGCTGCGTGGGAGAGGGATCAGGAACTCGTGCCGCACTAACTTCGCTGGAGATACACTCTGGAACTCTCGGAGCCGGAAAGCAATTTCCAAGTGTCTTTAATCAGAAGAGCAGCTGTTTTTATACTCTCCAAGTAGGGTGGAAACAGGATGTGATATAGAGAGGGTGGAGAGAAAAGTGACTGGTGAAAATCAGAGTGTGACAAGGAGGGGGCGGAGCAGGCGAGAATCCTATCACTGAACCACCAATGCCCTGGAGTGCTTTATGTAAATGTAAAAGTGATTTATGTAAATAGACCAAAGCTTTGAATGGGATTAAATCTATCCCTATATAGGCATATGGTTAAGCAGAAGCCAGGGGGAGCTGGCATGCTATCCAACAGAGAGTTTCATAATGAGCTTTCTATTGTCTGTCTCTGATAGTCTCTCTATATAATTTCTTGGAGTCTTAATTTTCTTTTTACCTGACTGATATGGCATCATTTTTTGTTTATTTTGTTTTCCTATTTCTCTATTTATGTATTTTGTGCTGGCCAGCAGCTGGTGTTATTGTTCTGATTTCTAGCATTTTCATTTATCTGTTTGGCAGATAAATGTAGAGGGTTAGAGGCTGGAATTAGACTTTTTTGTTTGTTTTTAATCTTTTGTGCTTTTTTGTATTGTGTGTATATAGTTACTCTGTTCTTCTTTTCTTTAATCTGTAACCATGACTCAGGATTTTGCTACTGGGCTTTATCTTTATTCATAAAGGCAAGATAAACTGCAGTTTAGCTGGTTCATCACGACCACCTGCCACAAATTAACTTTATGTTTGGGTGACAGACTGAATTTATTATGGTTGCAAATGCTCCCTGCTTTTCCAACAAGTCTTTACTTACATTTCAAAAGTCCCTGAGTCAAGGATTAAAATGTCATCACTCCCTTCTCTCACCACCAGCATGCTGTGCAAAGGCTAAATGGTGCTGCACTGTCTTTCCCAGAGTGGTAAATTATAAGAATATTTGGTTTCAAACCTGCACCCATTCTCATTCTGGCTACATGTATGAGCACCCCCCAGACACTTCAGATGCCTCAGCTATAGTCAGTGAATTTTTTTAGTTCTATAGTTGTAGATAGTGGTTATTTTTGGTGGCTAATTTCTGTTCCCTGAAAATGCATGACCACACCTCCCAGAAGGCCAATCTTACTATTCACTATTAAATCACTAAAAAAGAAAAAGTGTCATAGTGGAATAAGAGTACACATATGGGTCAATAGAATAGAATCTTATGATCTCCAATCAAGAAATGGCTTCACCAAACAGCACGGGAGCAGCTTACATCTAGTGATAAACCTGAAGGTTATTGAAAAAAATGTACAGCACTTGACACCCTGGTTCTAAAACCCCCATTAAAGTTAACTTAGAACACAGAATCTTTCAACTGTTCAACTTTTCCTTCTACCAAACACTTATCTTTCCCCCATTGAAAGGCACTAGTACTTTGAGCTTTCACTAAAAACTGAAATAAATTCTAATCTCCATCTCAGATTGACTTTCCATAGTACTACTTATTCACCCACTACACACATGTACACACACACACACACAGACACACACTCCTCCAAAAATTTTACTACAGTGGAAATTTAAAAAGCTCTAAAAATGACCTCAATCTTCTGAAAGAGGCCTCAGGAGTAACCTGCTCCCTTGAGGCCAGTTTCTCTCAATTTTACTGCCCATTAAAATTTCTGTATCTAAAGTGGTTACAGACAAACTCTACAAAGGGAAGGTTGGAAAAGCAGCACCAGGGTGCTCTCAACTTAGCGAGAACCAAAAAAAGTTATGATCAGAGCTTAACTTCTAAGAATCTGGAAGGATTATTGTGATGAAAAGGAAGTCTACCACAGTGATACTGGGAAGGTTTGCTTTCTACAGTGAGGAGGGGAGGAAAACAGAATATGCTGAGTAACAAAAGGTAAGAAAGATACAGGGACATGAGGCAATAACTGCCCATACTTACCTCCTTCCTCTCAGGTTTCATTGCTTATCACTAGCTAGAAGTTCATAAAAGTCAGCTTTTACTTCTGTGTAAAACTATCCAATTTGAAGAAGCAGTCAGCAAAGAGAACTTATTTTTTAACTCACACAACCTGAGAAGATTCCTGAATGTGGAAAGTGAACATCAGTTCTGTCTCTCCTCCTGACCATCCACCTCAAACAGGTACTGATTTCTGATTATGGGAGGATGTTTCATAAATTCTATGAATTAATAGTATCACAGGGTTCAGTCTAATCTGCAGATATAGATAGATAATTTGTGATACATCTACTTTATCACTGGACTATAGCACATCTTTATCCCATGTGTTTTTGAGGGAACTAGTCCCTAGTAGTAGATAATGGGAAACTTAGTAGAAACCATAAAACAAAAAAGTTCTCTGCTACACAAAAACCTGTATTTTGGTATTTAGATCACTTTAAATCTTTACTTTACACTCCCTAGATACTCTTTCCACAAATCACTTACATTTGCTAATGTATGTTTCATCAACTAGTTACACATGACACTTGATCAGTTCTTTACTGTACCACAAACATTCAGTCAACAGGTGAGAGAGAAGGTTCAAACCTCCTTTTATAATTCCAATTTCAGTGTGCTTTCTATAGTGCACACACATGTTCCCGCCATTCAAGATAGAATTCTCCCTATTGGGCAGGGGTAAGTAGCACAATGGTTATACAAAGAAACTCTCATGCCTGAGGCTTCATAGTACCAAGTTCAATTGCCTGCACCACCATAAGACAGAGCTGAGTAGTGCTATGGTTAAAAAAAAAAAAAAAAAAAAGAATTGTCCCTATTGGTACTAGTCAGCTATGTATACTATCATTATCTAAATCTATGGCATATTTCACAAACACACACACACACAGAGAGAGAGAGAGAGAGAGAGAGTCATAAAGCAGCAGTGGTCAGTTTTTTTATTAAATTTTTTTTATTTCTTTATTGGGGAATTGTTTTACATTTGACAGTAAATGCAATAGTTTGTATGTGCATAACATTTCCCAGTGTTCCATATAACAACACAACCCCTCACTAGGTCCTCTGTTATCCTCTTTGGACCTGTGTTCTCCACACACACACACATGCACCCCAGAGTCTTTTACTTTGGTACAATACACCAATTTCAGGTCAGGTTCTGCTTGTGTTTTCTCTTCTGATCTTGTTTTTCAACTTCTGACTGAGGGAGATCATCCCATATTCATCCTTCTATTTCTGACTTATTTCACTGAACATGAATTTTTCAAGGTCCATCAAAGATCGGCTGAAAACAGTGAAGACACCATTTTTATAGCTGAGTAGTATTCCATTGTGCATATATACCAAAACTTCCTCAGCCATCTGTTGTTGGACACCTGGGTTCCTTCCAGGTTTTGGCTATTACAAATTGTGCTGCCAAGAACATATGTGTACACAGATCTTTTTGGATGGGTGTGTTGGGTTCCTTAGGATATATCCTCAGGAGAGGAGTTGCAGGGTCATAGGATAGGCCCATTTCTAGCCTTCTGAGAGTTCTCCAGACTGTTCTCCACAGAGGTTGGACCAACTTACACTCCCACCAGCAGTGCAGGAGGATTCCTTTGACCCCACAACCTTTCCAGCATTTGCTGCTGTTACCTTTTCTGATGTATGACATTCTCACAGGAGTTAAGTGGTATCTCATTGTTGCCTTTAATTGCATTTCTCTGACAATCAGAGACTTGGAGCATTTTTTCATGCATTTCTCAGCCTTGTGGTTCTCTTCTGTGGTGAATATTCTGCCCATGTCCTTTTCCCATTTTTGGATGGGGCTATTTGTTTTCTTGTTGAGTTTGGCAAGCTCTTTATATATTCTAGTTATTAGCCTCTTATCTGATGTTATGGCATGTAAAGATCTCCCAGTCTGCTAGGGGTCTCTTGGTTTGGGTAGTGGTTTCTTTTGCTGTGCAGAAGCTTTGAATTTGATGTAGTTTTATAGGTTTATGCTTGCATTAGTCTTCTTTGTAATTGGATTTGTTTCATTGAAGATGTCTTTAAAATTTATGCACAAAAGAGTTCTGCCAATATTTTCCTCTTAGTATCTGATAGTTTCTGCTCTAACATCCACTTGGATTTTACTTTTGTGTTTGGTGAACACAGTGTTTCAGTTTCATTCTTCTGCATGTTTCAACCCATTTTTTCCCCAACACCATTTGTTGAAGAGACTCTGTTTTCCCCATGTAATAGTCTGGGCACCTTTGTCAAAGATTAGATGTCCATAGGTGTGGGGGCTTACTTCTGGACTCTCAATTCTATTCCACTGGTCAGTGTGTCTATTCATATTCCAGTACCAAGCAGTTTTGATGACAATGGTCCTATAATACAGTCTGAGATCTTGGAGTGTGATGCCTCCAGTTCTGTTCTTTCTTCTCAAGATTGCTTGGCAATTCTAGGTCTTTTCTGGTTCCAGATAAACATTTGTAGCATTTGTTCTATTCTCCTAAAAAATGTGCTAGGGGTCTTGATGGGGATAGCATTAAATTTGTATATAGCTCTGGGTAGTATACTCATTTTGATTATGTTAATTCTACCAACCCATGAACATGGAATATATTTCCACTTCTTTGTGTCTTTTTCAATTTCTTTGAGCAGTGACTCATAATTTTCAGTATACAAGTCTTTCACTTCTTTGATTAGGCTTATTCCTAGATATTTTATTGGTTTTTGTTGCTATAGTAAAAGGAATTGATTTCTGGATTTCAATTTCTTCTAACTTAGTGTTTGCATAGAGGAATGCCACTGACTTTTGAATGTTAATTTTGTAGCCTGACATCTTACTGTATTGCCTGATGATTTCCAAAAGCTTCTTGCTGGATTCCTTAGGATTTTCTGTGTATACTATCATGTCATCTGCAAATAGGGAGAGTTTAACTTCTTCTCTTCTAATCTGTATCCCTTTAATTCCTTTATCTTGCCTGATTGCTATGGCTAGAACTTCCAACATTATATTGAATAGTAATGGTGATAGTGGGCAGCCCTGTCTAGTACCTGATCTGAGGAGAAATGCTTCCAGTTTTTCACCATTGAGTATGATGTTGGCTGTAGGTTTGCGATATATAGACTCCACTATCTTGAGGATTTTCCATCTATTCCCATTGTTTGTAGTGTTTTGATCATAAAGGGGTGTTGGGTTTGTCAAAGGCTTTCTCTGCATCTATTGATATGACCTTGTGGCTTTTTGTCTTGCTTTTATTGATGTGATGGATCACGTTGATTGATTTATGTATATTAAACCAACCTTGCATCCCTGGGATAAATCCCACTTGGTCATGATGAATAATCTTTTTAATATACTGCTGTATCCACTTGGCTAG
The DNA here is from genome assembly GCF_950295315.1 of Erinaceus europaeus. Taxonomy (NCBI): domain Eukaryota; kingdom Metazoa; phylum Chordata; class Mammalia; order Eulipotyphla; family Erinaceidae; genus Erinaceus; species Erinaceus europaeus. The sequence goes on along the minus strand of NC_080171.1, from coordinate 93,970,502 downwards.
AAATTTGTTCAGTATTTTAGCATTTATGTTTATCAGAGATATTGGTCTGTAGTTTTAATTTTTGGTTGTGTCCCTATCTGCTTTTGTTATGAGAGTGATGTTGGCTTCATAGAAACTGGCAGGGAGTATTCCAGTGTCATCAACCTTCTGGAAGAATTTTAAAAGTAGAAGTATTAGTTCTTCTTTGAAGGTTTTGTAGAATTTATTTGTAAAACCATCTGGTCCTGGAGTTTTATTTTTGGGAAGATTTTTTGATAACTGTTTCAATTTCATTAGCTGTGATAGGCCTGTTCATGTTATCTAGTTCCTCTTTATTTAATTTTTGAAGTTCATAGGTATCTAGGAAATCGTCCATTTCCTACAGGTTCTCTAGCTTAATGGCATACAGTTGTTCATAAAAGTCTCCCTTGATATGCTGAATTTCTGTGGTGTCTGTTGTGATATCTCCTTTTTCATTTATGATTCAATTTATTTGTGTCTTCTCCCATTTTTGTTTTATGAGTCTGGCTAAAGGTTTGTAGATTTTGTTCACTCTTTCAAAGAACCCACATTACTTTCATTGATCTTTAGTATGGTTTTCTTATTTTCATTGTTATTCATTTCTGCCCTAACTTTAATCATTTCTGTCCTTATGGTTGCTTTAGGGTTCCTTTGTTCTTCTTCTTCTATGTTTTTAAGGTGTGCAATCAGACTGTTTGTGCTTTTTCTTGTTTCCTAATGTGTGCTTGTATGGCTATGAACTTCCCTCTCAGTACTGCCTTAGCTGTGTCCCAAATATTTTGATAGCTTGTGTCTTCGTTTTCATTGAACTCTCGAAACAATTTGATTTCTTTCTTTATTTCCTTTTGAGCCAGTAGTTGTTAAGTATTGTACTGTTGAGCTTCCACATTTTGGGACTATTAATAATCTTTTGTTTATTGTTAATTGCTAGTTTAATTTATTTTCCCTTCCTATCTCCCTCTTCCCTTTTGATATCTACCTGTCTTGAATAAATAAAGATAATAATAAAAAGACTATGTTGTATACCATTAACACAACAATAAAAGTGTGTGTGTGTGTGTGTGTGTGTGTGTGTGTGTGTGTGTCCAGCTAATATGAACATCTGAATTTTGTGGGCATGAAAATATTTGAATCAAATTGTGTAATAGCAAAGTGACATTTAGGGAGTTCTATTCAGTCAAGTGTGAGTACAGACATATCAAAAAACAGTATATAGAGAGAAAATGATATATATCTTGGTATAATCTATGCCAAGTATTACTTAAGTAAATGAAGGAAAACACACATAACAATGCAAATATATTAAAAGATTAAATGATCAAGACATGTGTATTTTAAAGCCCTGCCAGTGTAGGTACCATGCAGAATTGATAGAATGTGCAATGAGAAGTGAGTGAGGCTTTTATCATCAAACAGACTGTATTGTTAATTATAAACTACACATTTTGTAGCTTGGTCAACCTAGGTATATTATTTAAAATCTATAAGCACTTAATTTCTTCTTTTTTAATTTATTTTTTCCTTAATTGGGGAATTAATGTTTTACATTTGACAGTAAATACAATAGTTTGTACATGCATAACATCTCTCAGTTTTCCAGATAACAATACAACCCCCACTAGGTCCTCTGTCATCCTTTTCTAGGACCTGTAATTTAATCTTTTAATGCAAGAATTAAGCTTATGGCTAATTCTACAGTAACTCTTTAACTGTCCTTGGATTGGAACAACTTTTTAATCTTTATTGCTAGAAATTATCATGTTTGATATTATTCACAGGCAAGGTTTCAAGCAGAAAGAGAATGGAAACTTTTCTTCTTCTAGCATTTGCCCTTCTTCCGTAGCCAGTCAACAGCATCAGGTTGAGCCTGATGTAAAGTTTTGAGACCTCCTTTGAATCTGGAGAGGTGGCAGTCGTTGACTATGTGGGTCATAATCTGTCTGTAGCCGCAGGGGCAGGTGGGGTCGTCTCTGGCTCCCCAGCGCACCTGCCATGGCCTGTTCGATAGCGATTGAGGAGGGCCCAATCATAACGTGCTAGGTCAAAGCCGGGTTGATGCTTGCAGGGGTCTGTGATGAGGTGATTGTTCTTTACCTCAGCTGACTGCCAACTCTGTTTCCAAGAGTCTGGAACAGAGAAGTTCAATGTAGGCATAGGGGACCAGATTGGATGATGAGACATCAAGCGTTGGACAGGGTGGGCGAAGATATCTGCGTATCTTGGCAGGTCCAGTCAAGCGTAGACGTGGGAAATGAACTTAGATGATGCCGCATCCCAACATCTGGCAGGGTGATGTTGCTAAGAACTGGCAGCCATGGAACCGGGGTGGAATGGATGGTTCCAGAAATTATCCTCAAGGAGGAATATAATTTGGAATTGACCAAGTGGACATAGGGGCTACAGAACCATATTGGGGCACAGTATTCTGCAGTGGAATAGCATAATGCCAGAGATGATGATCGTAGTGTGGAAGCACTCGTGCCCCATGAGGAGCTGGCCAGTCTTGCAATGATGTTATTCCTCGCACTCACCTTTGCTGCAGTTTTTATGAGATGTTCGTCAAATGACAGGGTGCGATCAAGAGTAACACCAAGATAGACTGGCTGGGCTTCATGCCGGATTCTCGTATCGTCAAGCTGCACATTAAGCTCACGCGAGGCTGAGGCATGGTGTAGATGGAAAACAGATGATACCGTTTTTGCAGTGCTAGGGATTAGTCGCCATTTTTTACAGTAATCAGATATCAGAGACATGTCTTTCATGAGTGTTTCCTCAAGTATGTCAAACTTGGATGCCTGAGTTGCACAGCAGATGTCATTGGCGTAGATGAACATCAGCGTAGAATGGAAACTAATAACCCTGAACAAGTTGACAGACCTAGATGGAACTGTAGTGAGCTGATAAAGCAATAAAAAAGCTGATAAGTGAAAAAAGATAAAAACAAAGGCATGCAATTTCCAATTCCCAATGACAAACTACTCACAACTCTGCTTTTCACTTCTGTTTGCCTCAGTATTTTCAAAAGTTCCTGTGTCATACCAGACAAAGTACTTGTATTGACATAGAAACTTTTTTTAAAAATTATGTGAAATTAGAAAATTGGGAAATTGATATTAAAAAAATGCAGGGAGTCGGGCGGTAGCATAGCAGGTTAAGCACACTTGGCAGCAAACCACAAGGACCAGCTTAAGGATCCTGGTTGGAGCCCCTATCTCCCCACCTGCTTCACAAGCAGTGTCTTTCACTCCCCTTCTCTGTCTTCCCCTCCTCTCTTCATTTCTCTCTGTCCTAGCTAACGACTACATTAATAACAACAACAATAACTACAACAACAATAAAAAGGGCAACAAAAGGGAAAATAAATAAATATTAAAATGCAAATCTATATAATCTAAGGATGTCTACATAGATCATAAACAAGCAGGATAAATGAATGTTTGATTTAATGGTTTGATATACAAGGTGTAGAAATAAGATCAGTTCAGAAAAAAATGATTTTTAATTAATATTCAAGATGTTTTTTTAAAAGATTTAATAGTGACTGACAAGATTGTAGGATAAGAGGAATACAATTCCACACATTTCCCACCATCAGAGTTTTGTATCCCATCCCCTTCATTGCAAGGTTCCTTATTCTTTATCCCTCTGGAAGTATGGACCCAGGATCGTTATGGGGTGCAGAAGTTGGAACGTCTGGCTTCTGTAACTGCTTCTCCAGTGGACATGGGAATTGGTAGGTCAATCCATACTCAGCCTGTTTCTAGAAAAAGAAAAAAATTAAAGGATTTTTAAAAGAAATTTAAGTTTGTAAAAAGAAGCAAAAGAAAATTAAGTTATGTGAAACTACAAAACTTTCAAGAAAATTGAAGGTCTATTCCATACCTAGCATTAAGTGACTTCTTTCTTGTATATTTCATTTTAGTGTTAGGGGGGCAGTTAATTGTTTACAATGCAGTCTTTGGAGCCTCTGACATCAAAGTCTTTTGCATAACCACTATGCCATCTCCCTAGCCCTAGAAAAAAGGAATCTTCACAGTGTTGAGCTTTTCAATCCATGAACACAAGATTTGTTTACTTCATTACTTTTTTCATCAGTGTTTTGTAATTCAGCACGCAGACATCATGTAGATTTTGTTAATTTGCATCCTTTACACTTTTAGTGAGGCTCTTATAAATAATATTACATGTTTTAGTTTCTAGTTGGTCATAGCTAGTGTAGAGAAATTTCCTTTCCTTTCCTCCTTTCTTCTCTTTCTTTATACCTTCCCAGCTTTATGTTCAGCTCTGGTTTATGTTGGTGCTGGATTGAACCTGGAATCTGAATGCCTCAGGCAAGAAAGTATTTTTACATAACCATTGTGCTATCTCCCCCACCCTTATTGGTCTTTGTTTATTAATTGTGTATCTTGCAACAATGTTAAACCCATTAATTAGCTCTAGGGGTTTTATGTAAAATTCTCATTTGTTTGACATAGACAATTATCTTATCAGAAAATATAGTTTTACTTCTTCCTTCCTTCATTTTTTTCTTTTTCTTCTTGCACATGTATGATTTATAGTGCTGTTTTCAGTAAGAGTGTTGAGAGCAAGCACCCTGTATTGATTTACAATCAAGTACTATTTTTTCCTTTTTTGTTGCCCTTGTTTATTGTTGTTGTTATTGCTGTCATTGTTTTTGGATAGTACAGAGAGAAATCGAGAGAGGAGGGGAAGTCAGAGAGGGGGAGAGAAAGACACCTGCAGACCTGACTTACTGCTTGTGAAGCGAACCCCAGCAGGTGAAGAGCTGCAGCTTGAACCAGGATCCATGAACAAGTCTTTGCACTTTGTGCCATATGCGATTAACCTGCTGCATTACCACCCAAACCCCATCATCGCTGCTTTATGGTGAGGGCAAAGACCTCTTCCCTCATCTTTTCTCCTTTTTCTTACACAGGTATGATTACAGTGTTGTTTTCAACAAGAATGTAAATGTAAATGCAAAAGCTCCCAGCTGGGGTGGTCAGTGCCAGCCTGGCTTGAATTCAGCCTCTGTGGGACAACAGAGTGGATGGAGAGGGAGACTCTGACATATTCCAGTGAAAACATGATTAGGCTGGCTGAGTGCCAGATTTGACTTCTGAGGATGACAAGGAGATAGCTCTCAGCTGGAAGTTGCAGTGTGAGTAATCAGAAAGCTCTTTTTCAGTCTTGATAGAGAGTTAGTTTAAGGGAGTCAAGAGAGATGTGGGATCTCTTTGAGAGATCTTTTTTATATTTATTTATTTTCCCTTTTGTTGTCCTTTTTTGTTATTGATGTCGTTATTGTTGGATAGGACAGAAAGAAATGGAAAGAGGAGGGGAAGACAGAGACGGGAGAGAGAGATAGACACCTGCAGACCTCCTTCACCTTCTGAGAAATGACTCCCCTGCAGGTGGGAGCCAGGGGCTGGAATCGGGCTCCTTAAGCCGGCCATTGAGCTTTGCGCCATATGTGCTTAACCTGCTGCACTACCACCCGACTCCCACAACTTCATTGTTTTAGTATATTACCTCAGTCAGGGTTAGAAAGTCCTCTAGAGAGACTTCTGGAGGCAGGGCTATGAGGAGCAACAGATCTGTTTCTCTCCTCTACTCTCCTCTCCTCTCCCAGATCAACTAGGAATACCAAAGGAGGCCACCTAGGACTGAAACAAGACAGGACTAAAATGACTACAGGAACCCACCAAATCACCGGTGAGTGCAGACACACGTGGCTGGTGACAGAGGGGAGCCTAGGGAGAGACTAAGTCGCTGGTAACAGTCAGATGGTCTATCAGTTGAGACATCACCTCCAGTCTGTCCCACCAACAAGGGGACAGGTGAAGGGAGGAGAGGACTCCCCGTAAACTCCCCAATTGCACCTCTGAGTCTCCATTGCTACTGCCTTCAAAATCTGGAGCAGTGGCAGAGAGGAACACCGGGGGACAGAGATCTAACCATGAAACTCAAGAGAAGACCTATACCTCAGTGGTATAGCTGTGGGGCTGTGAAAGTCTCTTTGCATGACCACTGGACTATCTCTGCCACACCCTGCCTTATCTCTTGGTTAGAAGTCAGTGATTAAGTTAAGACGCCTACGTATAGTTAGAAGCCCTCAGGCTCCCATAGCCTACAGAGAAAAAGAAGAAGAAAAGAAGGAGAAGAAGAAGAAGAAGAAGAAGAAGAAGAAGAAGAAGAAGAAGAAGAAGAAGAAGAAGAGGCTTTTAAATCACTGAGCTCCAACTCAGGGATTGAAATACTATTGAAACAACTGTTAACTTCCACCACTGTGAACCCTTTAATTACCTTACTTAGACACAAGTCGATGCAGGAAATAGTGATCAGTAATTTGAAAAGTACTAAGAGAGGGAACTCATAACATAATATATAAAATGGGTAAACCAACAAGAAGAAATTTTGGAGAAACGAACCAGGACAACAGCCCAGCTAAAAGCCCCCCAAAGGGTGAAGCACAAAATAACAAGTTCAACAACCAAACATTAGCTAAGGAAATAGTCACAGGAGTGAGTAAAGAGTTTGAAAGAATTGTAATCAGAAATACAGGAACAACAAATGAGACTCTGGAAGAAAACACTATTTCAAGGTTATTAGAGAGCTGAAAGCTGAAATAGCTGAGCTAAGAATACAAATAGATGAACAAGCTAAAGCAGTATCAGAACAGGGAAACAAAATAGATGAACTCCAGAAAACAGTAAAGGGCAGAGAATAGAATCAATGAGGCTGAAGACAGATTCAAGAAGCCCAGAGGGTCCCAAACAGAATTAACCCAGACTTAAAGACACCAAGACATATTTAGAATGGAAAGGAATAAGGATAAAGAAAGGATCCTGAAGGCTGCAAGGGAAAAAAAAAAGAGTCACCTACAGAAGAAAACCCATAAGATTAGCAGCAGACTTCTCCATACAAACACTACAGGCCAGAAGAGAATGACAAGCTATCTATTGAGTGCTCAATGAGAAAGGCTTTCAACCAAGAATACTATGTCCTGCTAGACTGTCATTCAGACTAGATGGAGGCATCAAAACCTTCTCAGACAAGCAACAGTTGAAGGAATCAACTATCACCAAGCCTGCCCTGAAGAAGTTCTGAAAGCTTTTCTATAAATAGTAAGACCATCATAAATAGGACAAATATCAGAACACTCTAAAACTCTACAAGAATGGTGTTAAACTGTCTTCAATCTTTGATATCAGTAAATGTCAATGGCTTTAATTCACCTATTACACAGAGTAGGAAGATGGATCAGAAAATACAACCCAACATTATGCTGTCTACAGGAAACCCACCTAAATCAATAAGACAAACACAGACTTAAAGTGAAAGGATGGAAAACTATCATACAAGCCAATGGCCCACAAAAAAAGGGCAGGAACAGCTATTCTCATATCTGACATGATAGACTTTGAAATAGATAAGATTAAAAAAGATAGGAATGGACACTACTTAATGCTCAGAGGATCAGTCAATCAAGAGGACTTAACAATTATTAACATCTATGCACCCAATGAGAAGCCATCTAAATACATCAAACGTCTACTGAAAGAGCTACAGCAATATATTAACAGCAACACAGTCATAGTAGGGGACTTTAACACCCCACTCTATCAACTTGACAGATCATCCAGGCAGAAAATCAATAAGGACATAAGGAAGCTAAATGAACTAGAGCTATTGGACATATTCAGAGTCATTCATCCCAAGAAACTGGAATACACATTTTACTAAAATCCACACAGGTCATTCTCAAGGATAGACCATATGTTAGGCCACAAAGACATCATTAGCAAATTCAAGAGCATTGAAATCATCCCAAGCATCTTCTCAGACCACAGTGGAAATAAACTAACACTTAACAATCAGCAAAAGATTAGTAATAGTCCCAAAATGTGGAAGCTCAACAGTACACTTCTTAACAACCTCTGGGTCAAAGAGGAAATAAAGGAAGAAATCAAAATGTTTTGAGACTTCAATGAAAATTAAGACACAAGCTATCAAAATATTTGAGACACAGCTAAGGCAGTACTGAGAGGGAAGTTCATAGCTATACAAGCACACATTAGGAAACAAGAAAAAGCACAAATAAACAGCTTGATTGCACATCTTAAAGACCTAGAAGAATAAGAACAAAGGAACCCTAAAGCAACTAGAAGGACAGAAATAACTAAAGTTAGGGCAGAAATAAATAACATTGAGAATAAGAAAACCATACAAGAGATCAACAAAAGTAATGTGGGTTCTTTGAAAGAGTGAACAAAATCGACAAATCTTTAGCCAGACTCACAAAACAAAAAAGGGAGAAGACCCAAATAAATCGGATACTAAATGAAAGAGAAGATATCACAACAGACACCGCAGAAATTCAAAATATCATGCAAGGCTTCTATGAACAACTATATGCCACCAAGCTAGAGAACCTGGAAGAAATGGACAATTTCCTAGATACCTACCAACTTCCAAAACTAAGTAAAGAGGAAGTGGATAACATAAACAGGCCCATCACAGCTAATGAAATTGAAACAGTTATCAAAAATCTCCTGAAAAATAAAATTCCTGGACCAGATGGTTTTACAAATAAATTCTACAAAACCTTCCAAGAAGAACTAATACCTCTACTTTTAAAAATCTTCCAGAAGATTGAAGACACTGGAATACTCCCTGCCAGCTTCTATGAAGCCAACATCACCCTGATACCAAAAGCAGATAGGGACAAAACCAAAAAAGAAAACTACAGACCAATATCTCTGATGAACATAGCTGCTAAAATACTGAACAAATTTCTAGCCAAGTGGATACAGCAGTATATTAAAAAGATTGTTCATCATGACCAAGTGGGGTTTATCCTAGGAATGCAAGGTTGGTTTAACATATGTAAATCAATCAACATGGTCCACCACATCAATAAAAGCAAGACCAAAAACCAAATGGTTATATCAATAGATGCAGAGAAAGCATTTGAAAAAACCCAACACCCCTTTATGATCAAAACACTACAAACAATGGGAATAGATGGAAAATCCTCAAGATAGTGGAGTCTATATATAGCAAACCTACAGCCAATATCATACTCAATGGTGAAAAACTGGAAGCATTTCCACTCAGATCAGGTACTAGACAGGGCTGCCCACTATCACCATTACGATTCAACGTAGTGTTGTGTCGTTTTCTCCTGGCTGGCTTCACGGGCGGGTAACAAATGACCAGAAACTCGTAGCTGAGCTGAGAACGCAGTTTAATCTTTATTCACAAGCGGGCAAACAGTCCAACACCTAATCACCACATCATGTGCTCCTTCATCTTTTTCCTCCCGCGGCAGAGTCTCGAACTCAGGAAGTACGTAGGGTAGGGGGCGGGGAGAAGGAAGAAGTGCGAAACTAGCAAGGGCTAAACCAAATCTCCTGGAGGTGGGGGAAGTGAGACCAAACCAATGTAACAGAAAAGACCATGTAAATAGATCACAATGTCAAGCAATGTAACAGAAGCAGAACTAGATCCCAGAAGCAGAACTACATGCATACCAACAGTGTTGGAAGTTCTAGCTATAGCAATCAGGCAGGAGCAAGGAATTAAAGGGATACAGATTGGAAGAGAAGAAGTCAAACTCTCCCTATTTGCAGATGACATGATAGTATATACAGAAAAACCTAAGGAATCCAGCAAGAAGCTTTTGGAAATCATCAGGTAATATAGTAAGGTGTCAGGCTACAAAATTAACATTCAAAAGACAGTGGCATTCCTCTATGCAAACACTAAGCTAGAAGAAATTGAAATCCAGAAATCAATTCCTTTTACTATAGCAACAAAAACAATAAAATATCTAGGATTAAACCTAATCAAAGAAGTGAAAGACTTGTATACTGAAAATTGTGTCACTACTCAAGGAAATTGAAAAAGACACAAAGAAGTGGAAAGATATTCCATGTTCATGGGTTGGTAGAATTAACATCATCAAAATGAATATACTAACCAGAGCCATATACAAATTTAATGCTATCCCCATCAAGACCCCTAGAACATTTTTTAGGAGAATAGAACAAATGCTACAAATGTTTATCTGGAACCAGAAAAGACCTAGAATTGCCAAACAATCTTGAGAAAAAAAGAACAGAACTGGAGGCATCACACTCCCAGATCTCAAATTGTATTATAGGGCTATTGTCATCAAAACTGCTTGGTACTGGAACATGAATAGACACACTGACCAGTGGAATAGAATTGAGAGTCCAGAAGTGAGCCCTCACACCTATGGACATATAATCTTTGACAAAGCTGCCCAGACTATTACATGGGGAAAGCAGAGTCTCTTCAACAAATGGTGTTGGAAACAATGGGTTGAAACATGCAGAAGAATGAAACTGAACCACTGTACTTCACCAAACACAAAAGTAAATTCCAAGTGGATCAAGGACTTGGATGTTAGACCACAAACTATCAAATACTTAGAAGAACATATTGGCAGAACTTTTTTCCACATAAATTTTAAGGACATCTTCAATAAAATGGATCCAATTACAAAGAAGACTAAGGCAAGTATAAACCTATGGGACTACATCAAATTAAAAAGCTTCTTCCCAGCAAAATAAACCGCTACCCAAACCAAGAGACCCCTCACAGAATGGGAGATCTTTACATGCCATACATCAGACAAGAGTTTAATAACCAACATATATAAAGAGCTTGCCAAACTCAACAACAAGACAACAAATAACCCCATCCAAAAATAGGGGGAGGACATGGACATAATATTCACACAGAAGAGATCCAAAAGGCTGAGAAACACATGGAAAAATGCTCCAAGTCTCATTGTCAGAGAAATGCAAATAAAGACAACAATGAGATACCACTTCATGCCTGTGAGAATGTCATACATCAGAAAAGGTAACAGCAGCAAATGCTAGAGAGGGTGTGGGGGTCAAAGGAATCCTCCTACACTGCTGGTGGGAATGTCAATTGGTCCAACCTCTGTGGAGAACAGTCTGGAGAACTCTCAGAAGGCTAGAAATGGACCTACCCTATGATCCTGAAATTCCTCTCCTGGGGATATATCCTAAGGAACCCAACATATCCATCCAAAAAGATCTGTGTACACATATATTCTTGGCAGCACAATTTGCAATAGCCAAAACCTGGAAGCAACCCAGATGTCCAACAACAGATGAGTGGCTGAGCAAGTTGTGGTCTATATACACAATGGAATACTACTCAGCTGTAAAAAATGGTGACTTCACCGTTTTCAGCCGATCTTGGATGGACCTTGAAAAAATCATGTTGAGTGAAATAAGTCAGAAACAGAAGGATGAATATGGGATGATCTCACTCTCAGGCCGAAGTTGAAAAACAAGATCAGAAAAGAAAACACAAGTAGAACCTGAAATGGAATTGGCGTATTGCACCAAAGTAAAAGACTCTGGGGTGGGTGGGTGTGGAGAATACAGGTCCAAGAAGGATTCAGAGGACCTAGTGGGGATTGTATTGTTAAATGGGAAACTGGGGAATGTTATGCATGTACAAACTATTGTTTTTACTATTGAATATAAAACATTAATTCCCCAATAAAAAAGAAAAGGAAACAAATGGAAAAAAGGAAAGAAAAAGAAAAAGAAAGTCCTCTAGAGGGATCCCTGTTGGAGCCACCAGCTCCCCATTTGCAGGGGAGTATTGATTTAGTTAGAATAAAGTACCGATTTTAGAGGTAAACAGTCTTTCACCATTATGTGATTGTTGCTTTAGTTCTTCCTTTATTTTTCTGTTCTTCCTTTTTAGTTAAGAGTAAATAGACACCTTTTGATTCTCCGCCCAATAATAAACTTAAGTAAATTCAAAAGTAAGGATTTATAGGGAGTTGGGCTGTAGCACAGAGGATTAAGTGCAGGTGATGCGAGGCACCTGCATAAAGGTTCAGGTTGGAGCCCCCGGCTCCCCACCGGCAGGGGAACTGCTTCACAAGTTACAAAGCAGGTTTGCAGGTGTCTATCTTTCTCTCCCTCCATCTTCCCCCCTTCCATTTCTCTCTGTCCTATCCAGCAATAATAACTACAACAATCAAAAAAACAAAGACAACAAAAGGGAAAATAAATACTAAATTTTTTTTTTAAGTAAGGATTTACTTAAGAAGCAAAGCAAAGTAAAAGATAGTGTGAAACATGAATAACCTTTTAGTCTATAGCCACACCTTAGCGGGCTCACTAGCTTTATCGCTGGGCCTGTCTGCACTGTGAATGCACCACTCCTGGCTGTTGTCTCCGTTTTGTGTTTCTATTTCATATATTTGAAAAGACAAGAGAGAAACTGAGAAGGGAGAAGGTGATAGAGAGGGACAGAGAAAGATAGATATCTGTAGACTTGGTTCATTACTAGTGAATCTTCCCCCCTGCAGGTGGGGAGCTTGAACCCTGGTCCTTCATTTAAGGTAACTTGCACTCTCGATTGGGTGGACCACTGCCAGACTTTCTGATTAGAGGCTTCTAATGGAGATAAGGAAAGGGGGTTAAGGTGGAGACTGGGACACAGAGCCCTGTGTCGATGGAGATGGCACTTGGCTGGGGGATGGGCGGGTGTGGTGGTGGCACAACAGGTTAAGCACACAGGGCCTGAGCTAGGATCCGGGTTCAGCCCCCCACACACCCCTACCTGTGGGGTGGGGGCATCACCTCACAAAAATTGAAGCAGATCTGCTTCAATCTTTCCCCCTCTCTATCTTCCCTTCGCCTCTCAACTTCTCTCTGTCCTAAAAATAAAATAATATAAAATAAAATAAAATGAAAAAATAGCCACTGGAGCAGTAGATTTGTAGTGCAGGCACCCAGCCCCACAAATAACCCTGAAGACAAAAAAAGAAAAAAAATGACACTTTGGTAATGGGTGAGGTGTGCTGGCACATATTTTGTGGACATGTGAAAGTTTATTCCTGGTACAACAACAACCACCTAGGAAAATTGCATTGCACTGATTTTTTTAAAAACTAGTTTTTACAAGGACAGAAAAGTCTCATATATTGTGATATTCAGTGAGGAGTTTGACTTTTAAATAAATACTTCTGAAGATAAAAACAAATCTAGCAGTAAAGCTTTGTTGGCCTGATTTTATCAGTCCTCTGATTTCTCTATTTTTTCAAGCATCATTTAAGTTCATATGAAGAGTTTAGCATAATCACAGAAAAAAAAACTATAGTAGAAGGGAGAAAAAAAGCCTGTGTTCTCTAAATAAATCTCCACCTTGCCCTGTACTCTCTCTTTTTTTCTTTACTGGGGGAATTAATGGTTTACAAATGACAATAAATTACAGTTGTTTGTGCATGTGTAACCTTTCTCAGTTTTCCACATAACAGTTCAACCCCCTCTAAGTCCTCTGTCATCATGTTCCAGGACTTGAAACCTGCCTGCCACCAGGGTCTTTCACTTTGGTGCAATACAACAACTCCAGTTCAGATTCTGATTTGTGTTTTCCCTTTTGTTGTTGTTTTTTAACTTCTGTGTATAAGTGAGATAATTCCATATCATTTGTCTGTTTCTGACTTAGTTCACTTAACATTATTTTCTTCAAGCTCCATCCAAGATGAGGTGAAGAAGGTGAATTCACCATTTTTAATAGCTGAGTAGTATTCCATTGTGTATATAGACCACAACTTACTCAACCACTCATCTGTTGTTGGACACCTCGGTTGCTTCCAAGTTTTGGTTATTACAAATTGTGCTGCTATGGAAATAAGTATACACAAATCTTTTTTGGATGGGTGTGTTTGGTTCCTTAGGATATATCCCCAGGAGAGGAATTGGCAGGGTCATAGGGTAGGTCCACTTCTAGACTTCTGAGAGTTCACCAGACTGCTATCCTCAGGGGCTAGACCAGTTTACATTCCCAGTAGCAGTGCAGGAGGATTCCTTGGTCCCACAACCTCTCCAGCATTTGTTGCTGCCATCTTTTCTGATGTATGACATTCTCATAGGAGTGAAATGGTATCTCATTGTTCTCTGTATTTGCATTTCTCTGACAATAAATGACTTGGAGCATTTTTTAAAATATGTTTGTTGGTCTTTTAGATCTCTTGTTTGGTGAATATTCTGTTCATATGCTCTCCCCATATTTTATAGGGTCATTTGTTTGTTTTTGTTGATGTTGTTTCTGAGTTTGGTGAGCTCTTTATACACTGTAGTTATTAGTCCCGTGTCTGATATATGGCATGTAAAGACTTTCTCCCATTCGTAAGGGGTCTCCTTGTTTGGGTGGTGATTTCTTTTGCTGTGCAGAAGGTTTTTAATTTGATGTAGACTAATTGGTTTATTTTTGTTTTAGTCTTCTTTGTAATTGATTCATGTCCTTCATGTCACATGAAGATGCCTATAAAATTTAGATGGGAAAGCATTCTGCCAATATTTTGCTCTAAATATTTGATAGTTTCTGGTCTAACATACACGTCCTTGATGCATTAGAATTTACCTTTGGTTAAATATAGTGGTTAAATATATTTGGTTAAATATAGTGGCTCAGTTTCGTTCTTCTGCATGTTTTAACCCAATTTTTCCAACACCATTTGTTGAAGAGTCTCCCCTTTCCCCACTTAATAGTCTGGGCACCTTTGTCAAAGATTAGATTTAAAAAAAAAATTAGATGTCCATAGGTGTGAGGGCTTACTTCTGGGCTCTCAGTTCTATTCCACTAGCCAATGTGTCTATGTTTCAGTTCCAAGCAGTTTTGATCACGATGGCCTTATAATACAATTTGAGATCTGGCAATGTGATGCCTCCAATTCTGTTCTTTCTTCTTAAGATTGTTTTGGTAATTCTAGGCATTTTCTGGTTCAAGATAAACATTTGTAGCTTTGTTCCCCTAAAAAAATTGTATAGGATCGTGATGGGGATAGCATTAAATTTGTATATGGCTCTGTGTAGTATATTCATTTTGATGATGTGAATTCTTCCAGCTTGTGAACATGGATTACATTTCCACTTCTTTGTGTATTTTTCCATTTCTTTGAATAGTAACTCATAATTTTCAGTATACAAGTCTTTCACTTCTTTAATTAGGTTTATATATTTTATTGCTTTTGTTTCTGTAGTAAATGGGATTGATCCCTTCTTCTCCTGCTCCTTATTCTAACTTAATGTTTGCAAACCACTGACTTGCATGTTAATTTTGAAGTTTGTCACCTTACTATATTGCCTGACAATTACCAAGAGCTTCCTGCTAGATTATTTAAGGTTTTCTATGTAGAGTATCATATCATCTACAAATAGGGAGAGATTGACTTATTTTCTTCCAGTATGTATCTTTTTAATTCCTCGCACCTGCCTAATTGCTATGGCAAGAACTTCTAACACCATGTTGGATAGTAGTGGTAACGGTGGGTAGCCCTGTATGGTACTTGATCTGAGGGGAAATGCTTTCAGCTTCTGGCCATTGAACATTGCCTGTAGTTTTGCTATATATGGACTCCCCTACCTTAAAGAATTTTCCTGTAATGTTTTGGTCATGAAGGGATATTGGATTTTGTCAAAGGTTTTCTCTGCATCTATTGAGATAATCATGTGGTTTTGATATTGCTTGTATTGATGTGGTGGATCACATACATTTATTAATGTATATTAAACCAACCTTGCATACATTGTTAATCATCATGAATAGACCCCACTTCATGATAATGAACAATCTCTTTATTGTGCTGTTGCATTCAGTTTGATATAATTTTGTTCAATATTGTATCATGTCTGCTCATCAGAGATAGTGGTCCATAGTTTGTTTTTTTTTTTATTTTGCTCATGCCTGCTTTTGGTATCAGGGTGATGCTGGCTTCATAGAAGCTGGAAAGGAGTATTCCTGTATCTTTAGTCTTTTGGAAGAGTTTTAAAAGGATAGGTATTAACTCTTCCTTTCAGAAATGCACTTATTCCTCTAAGCCGATATTTACACAAGAATTTGTGAAGTCAGAGTTAATAAGGGAGAACAGCAGTTAAGACAATATAGGTGACAAATTGCCAAATGACCTAATTATGATTTCATGCGTAGAAAGGAAGATATAGAGAAGCAGACTTGTTGGCATGTTTCTGAGTACACTTGTACAGATGTCTGTTAACTTTAGAGAATTCCTATATTTTAGCTGGATCCATGGTAATGGAAAAAGTCAACCAAACCAACAGAGTCTCCGAGTTCATCCTTCTGGGACTCTCCTCCCGACCTGAGGACCAGAAACCACTCTTCATCCTCTTCCTCACCATGTACCTGGTCACCATAACAGGAAACCTGCTCATCATCCTGGCCATCCGCTCTGATCCTCACCTCCAAACCCCCATGTACTTCTTCCTGAGTTTCCTGTCCTTCACTGACATTTGCTTCAGCACAACCATTGTCCCCAAGATGCTGGTCAATTTCCTATCAGAGAAGAAGACCATTTCCTATGCTGGGTGTCTCACACAGATGTATTTCTTCTATGCTTTGGCTAACACTGACAGCTGTCTCTTGGCAGTGATGGCCTTTGATCGCTATGTGGCCATCTGTGACCCCTTCCACTATGTGACTATCATGAGCCACCGCCGCTGTATCCTGCTGGTGACTTTCTCTGGTTTCCTTCCTCAGCTCCATTCACTCCTACATATACTTCTGCTAATTCCTCTCAGCTTCTGTGACTCTAATGTTATCTACCACTTCCTTTGTGACATCAACCCTCTATTGAAATTGTCTTGTTCTTCCACATATGTCAATGAAATTGTCTTTATGATAGAAGGCTCTGTTGCTCTGGTGACCCCCTTTCTGTGCATTGTTTTCTCTTACATACGAATCCTCATTGTGGTTCTCAAGACCCCCTCAGTTTCTGGATTACACAAAGCCTTCTCCACCTGTGGTTCCCACTTGACTGTGGTAACTCTCTTTTATGGCAGCATCTTCTATGTTTATTTACAACCTTTGTCCAGCTACACTGTTAAAGCCCGTGTGACCACCGTTGTCTACACAGTTCTGACTTCCATGTTGAACCCTTTTATCTACAGTCTGAGAAATAAAGACATGAAGAGGAGTCTAGGAAAACTGATTAGCAGGTGGAAATTCTAGCCAGAATTCTTATGAATTTCCCTCTTGTGAAGGAAAATTGCTGATGACTGACCCTATACTTTCATGGAAAGAACTCATCTTGCTGAAAAAGACTAAAGAGGACATGTTAGGAACAAGTGAACTCCTCACAATCATACAAGAAGACTTACTCTTGCCTGCACCAAACACATCTTACCAGCAATCTCTGAATGTATCATAAATCTAAGCCCTGAGATAAGACCCTATCTAAGACTAACCAGCCTGTCCCAGGTTGAGCTTCTCAGTCCCCCTGGCTGAGTCCCATTGATGCTAGCTCCCCTTGGCTGGGTACTCTCATTTTCCTAGCTAGGGCTCCTAAGCTCCCCAGCATACTTTAGCAGAACTTCTCAAGCTCTCTCCTGGCTATTACATTAAAACTCTCCATGGTCTATATAACTGACTCTACTTTGCTTGCTTGTGTCTCATCTTTCTAACAAAGCTAGCACTCTCTTCCCATATAGTGTCTCATATTTCTTTTTTTTTTAATTTTTTTTATTCCCTTTTGTTGCCCTTGTTGTTTTATTGTTGTAGTTATTATTGTTGTTGTCATTGTTGGATAGGACAGAGAGAAATGGAGAGAGGAGGGGAAGACAGAGAGGAGGAGAGAAAGATAGACACCTGCAGACCTGCTTCACCGTCTGTGAAGCGACTCCCCTGCAGGTGGGGAGCCGGGGTTCGAACCGGGATCCTTATGCCGGTCCTTGTGCTTTGCGCCACCTGCACTTAACCCGCTGCGCTACAGCCCGACTCCCCAGTGTCTCATATTTCTAACACTCTACATTATTTCTGCTGATTCTTGATATAGTAAACACTGAAACACAGCAGATAAAACTCATTTCTGTAATGGATGTTGAGTTGTAACCACTTCTTAACATGAGCAATGACTAGCTTTGAGATTTTGTTAGAATTCAGTCATTGTTCTAAAGTCTACTACAAAATCTTGGCTTCTAGTCTTCTACCTGACCTTTTCTTCCCTATGGAATAATTTCATTCCTTCTGAATGCTGTTGAAGCCTTTATTTTACACTAATTTTTCTGGAACATATTAGCATATGTTCAATTATTTTAATATTTTAGTTACTTTTGATTCCTTTAAGATCCTTACATTAAATATTTTTATAATCAGTTTCCAAGTTTCTTGATAGCCATTAATATTGATTTTTTGTGGGGGGGAGAACACAAAAATAAAATCCTTAATTCTAGGGGCCAGGCTGTGGCACACCCAGCTGAGTGTGTATGTTACCATTCACAAAGACCTCAGTTCAAATTTTCAACCCCACCAGTCAAGGGGAAGATTTACAAGTGATTGAGCAGTGCCACAAGTGACTCTCTTTCTCTATCCCTCTCTTGTTCCCCCTTCCCTCTGCTTTTATCTCTATCTAAAATAAATGAATGAATGAATAAATGAAATGAATCCTTAGATCTGATATTATCATAAGAACAAGTATATAGTTGGATAGTTGATTCAAGGGTCATGTCTCTTTTTCCCTATCTTCTGTATAGAATGTTCTGGACTATGGTCATGGATTGGAAGAATTAACATCATCAAAATGAATATGTTACCCAGAGTCATATACAAATTTAATGCACTTTACATCAAGATTTGACTTTGTTTTTTAAAGACATTAGAACAAAAGCTAGAAAAGTTTATCTGGGATCAAAAATATCTAGAATTGTCAAAGCAATATTGAGAAAGAACAGAACTAGAGATATCACAACCCTCAGATCTCAATATATGATAGGGAGAGTGTAATCAAAACTGCCTGGTTATCAATGGCAATATGTGTATTCTACCAGGTTCACCAACAACAACCCCCTATATCCCCCCCAACTCAAATTTGTAAAGACTTTGTGATTTTTCACCTTTCTTTCCTGTTTTTTGGGAGGGAGTGTGTCTGATTTTTGATAGAGAGATAAGGAGGGAGGGGAAAGGAGAGAGGGAGAGAGAATGAGGGAGAAAAAAGAGAGAGAAAATTAGCAATTCCAAAGCTTCCTTCAATGTGATGGGGGCCAGACTAAAGCCTGGATTATATGCTTGATAAAGCAGTGCAGTATGCAACTGAGTTATTTCACTGACCCAGCTTTCTGATTCCTGACAATAAAATATGGCAAAAATAATAGTGCTAAGTGCAGGCCAAGTCCTTCACCTGCAGGCCAAGCCCCTCGCCTGCCAGGCCACATGCCCTTCGCCTGCCAGAACCTGCAGGCCAAGTCCCTCACCACCAGGCCAAGCCCCTCCCCTGTCAGGCCACGCCCTTTGCCTGCCAGGCCCTGCAGGCCAAGCCCCTCACCTGCAGGCCAAGCCCCTCCCCTGCAGGCCAAGCCGTTAGGCCCCACCCCTTCACCATCAGGCCCCGCCCATTGGCCCACCAGCCCCCACCCTCTCAGCCCAGTAGGCCTCCCTTCAGCCTCAGGTTGGCCTTTGCTACTCTTACTTATCACTCGCTCCCTGTCTTATTCCAGTTCTTTTAAAAATGCTTGCACAATATCATTCAGGTTTCTGCCCAAAAGGTTTCTGTTCACCGCTACACTGCTATTCCTCTGATAGAAATGGAGCCTTTTACAGACATTGGCCCATTTAAATATGGCCATAAGAAAAGGGGAGATGTTGGGAAATTGAGGATGTGGTTGAGCTTGGCAGGGCTTGACCTGAGAGTGTCTATCCTGTCAGTCTCTCTCTCTACAGAGAGGCTGAGCAAGGAGGGGACAGGAGTAACCCCAAAGGTGTGCCCCGTCTTATCAAACTCCCTGCCTCACAAAGCACCCTGCATTCCTGATACTATGGCCATTAGATAAAAAGAGAAGGGGAGATGTTGGGAAATTGTGCGGATGTGGTTGAGCTTTTCAGGGCTCGCAAAGCACCCTGCATTCCTGATACTATGGCCTATCTACATAATCATTGTTTTGCCGAAAGATCCCCACCCATCCCATTCCTTTGATCTATCTCCTTTCTACACTCAAGACCCTCCCTATATGCAGGGTAATATTAATCCTAGCAGTTAAAACCCTTGCAACAGTTTCTAAGGAAGTTCCTACCTTTCCAGCCCCATTTTGCCTTTCTCTGCCCCTTTCCTAGCCATTTCCATTTCCGACTTGCCACTTCCGGGTCTATCTTTTAAAAGTTGTGGCTCTCTGATCAATAAAGAGATTGTATTGCCCCACCATGGGCTTGGTTCATGAGTCATCTCTCTCCCTCATGTCGCTGAGTGAGTAGCAGCCCAGTCTGGCTCCGGTTGAGTTCTCTCCAACCCAGAGAGTATGCGCCTGGGAAGAGGCACCCCCACGCTAGCCCAGCAGCTAAGGATTAAACCATGTCCTCCCAGAAGATATGCTGAATTTCTCAGTTCCTCAGAAATGTGGCCTTAAATACAAATAAGATCTTTGCAGAAGTCATCAAGTTAAAATGAGGTCAATAGGTAAACCTTCACCTATAAGGACTAGTATATTTAATAAAAGAAGAAATTTAATAATGAAGACATGCACAGAGGGAAAACAATTTGAACAAACACAGGGAAAATATGGCTGAAACTCCAAGAACACCTGAGGCTATCAGAAGGTCAGAGATTCCAAGAACACCTTCAGAGAGAACCAGAGCCTATGGGCAAGCTGCTTCAGACTTTGGTCTCCAAAGTTACAGTAAATTTTATTTTATTTATTTATTATATTTTATTATTTTTATATTATTAATGAGTTAATATGGATTTACAAAATTATAAGATAACAGGGGTATAATTCCATACCATTCCTACCACCAGAGTTCTGTATCCCTATCCCTTCATTGGAAACTGCAGTAGTTCTCCCAAGGTCACAGTTATTGGTTGACTATTATTTCTATAAATATATATATATATATATATATATATATATATATATGTTTTTTAACCAGAGCACTGCTCAGATTTGGTTTGTGGGAGTGCTGAGGATTGAACCTGGGAAACTGGTGCCTCATGCATGATTGGTTTTGTTTGTTTGTTTGTTTGCAGAACCACCTATGCTATTTCCCCAGGCCAATTTCCCATTTTTCTAAGCAGGCTTTCTGTTTTAATTTCCTGTGGCAATCCTAAGAAACTAGCACAGAGAACAGGATAGACCTGAACCCAAGTCCCAAAGCATCTTCACTACTCTCATGCTCTTCTAGTGTTCTTTCCTAACCATATGAGTATATGCCCCATCAGCCTTGAAAACAAGCCCAGAAAGCCTGACAGAAGGTGAAACACTAGCCTATACCCAGTTGGTACATGAATAAACCCAAGGAGAATTACTCAACTAATAACCAGTCATGTTATCAGTCATGGTGGAGTAGTGGGTAATGTTTAGACTCAAGCCTGAGGTCCTGAGTTTGATCCTAGGGAATTGCATATGCCAGAGAGATACTCTGCTTCTCTCTCTGTTCTCCTCTTCATTTCTCATGAATAAGAGATAAATCTTTTTTTTTTTTCTCTTGGCTTAATAGGTGAATGTTCTCAACTTTCTTCAATGTTCTCAAGTTTAAAATTCCTGAAAAAATCATGCTCTCTACTCAATTCTTTGTTGAGATTTCTCATGACAAACTTTTAAATGTTGTGAAAGCAAACTTGGCCTGTCAATTCCCCCCCCCAATACAATAACAATACACTTTTGAGTGGAAGAGATAGCATAACAGTTATGTGGTTATGGAAAAAGACTTTCATGCCTGAGGATCTAAAGTCCCTATGTCCAATCCTCCATACCACCAATAGCCAAAAAGTGATCAACACTCTGGTAAATATTGTTTGTTTATTTGTTTTTTGTTTTTTTTACCAGAGCACTGCTCAACTCTGGCTTGTGGTGGAGCTGAGGATCTGAACCAGGGCATGCCTCAGACATGAAAGGATTTTTTTTTTTTGCATGACCCCAGCCCAATAAATAAACTCTTAGCAAGCAATTTAATTTTGAGATCTTTGTTATAAAACGTTATTATGGCAATAAATTACATGAAAGAAAATCCATGCAGACAAAATAATAATATGTAAAACAGAAACAGATTACAATAGAATGTTATGCAAGAAGAAAGGTAAGTGGGAATAGATGAATGTGAAAATAGAATAGATAAAAGAGAAAAAATAAGCCAGTAAACACATAACCAAGAATGAATACTAAATAAAGCTATATATTGGGAAGGGGGGTCACAGGCAATTATTGTGTTGTGTTGAATTATAAAACCCTAAAGTCCACAAGCCAAAATCCTAATTCCCAGTACCTCATTATCTGGGCACAAATGTTGTACCTCCAGGGAGAGCTACCATATGAAAACAAAAGCAGATGTGACAAAGATGTGTGTGGGTGATTCTATTAGAACATGTCTGTGGATGCTTTAGCCAAAGATTTCCAGCATATCACTGGAAGCTAGGGAATTGATTCTCCTTTATAGTGTTCAGAAATAGCCAACTCTGTAAACAGCTTGGCTTCTGGATTCTTGTCTCCCAGTTGTGAAATAATACATTCCTACTGTGTATTATTTAAGCTGCCTGTTTTGTGGTGTTTTACTAGGGTAGCTGTAACAAACCAATACAAACTATGACAAGAAAGGTATTACTCTTCTAGCCAGAACTGGATTGTGTACCCACAGACTTTGCTCTGACTAAGAGATAATGACTTTTAGTCAAACATTTAGGAATGTTTGTTATTTGTTTGAAAGGGGAGAAGAACAGAAGGGAAAACACAAAGCAGAATGTGGAGTGGGTTTGGTGTATTGTACCGAAGTAAAGGATTCTGGGGTAGGGGGGAGTGTTCAGATCATAGAATATGATGACAGAGGAGGACCTAGGTGTGGTGTTAAGAGTGATATGTGGAAAACTAAGAAATGCTACATAATACCAACTATTGTACTTTACTGTTTACTGTAAACCATTAATCCCCCTAATAAAGAAAAGGAAAAAAATAAGTTGGTATGTAAGAGCAGAATGGGGAAACACAAAGTAGAAATCAGAGTAGATTCAGTGTATTGAACCAAAGTGAAGAAATCTGGTGGGGGAGTGGGGTTCAGAGGGGGCAGTCAGTCCTGGTAAATAATAGTGAAGGATGACCTAGACCGGGAGTGAGAGTGTTTTGCAGAAAACTGAGAAATTTTACACATGTACCAATAATTGTATATACTGTCAATTATTAACCCCCCAGTAGAAAATAATAATAAATATAGTGCATGTATCTTTTCAAAAGTGTTTTGTGTTCTTTGGATATATTCCTACAATGGAATTACTGTATCCCATGGCAGATCACTTGTTAATTTTTTGATAAATCTCCATGTTGTTTTCCAGAGAAGTTGGGCCAATTTATATTTCCACAATAGTGTTTTAATGTTCCCTTTTCTATATACCCTTGCCAGCATTTGTTGTTCCGGGCCACTTTGGTGTGGGCCATTTTCATAGAAATGAGGAGGTATGTCAGTGATTTTGTGATTTATATTTTCCCTGATAATAAGTGATATGGAGAACTTTTTTTTTTCAAATGCCCATAACCTTCTATATGTCATCTTGGGCAAAGTGTCTGTTCACACTTGAGCCTTGAGCCTATGGTTTCCTCAGTGGAAGGAAAGAACTGAGGATAACTATGTGGATAACCCTCCACCATTGTGAAGATCTTCCTGGGAGATCCATGTGACTCTCACTTCAGAGTGATCACTGGAGAAATAAAAAAAAAAAAAATTACCACCAAAAAGAAAAAAAAGGTAGAGCTTACATCAGTAGCCTTCATCTTTACAGAATATTTCTATCCACACAACTGCATTCCATGGAGAATCTAGCCAGGAGGTTTACCTATCTATAGAGTTCAACTGTTGGCTACTTCTACTGAAGTAATTTTGTGAGAAATTCTGTCTGTTCTGGTCTTCAGCATATACTCTACTGACAAAGTAGGCTACTCCACAGTCAGAATGAATGCTCCCACCATATTTTTCTTTAATTTGCCAGTAAATGCCATACAAAAACTAGACACAGTCTGAAACTGAAAGGGAAATGGAATACTGTAAAGTCAAATGAAGGGTAGATTCAGTCTCAGTTACCAACAGGATGTGCTATGCAACATCCCTTCATGATCAATACATTTAAAAAAGGGGGGGACTAGATGGAAAAATCCCTCAAACTAGTATAATCTGTATACAACAGTCCCATATATAGGCAACATCATGTGCAATGGAGAGAAACTGAAAGCTTTCCCGTTACCTTTTTCCAGACATGACATCATCTCCCCAGACAATAACTTAGATCCACCTGCATATCAGGCTCAGGGAAAGAAAAAAAAAAAAGAAACAAAAAACGAGTATAGTCATGGGCTCTTTGGAATATAACTAAAATAGGAGTACTATCTACAAAGCAGGGATCCCCCCCCCCCCGCAACTCTTCATCTGAACTATTCCAACCTTTTGGTTCATGATTAGTCAACAGTCTGTTTGGCTTTATATGTTAACTCTTTTTTCAGCCACCAAGTTTCAGGTACTAGCATGATGCTAACCAGACTTCCCTGGGCAGACAACACCACCAATATGCCTGGAGCCCTGCTTCCCCAGAACCCCACCCCACTAGCGAAAGAGAGAGACAGGCTGGGAGTATGGATTGACCTGCCAACGCCCATGTTTAGCAGGGAAGCAATTACAGAATCCAGACCTTCCACCTTTTGCACCCCTAATGACCCTGGGTCCATACTCCCAGAGGGATAAAGAATAGGAAAGCTATCAGGGAAGGGGATGGGATACAGAGTTCTGGTGGTGGGAATTGTGTGAAGTTGTGCCCCTCTTATCCTATGCTTTTTGTCAGTGTTTCCTTTTAATAAATAAATTTTTTTTTAAAAAAACAGTCCTTATTTATGAACACATGCACGCATGCACACACATACATGCACACACAAAAGCATACTCACATTGTTCATAACCTTTGATGAGAAATCTAAAGAATGCCCTGGAGATTTTATGGTAACTTTGAAAATTTCTGAAAATAGCCTCAATCTTAGGAGGAGATCTCAAGAGTTCTATTCTCCCCAGAGGACAGCTCCATTCTATTCTGCTGTTCAGTGAGATTTATGTACCTAGAGAGGTCTCAGAGTAAACTCTCTCGAGGAGTCAGCTTGGAATGAGAACACCATAACTTCCTCTCCCAAGAAAGAGCCTAAAAGAGGCCATGAGAACAGAATTACAGTGTTGATGCATGAGTAGTTGATAGATTTTTTTTACAACCAAGAGATTCCCTGCCTCAGTAAAACTGGGCATCTCTGTCTTCTGCAATGAAGAAAGGAAAATAGAATGGTGCTGAAAAACAAGGGGCTGAAAAAAAAATACAGGGACATGAGGCAGTATCTGGATAATTTTATAGCCTTCTAGAATGTAGAGTCACCTGCCCATACTCTTTAATCCTTCCTCTCAGCTTTTCTTGCTTATCACTGATTAGATGTTCAAAAATGTCAGCTTTGATTGATGTGTAAACTTAGCCAGTTTGGAGAAGCAGTTCAGGAAGAAGAACATATTTCTTGATCAGAAAGTATGAGAAAATTCCTGAATACAGAAAGTGAATATCAGAACACCTGCTGCCCATCTGACCATGCACTTCAACCAGGTACTTATTTCAGATATGCAGAATTTTCATAAATCACATGGATACAGATTATCATTGTGTTCAGACTAGCATCTAGTTTTATATTTGTTAATGAACTGATTTCACCGCTGAGCTAAGGTATGTCTTTATTCATCAGGATTCTGAGAAACAGTTCCCTTATAAATTGCTATAGGAAACTTAGTAGAGAGGATAAGAAGATGAAAGAGCTTTATTCTAGGCACATACTTGACTTTTAGAATTATTCGCTCAGATTATCACTTCTATTAACCTCATCTATTTTCCTGCATACTCAGCATAGGGGACACACAGTGATATTCACTTTATTTGATCATTTCATATCTCTCCCACAAACATTTAATTTTTTTGCTAATGTCTGTTTCACCAACTACAGTTACATGTAACATCTCATTAGCTCCAAATTTATACTGAAAACCACTTGTCAGCAGGTGATAGAGACAAATCACCAATCTCCTCTTGTCTTTCTAAATCTAGTACCTTCTCTTAGCACCTTCACTCTAGAACACACATAAGCCTACTCATCCAAGTATAATGATGTTGGTTAAATATTGATTTTCATTAGTCCTGGGTTTGTTTTCTGCTTTTTACTTGGTAGATTATTTCAGCAAATAAGTCTCTGTCCCTTTTTTTTTAAAACAAAAATGAAACCATTATAACTATTCTCATAAGGTTTGGGGGTAAATAAAGTATCACCTGTATAAGAATAATTACTAATTCAATCTCAGCATATTCAAGGATTTGATTCTGTTATTTTGAGAACATGGCTAGACCTGTATTGGAAAGAAAACAAAAAAACCTAATAATTATGATCACAAGGAGACTACAGTGGTGTCAAATATTCAATAGTCTCTGGAACTATTGCAATCATGTTATCGGACAAAAATTTTATTGAATGGTGTATGAAGTAAGTAATAGTATAGTCTAATTACAGTTGAAAAACTGGAGTGTAAAGATAATAACTTGCCTGATGTTAGGTGAAAAGCAGACATTTAATTGTGGCATGGACAAATACACACGGAAATACCATTTATTTATTTTTCTCCCGCTTTTTGTTGTCCTTGTTGTTGTAACCTTGTTGTGGTTATTATTGTTGTTGATGTCATTCGTTGTTGGATAAGACAGAGAGAAATGAAGAGAGGAGGGGAAGACAGAGGGGGAGAGAAAGATAGACACCTGCAGACCTGCTTCACTGCCTGTGAAGCAACTCCCCTGTAGGTGGGGAGTGGGGGACTGGAACCAGGGCCCTTAGGCAGGTCCTTGCACTTTGTGCCATGTGCTCTTAACCCACTGCACTACCGCCTGATCCCCGTAACAATTAATTTAACATTATAAAAGTGCTTATCAACATGTTCATTCTCAACATCTACATTAATCATTTAGAGCACTGTTTGAGAATGAGTATACCTGAGCAGAGTTCTTCACAGTATTAAAAACTTTTGGACATTATGGGAGGTATATTAGTCTAGTACACTGCATGAAAATAAGGAAAGAAGGTGCTGTATGTGGAGAGAATAAATGAAATGCTATTTTGATTTTTTAGAAGAAAAACACATTAACAAAACAATCATATGTGAATAATCAAGGAAATATGCATAAATAAGTAAGCAAATGCTGATGCGGAAGGACATGAGTGGTTAATGGACATGAGTGGTTAATGGTTAAATATAGGAGTATGATCAGCTATAGAGGATTAAAATAAAATGGAATAAAGTTAAGTTTAAACTTCAGTTTTTCTGCACTATGATTCAGAAGTGAAATTCATTTCAAAATATGAGCTACTAAAAAATACTTCTAGCAGCAAAATAAATACTATTAGCAATAAAATAAGTATATTTGCCAGCCTTTTGGGGCATGGCTCAATAGTCTTCTGGTTTCCCTGATGATCATTTTACCATGTTCTTTTCTGCAAGGAAATTAGAAGTACAACATAACATGTCATAACTTAAAAGTACTATTCATTCCTGCAAAGAGGAATATAATATTTTGGAAAAAATAAAATGCATGATTCCACACTGTCACTCCCTATGCCCTTATTTATTGTTATTGTTATACATTTTATATGTAAATATATCTTAGTAGTAGTCTATATTCATATATATAGAATACTTATCAATGAAATTATGGCCAAAATACACACATACACTATATATATATATATATATATATATATATATATATATATATCCTTCATTACAAATCAAGATCTTCAAAGTCAAGCTTTTCTCTAGTTTTTCATGGTTCTGTTCCCACTCAAAGGAAAGTATTTTATTATACAGGTACACAAGAAATATTTTTTTAAGATTAAAATTAAATTGATGCAATCAGACTTACCTGTCTTCATCACTGAATATTCACCATCCATATCCACACTATCAACAAAAAATGCTTGTGAAATTGGAGGGCAGGCAGTGGCACACCTGGTAGAGCACATGGACTCAGGTTCAAGACTCTGTGCCCCACCTGCATGGGGGAAAACATCATGAGCAGTGAAGCAGTTGGAAGGTGTCTATCTTTCTCTCTCCCTATCTCCCCTGCCTCTCTCAATTTCTCTTTCCTATTAAATAAAAATAGAATGAAGAAAAGAGGGGGAGATGGCTGCCAGAAGCAGTGGATTTGTCCTGCAGACACCTAGCCCATAATCCTGGTGGCAATGATTAAAAAAAGAAAAAAAGGAAAAAAAAAAAAAGCTCATGAAATTATAAGGAGGGAATGTCAAGACAGAGACTCCCAAGAGTCTCCCAAGAGGCAACCTAAGGGTGAAAACTAATGGGTGGGAGTGACAGTGACTTAGATTGTAGTAACTGCTTTGAAATAAATGTATGTTAACTTTAGAGGTTGCCTATATTTTAGCTGGTTCCACAGTAATGGAAAAAATCAACCAAACCAACAGAGTCTCTGAGTTCATCCTCCTGGGACTCTCCTCCCGACCTGAGGACCAGAAACCACTCTTCATCCTCTTCCTCACCATGTACCTGGTCACCATAACAGGAAACCTGCTCATCATCCTGGCCATCTGCTCTGATCCTCACCTCCAAACCCCCATGTACTTCTTCCTGAGTTTCCTGTCATTAACTGACATTTGCTTCAGCACAACCATTGTCCCCAAGATGCTGGTCAATTTCCTGTCAGAAAAGAAGACCATCTCCTATGCTGGGTGTCTCATACAGATGTATTTCACCTATGCTTTGGGCAACACTGACAGCTGTCTCTTGGCAGTGATGGCCTTTGATCGCTATGTGGCCATCTGTGACCCCTTCCACTATGTGACTATCATAAGCCACCGCCGCTGTGTCCTGCTGGTGGCTTTCTGCTGTTCATTTTCTCTCCTCCACTCACTTCTACACACACTTCTTCTGACTCTTCTCAACTTCTGTGATGCCAATGTTATCCACCACTTCCTCTGTCACATCAACACTCTGCTTAGAATGTCCTGTTCCTCCACATATATCAATGAACTTGTCATCATGACAGAAGGCTCTGTTGCTCTGGTGACCCCATTTCTGTGCATTGTTTTCTCTTATATACGAATCCTCATTGTGGTTCTCAAGATCCGCTCTGCTGCTGGATTACGCAAAGCCTTCTCCACCTGTGGTTCCCACTTGACTGTGGTAACTCTCTTTTATGGCAGCATCTTCTATGAATATTTACAGCCTTTGTCTAGCTACACTGTTAAAGCCCGTGTAGCCACCGTTGTCTACACAGTTCTGACTTCCATGTTGAACCCTTTTATTTATAGTCTGAGAAACAAAGACATGAAGAGGGGCCTAAGAAGGCTGATGAGCTGAAAGAAATGCTAGGCAAATCCTTGGTAGGCATGCTCATGCATGTCTCTGTTTCTATGTATCATGTTTACTAGGAGCTGATATCATTAACTTTCTAAGTCAACAAGTTTGGCTCACTCTTATTACAAATGTTAAGTTGTAACCACTATTTTACACATGCAATGATAAGCCATTGAGACTTTATTAGGAATCAGTAATTGATTCAAGGTCTGTGGAAAATCTTGGCTTTCTGTCCTATTCCCAACTCTGATACCATCTCCCCAGACAATGTCTTTGGTCTACCTGCATATTAACTTTTGGGTTCAGGCAAAAATTAGTAAATTCACGGACCTCTTGGAATATACTTAAAATAGACCTACTAGCTTTTGCCAAAACGGAGACCCTAAATCTCATCTGCTATGTTATTGCCTTTAGGCTCCTGATTATTTAACAATTTGTTCTTCTTTATATCTTAATGCTTTTTCAGTCACCAAGTGGCACATGCTACCATGATGCCAACATGACTACCCTGGGCAGACAATCTCACCAATATGTCCTGGAACCCCAGAGCCCTGTCCCACTAGGGAAAGATAGAAACAGACTGGGAATATGAATTGGCCTGTCAATGTCCATGCCCAGCAAAGAAGCAATTACAGAAGACAGACCTTCCACATTCTATATCCCATAATGAACCTGAGTCCATGGCCCCAGAGGGATAAAGAATAAGAAAGCTTTCAAGGGAAGAGATGAGATGTAGAGCTCTGGTGGTGGGAACTGTGTGGAAATGTACCTTTCCTATCCTTTCATCTTGTCAATATTTCCATTTTATAAAAAATAAATAAATAAAGGTAACCACAGGAAAACAAAAAAGAAAGAAATAAAGAAAGAAAGAAAGAAAGAAAGAAAGAAAGAAAGAAAGAAAGAAAGAAAGAAAGAAAATACTATGGCTTCCAGCTTTCATATGGCCCTCTGTGCCCTCCACCCTTTTGCTTCTAAGGAAATTATGTGGTTTTGTTCCAAGTGCTATTAAATCCTTTGCCCCAAATTATCTTCAACTTAGTATCCACCCAATGACTTCCAATTACTTGGTATTCTTCTTATTTTTATCATCATTGTGAGATTAATGGTCTATAATACAGTTGTTGGGTTAAGTTTCTCATCTCCCATGATAGGTATCTGCAGAACAACCTCACCCACAACTTAGATCCTTTTCCACCATCATGCACCAGGATGATGCATGATGACTCTCTGTCCCTCTTTTTCCTCCTTCTTCCCCAGAGTCCTCTGCTTTGGTGCAATATACAACACCCAGTCCAGGTTTCTTTCTGTGTTTTTCTTTTCTGTCTTGGTTTCTGAAGTTCCATCTATAAGTGAGATCATATGGTATTCATCTTTATATTTTTTCCTTCCCTTAACATGATGCATTCAAGTCCCATTCAAGATGAAACAGAAGGCAGAAGAGACGAGTTCATCATTTTTGACAGCTAATAGTACTCCATTGTGTACTGTGGGAAAACATACATCTTAGCATGCAGGATTTGTGCCTGTCTCAGGTTTGTACAATCCATGGCCTAATTAATTACTCTGCAGAGCTAACATCTTCTGTGATTTCTCAAATCCTGGTAGGTGCTTATGGGGCCAAAGTTTCATGCCATCATGACTGTGATAGCATGAAAGGCAGTGCAGGAAAACTACAGGATAATTTCAATCATAGGTGGATTATAGAGAACTGAAACACATGAACTTGAAAAAAATAGAGAGAGAGTCAGCCCATATCTATGACCTTGGGAGAACTATAGTGGTTACTGTTGGAAGGGATGGGAGCACAGAACTTTGGTGGGGGAAGTGGTGTGGAATTATACATGTATTCTTTTATAATCTTGTAAATTACTATTAAGCCATTAATATAAATAAATCTAATAAAAAAGAAATTTCACAAAATTATGTTTTAACACTTGAATATTCTCATGAATAGAAACATTAATGATCACAAACTTTGAATTGCAATGATGAGGTATTGAAAGAGGGAAAGTTATACAAAGAATAAACCCATACTTCACTTATTGCATCAAATAATTTATAGGCATATTATTCTTTAAAATTCACCAAACCTTCTGAGTTATCTATTATTAACCATAATTTCCATGTAAGGAAGTAGGCCATAGATCCAACAATACCTTCTAGCTACATAGCAAAAAAAAAAAAAAAAAAAAAAAACCTGGGAGCACAAATTCAAAAGGATATATGCACCTCTATGTTCATAGCTGCACTACTTATAAGAGTCAAAACATGATTGATAGTAGCCTAAGTGTCCAACAACACATGATTAAATTAAGGCACTATGGGGTATATATTTGAAGGAATAATGCAATAAGAAACATGAGATTGTATCATTTGGAACAAAATGAATGGAACTGTGCAGGCTGTTGCTCTGGATCCCCTGCCTCCCCAGCCATTGGGCGAGGAAGGTCAGAGTGACCCCCTGGGAGTCTTGGGATGGCTCCGCGTAGTGAGGGCAAAGTTTGCAGAGAGACAAGCAGTCAGTCCTGGGAGAACCTCAGTAGGCCAACTCATTTATTGAGGGAAAAAGCAGGCAAATATATCCATTGCTGGGGGTGGGGGAAGGTTGCAGTAATCATTAACCCAAACACACAGCAACACAATCTATAGTCACATATTGACCTGTAAACTATTTGATCATAGGTAAAAGGTTACCATACAAGATTTGATCACAAGCTTCACAATGTATATTTTTCTGGAGGTAAATTGCAGGCGCTTTAGGATGGGGGGGGGGGGATGGAGGAGGCAGCTGAGCAATCAGGATGTTTGTTGGCGGTTTTCAAGTTAGCCATACACAGTAATTTATGGTCTTTGTCTAAAAAAGGGGGGAAGGGTGGCATGTGTAGAGAGGTACCCATGTCTGGGGTCCAGCGTTATAAATTACAGAGATCAGGAGGGACCTGCCATATCTTAATCAGCAGGGGGCAGAGTCTGGGGTCGACCCACTCAGACTCTCATGGAAACAATGGCCTGGACTTCCCAGGCTATGGGCCCAGCCCCAAACAGAACTGGAGGTCATAACACTAAGTGAAATAAAAAAGAAAGAGCATGGTTCTAGGAGGTGGCACAGTAGATAAAGCACTGGACTCTCAAGCATGAGTTCCTGAGTTCAATCCCTGGCAGCACATGTACCAGAGAGATGTCTAGTTCTTTCTCTCTCTCCTCCTATCTTTCTCATAAATAAATAAATAAATAAATAAATAAATAATTTTTTTTAAAAAAAGAAGAAGAGGTGAAGGACAACTGCCAAATTGTTTCAATTATATGAAGTTTTAAAAAAATGTTAGCCAAAATATCTCTTGGATTTTGTGTGAACTATCCCAGTTATTGGAAGTAGGGTAGGGGGACAGTACTTCAGTGGGGGGTGTGACCTCCATTTATCATGTATGGCTATGAAACTATGATTCTGGGATCTTATGACTTTTCTAAAACTCTATTAAATCACTACTAATAGGAAATCAATGTTATAATAGATAAAGCATAAAGAAAAAAAAACAGATTTGTCTTTCAAGACTGAATTGAATAAGAGGAGATTATGCTAAGTAAAACAAGTAAAGAGTCAAGAATAGGACTAGAAAACTGAGGGTATGTATCTACCGGTCAAGCATGAGAAATAATTACAGAAGCCAGACCTTCTACCTTCTGCTCTTCATAAAGATTCTTAATCCATACATCCAGAGAGATAAAGAATATGGAAACTTCTAAGGGGGGGATATGAAATGGTGGTGGGAACTGTACCCCTCTTATCCCACAATCTTGTTAATCATCATTAAATCACTAATTATTAAAAATAAAAAATACATGGGAGTCGGGCAGTATTGCAGCAGGTTAAGCACACATGGTGCAAAGTGCAGGGACTGGTGTAAGGAGCCCGGTTTGAGCCCCTGGCTCGTACCTGCACAGGATTTGCTTCACAGGCAGTGAAGCAAGTCTGCAAGTGTCTATCTATCTCTCTCCTTCTCTGTCCTCGCCTCCTGTCTCCATTTCTCTCTGTCCTATCTAACAATGATGACATCAATAAAAACAATAATAACTACAACAACAATTAAAAAAAGCAAGGGCAACAAAAGGGAAAATAAATAAATACATATAAAAATTTAAAAAATAAAAAATATATAAGTAAAGAAATGAAAAATTCCAGATAGGTTTGTTCACATGTAGACTACAGTAACTAAAGTGAATGAAGTTGCAAATGTCATTGTCTCAGAGAGATCCAATTGAGAATGGTTCATATTAAAGTACTGCCAGGATTCATGTTGAAAATTTCTGTTTACTTTATGATGTCCTTTTCACTTTCCTTTTTTTAAAAAAAATGTTTATTATTTTTACTTATTGAATAGAGACAGCAAGAAATTAAAAGCAAAGGGGATGATAGAGAGGGAGACACCACTTGTGAAGCTTTCTTCCTGCAGGTGGGGACCAGGAGCTTGAAACTAGATCTTTGTGCATTGTAGTATGTGCACCACCACCTGGCCTCTGTTTTTTGGTTTTGTTTGTTTGTTTGTTTGTTGCTTCCAGGGTTATCACTGGGACTTGGTGCCAGCACAACAAATCCACTGCTTCTAAAAGCCATTTTGTCCAATTTATTGGATAAGACAGAGTGAAATTGAGAGAGGAGTGGGAGATAAAGAGGGAGAGAGAAAGACAGATATCTGCACACCCTCTTCACCACTTATGAAGTGATTTTTCATTTCACTTAGTGCTGTGATTTTTTTCAATATATTCCACAATAATACTAATCATATATATCTTTTATATTATATCCTCATCCCCACTTGTATCCATTAGAAATTCAAGATCCAAAGGGCAAGTATATTTTACTTAATTTTTAAAACTTTTTATTTATTTATGGATAAGGACAATTGAAAGGGGTGGGGGATATAGACATATGGAAAGAGACAAAGACCTGCTTCACCACTTGCAAAGCTTTCTCCCTGTAGGTGGGGACCAGGGGTTTGAATGTGAGTCCTT
This sequence comes from Erinaceus europaeus, assembly GCF_950295315.1. NCBI lineage: Eukaryota > Metazoa > Chordata > Mammalia > Eulipotyphla > Erinaceidae > Erinaceus > Erinaceus europaeus. The sequence continues at coordinate 93,936,056 of NC_080171.1, read as the reverse complement.
GCTCACTGTAATGTGCAGGCTTAAGTAGGTGTGCCACCACCTGGACCCAGGGCAAGTATTTTTTAACCTTTTCTTTACTAGTGTGTTTTAAATGTCTTCAATAGTTCCTAAAATACAACATAACTCAGTGTCATTGATATACATCAGCCGCTTTCAACCAAGAACAACTAGGAAGTATCCACAAGCAGAGGACATTGCGAAAACTCCAATATTCAGGGATGAGATCAACCATCTTAGAACCACAGAGACTAAGGACCAGATTATAAGAGGTCCTGTTACACTCTACGTCCATAGATTTTCCCTCAAGCTGGTCTATGGTAGCCTCAGTGGAAAAAAAATGGTGGATATTCAAATACCCTACCACTACAAAGATCTTACTAAGAGGTTCATGTGGGTCTGACCTCAAAGGTTTAACAAGTATAACCAAAATGAAATAAAAAAGGAGGATATGACTTACACCAATAGATTGGATCTCAGTAGGCCACATTTCTTTCTCTGCAAAATTCAGAATTCAGGTTAGCAGTTCTGTCCCTCTACAGAACTAAGTTCTAGCCATGTAGGTTAGTGGATTATTCCACTTGTTCTGCTCCTCAGTAGAGAATTTTTTTTTTTTATGTGTGTGTTTGGTAGGGTTTTTTTTTCTTTACTGGAGGTCATTCATGGTTTACAGTCAACAGTAAAATATAGTAGTTAGTACTTGTGTAATATTTCTCAGTTTTCCACATAATAATTCAACCCCCTCCTAAGTCTTTCTCTGCCATCATGTTTCAGGACCTGAACCCCCAGAGTCCTTTACTTTGGTGCAGTACATCAAACCCAGCCCAAGTTCTGCTTTGTGTTTTCTTATTTTATAACTTTTTTATTAGTGCTTTATTAATGATGGACAAGATTGTGGGATAAGAGGGATTCAATTCATACAGGTCCCACCACAAGAGTGCCATATCCCATCCTCTCCACTGGAAGTCTCCCTATTCTTCATTCCTCTGAGAGTATGGACCAAAGATATTTATGGGGTGCACAATTTCAGAAATCGGCTTCTGTACTTGCTTCTCCACTGAACATGGACATTGACAGGTCAACCCAGACCCCAGCCTGTCTCTCTCAGTAAAGAATCTATTGACTAAAGAAGTCCTTCTACACTCAGTGTGAATGTCCTCATCATATTGTTCCTTATTCACATATAAAGGCCCTACAAAAAATACACAGAGCTTGAAACATGGGAGTGGATTGCCTCAATGTCAATGTGTTCAGTCTCAGTCACAAGAGAACTATGTATGCTTGAGCCAGAAGACAAGTTTGATGCTAGTACAATTTTGCCACCATTACTATAGAGCATATTTTATTCCTCTTGTCACATATCTGGATCAGAAAATATTTCTGAAGACTTTGGATAAAAAATAGTATTGTAAGCACTTCCAGAGGCAGGGCTACAGAGTAGCAGCAGCTGCGTCTCTCTCCTCTCCCCTGTCAGCTAAGAATAACAAAGATCACCTGGGAACACAACAATGCAAGACTCAAAATACTTTGGGAAGCCACCAATTCACAGGTGAATGCAAACACATGTGACTTGTCGAAAGAGAGGAGCCTAAGGAGAGATTCCTGGGGCTGAAAGCCCATATCTACTCAGGAGTGACTGGTAACAGTCTGGCAGTTTTCCAGCTGAGGCACCACCTCTGGTCTGAGTTTTATCAACAAATAAACTGATGATGGAAGGAGAGGATCCCTGATGTTCACCAAATGCAGATGTAAATCTTCATTGCTGCTGTCCCTTTGGAGACTGGAGCAGCAATAAGGAGGCCTTGTGCTGATATTGGGGCAGAGAACTGATTGGACAACTCAGGAGAAGATATACACTCCCAGTGGTCTGGAAGTGGAGTTGTATAGTGGGAGCCTTTACACATAGTTGTCCCCATGAATTTGGAGACTCACTAAATAATTGCCTCAGAACCCACAGAGTACAAACGGGACCTTTTTGGAAACACAGGGCCAAGGAGTGCTGCCCAGCTTGGCCCTTGCTGTTGCCAGAGAAACCTATTGGGCCTGGGGCTTTGGACCCTCAGGGCATGGGAGTCTCTTTGCATAACCACTGTGCTATCTCTCCTCCACTCTGTTTTATCTCTAGGTTAGGAGTGAGTAAATAAGCTAGAAAATCTACTTCCAGTTAAAAAAAAAAAAGGCTCCCATAGCCTACAGGGAAGATAAAGAACAAAAAAGGATTTAACAGACACCATGCTTCACCTCAAAGACTGAGACAACATTGAAACAACTGTTAATTTCTATAACTGTGAACTCTTTAAATACCTTACTTATACACAGTTAATCCAGGCAAGTGTGATTAGTGGATTGAATAGTCCTGAGAGAGGGACCTCATAAACACCATATACAATGGTTAAACCAAGAAGAAACATTGGAGAAATGAACCAGGACAGAAGCCCAAATATATCCCCCCTAAGGTAGAAGCATTTAAGAATGAGGACAAGGGGGGTCATGTGGTAGTGCAGTGGATTAAGCACACATACCACTAAGCATAAGGACCAGCATAAGGATTCTGGTTTGAGCCCCTGGCTATGCACCTGCAGGGGAGTCACTTCACAGGCAGTGAAGCAGGTCTGCAGGTATCTATCTTTGTCTCGCCCTCTCTATCTTTCCCTCCTTGTTCCATTTCTCTCTGTCCTATCCAACAATGATGACATTAATAACTACAGCAACAATAAAACAACAAGAGCAACAAAAGGGAAAAAAAAGAAAAAGTTATTTTAAAAAAGTCACATGATGACAGACATTTATTCACTTTGACAAGATGGACCATGAAGAGACCCACAGTATGAATTACCAGGCAAAAAAACAGAATGAGGACAAGATCCAAACACTTATTAAGGCATTAGTCACAGGAGTGAGGAAAGAGTTTGAAAGTAATATCATCAGAAAAGGGGAAACAGCAAATGAAACTCTGAAAGAAAACATAAAACACTGTCTCGAGGTAATTGGAGAGCTAATAGCTGAAATAGCTGAGCTAAGAGCACAACTATCCAAATAACCTAATACAGTATCAGAACAGTGTAACAAAATAGCTGAGCTACAGAAAACAATAGAGGGAAAAGAGAATAGAATAAATGAGGCAGAAAACAGAATTAGCAAGATTGAGGATGAATTAGAGAAAACTAAGAAAGAAGAGATCTCAAAAAGAGATTAAGAGATACTAAAAACAACAACAGAGACATATGGGATGACTTCAAAAGAAGTAATATACGCATTATTGGCTTGCCAGAGGAAGAAAGAGAGGGAGAGGAAGAAAGTATTCTACAGGACATAATACCTGAGAACTTCCCTACTCTAGACAAAAGACATAAAGGTTCAAGTAACTCAGACTGTCCCAAACAGAATTAACCCAGATAAAAAGACACCAAGCCACATCATATTTAGAATGAAAAGGAATAAGGATAAAGAAAATATCTTGAATACTGCAAGAGACAAAAAAAGAGTCACCTACAGAGGTTTATGATGATATAATTGTTTATAAGAGACTTTTCCGAACTTCTTTCAGGGCAAGCTTGGTGATAGTTAATTCCTTCAACTGTTACTTGTCTGAGAAGGATTTTATGCCTCCAAATGTTGGAGAATGGGGCCCACTGTCCCGGAAAGTCCAGGCCGTTGTTTCCACGAGGTCCAAGTGGGTTGACCCCAACTCTCCCTTCAGGTCAAGACAAGGGAAGATCCACCCAGTCTCTGGAATTTATGATGACTAGATCCCTGGACATGGGTGCTTTCTACACATGCCACCTCCTCCCTTTCTTTCTTTAATTAAAAGCCATGGATTATTGTGTACAATTAACCTTAAAACTGCCTTCAAACATACTGATTGCTTAGTTGCCTCCCTGTTCCCCCTGCTGCCCTCAATCTACCTCCAGAAAAATGAACATTGTAAAGTGCCTGCAATCTACCTCCAGAAAAATGTACATTGTAAAGCTTGTGACCGAACCTTGTACTGAACCTTTTACTTGTGATCAAAAAGCCTTTTGGTCAAAATGTGACTATGCATTGTATTGCTCTGTGTTTGGGTTAATGGTTACCTCAAGCTTCCCTCGAGTTAGGGGTATATCTGCCAGCCTTTTCTTTCAATAAGTGGGTTGCCCACCTTTCCAAGGCTGCTGCCAGAGTTGAATGAGTCTGAGATTCTCTCCATGCACATCGCCCCTGACATGCAGAGTTACCCCAGGACTCCCTAGGAAGCCACTCTGACCCTCGTCCCTTGTGGCCAGGGGGGCAGGGAACCCAGAGAGGCCTGCATCCATCTAGTTTGAATGACAGTCTAACAAGATACAGTAGTCTTGGTTGAAAGCCTTTCTCATTGAGAGCTCGATATATATCTTGCCATTCTCTTCTGGCCTTTAGTGGTTGTGTCGAGAAATCTGCTGCTATTCTTATGGGGTTTCCTCTGTAGGTGACTCTTTGTTTTTCCTCTTTCAGTATTCAAGATCCTTTCTTTATCCTTATTTCTTTTCATTCTACTGAAAGAGCTACAGCAATATATTAACAGCAACACAGTAATAGTAAGGGATTTTAAACCCCTTGGATGTTAGACTAGAAACTACCAAATACTTAGAGGAAAATATTGGCAGAACTCTTTTTCTTCTAAATTTTAAAGATGTCTTCAATGAAATGAAACCTACTACAAAATTTTAAAAGGTGAACAATAAACACAAAGCAAAACTTGAACTGGGTCTTGTGAATTGCACCAAAGTAAAGGACTCTAGGATAGCAGTGGGAGGGTTCAGGTCCTAGAACATGATGGCAGAGGAAGACCTAAAGGGAGGTTGAATTGTTATGTGGAAAACTGAGAAATGTGAATGGGGTTGATGGCATAGTGGTTATGCAAAGAGACTCTTATTCATGAGGCTCCAAAGACTCAGATTCATGGTGAATTCAACCTTCTTACCTCATCTTGGATGGAACATGAAGACATCATGTTAAGTGAAATAAATCAGAAACAGAAGGATGAATATGGATGATATCACTCATAGACAGAAGTTGAGAAACAAGGTCAAAAGGGAAAACTCTAAGCAGAACTTGGACTGGAGTTGGTGTATTGCACCAAAGTGAAAGAGTCTAGGGTTACGTCCTGAAACATGACGGCATAGGAGGACCTAGTGTGGGTTATATTGTTATGTGGAAATGTTATGCATGTACAAACTACTATATTTTACTTTTGAATATAAACCATTAATCCTCCAATAAAGAATATTTTAAATAGTATTGTAAATGGTTTTTATAAGTCTCTAGATACTATAAGAATATGCATTAAAGGTGCACATGAAGTAGGTAACCAAATGAACATCACAGAGGATCACTATAGCAATGATAAGACTGAATTTAGATAAGATATCAAGAATTAGTAGGGCACCAAAGTAAAAACCCTGGGGTGAGGGTGGATATTCCACTTCCTGGGGCAGCAGGGGTGGAATGGTGTGGGGTGGATGGGATGGGACACAGTCTTTTGGTAGTGGGAATGGTGTTTATGTACACTCCTATTAATTTGTAGTCATATAAATCACTATTTAATTAATATGAGAGGGGAAAAATTGATCGTATGTCTGGAACTTTTTAAAGCACAGACTGAGTCTTTTAATACATAGGCTGAGTCTTTGATATGTTGACTCTCTCAAAAGCCTAGACCAGAGAGAACAGAAGCAACCGGTGGCACAGCTATATATAAATAATGTCAAAGGACATAAATTATGGTGATGTTGGGTATTATACAGCAAATACTAACAAAAGGATTTTTCAAAGTTAACCCAATTACCAAATAATGTGACTATAACATAACTATCTATTGTCTTCTTGAACCTTAAGACAGCAGGAACCTCACATTTCCACTATAGAGCCTATATTTCCCCCAGTCCTGGAACCTTAGGGTGGGGTGCACTTTCCTGCATGCTTCTCTCAATTCACACCAAATAATATTGCACCCACATATCACAACCTAATTGACGCAATGAGTACCACCTCAGCATGCTTCACTCCAGACTGTGTCCAGAGACTTCAGGTGTGGAATAGCAACCTTTCAGCTTCATTACTCGGGTGAGACCTTTCCTTTCATAGTATTCTCTAATTCTATTCCAGGTGGTTCACTTCCTAACAAAGTACCAAAACCTAGATATAGACCAGGTCCTGTGAGAGAGAGCATATGTTCACATGTATCCATAAACTAGGGTAAAATATATACCTGAAAGCAAAAGTACACAATAGTCTGCAGTAAGTACCCCACCCCAACACTTCATCTTTCCAACCTTTAGGTCCAGTTTGTTTGGCTTTGTATGTTAACTCTCTTTTCAGCCACCAGGTTCCAGATGCCAGCATGATGCTGACCAGACTTCCCTGGACAGATGACCCCACCAATATGTACTGGAGCTCCACTTCCCCAGAGCCCCAACCTACTAGGGAAAGAGAGAGGTAGGCTGGGAGTATGGATTGACCAGTCAACATCCATGTTCAGTGGGGAAGCAATTACAGAATACAGACCTTCCACCTTCTGCATCCCACAATGACATTGGGTCCATACTCCCAGAGGGATAAAGAATAGGAAAGCTATCAGGGTAGGAGATAGGATACGGAGATCTGGTGTTGAGAATTATATGGAGTTGTATCCCTCTTATCCTATGGTTTCATTAATGTCTCCTTTTTTTAAAATCTATTTTTTATTTAAGAAAGGATAAATTAACAAGTCCATAGAGTACAAGGGGTAGAACTCCACATAATTCCCATCACCCAATCTCCATATCCCACCCCCTCCCCTGATAGCTTTCCCATTCACTATCCCTCTGGGAGAATGGACCCAGGGTCATTGTGGAAGGTCTGGCTTCTGTAATTGCTTCCCCGCTGAACATGGACATTGACTGGTCAGTCCATATTCCCAGTCTGCCTCTCTCTTTCCCTAGTAGGGTGTGTCTCTGGGGAAGCTGAGCTCCAGGACACATTGGTGGGGTCTTCAGTCCAGGGAAGCCTGGCCACCATCCTGATGGCATCTGGAACCTGGTGATTGAAAAGAGAGTTAACATACAAAGCCAAACAAATTGTTGAGCAATCATGGACCAAAGCATGGAATAGTGGAGAGGAAGTGTTAGGGGGGTACTCACTGCAAACTCTAGTGTACTTCTACTTTCAGGTATATATTTTGCACTAGTTTATGGATATGTGTGAACATATGCTCTCTCTCACAGAAACTGGTGTATATCTAGGTTTTGGGACTTTGTTAGAAAGTGAACCACCTGGGATGGAATTAGAGAATACTATGAAAGGAAAGCTCTCATCCAAGTAATGAAGCTGAAGGGTTGTCATTCCACACGTGAAGTCTCTGGACAGTCTGAACTGAAGCATGTTGAGGTGGCAATCGTTGCGTTGGTTAGGTTGCGATCGGCAGATGCAATATTATTTGATATGAATTGGGAGAGGCATACGGGAAAGTGGGCACTATCCAAAGGTTCCAAGACTGGGGGAAGTAGAGGCTCTGTAGTGGAGATGTAAGGTTCCTGCTGTCTTAGGGTTCAAAAAGACAATGGATAGTTAATGTTATCATCACATTATTTGGTAATTGGGTTAACTTTGAAAAGTCTTTTTGTTAGGGTTTGCTGTACAGTACCCAGTATCTTGTATATAGTTGTGCTATTGGTTGCTTCTGCTCTACTTGGTCTAGGCTTTTGAGAGAGTCCGCATATCAAATACACAGCCTATATATTAAAAATACTCAGTCTGTGTTTTAAACACTTCGAGACATACAATTAATTTTCCCCCTCTCATATTAATTAACTAGTGATTTATATGACTACATTTTACTAGGAGTGTACATAAACACCATTCCCACCACCAAAAGACTGTGACCCATCCCTCCCACCCACTCCCACCCCCCACTGGCCCAGAAAGCTGCATGTCTACCCCTCACCACAGGGTTTTTATTTTGGTGCCCTACTTATAATTTAGTCAGGTCCTGCTTTTAGTTTCCCTTTCAGATCTTCTTACTCAACTTCTGTTGATGAGTGGGATCATCCCATACTCATCTATATCTTTCTGACTTAGCTCACTTAACATAATTCCTTCTAGCTCTGTCCAAGATGGGTCAGAGAAGGTGGGTTCATTGTTCTTGATAGCTGCACAGTATTCCATTGTGTATATATACCACAGCTTTCTCAGCCACTCATCTGTTGTTGGGCACCTGGGTTGCTTCCAGGTTTTAGCTATTATGAATTGTGCTGCTATGAACATAGGAGTACACACCTCTTTTTGGTTGGGTGTTATGGAGTCCTTGGGGTATAATCCCAGGAGAGGAATTACTGGATCATATGGAAGGTCCATGTCTAGCCTTCTGAGAGTTTTCCAGACTACTCTCCACAGAGGCTGTACCAATTTACATTCCCACCAGAAATGCAAAAGGGTTCCTCTGTCCCCACAGTCTCTCCAGCATTTGTTGCTGCTGTCCTTTTTGATGTATGCCATTCTTACAGGAGTGAGGTGGTATCTTAATGTTGTCTTAATTTGCATTTCTCTGACAATCAGTGACCTAGAGCAGTTTTTCATATGTTTGATAGCCTTTTGAATCTCCTCTGAGGTGAATGTTTTGTTCATATCCTCTGCCCATTTTTGGATGGGGTCATTTGCTTTTTTGGTGCTAAGTTTGCTGAGCTCTTTATATATTTTGGTGATTAGTTTCTTGTCTGATGTATGGCATGTGGAGATCTTCTCCCATTCTGTGAGGGGTCTCTTTGTTTGCTTAATAGTTTCTTTGGCTGTGCAGAAGCTTTTCAATTTGATGTAGTCCCATTGGTTTGTTTCTGCTTTAGTCTTCCTTGCAATTGGGTATGATTTATCTAAGGTGTCCTTGAGGTGTAGGTGGGAAAGTGTTATACCAATGTTTTCCTCTAAGTATTTGATTACTTCTGGTCTAACATCCAGGTCTTTGATCCATTTAGAGTTGATTTTTGTTTCTGGTGAGATAAAGTGGCTCAATTTCATTCTTCTGCATGTTACAACCCAGTTTTCCCAGCACCATTTATTGAAGAGAGCCTCCTTCTTCCATTTAATCCTTTGGGCCCCCTTATCAAAGATTAGATGCCCATAGGTTTTGGGATTTATTTCTGGGCTTTCAATTCTGTTCCACTGGTCTGTGTGCCTATTTTTGTTCCAGTACCATGCTGTTTTGATGATGATGGCTTTATAATATAGTTTAAGGTCTGGGAGTGTGATGCCTCCATTTCTGTTTCTCTTCCTCAAGATGGTTTTGGCAATTAGGTGTTTTCAGGTTCCAGATAAATGATTGTAGTGTTTGTTGCATTCTCTTAAAGAAGCTTGGTGGAACTTTGATGGGTATTGCATTAAATTTGTATATGGCTCTGGGGAGAATATTCATTTTGATGATATTTATTCTTCCAATCCATGATCATGGGATGTCTTTCCATTTCTTGGTATCAGTTTCTATTTCCTTGAGTAGCAACTCATAGCTTTCAGTACATAAGTCTTTCACTTCTTTGGTCAACTTTATTCCTAGGTATTTGATTGATTTTGCTGAAACAGTAAAGGGGCATGATTTCTGGATGTCTTCTTCTTCAGATTTAGTGTTTGCATAAATAAATGCCACTGATTTTTGTACATTGATTTTGTAGCCTGATACCTTGCTATATTGCCTAATAACTTCCAGTAGTTTTCTGCTGGATTCTTAGGTTTTTCTATGTATACTATCATATCATCTGCAAATAGTGAGAGCTTGACTTCTTCCCATCCAATCTGTATTCCTTTGATTTATTTCTCTTGCCTGATTGCTATGGCAAGAACTTCCAGTGCTATATTGAAGAGTAATGGTGACAGTGGACAGCCCTGTCTAGTCCCTGATCTGAGGGGGAATGCTTTCAGCTTCTGTCCATTGAGTATGATGTTGTCTATAGGTTTGCTATATATAGATTCCACTATCTTGAGGAATTTCCCATCTATTCCCATTTTTTGTAGAGTTTTGAGCATGAATGGGTGTTGGATTTTGTCAAAGGCTTTCTCTGCATCTATTGAGATAATCATGTGGTTTTTGGCTTTGCTTTTATTGATATAGTGAATGACATTGATTGACTTACAGATATTGAACCAGCCTTGCATTCCTGGAATGAATCCCACTTGGTCGTAATGAACAATCTTTTTGATATGTTGCTGTATCCGGTTGGCCAAGATCTTGTTTAATATTTTGGCATCTATGTTCATCAGAGATATTGGTCTGTAGTTTTCCTTTTTTGTTGTGTCCCTATCAGCTTTTGGTATCAGGGTGATGTTGGCTTCATAAAAGGTGGAAGGGAGTATTCCTGTTTCTTCAATTTTATGGAAAAGCTTAAGAAGTATGGGTACTAACTGTTTCCTGAAAGTTTTGTAGAATTCGTTTGTGAAGCTGTCTGGCCCAGGACTTTCGTTGTTGGGGAGATTCTTAATAATGGTTTCAATTTCTTTGTCTGTGATTGGTGCAATTAGATTTTGTACTTCTTCTTGGTTCAGTTTTGGAAGGGCATATGTTTCTAGGAATTGTTCCATTTCTTCCAGATTCTCTAGCTTGGTGACGTATAGTTCTTCATAGAAGTTTCGCAGGATTCTCTGGATTTCTGTGGTGTCAGTTGTGATATCTCCTCCATCGTTTACAATTCTATTAATTTGAGTCTTCTCTCTTTTTTGTTTGGTGAGTCTGGCTAGGGGTTTGTCAATTTTGTTTAATCTTTCAAAGAACCAACATTTGGCTTCATTGATCTTTTTTATGGTTCTCTTATTTTTGATGTTTATTTCTGCTCTAATTTTAGTGATTTCTGTCCTTCTGGTTGCTTTAGGGTTCATTTGTTCCTCTTCCTCTAAGTCAAGGAGTGCAGTAAGGTTGTTCATTTGAGCTTTTTCTTGTTGTTTAATATGTGATTGTATGGCTATCAGTTTCCCTCTCAGTACTGCTTTAGCTGTGTCCCAAATATTTTGATAGGTTGTGTCTTCATTTTCATTTGTTTCCAGGAACATTTAAATTTTCTGCTTGAGTGACTCTCTGACCTAGTGGTTCTTAAGGAGTATGTTGTTTACTTTCCAAATTCTGTGACTTTTAATAATTCTCTGTTTGTTGTTAAATGTTAATTTTACTCCACTGTGGTCTGAGAAGATACTTGGGATGATTTTGATGCTCCTTTTCTAAATAAATTTTAAAAATTTTAAAGATATCAATAAGTTATACAGAGACTTATAAATGTAATCTGCCAAAGTTAGAAGATAAAACACTTCAAAGGTAAAGGGCACTCTCCAAATCAGGATAATTCCTCGGAGCCAGAAACTATATAGAAAGGTTTAAGAAACTATGAAGCCATACCTTCCACCTTCTGCACCCCATAATATCCCTTGGTACATACTCCCAGTGGGATAAAGAATAGGAAAGCTATCAGGAGAGTGGATGGGATACAGAGTTCTGGTGGTGGGAATTATGTGGAGTTGTACCCTTCTTATCCTGTGGTTATTGTCAGTGTTTCTGTTTTATAAATAAAAAATAAAAATAAAAAATAATACTCCCTACTACTAAAGAAAGACAAAAGGTGGGGTGGGGGGCAAACATGCTTTAAGACAAATAAGTTTACTATGTAAGTATAGGCCAAAAATGAATAAAACTTTCTCAAGGCAGCTCATCAAAGTCTGCCTTGAGAAATAGAACTCAACAGATCCCTCTTAGCAGTTGACCTTGACTAAGAGAAGTTTGTCACAAAAGAAAACACACCCTACCAGTGGCAGTCTATTCCCAGTAACAAGTACAAGGCTACAAACACCATGCCACTTTGCACCATAGCTTCAGAGCATCCAATAAATAAGTCAGGTCTTTACAACTAAACAACTCGCACATACTTCTTCCTTAGTCTAAGCATTCACCAATAGACACCTCCATTTCCAAGTCCACTTCTTAGAGAACTCAAAGTGCAACCAACCCTGAGTCTCTAACATACACAGAGTGTTCCATTACTCTTGATTTCCTACAGTTGAGAAATCTAAAGCAAGCTCTGGAGATTCTGTGGCAACTTTGAAAAACTGAAAATAGTCTCATCTTCTAAAAGAGGCCTCAGGAGTCCACTTACCCCATGAGGTCAGCTTTATTTGGCTCTTCCAATCAATGAGGTTTCTGTACCTAGGTAGGTTGCAGAGCAAACTCTCTTGAGGGGTCAGTCTAGAATGAAAACACTGTAACTCCCTCTGCTCAGAAAGGACTCAAAGAAGATATAATAACAGAACTCTAACACAGGAGATGCCAATAAGATTTATGCATCGAAGAGAATCTCAAACACAGAGACTGGGCAGTTCTGCTTTCTGCAATGGGAAAGAGAGCAAACAGAATGCTGCTGAGAAACAAATGCTGAGAAAGCCAAAGGGACATGAGGCAGTATCTGGACAATGCCTTATCCCTCTAGAATCTAGAGTAATCTAGCCCACTTCCTTCCTCTTACCGTTTCTTGCTTGTCACTAAAACAAAGTTCATAAATACCTTCTTTGACAGCTGTGTGAACTTACCTACTTGGAGAAACAGTTCAGGATGGAGAATATATTGTTTGCCTACTAGGAAAAGTGAGAAGATACCTAAATATGGAAAGTGAGCAGCAATACACAGGTTGCCCACCTGACCATTCACCTCAATCAGGTACTTATTTCACATCTTGGAACTTTTGCAGTTGACACAGAGTTCAGCCTAACATGTAGATCTAGCTTAACGTTTTATGATAAACCAGCTTGATCATTAGATAGAGCATGTCTTTCTCCCATTGTTTATGAGAACACTGATGTCTAGTAAGTAGATATGCTGAACTTACTAGAAATCATAAAAGAAAAAAAAAAGTTTCCTTAGATGCATGCCAGTCTTTTAGCATCATTCCCTTAGATTCTCACTTCAAAAATACACTTTTCTTCTTCGATATACTCAGCATAGAAAATATATAGGAGAGTCTCATCTTACTTGATCACTTCAAATCTTCTTCACTTATACTCTCTAACCATTTCCTTTCTAAATAATTTGTGCTAATGTTTATTTTATCAACTGCACATGACATTTTCTTAGCTCTTTGTTGTATCTAAAAATCATTCATCTGTTGATGGAGACCAGGCATCAGCCTCACCTTATGACTCTGAGTTCTGCACTCTCTAACAACACATTCAATTTTAACACATACTTGTGCCCCAGTCACTAAAACTAATCGCCCCCAGCATTATTGCCAGTCACTCATGCATTTTGCCATTTTCAAATTCTGTTCAACACAGGAAAAAGTAGAGTTGAAATTGCAACAACAAAGGTCTGTTTCTCATTTTGATTAATGCACTAAAGGCAAATATTATTGTGGGGTTGTGGGGGGGGTTCATATATGGTATGTGTATAAACATAATCAATTAAATTGAAAATAAATAGATATGATGCATATTGCTTCAGGTATGTTTTTGTAGATTTATGAAATATAAGAATAATGATATCAAATACAACATTCAGAATTAGTCCTACCTTTGAATTTTGTTTCTGCTGTTTACTTGATGTGTAATTTTCACAAGTGTTTTTTCATCAAAGGATAAGATAAAGCAATTGTAGATTATAAAGTTTTGAGGCAGGTAAAACAAAATACTACCTATATAAGGTAATAATTTCATTAATGATTTAGTCAGATTATTTAAGAATGCACAAATGTATCATCTCAAAGATGATTGTAAATCCATATTAAGGTTAATTTGATCACTAAGGCATTAGGTTGTAAGGGCTTGGGTACTTAATATTCTGTTTTGATGTTTAAGAACATGTACAGAACTGGTCTGAGGAAGGCAGGAAGTATTAACAATGATAATGGTCAAGAAGAGAATACAGTTATATAAAATATTGCTTCAAGGGAAGGGAAATAGCAAAGATAATCTCATGCCTGAGGTTCTTCCATCCCAGGTTAAATCCCTTGAAATAACAAAAGTTAGAGCTGAGCAGTGCTGTGGTAATTTTAAAAAAAATTAGAACACAGGACATTATGCTTGGGCCCCAGAGGACATAGGTTCAATTCCTAGAACCACCATAATCCACAGCTAAGCAGTATTGTGGTCTCCCCATTGTTTTATTATAAAATAAATGAGTAAATATTAAAATTAAATTAAATTAATTAATTTAATTTAATAAATGAGTAAAAATTAAAATTAAATTAGGGTATAGATTGACCTGTCAATGCCCATGTCCAGCAAAGAAGCAATTAAATAAGCCAGACCTTCTACCTTCAGCACCCCATAAAGATCTTTGGTCCATACTCCCAGAGGGATAAAGAATAGGGAAACGTCCAATGGAGGAGAGGGGATATAGAATTCTGGTGATAGGAATTGTACTCCTCTTATATCACAATCTTGTCAGTCATTATTAAATCACTAATAATTTTTAAATATGTTTGTATATATTAACCCAGTCTAGAGTCACTGAAGTGCTCTAATTTAAGGCTATAGCAAGAAAAAAATCTCATTAAAAGTCATATAGAGTAAATATTAATATAGTCTGATTACAGCTGAGAAGCTCACATGTAAGTGCATGCTGTGGTTAAAAAAAAAACAAACGGGAGTCGGGCTGTAGCGCAGCGGGTTAAGCGCAGGTGGCACAAAGCACAAGGACTGGCATAAGGATCCCGGTTCGAACCCCGGCTCCCCACCTGCAGGGGAGTCACTTCACAGGCGGTGAAGCAGGTCTGCAGGTGTCTATCTTTCTCTCCTCCTCTCTGTCTTCCCCTCCTCTCTCCATTTCTCTCTGTCCTATCCAACAATGACAACAACAATAATAACTATAACAATAAAACAACAAGGGCAACAAAAGGGAATAAATAAATAAAATAAATATTTTTTTAAAAAAACCTATTCAACAGGTCCATTCTCAATGTCAAATAACTTTTTGGTAATGAATATATTTTTTCTAAAGCTCTTCATAGTATCAAAAACTTTGTGAATATCTAAGAATATACACTATACAAGTGTGTAACAGGAAAAATCAAAAGAAAAAACATAACATAAATGATCTGAAAGAAGTTGTATGTGGAGAGAAAATTAATAAGATACTGGACACACTATTAAAGTTTTGGACAAAAAAACATAAACAAAGCACTCATGTATATGACTCAAGGAAATACACATAGAAAAATAAATACTGGCATAGGAGGACATATGATTGCTTAATGGGAGGTCCAAGATGTGGAAGCATTAGAGAATCAGAGAAAAGATGAATGAAGTTAAGTTTAAAGTTCAGGGTTAACTAGATTAATATTGATTGAAACCGACTAAGAACTATGAGCTCTAATGGCAAAATAAGAGTTTCTGTAACCATTTTGAACTTAGTTCATTATCCCTTTAACTTCCTTGTTAATTATTTTATCAAGTATCTTGTTTTAACAAGAAAGTTCATGGGTAAAGCTTAGCATGAAATAACTAAGTATTTCTACTGATATACATAGAGAAAAATGAAATTGATTTTTTTTTTTTTAGTTTTGCCTCCAGGTTTATTGCTGGGGCTTGGTGCCAGCACTTACAAATCCACTGCTCCTGGAGGCCTTTTTTTTTTTTTTCCATTTTGTTGTTGTTCTTGTTGTTGTCATTTTGTATTGTTGTTGTTAATGCTTTTAATGCTGTTGGATAGGGCAGAGAGAAATCGAGAGAGAAGGGAAAGACAGAGAGGGGAGAGAAAGAAAGACACCTGCAGACCTGCTTCACTGCTTGTGAAACAACCACCCTGCAGATGGGGAGCCTGGAGCTCGAACCTGGATCCTTGCACAGATCCTTGCTCTTTCCACCATGTGAGCTTAACCTGGTGGGCTACTACCCAGCCTCCAAAATTGCCTTTTCTAAAAAAAAAAGAAAATACAATAATTCACAGTCTCTCTTTATGACCTTATGTGACTTTATATGTCCTATAACATAAACAATACTGAAAGAGAGAGACAGGCTGGGAGTATGGACCTGCCAACACCAAGGTTCAGTGGAGAAGCAATTACAGAAGCCCGAACTTCCACCTTCTGCACCCCACAGTGATTCTGGGTCCATACTCCCCAGGAGATAAAGAATAGAGAAGCTATCAAGGGATAGGATTGGATATGGAGCTCTGGGGGTGGGCATTGTGTGGAAATTTACCTCTTTTATCCTATAGTCTTGTCAATATTTCCATTTTATAAATAAAAATAATAAAAAGTAAAAATAAAAAAGAATAGTGGGCTACGTAGCTAATGATGATACATACACATGTACATGCAAACATATACATATGTATACAGAAAATGATGTAATTCCATTACTGTAAAATATTCCAAAACCTGAATTTTCTCCATTTTATTCATAGTTGTTCCCACTCTCATAAAAGTATTTTTATTGGGAGTCGGGTGGTAGCACAGCAGGTTAAACGCAGGTGGCACAAAGCGCAAGGACCGGCGTAAGAATCCCAGTTCAAGGCCCGGGTTCCCCACCTGCTGGGGAATCGCTTCACAAGCGGTGAAGCAGGTCTGCAGTGTCTATCTTTCTCTCCTCCTCTCTGTCTTCCTCTCCTCTCTCCATTTCTCTCCATTCTATCCAACAACGACGACAACAATAACAACTACAACAATAAAAAGACTAGAGCAACAAAAGAAAATAAATTAATCAATTAATATTTTTAAAGTATTTTTATTGAGTAGGTGCTCAATAAGTATTATTTTTAATTATAATAAATCAAGTAATGTAGCTCTGTCCATCATTTGAGTATCCATCCTCCTACATCATGCTCAAAGCATATACACACAAAAAAACAAAATTGTGATCAAAGAGTTAAGAAGGAATACAGCATCAAGAATCATAAAGCTGACCTTTTGCCCAGGTGGTAGCTGATAACAGGTTACCTATGAGTGAAAAGTTAATGTGGGACAGGCTGGAGCTTGCTGATCTGTCTGTGATTACAGTTTTGGAGGAGATGTATGCTAATTGTATAGAATTTTATGTAATAGGTGGCTCCAAAGTCATAGAAAAAGCCAACCAAACCAACAGAGTCTCCGAGTTCATCCTCATGGGACTCTCCTCCCGACCTGAAGACCAGAAACCACTCTTTGTCCTCTTCCTCACCATGTACCTGGTCACAATAACAGGAAACCTGCTCATCATCCTGGCCATCCGATCTGAGCCCCAGCTCCATACCCCTATGTATTTTTTTGTGAGTTTCTTGTCTTTCATTGACATTTGCTTCAGCACAACCATTGTCCCCAAGATGATAGTCAATTTCCTGTCAGAGAAGAAGACTATCTCCTATGCTGGGTGTCTCACACAGATGTATTTCACCTATGCTTTGGGTACCACTGACAGTTGTCTCCTGGCAGTCATGGCCTTTGATCGCTATGTGGCCATCTGTGACCCCTTCCACTATGTCACTGTCATGAGCCACCACCGTTGTGTCCTCCTGGTGGCTTTCTGCTGTTCATTTTCTCTCCTCCATTCACTCCTACACACACTTCTTCTGACTCTTCTCAACTTCTGTGATACCAAAGTTATCCACCACTTCCTCTGTCACATCAACACTTTGCTGAGAATGTCCTGCTCCTCCACATTCCTCAATGAACTTGTCATCATGACAGAAGGA
The DNA here is from genome assembly GCF_950295315.1 of Erinaceus europaeus. Classification (NCBI taxonomy): domain Eukaryota; kingdom Metazoa; phylum Chordata; class Mammalia; order Eulipotyphla; family Erinaceidae; genus Erinaceus; species Erinaceus europaeus. The sequence goes on along the minus strand of NC_080171.1, from coordinate 93,918,442 downwards.
CCTATTGCTCTAGTGACCCCATTTCTGTGCATTGTTTTCTCTTATATACAAATCCTCATTGTGGTTCTCAAGATCCGCTCTGCTGCTGGATTACGCAAAGCCCTCTCCACCTGTGGCTCCCACCTGACCGTGGTAACAATCTTTTATGGAAGCATCTTCTCTGATTTAAAGCCATTATCAAGCTGCAATGCTAGTGCTCCTGTAGCAGCTGTTGTTTACACAGTTCTGTCCTCCATGTTGAACCCTTTTATCTACAGTCTGAGAAATGAAGATATGAAGAGAGGTCTACAGAAACTGGTAGGCCGCAGGAAATCCTAGTCAGAACATGTGTGACCATGTTCCTGAGTGTGTCTACTTCTCCATATTGTTTCTGTTGGTTGTTATACTAGTCATGTGGTATAAATTATTTCTGGCAGGAATGTTAGATTGTAATCACTTCTGCTCTCATACAGTGGTCAACCATTAAGACATATTGGGATTTACTAACTGACTCAAGATCTACCAAAAATCATGGTTTCCAGTTTTCACATCTCTCTCTGTCCTCCCAACATTTTCTTTCCAATAAAATCACATTTTTCATTCCAAGTTATATTAAATCCTTAATGAATAAGAAGGGAATGAGGAAGAAAAGGAGGATGAGGTCAAGGATGAAAAGGAAAAGAAAGTTTCCAGAGTTTATCTAAGGCTTTATGAGAGCTCTGTTGGTTGGGTTGGGGGGGGTATACAGATAATCATTAATGGGTGCAGTGTGGAACCATACTCTGTAATCTTGTACTCTTATAAACAACTATTAAATTACTAATAATTATATTAAACTAAATAAATAAACAAATATTTTATTGTTGTTGTTGCAAAGGATTTACCCCATAAGTTAGGAGAAAATATATACTCCAAAGTAAAAGTGATCAATAGTCTGTTGTGAGTGGACTTACTAAGTTCAGCAAGTAAGTGGAAAGACTTAGAAGACAATATAAAGTACCTAGTCAAATATTTCCTTAGGCCTACACACCATCCTCTCCTATCCCCTACTTCACTTCTCTCAATCACTGTTAAGTCTAGTCTTTATCTAGCAGATAAAGTAAAGATTACAAAAGCTCAGTAAGGATAAGAAACTGGCACACTTTAATGATGGTCTTTTGATTAGTACCAGGCCTCCTATCATCTGGGGTTCTACTCATGGAATCCTTGGATTCCAACATTTATATGATGGTCCTAGAACCTCTAATAGATACCTCTCTATACCATCTCTGATCACTTCTATCATGCAGATAATCATAAGCCTCTTGTGGGGCTCTCCAGGACCTTGCCCTCACTGTAAAGCAGCAGTGGTAGGGACTGCCCCACTCTCTGAAGGGTGACTGAGTAAACCTACTCTGCTACTCAAGGAAGACTGGTCCTGAAATGAGTGCAGCCTACAATGTTCCCAGATGTGACCATGGACGTCAAGCTCAACTGACATGGACTCAGGTTACACAGGCTCCTGTGCTAAGTATGAACAGGCATAGGCCCTAGGGTCAGATCAATGGGGATAACAGTTAATGGTATTTATATACTTTCCTCATATTTGGGAGCTACTCTCTAATACAGATTTCTAGTTCTATTCTGGTCTTTGCATGTTAGCTATCAAGCTCAGGCAAAAATTACTAAAGTTGTGGGTACCATGAAATATACCTAAAATAGACCTCCTAGTTTCTTTGCACATGAAGACCCCTACTTTCATTTGCTCTATTCTTACCTTTGTGTCCCCACTTATTAAACAATTTGCTTTATATCTCACTGCCTTTCAGCCACCAAGCTGCAGATGCTGCCATGATGACATCCTGACCTCCATGGGCAGACAACCTCACCATTGTGTCCTGGAACCACACCTCTCCAGAGCTCTATGCCACTAGGGAAAGATAGACATAGGCTGGGGGTACAAATCAACCCACCAACTTCCACTTTCTCCACCCCAGAAAGAACTTCTCACAAGTGTGAGGTGGAATCTAAATATGGTTTTGATTTAATTCACTCTGATGGTGAGTGAATTAAAACATCTCTACATATGTCTGTGTGGGCCATGTGTATTTCTTCTTTAGATAACTGCTTTTAGTTTCCCTTTCCGATCTTCTTATGTTAAGTGAGCTAAGTCAGAAAGATAAAGATGAGTATGGGATGATCCCACTCATCAACAGAAGTTGAGTAAGAAGATCTGAAAGTCATGAGTCTTTTAACTTACTTACCAGAGTTGAGCTACATGACAGTTCTGGGGAAAACTGCATGGCAGATGTTCCTGCATCAGTGGAAAGGCCTTGAGGAGACCCAACAGGTAAACAGGAAAGGGGGCACCGAATAGGAGAAGAGCCAAAAGGAGGGGAACTGCCAGGTGCTTGCTCAGTCTCTTGTACCACCCCCCAACCCCTTATGAGTTTGTGTACCTCTGTCATATGTTCTTGATTTAAGGCTGAAGTCAGCTATATGCTAATTACATTTATGTCCCATAATCCATTTTGTTTACCATAAGTGAACTGTGTGCTCAACAGGCAAGTACTGATTCTCTTCATTTTTGTTTCATTTACTCTCTCTTAATCTCTCAGTTATTGCAGGACTTAAAAATTTTATATCTAAATATTTTATCCTTATTATGTTAAATCATTTTTAAAGATATTATTCAGTGGGTCTCATAGGGCAACACGAATTTCATTCTTTGTAATGGTTTCCAGGGTTATTACTGGGGTTCAGTGCCTGCATAACAAATCTACTGGACCCAGCAGAGAACTAGCTTCATCACTCATGAATCTTCCCTCCTGAGACTTGAACCTGAGTTCTTGCACATGATAGCATGGGTGCTCAACTATGTGTACCAATGCTCAGTCCCACAGGAGTTTCATTTTAATAGCCTCCTCAAAAGAAAGTCAACCTGACAGTTTTTATGAATAACCACATGCTTGAAATGTTCTGTTTTTAATTTTTTATTAATAAAAAGGAAACATTGACTAAACCATAGGATAAGAGGGGTACAACTTCACACAATTACCACCTTCTTTATGGATCAATAGTTTCCTTCCTAACATATATATATGGAAATACTATTTTTGTTAAGTATTTAAAAACACATCTGTGTACACCTTGTTTTTTTTTTTTAGATAACACATTTTGCTATTGATACACTGTGTATCATAGACATAGTAGAAATTATCTAAATGCCTATAAAAGAAGGAATGCATCAACAAATAATAGCTGGTTGTTCCATAGCAAGAAATTACATATAGTAGTTAAAAGTAATACACTATATCTCAATCACTGCTCTGAGATCTATTATGAATGAAGAAGTGACAAAATAAAATGTATGTTTAAGATTAATATTATACAATGTGATAGATGTGTTAAATTTTATTACTATAGCAGACTTACCAACATATGTAAATGTATCAAATTAAGAATTTATGCACCTTAAATCATATAACAAATCAAATCAAATATATTACATAAAAATTAGTAAACATGTTAAGATAATATGAAAATGAATATGTATATGCATATGTTAGTCATAAATGAATACATAGAGACAAAGAAAGAGTAAACAAATACTCCCCATTAAAAAATGCTTAATTCTGTAAGATGACAATGTAATCAAGAATAAGGAGGTAACGTGTGCATATTAATTGGTATACGTTAGTAGTATTGGATTTCTTTTTATATATTTTTATTTATTATTGGATAGAGAAAAAGAGGAATTGAGAAGGGAGGGAAGAAAGATAAGGAGAGAGATAGAGAGGCACCTGCTTCACCACTCGCGAAACTTTCCCCTTGCAGGTGTGAACCAGGGGCTTGAACTCCAGTCCTTGTACACTGTAGGGTGTGTGCCCCCACCTGGCCCATTGATTTCTTAAAAAGGGACCACCATATGAATTAGCAGATTCTCTCTTAGACATCAATCCAAAGAACACAAAAACATTACCCTAAGAATTCTTCATACACTTATATTCCTCACAATGCTATGTGTAATAGCCACAATTTGCAAACAATCCAAATTTCCAACAACAGATGAATGGTTAAGGAGGTTGTGGTATATATACACAGTTGAACACTACTTAGTTCTAAGAAATGATGAAAAATTCTTTTTTGGTACAACTTAGATAGTACTTGAAGGAGTCATGTTAAGTGAAATAAGCCAGAAGGATGAATACCAGATGACTTTCATTCATAGATGGGATTTTAGAAAGATAGAGAAAATACAGGATGAAACTTAGACTAGTTATGCTCTGGGGCAACAGCTCTAAGGACTCTGAGGAAGAGGGTGTTTGAAAAAGGGTTGGGGACCCAGTGCACTATGGTGGGGAAAGATGTCAGTTGGTGGTAGGTGTTGTGTGTAGGTGCCTAACATAGGGTGAAGAGAAACTGCATTTTGCAAAATATTGGTTCCTGCCAGTTAAATTATTTTTTTATGATTTTTAAAACCTGTAAGAGCATTTTAATGAATATTAATGTGTTAGGACAAGTGTCCTTTCTTCTTCCTCAATAGTGCTTTATTAGTAATTTAAACAATTTGACACAGTTCTTACCACCAGACTCAATAGTGTTTTAACTACTTATTGTTGTTAAATTTTAGTACTCATTGTAATAAATTTAGTACTCATTGTACTAAATTTGATCAATGTCAAATTAACATTACTATTGTCTGTATGACAGAGTAAAAATTAATCATATGTCTATTTCAATTGACCATCTTCAAATTAAATTTAAAAAAAAAAATCAAGACAGAGCCTGGAACATGGCAGTGAACAACTACAAGCACAAAATGGCTTAGTCTCAGCCCCCAGCAAGATGTGACATACTAGGCCCAGAAGATAAGCCCGACCTGACTACATTGTTTGTAGACAGTGCTAGGCAGCAAATTCTTTTTTTTAAATACTTTTATCTTTTTAAAACATTTTAAAAAACATTTAATTGGGGGGTCAGGCGGTAGTGCAGCAGGTTAAGCGCACGTGGTGCAAAGCGCAAGGACCAGCATAAGGATCCGGGTTAGAGCCCCCAACTCCGGTTGAGTCCCCGACTCCCCACCTGCAGGGGAGTCGCTTCACAGGCGGTGAAGCAGGTCTGCAGGTGTCTTTCTTTCTCTCCCCCCTCTGTCTTCCCCTCCTCTCTCCATTTCTTTCTGTCCTATCCAACAATGAAAGACATCAACAACAACAACAATAATAACCACAACAAGGCTACAACAACAAGGGCAACAAAAGGGGGGGGATGGCCTCCAGGAGCAGTGGATTCATGGTGCAGGTGCTGAGCCTCAGCAATAACCCTGGAGGCAAAAAAAAAATTTTTTTATTAATTAATTAATTTGTTGGATAGAGGCAAAGTGACTTTAAGAGGGAAGGGTGAGATAGAAAGAGAAGTGCCTGCTGACACTTCAAAGCTTGAGAAGCTTTTCCACTACAGGTGAGGACCAGGGGCCTTGCACATTGTAACATGTGTGCTCTAACACGTGTGCCACCACCTGGCTCCTAAATATATATTTGTATTACTGGCATTAAGCTCACTGATAAGCCTGGTGGCAAGTAAAAAAAAAATCAAACAGAAAAAATGCATAAATACTAACATATACATACATAAAAGTGAGATACAAAGAGAAGGGGCAGAGCATTGATCAGTTCTGGGTTATGGCGATGCTGAGGATTGAACCTGAGACTTGAGAGCCTCAGGCATGAAAATCCTTGACCCTCTGTTGAACAAATACTATCCCACTTGAGTCACATGCACAGACAAGAAACAGTTTCTGTAGTTTAGTATTGACAATAGTATTTATTTATGATTTCTCTAGGATTACTTTAAGTATCTAGAAATACAAACACACACACACACATATATATACATATTTTTTTACAAGAGCATTACTCAGCTCTGGCTTATGTAGTACAGAGGATTGGACCTGGAGCTTTTAAGCTTCTGGCAGAGTCTCTTTGCATAAGCATTATGCTATCTCCACCACCTTAAAATGCTGTCTTAATTACTTTGAAAACATATCTACAAGCTAGAAAGCCAAAAGAACATCACACTGGTGCAGTACATCAATGACAACTTGGAAGTCAGACAACATACCAAGAAGTTAGTAGCAGGGTGGAAACTTAGTGAGTCATATAGTCCCCAAGTTTACAAAATAAACAGTATAATGATGCAAGGGACTCTCTGTATCAAAATCATTTCAAGAAACTTAAGGAAAGCATTGAGAACTATGGTTCCACAGAATACATCCTAACTGAGGATAAAATAGCCTGAGCATACTTTAAGGTAGGTCACTTTATTATGCAGGCTAAAGTTTACATGGCAAGTCACAAAAATTTGCCTTGAAAAGGTAGGTCTCAATTTTAATCTTTCTTTGTAAATAATCTTGACTGATGAGAGAAACTTCTCTACAAAAAAAAAAAAATCCTACCAACAATAGCTTATATCCAATAATGGATGATGACATAAAAACACATGTCACTGGAGATGGGAGACCAGAGTTTCCTTAAGTCAGTCAGGCCCTTAGAACTGTAAAACAACCCAAGATGCTGGGCTAGTGTGGGGGTGCCTCTTCCTTACTCTCTGGGTTGGAGAGAACACGACCAGAGCCAGCCTGGGCTGCTACTCACTCAGCGACGTGAGGAAGATGACTCATGAACCAAGCTCATGGTGGGGAGGCAATGCAATATCTTTATTGATCAGAGAGCCAAGGCTTTTAAAAGGCAGACCCAGAAGTGGCAAGTTGGAAAAGGAAATGGCTAGGAAAGGGGCAGAGAAAGGCAAAAAGAGGCTGCAAAGGTAGGAACTTCCTTAGCAACTGTTGCAAGGGTTTTAACTGGTAGGATTAATGATACCCTGCAGGCAGGGAAGGTCTTGAGGGTAGAAAGGAGATAGATCAAAGGGATGGAATAGGTGGGTATCTTTCAGGTAAAACAGTGATTAGGTAGATAGGCCATAGTATCATAAATGTAGGGTGGAGCAGGGGGAGCTGGCTTAATGTTTTAAGGAATGCCAGGCTCCTGGAGGCAGAAAAATGCAGGGTGCTCTGTGAGGCTCCTCACAATTTCCTGACATATCCCCCTTGCTTTTTATCTAATGGCCATAGTATCAGGAATGCAGGGTGCTTTGTGAGGCAGGGAGTCTGATAAGATGGGGCACACTTTTGAGGTTACTTCTGTCCCTCCTTGCTCAACCTTTCAGTAGAGAGAGACTGACAGGATAGATGCACACCTCAGGTCAAGCCCTGCCAGGCTCTACAACATCCTCACAATTTTCTGACATCTCCCCCTTTCTTTTTATCTAGTGGCCATATTCCAGGCAGGAAAATGCAGGGTGCTTTGTGAGGCTCCTCACAATTTCCCAACACAAGTTACTCATCAGTCCATCTCTTTTCATCCCCAACTCTTCCAGAGATATTAAGAACAGAGCAATTACCAGTTTACATACTAATCTTCATCTCTTAGAGAAACTGAACTGCAACATTCCATGTTCAACAATTATCTCCCACATACATAATTGATAAAAGTGAAGAATTCCCTGAATATTTATGATAACTTTGAAAGATTGAAAAAAGCCTCAATATTTGAAGGCAATTTCAAAAGTTCCCTGTCCCCTGTGGACAACTTCATTCAATTCTGATGTTCAATGAGAGGCTGCAGAGCAAACTCTCTTAGAATTCAGCTTGGAATGAGAACACTGTAACTCCCAGAAGGGACCCAACTACTTTATTGTAAATAATGCAGCTATAAAAAACAGGTGTCATATGTCCTTTGAAATGTACTTTCATGCCCATTCAGTATATACCTAGCAGTGATATATACTGTTAGATAGTAAAGTATTGAGAGAGAGAGAGAGAGAGAAAGGAAATAAAAAGAAAAGGGAAGGAAAGAAAAAAAAGAAAAGAAAAGGTCAAGAGAGAAGAATTCAACTATTGACTCATGTGGAGCTAAGAGGTTTTCTGCAAACAAGGGATATTCTGCCATATTGAGACTGGAAACTCTGCTTCTACAATGGGAAAGAGAGGAAGGCATAACGATACTGAGAAAGAAAGTTTGAGAAAATTACGTAGATATGAAGCAAAATCTGGACAGTGCTTTATTCCTCTAGAATCTCAAGTAATCTGCCCATACTCTTTCCTCCTTCCTCTTAACTTTTCTTGCTTATCAATGGCTAGAAGTTCAGCTAAAGGTAAGCTATGATTGGTAGATGAGCTCACCTAATTTGGTGAAGCAGTTCAGAGAACACACTGCTTTCTTATCAGGGAAAGTTAGAAGATACCTGAATCAGGAAAGTAAACATCAGTGCACTGGCTGCCCACCTAACCATCATCCTTAATCAGGTACTTATTTCATATTCTTGGAATCCATATGCAACTTGGACACAGAATATCATAAAACTTAGTCTAACATTTTTCATTTTGATAAATGTATTTGATCACTGGCTCTTTTACATTTGTATTAGTGATTTAATAGTGATTTAAAAGATTACTAGGCGATAGGGGGATAGCTCCACACCACTTTCACCACCAAAGTTTTTTACCACCTGCTCCCAAAACAAACAATAACCACCATATTTCTCCCAAGATCTTTAAGATAGGTTGATTATTTTTTTCAAGTTGATGTATTTCAGTTCTCTATATTCCACATTATGAGTGAAACTATCTGGTAGTTGACTTTCTTCCTTGCTTACTTCACTAAGCATAATCACCTCTAGTTCCATCCAAAGGACATAATATCATTCTTTTTAGTTCCTGAGTATTACTCCATTGAGTGTGTATCCCATAACTTCATAACTTCTTTATCCAGTAATTTGTTGATGGGCATTTAGTTTGCTTCCATATTTGGACTATTGTGAATAGTGCAGCTGTGACTATGGGGTGGTTCATCTGTGCCTTCAAATTAGTGTTTTAATGTTCTTTTGATAAATGCCTAGGATTGAGCTGAGGGAGACAAAAATCTACTTTATTGACACTCCCTATTACCTTCACAAATAATTTTTGCTAATATTATTTTGTCAACCGCACTTATACATGGAATTTCATCAGCTCTTTATTATACCTAAAGTCACTTATTCAGCTAGTGATGAACATCTGACATCAACTTCACCTTCTAACTCCAAGTCCACTGCACCTTGTCCCATATATATTCATATGTGTCACCCAATCATCTAAGATTAAATTTTCCCTGTGTTATCTGTCACTCATCATGCATTTTATTATTTTCAAATTCTACAGTCTATTCAACAGAGAAAAGCGAAGTTGAGATTGCAAAAATGGTTATTTCATAATATGGGATAGAGGTATGAAAATGTTAAGTTGTGATGTGTAAGTACATGTATATATGTATATATATGCATAAAAATCAAATAACAAATGCTAGATCCTACGCATGATTGTTTTATAACTTTAATAAATGTAAGAGCAGAGTGTTTCAATCTGGAGATTCAGAATATATACTCATTTGAATTCTGTTTCTGTGACTTACTTTTATGTGTAATTTTGACAAAAGATTTATATCTCCACATTTCCTATCAAAGGAATAATTAAAGTAATATGCCCTATCCTTATGAGTAATGATCCAGGTTCAAGACCCTAGTCCCCACCTGCAAGAGAGGGAACTTCACCATCACTGAAGAAATGCTGCAAGTGTCTCTTTCTTTTTCCTTCATTATCTCCCACTTCTCTCTAAATTTCTCTTACCAAAAAAAATCTCTACCAAAAGAAAAAAAAAGTTGGCCATTGGGAGCTGTAGATTCATCATGCAGGCACAGAACCCCAGCAATAATCCTAGTAGCAATAATCCTATTAGCAATACAAAAATTAAAATGAAAAAAACATAGCATATTATAAAAGAATTCAAAAGGAAAAATCACAGCATAAGTTGTGTGTAAAGAGAAGAAATAAGGAACATTGTTGTAGTTTTGAAAGAGAACACATAAGCAAAGGAAATGTATATACACACAAGTATTATTTAAGAAATTGCACATGAAAAACAAATTCTGGCATGGAAGGACATTGTTTGTTTATTAGCTAGGTATTCATGATGTGGGTGTTTGGTCAGGTTTAGGGAATTATAAGGAAACTGAGTAAAAGTTAAGTTTAAAATAAAGGATTTTTCCAAAATGACATTAAAAGTTTAGATTCACTAAAGCATATGAACTACCAAGTGTCTCTAGAGATAAAATAAGCACATCTGTAAACATTTTCCCCTTTGGTTCACTATTCCCCTGATTTCCTCCTTGATTATTTTATCAAGTATCTTTTTATTTTTGGTAAAGAAGTTAATGTATAAAACTTACCTTGAAATAATTGAATGTTTCAACTGAAGACTGAAAAATAAATAGATCACCCTCTCTTTTAAAAAAATTCTCTACCTTATCATTCTGATTCCTTATGTGGCTTTATTTTTTATAAAACATAGAATATTTGATAAAGGTGAATATGATGATGATGATGATGATGATGATGATAAAGAGAAGAATAAGGTGACTTGGCGGTGTGGAAAATGCAGCTAAGCACACATAGAACTATGCACAAAGACCTGGGTGACAGACCCTGCTCCCCACTTGCAGCAGGGACACTTCATAAGTGCTGAAGCAGATCTGCAGGTGTCTATCTTTCTTTCTCTATCTCTGTCTCCCCCACCCTTCTCAATTTCTCACTGTCCTATCAAGTAAAATAGAAAAAAAGAAGGAAGAGGGGAAAACGGTCACTGGGAGTGGTAGATTTGTAGTGCCAGCACCAAGTCTCAGTAATAACTCTGGAGAAAAATATAAATAAATAAAGAGAAGAATAAGTAGGTGATAAACAGAGAGGTAGACAGACAGATAAATCCTCCACTTCTTGCAAAGATCCACAAGACTAGATCTTTGCTTTACTCACAGTGTGTGTCACCACACACAGAAAACTGCATTTCATAGACTTCAAAAGATTTTAAAGATTTACAATTAAGTTTAATCAGATAAATGTAACTCTCTTCATCACTTAAAATTCATCCTCCAAAGTTTGGGCTGTCCACATAGCTTGTTGAAATCATAGAGTTGAAAAGAGAGGACAGCATCACTGACCACAGCTGATAAATTGCCCAAGTAATCACACTGATAATATTGGGTGGATAGTCAAGGTAAAAGAAGCACAAGAATTGTTGATTTGTGGTTATTGCTATGAATAAGCATTATATTTATGGGAGATTCTTATATTTTAGTCTACTCTCTGACCATGAAAAAAGTCAACCAAACCTACAGTGTCTCTGAATTCATACTCCTGGGACTTTCCTCCCAACCAGACGACCAGAAACCACTCTTCATCCTCTTCCTCACCATGTACCTGGTCACCATAACAGGAAACCTGCTCAACATCCTGGTCATCCGATCTGACTCTCACCTCCAAACCCCCATGTACTTCTTCCTGAGCTTCCTGTCCTTCACTGACATTTGCTTCAGCACAACCATTGTCCCCAAAATGCTGGTCAATTTCCTATCAGAAAAGAAGACTATCTCCTATGCTGGGTGTCTCACACAGATGTATTTCACTTATGCTTTGGGCAACACTGACAGCTGTCTCTTGGCAGTGATGGCCTTTGATCGCTATGTGGCCATCTGTGACCCCTTCCACTATGTGACTATCATGAGCCACCGCCGCTGTGTCCTGCTGGTGGCTTTCTGCTGTTCATTTTCTCTCCTCCACTCACTCCTACACACGCTTCTTCTGACACTTCTCAACTTTTGTGATGCGAATGTTATTCACCACTTTCTCTGTGACATTAACCCTCTGCTGAAATTATCCTGTTCCTCCACATTTATCAATGAAATTGTCATTATGATAGAAGCACCTATTGCTCTGGTGACCCCATTTCTGTGCATTGTTTTATCTTATATACGAATCCTCATTGTGGTTCTCAAGACCCCCTCAACTGCTGGATTACGCAAAGCCTTCTCCACCTGTAGCTCCCACTTGACTGTGGTAACTCTCTTTTATGGAAGCATCTTCTATGTTTATTTACAGCCCTTATCCAGCTATACTGTTAAAGCCCATGTGGCCACAGTTGTCTACACAGTTCTGTCCTCTATGCTGAACCCTTTTATTTATAGTCTGAGAAACAAAGACATGAAGAGGGGTGTAGTGAAGCTGATGAGGGGGCTCAAATACTAGCCGAAACTTTATCCATAAGCTCATGAATGTCCCTGCTTCTCTATATTGTTTGTGCTGACTGCTCATACAATAAACTTTTATAAATCAGCTGGTATAACTCACTTCCTTAAATGGGCATCAGGATGTAGTCACTTGTTTATATATGCAAAGATTGACCACTAGAATTTATTAAGATTCAATAATAGACTCAAAGGTCTACCAAAAATCTTGACTTCCAATTCTCATTTAACCTCTTCTGTCTTCCTGTTTCTTCCCCAAGATGCCAAGTCATTTTCATTCCCTTTAAGTACTGTTGAAATCTATTTTCCACTAAATTTACTGCATCTGGTTAGTATCTGGTCAATGATTATTAATTCCCTGGTTTTCATATTATTTTAGTGAAGTTTTTAACTGATTTCCCTGGCCTTTTAAAGTCATTATATTGAATTTAGAAGAAAGAAACTGATGCATAAGTATTGAAAATCCCATAAAATTTGAAATTTCAATCAAAGTAAGGAGCATATGACCCACTAGTTTACATGAACATTGTACCTTCTTTTTTAAATATTTTTTTTTCAAATTTATTTGTTGGATAGAGACAGCCAGAAGTTGAGAGGAAGGAGGAGACAGAGAGAAAAAGAGGCAGAGAGACACCTGTAGCACTGCTTAACCACTTACAAAGTTTTCCCCCTGCAAGTGGGGACCAGGGGCTTGAATCCAGGTCCTTGAGCATTGCAACATGTGCACTCAGCCAGGTGTGCCACCACCTGGCCCCCATTGTACCTTCTTTATCCCTATCTTCAACAGCAAAGTGCTCTGTAACGTTTGAAAACACCCTAAGAAGTCATTGAGTCATATTGCACCAAAGTAAAGGACTCTGGGGTGGGGGAGTGTTCAGGTCCTGCAGCATGATGATGACCTAGGTGAGGAGTTAGAGTGTTATATAGAAAACTGAGAAATGTTACACATGTACCAACTACTGTATTTTACTGTCTACTGTAAACTATTAATCCCCTCAAAAAAATCCATTATACATAAAATGTTTATGTATAACCAACCTATTATGCCATGTGATACATATTAAGTAGTGCAGTTGCAGCAATCACATCACAATATATAATTACCCAATTAACATAATGCATTCATTAAATTTATACGCTATATGTCAAATATATTCAAAACATAATAAGCCATATGTATACATGAGTGTTAATATATATGATAAATAGATGACATTGTATATTCAGAAAGAAAATCTCATTATAACTTATTAATTCTAAGAGATAATAATGTAATGGAAAGAAAAATGAACTTTTTAATATGAACTTATACATAATATTTAAATTTGTCAAAGGGCAACAATGTATGTGTGTAAAACCCCAACTAATAATTTTTCACTAGTAAAAATTATAATATCCTCCCTCATAAGAAAATTAGATTGGGGCTGGGAAGATAGCATAATGGTTATGCAAAAAGGCTTTCATGTGTGATCTTTCTCTGTGATCTCAGTTCCAATCCCCAGTTCCACCATAAGCCAGAGTTGAGTAGTGCTCTGTTGCCTCTCACTATACATATCTGTGTCTCTGTGTCCTCCTCATTAACATAAATAATAAATAAAATATTTAAATCCCATTACTATAATTTATATTGAACTTTTGCCCATTTTCACTGAGTTTTATATAATTCTATCATTTATCATGGTAGCAAAGGTGACAGAAAGGAGATCAGATGTTGTTGTAATTAGGATTGTTTTTTTATTGAAGGGATTAATGGTTTAATACAGTAAATACAGTTGTTTATACAGGGTAAAATTTTTCAATTTTTGCAAGTCAGGCAGTAGCACAGTGGGTTAAGCACAAGTGGCACAAAGTGCAAGGACCCCCATCAGGATTCCGGTTCTAGTCCAAGGCTCCCCACCTGCAGGTTGTTCGCTTCGCAGGTGAAGCAGGTCTGCAGGTTTCTTTCTCTTCCCCTCTGTCTTCTCGTTCTCTCTCCATTTCTCTCTGTCCTACCCTACAACGATTACATCAATAACAACAATAATAACTACAACAATAAAACAATAAATTGAGAATATATATATATTCTCAATTTTCTGCAAAACACTTTTTTCTGTAAAAAAATAAAAGCCTAAGTCCTCTTCCACTATCATGCACCAGGACCTAAAATCTCCCTCAGGGTCCTTTGCTTTGATGCAATATACTAAATCCAGCCCAAGTTCTGTTTTGTGTTTTCTCTTTCTGTTCTTATTTCTCAACTTCTATCCATGAGTGAGATCATCCTATATTCATCCTTCTCTTTCTGGCTTATCTCACTTAACATGATTTCTTCAAACTCTGTTCAAGAATAGGTGAGGAAGGTAATTTCATCATTTTTAATAACTGAGTAGTATTCCATTGTGTATATATTCCACAGTTTTCTTAGCCACTCTATTGTTGGACATCTAGATTGCTTCCAAGTTTTGACTATTTCAAATCGTGCTATTATAAGCACAGTTACACACCAATCTCTTCAGATGAGTGTGCTTGATTCCTTAGGATATATTCCCAGGGGAATAATTGCTAGGTCATAGGGTAGGTCCATATCCAGCTTTCTGAGAATTCTCCAGACTGTTCTCCATAGAGGTTGGACCAGTTTACATGCCCACCAGCAGCACAGCAGGGTTCCTTTACATGCAACATTTATTGTTACCATCCTCTCTGATATATGACATTCTTACAGGAGTGAGTGGTATTTCATTGTTCTCTTTATTTCCATTTCTGACAGGTATTGTTTTCTTTATTTCTTTTTTATATTTATTTATTTGTTCCCTTTTCGTTGCCCTTGTTGTTGTTTTTTATTGTTGCAAATGATGTCATCATTGTTGGATAGGACAGAGAGAAATGGAGAGAGGAGGGGAAGACAGAGAGGAGGAGAGAAAGATAGACACCTGCAGACCTGCTTCACCACCTGTAAAGGGACTCCCCTACAGGTGGGGAGCCGGGGACTCAAACTGGGATCCTTAAGCCAGTCCTTGGGATTCACACCATGTGTGCTTAACCCACTGTGCTATGGCCCAACTCCCTGTTTTCTTTCTCTCTTTCTCTTTTAGTTCACTGTTTACACATAGAAATTCAACAGCATGTTTTTGTATGTTTAGCATGCCACTTTTCTATATTGGTTTATTGTTTTTACTGAAATATTTAGAGTTTTTGCATACTATCATACCATTTGCAAATAACAATGGTTTTATCTATTTTCTAATTTGTGCCTCTTTTATTTTTAACTTTTATTTTAAGATTTTATTTATTTATTCATGAAGATAGAAGGAGATAGAAGAGAAAGAACCAGACATCACTCTGGTTCACATGTGCTGCCAGGGATTGAACTCAGGTCCTTATACTTGAGAATCCAATGCTTTATCCACTGCACCACCTCCTAGACCACTTATTTTTACTTTTTTTAATTTTATTTTTTTCATGATTTAATATTGATTTACAAAATTATGAGATAATTCCTCACCATTCCCACAACCAGAGTTTTGTGTCCCCATTCTAAGAATTTGCCCACAACTTTTCAATATGTTATTTTATTAATTTTTTAAAAGATTTTTTTTAATATTTATTAATTTATTCCCTTTTGTTGCCCTTGTTTTATTTTTGTAGTTATTGATGTTGTCGTTGTTGTATAGGGCAGAGAGAAATGGAGAGAGGAGGGGAAGACAGAGATGGGGAGAGAAAGACACCTACAGACCTGCTTCACCACTTGTGAAGTGACCCCTCTGCAGGTGGGGCCCCGGGGGCTCCAACCGGACTCCTTACACAGGTCCTTGAGCTCTGTACCACCTGTGCTTAACCCACTGCGCTACCGCCCGACTCCCTATTTATGTGTTTTTAGATAAAGACAGAGAAATCTAGAGCGAAGAGGGTGGAAGAGAGGGAAAGAAAAAAAAGAGAGAGACCAGGGCCGGGCGGTAGCTTAGCGGGTTAAGCGCACATGGCAGGAAGGGCAAGACCGGCATAAGGATCTGGGTTCAAGCCCCCAGTTCCCCACCTGCAGAGGGGTCACTTCACAGGCAGTGAAGCAGATCTGCAGGTGTCTCTCTTTCTCTCTCTCTCTCTCTGCCTTCCCCTCCTCTCTCAATTTCTCTCTGTCCTATCGAACGACAGCAATAACAACAATAATAATAGCAACAACAATGATAAACAAGGGCAACAAAAGTGAAAAATAGCCTCGAGGAGCAGTGGATTCACAGTGCAGGCACTGAGCCCCATCGATAACCCTGAAGGCAAAAAAAAAAAAGAAAAAGAAAAAGAAAGAAAGAAAAAATGAGAGAGAGCACTGCTTCACTACTGGTGAATTGAATTATTCTCCCTTCGAGGGGAATGTCTATCTCTTCTTGGTTCTCCAATTTTGTTACTAATTTTTTTCTTCTTTTTTTTTTAAATTTTTATTTATTAGATAGAGACAGCCAGAAATGGAGAGGGAAGGGGGTGGCAGGGAGGGGGAGAGACAGAGAGACACCTGCAGCCCTGCTTCACTCTTGAAGCTTTCCCTTTGCAGGTGGGACTGGGGGCTCAAACCTGGGTCCTTGCACACTGTACCATGTGTGCTCATCCAGGTGCGCCACAACCCGGCCCTTGTTATATAAATTTATTCATAGTAGTCTCAAGTTATCCCTTTTATTTCTGCTTTTTATATCTGCTACAATTACTTATCCTTTGTTTTTGTTCCTGTGTACTAGGACTTTCTCTTCACTTTTCTTGAAGAACCCAAATAAGTTTTTTTCAATATTATTCATATTTTCAAAGAAGCAGCTCTTAATTTTATTGTTTTTTGCATTGTTTTATTTATTTCTGCTTTACTTATCCTGCACTGCTTCTTATGCTGACTTTTGGTTCCATTTGTTCTTTTTCTAGTTCCCTTGGTTATGAGGCTATATTGTTTATTTGAGAGTTCCCTGATGGGTGCCTACACTGTTAAGAACTCTCCTTAGTTCTGCTTTTACTACAGTCTGTGGGTTCTCATATCTCCATTTTCATTTGTTCCCAACAGTTGTTTTTTTATTATTTCCTTAATGACTCAGTAATTATTGAGTAACATATTGGTTTCCATGTGTTTTGTGTTTCCACAGCTTTCTGTTTGTGACTGACTTCCAATTTTATTTGACTTCGATCCAAAAAAATAGTTGATATGATTTTGATCTTGCTAAATTTATTGATTTGTTTTATATTCCAAATGACTCTGGTTCAGTGTAACACCATCATAAGCCAGAGCTGAGCAGAACTTTAGTAATAAGTTAATATAAAGGGGCGCTGATAACGTTTCAGCTGCTGGCAATGCCATGAGCATCTACAGAAATAATCAGCTCTCCTGAAATGTAATCTTGAGGAGCACAAAGCAAAGTAAGAGAAAATAACGTAAAGGTTCTGCATATTCCTGTGGCCTCTCTTCCTCAAGGCCAATACTGTTTAGTCAGAAAGATGAGGACAGAGAAAAGGAATATCTCTTCAAGTACTGTGGATTTTTGTGACCTTATTGAATCAGGTGAGAGCATCATTTGTTTCCCACTTAACACTTTTGATCACTGAATCAAGGAATCCCCCCCAGGGCATGATAAGAGATGATGAAGTCAGTATAGTTGGTTTTCCAATAACAGCAGGAAACTCATTTTTTTAAATAATTTTAAAGTTAAAATAAGGCACTCAAGAAATATCTCAATGGAAAAATGCAGGTCTTCAACTTTTATAGCATGTACTGTGTATACCAGATTGGTACTCTTGATATATATATATATTTTTGCCTCCAGGGTTATTTCTGGGGTTTAGTGCCAGTGCTACAAATCCACTGGAGACACCTGCAGACCTGCTTCACTGCTTGGAAGCAGTGGAGAGCCAGGTGGAGAGCCCGGGGCTTTAACCTGGATCCTTGCGCTTTGTACTATGTGTGCTTAACCTGGTGCACCATTGCCCAGCCCCCCTCTGACTTCTCTTACTCTCATGAATTTCAAGATCATGTGAAATAAGTAGAGAGGGGAAGTGGGAAAGATTGAGAGGTTACTGCGGTCTCAATGAATAATGGGAGGAAGATGTCAGATGATGATGCATGTGGTGTCCAAACTGCTATTGTGGGAGAATAAGAAATTGTGATAGGTCGGGGAGATAGCATAACGGTTATGCAGGCTCAATCCTAGAACCACTATAGATATGAGTTTAGCAGTGTTCTGGTAAAAGGAGAAGAAGGAAGGGGGGAAAGGAAAAGAAAAGAAACCAAGCTGAGGGTAATAATAGTGTTTGTGTAATATGATTGAGTATGATGTTTACCATATGTAATATATTTTTAAATATTTATTTATTCCCTTTTGTTGCCCTTGTTGTTGTTGTTTTTAACTGTTGTAATTATTATTGTTATTGATGTCGTCATTGTTGGATAGGACAGAGAGAAATGGAGAAAGGAGGGGAAGACAGAGAGGGGGTGAGAAAGACAGACACCTGCAGACCTGCTTCACCGCCTGTGAAGCGACTCCCCTGTGGGTGGGGAGCCGGGATCTCCAACTGGGATCCTTAAGCTGGTCCTTGGGCTTTGCACCACGTGTGCTTAACCCGCTGCGCTACAGCCCAACTCCCGTAATATAATTTTTATTGTAGTCATTATTGTTGTTGTTATTGATGTCATCATTGTTGGATAGGACAGAGAGAAATGAAGAGAGGAGGGGAAGACAGAGATGGGGAGAGGAAGGTAGACACCTGTAGACCTGAAGCAAGCCCCCAACAGGTGGGGAGCTGGGGACTCGAACCAGGATTCCTACATCAGTGAGCTTAGTGCTATGTGCGCTTAACCCGCTGCGATACCGGCACCCTTTTTCCTTTTATAGATAGTAATGCATATAACTCCAAGTCAGATTTTTAGATATTATGTAAGGTATGTCTCTATGTATCTGGCCTTTCTCTGAAGAGGAATTTTTTTTATTCCCTTTTGTTGCCCTTGTTCTTTTATTGTTAGTTATTACTAATGTCGTTGTTGTTGGATAGGACAGAGAGAAATGGAGAGAGGAGGGGAAGACAGAGAGGGGGAGAGAAAGATAGACACGTGCAGACCTGCTTCACCGCCTGTGAAGCAACCCCCCTGCAGGTGGGGAGCCTGGGGCTAGAACCGGAATCCTGACGTGGGTCCTTGCACTTTGCACCATATGAGCTTAATTAACCCACTGAGCTACCGCCCAGCCCCCCACCGTATGTAATATTGTGATGTTAAAATTCAAAAGAAAAATTTCTCTCTGGCATCACTGTGATATCTTCTTCTTCAAATGGTGAAACATGTTTGCAGAGATTACACAGCATGTTAATAGTAACTACAGGTGGCAAATTCATCATGCTAACAACTTTCTCCCTTCCTTAAAACACTGCTGTGGAGAAACAATTACAGAAGCCAGACCTTTTACCTTCTGCACCCCAAAAAGAATTTTGGTCCATACTCCCAGAGGGAATATGTTCAGGAGAGAAAATAACTAGAGGGTTCTGAAATCCAGTTCAATCAGGACTCAGAGAGGGAAGAGGAAAAAAGGAAAGACATTTGGAGTAGTAATAGGTATAGCAGTGACTTAAAATGGAAGAGAAGGCAAGACTATAGAAAAATAGATAGATAGATAGATAGATAGATAGATAGATAGACAGACAGACAGGTGGATGGATGATAGATGGATATATATATATATATATATAGATAGATTGATTGATATAGACAGTTATAGAAATGAGTAATCCATACTTATGATCTTAGAAGAATCAATGCAGTTTCCAATGGGAACACAAATCTGATGGTGGGAATGGTGTGGAATTTTACCACTGTTGTTTTGTAATTTTGTAAATCCATAATAGAAAATGTTTAAAAACTTTAAAAGCTTTTTTTAATTTTAAAAAAACACTGCATTTTGCTTATATTCTGGAATACATGCATCATTTTTCTAAAATGCCCTTGCTAAATATAAAAATAATTTTATTTATTTTTATTAATTTATTTCTTTATTGGGGAATTAATGTTTTACATTGAACAGTAAATACAATAGTTTTTACATGCATAATATTCCCCAGTTTCCCATTTAACAATACAACCCCCACTATGTCATTTATCATCCTTCATGGACCTGTATTCTCCCCACCCACCCACCCCAGAGTCTTCTACTTTGGTGCGATATGCCAATTACATTTCAGGTTCTACTTGTGTTTTCTTTTCTGATCTTGTTTTTCAACTTCTGCCTGAGAGTGAGATCATCGCATATTCATCCTTCTGTTTCTGACTTATTTCATTCAACATGATTTTTTTCAAGGTCCATCCAAGATCGGTCGAAAACGGTGAAGTCACCTTTTTTTTTCTTTTTTTTTTAATTTAAGAAAGTATTAATTAACAAAACCATAGGGTAGGAGGGGTACAATTCCACACAATTCCCACCACCCATTCTCCATATCCCACCCCCTCCCCTGATAGCTTTCCCATTCTCTAGCCCTCTGGGAGCACGGGCCCAGGGTCAGTGTGGGTTGCAGAAGGTAGAAGGTTTGGCTTCTGTAATTGCTTCCCCGCTGAACATGGACGTTGACTGGTCGGTCCATACTCCCAGTCTGCCTCTCTCTTTCCATAGTAGGGTGGGTCTCTGGGGAAGTGGAGCTCCAGGACACATTGGTGGGGTCTCCAGTCCAGGGAAGCCTGGCCGGCATCCTGATGACATCTGGAACCTGGGAAGTCACCATTTTTTACAGCTGAGTAGTATTCCATTGTGTATATATACCACAACTTGCTCAGCCACTCATCTGTTGTTGGACTCCTGGGTTGCTTCCAGGTTTTGGCTATTGCAAATTGTGCTGCCAAGAACATATGTGTACACAGATCTTTTTGGATGGATGTGTTGGGTTCCTTAGGATATATCCCCAGGAGAGGAATTGCAGGGTCGTAGGGTAGGTCCATTTCTAGCCTTCTGAGAGTTCTCCAGACTGTTCTCCACAGAGGTTGGACCAATTGACATTCCCACCAGCAGTGTAGGAGGGTTCCTTAGACCTCACACCCTCTCCAGCATTTGCTGCTGTTACCTTTTCTGATGTATGACATTCTCACAGGAGTGAAGTGATATCTCATTGTTGTCTTTATTTGCATTTCTCTGACAATCAAAGACTTGGAGCATTTTTTCATGTGTTTCTCGGTCTTTTGGATCTCTTCTGTGGTGAATATTCTGTCCATGTCCTCCCCCCATTTTTGGATGGGGTTATTTGTTGTCTTGCTGTTGAGTCTGGAAAGCTCTTTATATATGTTGGTTATTAAACTCTTGTCTGATGTATGGCATGTAAAGATCTTCTCCCATTCTGTGAGGGGTCTCTTGGTTTGGGTAGTGGTTTCTTTTGCTGTGAAGAAGTTTTTTAATTTGATATAGTCCCATAGGTTTATACTTGCCTTAGTCTTCTTTGTAATTGGATTCGTTTCATTGAAAATGTCTTTAAAATTTATGCAGAAAAGAGTTCTGCCAATATTTTCCTCTAAGTATCTGATAGTTTGTGGTCTAACATCCAAAGTCCTTGGTCCACTTGGAATTTACTTTTGTATTTGGTGAAATACAGTGATTCAGTTTCATTCTTCTGCATGTTTCAACCCATTGTTTCCAACACCATTTGTTGAAGAGACTCTGCTTTCCCCATTTAATAGACTGGGCACCTTTGTCAAAGATTAGATGTCCATAGGTGTGGGGCCTCATTTCTGTGCTCTCAATTCTATTCCACTGGTCAGTGTGTCTATTCATGTTCCAGTACCAAGCAGTTTTGATGACAGCGGCCCTATAATATAGTTTGAGATCTGGGAGTGTGATTCCTCCGGTTCTGTTCTTGTTTCTCAAGATTGTTTTGGCAATTCTAGGTCTTTTCTGGTTCCAGATAAACATTTGTAGCATTTGTTCTATTCTCCTAAAAAAATGTGCTTGGGATCTTGATGGGAATAGCATTAAATTTGTTTTTTTTTATTTTATTTAACAAAGTATTAATTAACAAAACCATAGGGTAGGAGGGATACAATTCCACACAATTCCCACCACCCAATCTCCATATCCCACCCCCTCCCCTGATAGCTTTAAATTTGTATATGGCTCTGGGTAATATATTCATTTTGATGATGTTAATTCTTCCAACCCATGAACATTGAATATCTTTCCACTTCTTTGTGTCTTTTTCAATTTCTTTGAGTAGTGACTCATAATTTTCAGTATACAAGTCTTTCACTTCTTTGGTTAGATTTACTCCTAGATATTTTATTGTTTTTGTTGCTATAGTAAAAGGAATTGATTTCTGGATTTCAATTTCTTCTAACTTAGTGTTGGCATAGAGGAATGCCACTGACTTTTGAATGTTAATTTTATAGCCTGACACCTTACTGTATTGCCTGATGATTTCCAAAAGCTTCTTGTTGGATTCCTTAGGTTTTTCCATGCATACTATCATCTGCAAATAAGGACAGTTTGACTTCTTCTCTTCCAATCTGTATCCCTTTAATTCCTTGCTCCTGCCTGATTGTTATGGCAAGAACTTCCAACACTATGTTGAATAGTAATGGTGATAGTGGGCAGCCCTGTCTAGTACTTTATCTGAGTGGAAATACTTCCAGTTTTCCACCATTGAGTATGATGTTGGCTGTAGGTTTGCTATATATAGACTCCACTATCTTCAGGAATTTTCCATCTATTCTCATTGTAGTGTTTTGATCATAAAGGGTGTGGTTTTTGTCTTGCTTTTGTTGATGTGGTGGATCACAAAAAATAATTTTTGCATGTTTCTCTGCTCTAAATATACATAAACTAATGTTAATCCAATCTCACACAGAGGGAAAAAAATATTCTGGTCAAGGGTAGGGCACACTGGGTTAAACATGCACGTTACCGTACGAAAGAACCTGGAAAGGAAGTAGGAGAAAGAGAAAGAAAAGTATGTCATCTACATGCCTCCTCAGATTCTGGAACATATAAAACCACATCTTTGTTCTACCCCCAGGTAGATGACACGTAAAAATATCCACCTACATAAAAGCTTATTCACCCTTGATAGCCCATTGGGCAAATTGACTAACACCCCTGAGACGGTACAGAGCATGAAGAAGCTCTGGCATTAGCTCCAACATCTCAACAGTGAATCTCAGGGGTGCCTTATCCCATTAAGTGCAACCCTGCCAACAGTAAGTCCCATTCAGTCTCTACTTGGAAAGGTCACATAACAAAGTCTCTCTTTGCCTAGGTTGGGCTCTGGAGAGGTGAAGCTTCAGTAAGGAATCAGTGAGGGGTTGCTTCTTCTTGTGGTCTTCCCCGCACGTCTGCACTATGAAGGCTTAGGAGGACATTTTGCCTCTTGGCTTGTTGGGGTCTCCTGTGCCCATGGGTACCTGGGGTGTAGGTTTATGCTCAGATTTTGCCCAATAGTGCAACCAAACCTCAGAAGCTTCCTCTCTAGAGCTCCAGTGAGAACTGGCTTCTCCAGGAAATTGAATACTAACATGGTGCCCACCAGATATGTAGCAAATTACCTCAGTCCCCACTGGAGAGAACTGCCTCCACAATTCCCTCACTTCCACTTCACAGCTTTCAGTTTCCTGTTTCACATTGTTGACAAGTTAGAGAAATAAATGTGGGTTGCTGGGGTTTGGGTACAACCTACCCTGTGCTTGCCAGATTAAAGTCTCATACTTCAGTCACCTATAGTTTATATTTTCTCATACTTCAGTCACCTATAGTTTATATTTTCACAGATACAACTCACTTAATACATCCTTGGGATTTTGTTTGTTTGCTTGTTTTTTGGCTGGTCTTAGATTTGCTAGAGCAACAATCTGGTGCTTTTGAGCAATGCACTTCACTGAATCACATCAGCTGTCTTTTCTACCACTGACCAGAACTGCAACCCTCATGGTGGGGGAGGCAGTGCACATGCATTCAGTGGGTTCAGACTGGAGCTAAGAGGCCTAGAGACTTTTTAAGGCAAGCCACTTCTAATGTAATGGGTCCGTTCACAATGAGTGGAAGAATATGCTAAATCTGAAGAAATTATTTCTGAATACTTTGTTGATTTAAGTATGTTGCAGCTATTTTATCATCATCAAGAATACATTAATGGGGGCGGGCGGTAGCGCAGCAGGTTAAGCGCACATGGTGCGAAGGGTAAAGACTAGTATAAGGATCCCAGTTCGATCCCCTGGCTCCCCACTTGCAGGGGGGTTGCTTCACAAGTGGTGAAGCAGGTCTGCAAATGTCTATCTTTCTCTCCCCCTCTCTGTCTTCACCTCCTCTCTTGATTTCTCTCTGTCCTGTCCAACAACAATGATAAACAATAAGGGCAACAAAAAGGGGAAAAATAGCCTCCACCCCAGCAATAACCCTAGAGGAAAAACAATAGTCAAAACATTTTTTTAAAAGATTACACTAATAACTAGTCTTTAAACATTTGAAAATCCCTATGTAATATGCCCATTCACAAAGCATACATGGACAGGTTGTCTCTAAAAAAAAAAAAAAAAAGTGTTGAGAATATTTTTCAAACATCATAGTGTTTTTGTGGTAAAAAGTTCAGAGGCTACTCTAATATCCAGTACAAATGGGGGCTCTAGAAAAATCACAGAAATCCACTCAAGGTTTTTTATTATGGGGAAACTTAGGGGTATTTGAACTGACCTGCACCTGGTAAATCAACATGCTAACCTGACAGTCTTTTTTAAAAGAGTACAACTAGATCAAATCAAGGGGTTTACAGTCAACCATATTTATATACTGGGAGCTACTCTTTCCCCTGATCCAGCTTTCTAGTCCTTTTTCCAACTATGACACCATTTCCCCAGAAAATACCTTGGGTCTACCTGCAAGTTAGCTGTAAGGCTCAAGCAAAAACTAGCAGGGTCACAGTCCCCTTAGAATATACTTAAAATAGACATACTAACTTTTTTCAAAATGGAGACCCCCAAATCTCATCTGCAATATTCTTGCCTTTAGGCTCATGATTAGTCAGCAATTTGTTCTGTTTTATATCTTAATTATTTTTCAGCCACCAGGTTCCAGATGCTACTATGATGCCAATCTGACTTCCCTGGGCAGAAGACCCCACCAATGTGTCCTGGAGCCCCGCCTCCCAAAGGCCCTGCTCCACTAGGGAAAAAAGAGACAGGCTGGGAGTATAAGTCGACCTATCAATGCCCATGTTCAGCAGAGAAGCAGTTACAGAAGTCAAACTTTCCACATTCTGCACCCCATAATGACCCTGTGTCCGTGCTCCCAGATGGATAAAGAATAGGGAAGCTTTCAAGGGAGGGGAGGAAATATGGAGTTCTGGTGGTGGGAACTGTGTGGAATTGTATCCCACTTATCCTATTTCCATTTTATAAATAAAAAAATAAATTTAAAAAATAAAGAGTACAACTGTTAACATCTTTTTGTTGTACGTAGTATATGTAAATCTGTATCATGGCACAAATACTCATTGCAACAACACTTGTGACCACACTGCCCAGAGGGACTTAGGCTAAAAATATGCTTCCATTTGTTGGTTGAGTCCAGTAAAAAATTCGATTCCTTCCTCCCTTCGGAGGATGGAACATTCTCTACCATTGTTAGTCCACGTTGAGGGCAAGGTCCTATTGGGGCCCACAAAGGGGTCAATTGTGTTGTTCCTGATAGAGATGACCGGTAACAGTGGAGAGGGGGATTTATTTGAGGACTAGGCCTGTCATGTCTGTTGGGGAATCTCAGGACCACCTGATTAGGGCCCTAGCTGATGGGGTGGCCTGATAGTGACTAAAGAATCATTGTGAAAGTATGCCAGCCTCTTGCCCTTATTCAGCTTTTGCAGTCCTTACTTTGATAAGGTTAGCTTTGGAGTAAGTGAGGGAAGTGTAATAGGAAGTAGGTGAGGAGGGTATCTAAGTCTAAGTAGACACTATTTCATTATGAACTTTATACTGCCTCACTGCAGACACCTGAAGAAGATGGTTCTTGAAATTGGAGCAGCTTGGTACGTTCCTGCTCCTGCCCACTGAATGTGAGCTCAGATCTACAGGGATGCAGAGGTCACATACGCTCTTAAGCTGAATCTGGGCCCCAGATCAGATCAAATCAATAGGATTTACAGTCAGTAATATTCATACACTTTTCTCACATTTGGGAGCTACTCTCTTCCCTGATACAGATTTCTGGTCCTCTTTCCAGCCATGATACCATTTCCCCAGACAATAACTTGAATCTACCTGCATATCAGATTTCAGGCTCAGGGGAAAAAAAAAAAAAAAAAAACTAATGTAGTCACAGGCCCTTTGGAACAAAACTAAAATAGGCCTACTAGCTATCTACAAAACGGAGACCCCCACCAACCTTACTCTGCACTATTCCAGCCTTTAAGTTCATGATTAGTCAACAACTTGTTTGGCTTTATATGTTAACTCTCTTTTCAGCCACCAGGTTCCAGATGCTAGCATGATGCCGACCAGACTTCCCTGGACAGACAACCCCACCAATGTGTCCTGGAGCCCTGCTTCCCCAGAGCCCCACCCCACTAGGGAAAGAGACCTGTCAACGTTGATGTTCAGCAGGGAAGCAATTATAGAAGCCAGACCTTCCACTTTATGCATCCCATAATGACCCTGGGTCCACACTCCCACAGGGTTAAAGAGTAAGAAAGCTATCAGGGAAGGGGATGAGATGCGGAGTTCTGGTGGTAGGAATTGTGTGGAGTTGCACCCCTCTTATCCTATGGTTTTGTCAAGGTTTCCTTTTTATAAAAATAAAAAAAAAAAAATCAGTTCCTGAAGACTCAATATTATGGTCTAATTGGCCACTAGAGGGAGTCCTCTTACTGGAAACTGGTTTAAGTTGGCATTTGGCCCAGAAATATGATAAAGCAGAATTTTGAAGGACTACACTTTTACTAATCTGATTAATCATCTTGTTTGTCAGTAACTCCAGAAGGAATAACATACCCTGACCTAAGAATAAATCATATTCCTGTTGATAACAATAGCCTCAGACATATTTAAACTGCAGTGAACACACATGCTACATGCCCAGGGAAGAGGTGGTTCATTTGTGGTACCACTATTGTTAGTCAAATTTATGTCAAGATATAACTTCCAGGTATTATACAATTGGCAAAGTTTAAACATATTTAGGATCACTTTGGATCACCTTCATGTGACATAGATGGGATGTGCTCCACCTGTGTTCCATAATGATTCCTGAATTAATATAAACTTTGTTCCTTGGTTAATAGTGTATAATTATGCTCCCAGACCAGTTGAAACCTAGAGTTTATAAGCAATTAAGTTTAGTAATGACACCATCTATGGGAAATATATGACAAACTGACATTTTTGCTAGAAAGCTTAGGAAATTGATCTGATTATAACTAAAGTGGAGAGACAAATGTTAACTAGAGGACTGATTAAATAGTTCACCTGGGAAGGTGACTGCTTTGCCAGGTTCAAGTCCAGCCCCCATCTCATCAGTAGTGGTATATTTTCCTATCCTCCTCTGTTTTTCTGTCTCTATCCCTCTGTCTCCTCGAAAAGAAAGTTGCCCCAGAATAGTGAGTCCCCAATGACCACACACACAAACTCATACATTAGTACACTATTTAGTGCATATAGCTTGCATGCCAGAAACCTTATGTTAGATTCCTGGCACCACAACAACAAGAGTTGAACAGCACTCTTCCCCCTCCCAGGAAGGAAAGAAAAATGGAAGGAAAGAAGAAAGCCAGGAAGCTAATGGATCAGCAAGATAGTCCATCTGCCTTGCTATGCACATGTCCCAGGTTTCAGTATGGTCCCCACTGCACTGGAGGAAGTTTCAGTGCTATAGTGTCTTTCCCTCTGTTGATATCTCTCTGTCACTATCTCTCTCTTCCTTTATGAAAAAGAGTTGGTTCAGAGATGAAGATGTGTTGGCAAAAAATGTGTAATAAAGGGAGTCAGGCGGCAGCGCAGTGGGTTAAGCGCAAGCGGCGCAAAGTGCAAGAACTGGCATAAGGATCCCGGTTCGAGCCCCTGCTCCCCACCTGCAGGGGAATTGGCTTCACGAGCAGTGAAGCAAGTCTGCAGGTGTCTATCTTTCTCTCCCCCTCTCTGTCTTCCCCTCCTCTCTCCATTTCTCTGACCTATCTAACAATGACAACATCAATAACAACAACAATAATAACTACAACAACAATGAAAAACAACAAGGGCAACAAAAAGGAAAATAAATAAATATAAATAATAATAATAAAACTTTTTTAAATGTGTAATAAAGTTCATTTACTTTTTTATTGATTTAGTCATGATTGACAAGTCCCTTGGATAAGAGGGGTACAATTTTGTACAATTCCCACCACTAGAGCTCCATATCCTATCCCCTCTCTTGAATGCTTTCCTATTCTTTATCTCTCTGGAAAAATGGATCCAGGATCATTGCTTTTGTTTTTGTCTTCCTCACAATTTCACTTGTATCACTGAAATGTCCATAAAACTTAGATGTAAAAATGTTCTACCAATATTTTTTAGATGTAAAAATGTTCTACCAATATTTTTCCTTAAATGTTTGATATATTCTTATCTAACATCCAAGTCCTTTTATCCTTTGGAGTTTAATTTTTTGTGTGTGATGAAATATAGTGGTTCAGTTTCATTCTTCTGCACATTTCTCTTTTTTTCTCTAATTTTTATTTTATTTTATTTATAAGATAAAAAATATCGACAAGACCATGGGATAAGAGAGGTACAATTCCACATAATTCCCACCACCAGAGTTCCATATCTCATCACCTCCCTTGAAAGCTTTCCTATTTTTTACCCTTCTGGGAGCATGGACCCAGGATCATTATGGGGTGCAGAATGTGAAAGGTCTGCCTTCTGTAATTGTTTCTCTGGTAGACATGGACATTGGCAGGTCAAACCATACTCCCAGCCAGTTTCTGTCTTTCCCTAATGGGGCAGAGCTCTGGAGAGGTGGTGTTCCAGGACACATTTGTGATGTCATCTGCCCAGGGAATTCACTTAGGCATCATGGTAACATCTGCAACTTGGTGACTGAAATCCATTAAGATACAAAGCAGAACAAATTGTTTAATAATCATGAACATAAAGGTAAGTGCTAGGAAATTGTGCAGATGCAGTCACATCTGCCATGTTGCCCCCTCAGGCTATTGCTAGTTCCCATGAGAGTTGGGACATTCTTGGAGAGCCTGTTCCGCCATGTTGTGCCCTCAGGGCATTGTCAATTCCCAGCTATAGTTGGAGTGCTTTGGTTACTCCTCCCCCTTCTCCTTCTCACGAGAGCTATTCCCATAAAAGCCCTTCTTCTTCCACACCTCACTTTCTTGCCAGCCTTTCACTTCAGTGATTAGACACAGGGAAGGTTGCTGCGCAAGGCTGCCATTTTTACTACCTCCACGTGGCCCAAACTGTTGCTCTCTCACCCAACTCTGAGATGCCAGCGCAAATAAAGGATTGTGTTCCCTTTCTACTCCAAACCTCCTTTTTCTGTGTCCTGCCACCGCTGCAAGTGACACCTGGTGCCCAACATGGGGACTGACCTTCCCATCCCACAGATAAGTGAAGGTGTTTGGCTACCTACCCACTATGGGGTGCTTTTCTGCTTGTGAAGAGGTTTCCAAAGGCCTCTGCCCCTTCTTCATGAGACATTTTCTCTGTTTCTGGAACATTTCGCTCTGGGCCACACTTTGGTTTCCACCCACCGCCGGCCCACTGGAGCCTACTCGCCTCCGTGGGACATGGGACGTTTGCCTCGGGCTCCCTCCACACTGCTCAGCCACCGGGAGCAGGGCAGCAGACATAGCGGGCAGGGCTGCAGTCCATCCTGGCCCCCACCCCAGGGCACCTCGGCCCACGCCTCTGCACAGCCAGCCCACCCGCCCTCCTGCTATGAAGTCTGGGCAGATCCTGGACCACCCAGAGACCGAGAGACCGTGGTCTCCCTGCCAGGACTGGGCCCCCTGGCCAAGATCCCCAACTTGGCTCTGAAGGCAAGGAGCTAGAATACGCAGAGATCCGTGCAGTGATGGCAACCTGCAATTCCTGGAAGTGGAGCTGCACGGGAGGCCACCTCCAGATGGCACACCCCCAAATGGCTGGGACAGTGCAGATCTGGATTCATGTTTAAAATGACATGTCTTAGTAACAAAAATTTTTCTCCTTGTGTATTGAAGACCATGTTTATGTGTGTGTTTGAAGTTTGGTAAACATTAACTTTAAGGTTAGAAATGTAACTTTAAGGCTACATTTACCAGGCAAAGTTAAATGAAAAAGGTTTTCAACATAATTCTCATAAAGGTAAAATTAATTTACATTTAAAGTCTGAGGTAAAAATTAGTTAAAAATCAATATATTTTAACTAAGTTGGTCTAAAAAACCTGCACACACCTAGGGTGTGTCTCCATCTTGTATGAGTGTAACAAAGGGTAAAAAAAAAAAAAGATGTTGTTGATATGTGAAGCTCTCAAATACCTTCTCAATTAGGAATGTTAGATTGCACAATGGTTATGCTAATGATTCTCATGCCTGAGGCTCTAGCAGTGGTTCTTTGCCTT
This sequence comes from Erinaceus europaeus, assembly GCF_950295315.1. Classification (NCBI taxonomy): domain Eukaryota; kingdom Metazoa; phylum Chordata; class Mammalia; order Eulipotyphla; family Erinaceidae; genus Erinaceus; species Erinaceus europaeus. The sequence continues at coordinate 93,887,773 of NC_080171.1, read as the reverse complement.
ACCACATTTTATTGGGCTTAAATTGGTTAGGAGCCTTAAAATGAAATGAGAAAGACCTTCCAAATTTATAAAGATACTTAAACCAATTATAATCATCGAGTTATCAATTGTGGTAAACTTCTAACCTGCTACAAGTTTTGTTTCATAAGTCAGTGAATTGCAGCTGTCAAGTTCTCTACAGAAGAGCAGAATTCCAGCGGCTGACCTTCCTCATGCAACATTTCACTCCCTGGCAATTCTTCAGTGGACATCTGCTTTGAACTGGCACTTCTATCTGACTTACTGGTACACAACACTACAGTAGCTTTCCTTTATGCTGCTGGATTTCTCAAAGACTGACTGCATCCAGCTGCCTTGGGACTCTATAGGCCATACCCCTTCCCTCCTTGCTAGTTAATTCCCACAGAGGCAGGAAATGCCCATCGAGACAAGAGAAGCCCATAGAGGCAAGAAAATGTCCTTTAGTTTGATAAAGCCTTGCCCACAGAGGAAAGAAACACCCCGCTCAGGCCTTCCCTTGACATCACACTGGTTCTTGTTGCTCGCTTACTTGTTCCTCCATGTTTGTGCCAGTTTCTTTTTTGAAAATGCCTGTACGATATAGGTTTATGTTCACCCCACACTCCTGATACTATGGTCAATTAGTTAAAAGAAAAGGGGGAATTGTTGGTATGCTTCTACTTCTGCTTCTGGGATTCCTTCTGTTACATTGCTTGATGATGTGGTCTATTTACATGGTCATTCTGTTACATTGGTTTGGTCTCACTCCCCCTGCCTCTGGGAGATTTGGTTTAGCCCTTGCTAGTTTCGCACTTCTTCCTTCTTCCCACCCCTATCCTACATACTTCCTGGGTTCCTGACGCTGCCGCCGGAGGAGAGAGATGGAGGAGCCCATTGTGTGGTGATTATTTTATTGAACTGCTTGCCTGCTCATGAATAAAGATTAAACTTCATTCTCAGCTCAGCCATGAGTTTCTGGTCGTCTCTGTCTCCTGCCCGTGAAGCCAGCCTGGAGAAAACAACAGGTAATAATATAGCAGATGTGATTTAGGGATCTCCATTTTGAAAAAAGCTAGAAAGTCTATTTTAGTTATAGTCCACTGCACCACCTCCCAGACCACATATTTGAGTTATATTCCAAGGGGCCCATGGCTTTATTAATTTTTGCTTGAGCCCAGCAGCTAACATGCAGATGAGCTAAAGGTATTTTCTGGAAAGATGGTGTCAGAGTTGGAAATAAGACCAGAAAGTTGGATCAGGGCAGAGAGTAGCTCCTAAATATAGGAAAAGTATATAAATAGCATTAACTGTCAACCCCACTGATCTGATCTGAGGCCCATATTCAGCACAAGAGCCTGTATAAACTCTGCATTCCTATTGGTCTGAGCTCACATTCCATACATTCTAGGCTGCACTCACTGTAGGACCAGTCTTCCTCGAATGACAAAGTACGTTGACCCAGCCTCCCTTCGGAGAGTGGGACAATCCCTGCCATTATTGTTCCACATTGAGGGAAATATCTTGTAAAAGCCCACAAGAGGGTCCATAATGCTGTTCCTGATGGTGATGACCAACAATGGTAGAGCAAGGGATCTGTTAGAAGTCTAGCTCCATCATGTCTATGTAGGAATCTCAGGATTCCCTGGCTAGAACCCCAAATGACAGGGTAGCCTGGTAGTGACCAAAAGAGCCAGTGACCAAAAATATGCCAGTGTCTTGCCCTTTTCCAGCTTTTTTAGTCCTTATCTAACAAAGGTAGTCTTAGAAGGACTGAGGGAAGTGAAATAGGAAGTGGGTAAGGAGGGTATCTAGGTCTAATGTATCAATGTAAATACGGCTGAGTTACCAGACACAAAGTTAATGCACAAAGTTAATCAAGTGTATTTCCATTAAGCTACAAATAGAATTTGAATATTTCATTGAAGTTGCATTATAAATCATATACCTGGGGCCAGGCAGTGGTACACCTGGTTAAGCACATACATTACAGTGCACAAGAGCCCAGGTTCAAGCCCCCAGTCCCCACTTGCATGGAGAAAGCTTCATGAGTGGTGAAGCAGGGTTGCAGGTGTCTCTCTTTATTTCTTTCCCACTCTACCTCCCCTTCCCCTCTAAATTTCTCTCTGTCTTTAATAAATAAGTTAATTAAATATTTTTAAAAAGAAAGGAAAATTTTTTTTAAGTTACATACCTGGTTATAAATTAAATAACTATACAGAAGAACCGCTACATTTAAAATTATAAAACAAAACTGAATGGTTTGGTGTACTGCACCAAAGCAAAGGACTTTAGGGAATTGGGGAGCTTTGGGGCCCTGGTTCATTATGGAAAAAAGTACCTAAGTAGGGGTGAGAGTGTTTTGCAGACACCTTACCTTTGTGTCAACATCTGTACTATAAGCCATTAACCCCCTAATAAAAGAAAAATAATAGTTGGACTGGAATTTGATAAGGCATAAATGAATGTAAATATTGATATGTACACAAATGGCAAGATTTAAAACATGGAGTGTTTTAATGATGCTATCTATGTTCTCTAAATTAAACAATGTATTTGGAAAAGTGATATATTAAGCAGGTTCAGCAAGCATTGTCTATAAAGAGTCAGATAATAGATGCATTATAGACCATGAAGTCTCTGTTTCTACCAGTGTAATACAAAAGCAGTCATAAGTGATATGTAAGCAAATAAACATGCCATGTCCCAATAAAACTTTATTGTAAAAATAGATGGAGGACCTGGTTTGATCAACAAGCCATGATTTATTGACCCCTTGATGTATGTATATACATATATATGTCGCTTGGCAAAAAGAGACATGAGATCTTGTCTTTTGCTACAACATGGATATAGAAGGGATAATGCTAAATGAAATAAGTCAGTAAGAGAAAGATTCATAAGTCAGAGCTAAGAAACAAACCATAAGAAAATGTATGGTTGGGAGTCAGGCTGTAGCACAGTGGGTTAAGTGCAAGTGGCGCAAAATGTTAATGGACCAGCATAAGGATCATGGTTAGAGCCCCTGGCTCCCCACCTGCAGGGGAGTTGCTTCACAAGTTGTGAAGTAGGTCTGCAGGTGTCTATCTTTCTCTCCCCCTCTCTGTCTTCCCCTGCTCTCTCCATTTCTCTCTGTCTTATCCAACAACAGTGACAACAATAATAACTACCACAATAAAACAACAAGGGCAACAAAAAGTAATAAATAAATAAAATAAATATTTTTTTAAATATTTTTAAAAGACAGTGTAGGGTGGTAGATGGGGAGGTGGTGCAGTGGATGGAACATTGGGCTCTCAAGCATAATGTCTTTAGTTCAAACCCCAGCATGTCATGAGCCAGAGTGAATGTTCTGACTCCAACTCTTCCTCCTCTCTCTCCTCCTCCTCTCTCACTAATGAATAAATACCTTTTTTAAATAGAAAAATATATAAGGTGAAACACTAATAAACAGCCTATCTCAGCTTATCTGAAGGCAGAAGAGGTTAAAAGGAGGCTGAGACCCAATGATCTGTGGTAATGGGAGATGTCACTTTGGTGGTGGTCAAGTGTGGTAGGTCCTTGCACATATTTGGATAGATACCAAACTGTGCATTTGTGACTACACCAGTCTTATAGAAGAAAAATTTATCAATAAAAGATCTGTCAAAAATTTTTGAAACATCTCCTATGAAACCATCTTTTTCTCTTGAGTATACTCATGTAAATGACCTTCTCATCATCTTTATTTCAGCTATGAGCGAGTTAATTGAGCTTCAAGCAAGGGTGTCAGAACTTCCTAGTCATTCAGTGTCTCCTCCTCACACCAGCCATCATCTTCTTCTTACACATTTTTATTTACTCTTGTCCATAAGCTATTTTTAAATTTACTTTTTCTTCTTTATTACACCTAATTCTCTAAACAACACCATTCTTTTTATAAAAGGATAAAGCAGAAAAAAAGAAAATAAAGAGGAAGTAGGATGGAAGACAAGGAAAGAACAAGCAAGACAGGGCACCATGAAGCCGAGAAAGCCCAGCCAGCCAAGCCTTTGGCTATCCTATTCCATATGAACACTTGTTTCCCAAGAGTATGTCTTTCAGGAATATAAAATACGAACCAACTTAAACCCTAGTCTGTCTCCTGAACATGGTCCCACTCCTTTGAGACATATAGAAAGTCTTATGTATGCTTCCAGCATCTTCTGGGCCAGGTCTGTATTCTCCTTCCCTGACCCAAGAGTCAGTGAAGCCCCTGGAGAACAGAGGGCTTCACACCAGCTAGCAACAACAGTCACAGTCTGGAGCTGCTAGGGCATCAGTACAGCTGACAGTGAGAAAATTCTAAGAGCTCCCTAATAGATAAACCACAGAAAACATTATCCAGAGTCCATGGTGAAAATACAGCACTCAGAAGACCCTTATATTATCATCAGTCCTTGAATCAAAAGAATCTGATACCACCTTATACACCAACATAAAAGGCTAATCTACCCCCAGGTCCCCACCTACATGAGGAAGCATCATGAGTGATGAAGCAGTGGTATAGATGTCTCTTTTTTTCTCTTGCCCTATGCCTCCCTTCCCTCTCAATTTCTCTCTGTCTCTCTTTTAAAAAAAAAAAAGGAGGGGCAGCTACAGAGAGTGGTAGATTCTCCATGTGCCAGCATCAAGTCCAAGAGATAACAACACTGGTGTCAAAATAAGGGAGGGGGGCACAGAGGAGAGACAAAAAAGAAAAAAAAAGAAGGAAAGAAAAAAAACTAAAAAGTCTCTACCTGGGGGTTCCCGGAAGATGGCGGACTGAGAAGCTGCTAGTGGCTGAGCTCTGACCACATCTCCTGGAAACGGTAGGATTTTTCTGCCTTTAGTAGGCCAGCCAATAAGGGGTCCTAGCAGTGACACCAAGGAGGTGACTATAACTTAATTTGAGTTAAGAATTAGAGTAGGAAAAAAGGGGAAAAAAATTTTTTTTCTTCCTTTTAATTTCTAAGCATACCTCCTTCCACGCCCCCCCCCCCCCATAACCAGTCCCTGGGGACCAGATCCTAGCAGGATCCCCTGCTAGGAGCTCCTATTCTTTACCAAATTCCTGTCCCACCAGGGAGTATCATTAATTCTAAGTCTATATCCTTCTGAAACCTCTGGCCTTTTTTCTTTCTAAGTAGCCAAACCCCCCCACCTCACCCCACATAGCTAATTAAATAATTAAAAATAAATACATAAAAAAAACCTTTCCTTTCACTGCCCTTTTATGACTGTTCTTTTTCTTTTTTCTCTCTCTCTCTTTCTTTTTTTTCCATTTTCTCATTCTTGTCATCCCTCTCTCTTTCTTTTTTTTTCCATTTTCTCATTCTTGTCATCCTTTCTTCCTTAATCCTACAGCTTCCAAAGTCACAGCCCCCAGACCCCACACCACCAAACAGTGTGCTTTTTGGAATTCACTGATACACATTTGGGAATTTCCTTTCACTGCTCTTTAATTACAGCTCTTTTTCTTATCTTTTCCCTTTTCTCTCTCTTGCCTCTTTTTTTTTTTATCTTGTCATACACTTCTTCCTTCTTCTTTGCCTTTCTGAATTTGTGAATTGTTTTGGGGAAGAAATCTGACTCAAAGTGGACTCTCTATGTGTGTATCTCTGCTCTAGTTCCCTTTCCCCTCTTGTTACCACTAGAATATACAGTGAATAGTAGATTTGCATAACTGTCTATTCTTGCTATCCTTTCTTTCTTTTCTCTTTCTTCTTCACTGGGATTTGGTTGCTATTTTTTCACGGACTGGAGAAATTGTTTGGCTAACTGGTAATGATTAAACTGCTTCAATACTTGCTTCAGTTGCTACTGTAATTCCTGAGGTTGGTGAGTGCAATTGTCATAAAGGTATTTAGTACAGTGTTACTTGTACTCAAGGCACAACAACTGAGGAACAACAGAGCATAAAAAAAAGAAACACATAAATCAAAAAAATGGGTAGATCAAAAACAAATAAGACTGCTACTCCAATGAATGAAGACAAGAGCCCAGAAGAAACTACAAATCAGCCAGAAGTAACCACAGATAAGAAAAGTATGCAGGCAATAATAAACTTATTAATCACAGAAATGAAAACAACATTGGAGGAAAGGAATGGCAGTATTAGGGAAAACAACAGTTGAGACCCCCAAGGAAAATACTGATTATCTTGAGGTAATTAGAGAACTGAAAGCTGAAATAGCTGTAATGAAGAAAGAAGCTAAGGCAAGGGAAAGCAGACTAACAGAAGCAGAAAACAGAAGTAGTCAGACAGAGGATGAGTTAGAGAAAATGAAGAAAGAGGTGAAAGAGCTTAAAAAGAGATTGAGAGACACTGAAAACAACAACAGAGACATATGGGATGATCTCAAAAGAAGTAACATTCGTATAATTGGCCTGCCAGAGGAAGAAAGAAAGGAAGGGGAAGCAAACATTCTAGAGGAAATAATAGAAGAAAACTTCCCAGACCTGAATAACAGAAAGGACATCAAGATTCAAGAGGCCCAGAGAGTACCAAACAGAATCAACCCAGACCTGAAGACACCAAGACATATCATAGTCACAATGAGAAGAAGTAAGGATTATGAAGGATCCTAAAGGCTGCAAGAGAGAAACAAAAAGTCACATACAAGGGAAAACCCATAAGATTATCTGCAGACTTCTCCATTCAAACTCTAAAAGCCAGAAGGGAATGGCAAGATATCTATCAAGCCCTGAATGAAAAAGGGTTTCAACCAAGGATAATATATTCTGCTAGACTTTCATTCAAACTAGATGGAGGGATCAAAACCTTCTTAGACAAACAACAGTTAAAGGAGGCAACCATCACCAAGCCGGCCCTGAAAGAGGTACTAAAAGACCTCTTATAAACAAGAACATCACTATAATACTTGCAATATATCAGAGCAAACAAATTTTTTTGAACAATGGCACTACAATACATTAAATCTATAATATCAATAAACGTCAATGGCTTAAACTCACCCATCAAAAGGCACAGGGTGGGGGGATGGATCAGAAAACATAACCCAACCATACGCTGCTTGCAAGCATCCCATCTGTCACAACAAGATAAACACAGACTTAAAGTGAAAGGATGGAAAATTATGATACAGGCTAATGGACCACCAAAAAGGGCAGGAACAGCCATTCTCATCTAAGACACGATAGATTTTAAATTAAATAAAGTAATAAAAGATAGGCAAGGACATTACATAATGATTAGAGGATCAATCAGCCAAGAAGACTTAACAATTATTAACATCTATGCACCCAATGAGGGACCATCTAAATACGTCAAGCACCTACTGAAAGAATTTCAAAAATACATAAATAGTAATACAATAATAGTGGGAGACTTCAATACCCCACTCTTGACTTAGACAGATCAACAAAGCAGAGAAACAATAAAGATACAAGAGAATTGAATGAAGAGATTGACAGACTAGACCTCTTGGACATTTTCAGAGTCCTTCACCCCAAAAACCTGGAATACACCTTCTTTTCAAATCCACATAACACATACTCAAGGATAGACCACATGTTAGGCCACAAAGACAGCATCAATAAATTCAAGAGCATTAAAATCATCCCAAGTATCTTCTCAGACCACAGTGGAGTAAAACTAACATTTAACAACAAACATAAAATTATTAAAAGTCACAGAATTTGGAAACTAAACAACATACTCCTTAAGAACGACTGGGTCAGAGACTCACTCAAGCAGGAAATTCAAATGTTCCTGGAAACAAATGAAAATGAAAACACAACCTATCAAAATATTTGGGACACAGCTAAAGCAGTACTGAGAGGGAAACTTATAGCCATACAATCACATATTAAACACCAAGAAGAAGCTCAAATGAATGACCTTACTGCACACCTCAAGGACTTAGAGGAAGAGGAACAAAGGAACCCTAAAGCAACCAGAAGGACAGAAATCACTAAAATTAGAGCAGAAATAAACAACATCAAAAATAAAAGAACCATACAAAAGATCAATGAAGCCAAATGTTGGTTCTTTGAAAGATTAAACAAAATTGACAAACCCCTAGCCAGACTCAACAAACAAAAAAGAGAGAAGACTCAAATTAATAGAATCGTAAACAATGGAGGAGATATCACAACTGACACCACAGAAATCCAGAGAATCCTGCGAAATCTCTATGAAGAACTATATGCCACCAAGCTAGAGAATCTGGAAGAAATGGAACAATTCCTAGAAGCATATGCACTTCCAAAACTGAATCAAGAAGAACTACAAAATCTAAATGCACCAATCACAGACAAAGAAATTGAAACCGTTATTAAGAATCTCCCCAACAACAAAAGTCCTGGACCAGATGGCTTCACAAACGAATTCTACAAAACTTTCAGGAAACAGTTATTACCCATACTTCTTAAGCTTTTCCATAAGATTGAAGAAACAGGAATACTCCCTTCCGCCTTCATCACCCTGATACCAAAAGCTGATAGGTACAGAACAAAAAAGGAAAATTACAGACCAATATCTCTGATGAACATAGATGCCAAAATATTAAACAAGATCTTGGCCAACCGCAACATATCAAAAAGATTGTTCATCATGACCAAGTGGGATTCACCCCAGGAATACAAGGTTGGTTCAACATCCGTAAGTCAATCAATGTCATTCACCACATCAATAAAAGCAAAGCCAAAAACCACATGATTATCTCAACAGATGCAGAGAAAGCCTTTGACAAAATTAAACACCCATTCATGCTCAAAACTCTACAAAAAATGGGAATAGATGGGAAATTCCTCAAGATAGTGGAGTCTATATATAGCAAACCTACAGCCAACATCATACTCAATGGACAGAAGCTGAAAGCATTCCCCCTCAGATCGGGGACTAGACAGGGCTGTCCACTGTCACCGTTACTCTTCAACATAGTATTGGAAGTTCTTGCCATAGCAATCAGGCAAGAGAAAGGATTCAAAGGAATACAGATTGGAAGGGAAGAAGTCAAGCTCTCACTATTTGCAGATGATATGATAGTATACATAGAAAAACCTAAAGAATCCAGCAGAAAATTACTGGAAGTTATTAGGCAATATAGCAAGGTATCAGGCTACAAAATCAATGTACAAAAATCAGTGGCATTTCTTTATGCAAACACTAAATCTGAAGAAGAAGACATACTGATACCAAGAAATGGAAAGATATCCCATGCTCATGGATTGGAAGAATAAATATCATCAAAATGAATATTCTCCCCAGAGCCATATACAAATTTAATGCAATACCCATCAAAGTTCCACCAAGCTTCTTTAAGAGAATAGAACCAACACTACAATCATTTATCTGGAACCTGAAAACACCTAGAATTGCCAAAATCATCTTGAGGAAAAGAAACAGAAATGGAGGCATCACACTCCCAGACCGTAAACTATATTATAAAGCCATCATCATCAAAACAGCATGGTACTGGAACAAAAATAGGCACACAGACCAGTGGAACAGAATTGAAAGCCCAGAAATAAATCCCAACACCTATGGACATCTAATCTTTGATAAGGGCTCCCAAAGGATTAAATGGAAAAAGGAGGCTCTCTTCAATAAATGGTGCTGGGAAAACTGGGTTGTAACATGCAGAAGAATGAAATTGAACCACTTTATCTCACCAGAAACAAAAATAAACTCTAAATGGATCAAAGACCTAGATGTCAGACCAGAAACAATCAAATACTTAGAGGAAAACATTGGTAAAACACTTTCCCACATACACCTCAAGGACACCTTAGATGAATCAAACCCAATTGCAAGGAAGACTACAGCAGAAACAAACCAATGGGACTACATCAAATTGAAAAGCTTCTGCATATCCAAAGAAACTATTAAACAGAGAGACCCCTCACAGAATGGGAGAAGATCTTCACATGCCAGACATCAGACAAGAAACTAATCACCAAAATATATAAAGAGCTCAGCAAACTTAGCACCAAAAAAAGCAAATGACCCCATCCAAAAATGGGCAGAGGATATGAACAAAACATTCACCTCAGAGGAGATCCAAAAGTCTAACAAGCATATGAAAAACTGCTCTAGGTCACGGATTGTCAGAGAAATGCAAATTAAGACAACACTAAGATACCACCTCACTCCTGTAAGAATGGCATACATCAAAAAGGACAGCAGCAACAAATGCTGGAGAGGATGTGGGGACAGAGGAACCCTTTTACATTGCTGGTGGGAATGTAAATTGGTCCAGCCTCTGTGGAGAGTAGTCTGGAAAACTCTCAGAAGGCTAGACATGGACCTTCCATATGATCCAGTAATTCCTCTCCTGGAGTTATACCCCAAGGACTCCATAACACCCAACCAAAAGGAGGTGTGTACTCCTATGTTCATAGCAGCACAATTCATAATAGCTAAAACCTGGAAGCAACCCAGGTGCCCAACACCAGATGAGTGGCTGAGAAAGCTGTGGTATATATACACAATGGAATACTATGCAGCTATCAAGAACAATGAACCCACCTTCTCTGACCCATCTTGGACAGAGCTAGAAGGAATTATGTTAAGTGAACTAAGTCAGAAAGATAAAGATGAGTATGGGATGATCCCACTCATCAACAGAAGTTGAGTAAGAAGATCTGAAAGGGAAACTAAAAGCAGGACCTGATCAAATTATAAGTAGGGCACCAAAGTAAAAACCCAGTGGTGAGGGGTAGACATGCAGCTTCCTGGGCCAGTGGGGGTTGGAGTGAGTGGGAGGGATGGGTCACAGTCTTTTGGTGGTGGGAATGGTGTTTATGTTCATCCTAGCAAAATGTAGACATATAAATCAGTAGTTAATTAATATGAGAGGGGGAAAATCAATTGTATGTCTCAAAGTTTTTCAAAACACAAACTGAATCTTTTTAATATATAGGCTGTGTATTTGATATGCGGACTCTCTCAAAAGCCTAGACCAAGTAGATCAGAAGCACCCAATAGCACAGCTATATACAAGATACTGGGTACTGTACAGCAAACCCTAACAAAAGGACTTTTCAAAGTTAACCCAATTACCAAATAATGTGATGATAACATTAACTATCGATTGTCTTTTTGAACCCTAAGACAGCAGGAACCTCACATCTCCACTATAGAGCCCCTACTTCCCCCAGTCCTGGAACCCTTGGATAGGGCCCACTTTCCCGTATGCCTCTCCCAATGCATATCAAATAATATTGCATCTGCCTATCACAACCTAACCAACGCAACGATTGCCACCTCAACATGCTTCACCTCAGACTGTGTCCAGAGACTTCACGTGAGGAATGACAACCCTTCAGCTTCATTACTTGGGTGAGACCTTTCCTTTTATAGTACACTCTAATTTCATCTCAGGTAGTTCACTTTCTAACAAAGTCCCAAAACCTAGATATACACCAGTTTCTGTGAGAGAGAGCTTATATTCACACGTATCCATAAACTACTGCAAAATATATACCTGAAAGCAGTACACTAGAGTTTGCAGTGAGTACCTCCCTAACACTTCCTCTCCACTATTCCAAGCTTTGGGCCCATGATTGCTCAACAATTTGTTTGGCTTCGTATGTTAACTCTCTTTTCAATCACCAAGTTCCAGATGCCATCAGGATGCCGGCCAGGCTTCCCTGGATTGAAGACCCCACCAATGTGTCCTGGAGCTCAGCTTCCCCAGAGACCCACCCTACTAGGGAAAGAGAGAGGCAGACTGGGAGTATGGACCCACCAGTCAACGCCCATGTTCAGCGGGGAAGCAATTACAGAAGCCAGACCTTCTACCTTCTGCAACCCACAATGACCCTGGGTCCATGCTCCCAGAGGGATAGAGAATGGGAAAGCTGTCGGGGGAGGGGGTGGGATATGGAGATTGGGTGGTGGGTATTGTGTGGAATTGTACCCATCCTACCCTATGGTTTTGTTAATTAATCCTTTCTTAAATAAAAAAAAATTTTTTTAAGTCTCTACCTTTATCAGGTATCCCTGGACTGACTAACACAGGCACTCACACACAGACACTCACACTTCAAACATCTTCCCACTGTCTGAAAATTACTGTTCTCCCATATTAATCTACCCTGTTGCCCCCAAAAGGTAACAATCCAGCTCTGCTGGCCTCCCCCTCTTCCAAAATACCCACCACTGCTACTTGATCCTTAGTCACAGATAGGGTAGCTGAGTCACATATATGTGACATGATATGGCTTGAGCTCACTGGGGCCTCCCAGAGATGATGCTCCCCTCATCCTCATTCTATGAGTGTCTCAGTACACTCAGAAAACATTCTCAACATGAAGTGGGAAGCATCTGACATTTTTCTATCCCTTTGGGTCATGCTTTGCTTTCTAAAATTGGAGAAATCACAGAGAAAATTTATTGAGCAGGGAGAGATACTATGCTTTTCTCTCAGAGCACAATGTGTTCCAAGAAGAACTGGTGGTGTGAAGTTAAAACATTACACAATTATGTATCTCAGGACAGTAATTCTGGGTAACATCATCCGGGGATGGGGCTGGAAACCAGCAGCAGGAAGATGAGAAATGAGTTTGAGACAGTCAGGAAAGCCTGCTACCCTGTTGTCTAAATTCAGTGTCCCCTCATTGTACTCTTCCCCTCCCTAGGAGGGAGGGGAGGGTGACACCAGGTGGAGAACAGAAGAGGGTATAAGGATATTGGGAAGTTGAAGTCTTACCCTGAGACATTGATTTGGAATACATTTGTAGACATGACATACAAAAGGTGTCTGTATTTGGAGACTTCAGTGAAGAGAAAGCATCTGGAAATGGGACATAGTTGGGAACAAAATATTCACACCTACCAGCCTGATGCCTTCCTCCCAGGCTACTTGGGGAGAACAGTTTGCCAAAAATGTCCATGAATCCCCTACCCTACTTGGGAAAGATAGAAACAGGCTGGGGTATGGATGGACCTGTCAATGCCCATGTCCAGAGGAGAAGCAACAGAAAAGCCAGAAATCCCACCTTCTGCACCCCAAAAGAATTTTGTTCCATCCTTCCAGAGGGGGAGAAGTGTTAGGGGAAGATGACTAGAAGGCTATGAACTCCAATTCCATCAAGACCCCAAGGCCTAGAGAGAAAAAAGAGGAAAAAAGGAATGACATTCAGAAGTAACAGTAGGTACAGGTATGACTTAGAAAGGGAGGGCAGGGGAAAGTGGTAAAATACATATAAATATAGATAGTTACAAAAATAATAGTGGGGGGGGCCAGGCAATAGTGTAGTGGGTTAAGCACACATGGCCCGAAGCCAAGGACCAGACTTCAGGATTCTGGTTTGAGCCCTGGCTCCCCACCTGCAAGGGGTCATTTTATGGGCGGTGAAGCAGATCTGCAGGTATCTATCTTTCTCTCCCCTCTCTGTCTTCCCCTCCTCTCTCAATTTCTCTCTGCCCTATCCTACAACAACAACAGCAATGACAACAATAACAACCATAACAAGGACAACAAAATGGGAAACATGGCCTCCAGGAGCAGTGGATTCATAGTGTAGGCACCGAGCCCCAGCAATAACCCTGGAGGCAAAAAAAAAAAAAAAAAAAGATAATAATGAACCCATATCTGTGACTTTGGGAGAACTACTGCAATTTCCAATGGAGGGAATGGGGACACAGAACTCTGGTAGTAGAAACTGTGTGGAATTATACCTCCTGTTGTCTTATAATTTTTGCAAATCAATATTAAATCACTAATTTTAAAAAGTCCATGAGTCAAATCATGGCAAAATCCATTCTGAGTGTCTTGGTAAGACATGAATAAATCTGGAAAAGTTTATCCGTGTGTTTTTGTGGAAATTAACCCAACATAATCGAGCACTATCTGTGTGTACAAAAAGAAATGGGTGGTCACCATGACTCAGCCTCTGGTTTTCACATGTTTGATTAATCTAAGTGCAGATGGGGCAGACTTCCAAAATTTAGCCATGACTGGTTACTTAAGTTACCAAAATATTTTTTCTCTATCTCATACTATACGTGCCTAACATTTGGGGTTAAGGTTGCTGCCCACTTACATCCTTTAATCCATTAGGCCTTCCCAAGGATGATGACAAAGCTACTCCCATCATCCTCTCTCTATGCATTTAGAAACCATGGCACAGAGAGACTAAGAAACTTAACCATTTTCTTGGTCTTTATCAACATAAGGAAGGGATCTAGAAAACTGTCCCCATACCTAGGAAGTGGGTTAGAGCCTATGCTTGAGCCTCCAAGTAGTATGTGCTCCACAGCAGGCAAAGAATTCACTCCCTTCAGGAAGAAGCCAGAAGGCCTTGCTTCTACAGTAAAATGTCAACATAAGTAAAACCCTTCCTCCCACCAAGGGACCTCTACTGCCCCTTTATTTTAAATGAGGTTGGACTACATGATTTTAAAAGTTTCTCCAGCTGAGAGCCCCTAGCAGTTTATTTTGAAGCTCTAACAATATAGAGCTTCCAGCAGAGAAGGTAGACACAGCAAATTTAATGGGCTACTTTCTCTTTAGGCAGACACTTGAGATCCACTGCATTTCTTCCTTACATCTGTTAAGAATCCAAACTGGTCCTCCAGGCATCATTTCATTCCACAAATATTTATCAAGGGACTTTTGTGTTCTAGGCACCATTCCAGGGGGGATGATGTAATAATAATTAAAAAAAAAAACCCAGACGTAGACCTCATACTTGAAAGCTTACAAAATGAGTTCTGTATTGTGTGTGCTAGAGGGGAAAATCAATCTAGCATCTGGAAGAACATGCCAGGCTTCTAAAGGAGATGCTGTTTAATCTGAAGAGTATGGACTTGTTACCTGACCTAACAGACAGGGATAACAAGCATTTCAGACAGATCGGGCAAGTCTTTAAGACATAAACCAAAAAATGACTTGTGACTATAGTAAATGCAGGAGGACAGAGAGGGAGGCAAGAGATGAGGTACAGAGTCCAGCAGGAAATCCATCATAGGGAAGCCAAGAGGGGAATACAGCTTTTGGTCTATTGGTAATGAAAAGGTTTAATGTAGCAAGAAAGTGACTGGATTGAACTGTGTCCGTCAGAAGAGATATTTTAGGAGGGTCAAGGACACATTACCATGAGCAAGGACCCAGGTTTAAGCCACCAGTCCCTATCTGTAGGAGGAAGCTTCATGAGTGGTGAAACAGTGCTATAGGCATCTCTCTTTCTCCTTCTCTGTCTCCCCCTCTCAATTTCTCTTTGTCTCTATCAAAAAAAAAAAAAAAAAAAAAGGAAAAGGAATGAAAAAAAGAAAAGAAATAGCTCAGAAAAAGGACCAAAAAGTCCTACCCAATGCCATTTAGGGATTTAATGTCATCCCTATTAAGGTTACACCAATTTTTTTTTTCAAAGGAATAGAAGAAAACCTGCAAAAGTTTATCTGGAACTGGAAAATACCCAGAATTGCCAAAGCAGTCCTCAGGAAAGAAGAACATGAAGGCACCGTGCTTCCTGACCTCAATTTATACTACGGGGCTATTATAATCAAAACTTCCTGGTACTGGAACAAATTTAGTCACACAGAACTGTGGATAGAATCAAGAGGCCAGAAGTAAACCCCCACATGTATAGATAGCTCGTCTTTCTTTATCAGACAGCCCTCTGACAGACACTGTGTTTGCAATTTGCAAAATGCTCTCAGAACGTTTATCACTTTCTTTTCATAGTTAAGATTTTTGTTTTTTAGGTTTTTCAAATTGATCTAATAATGGTTGACAAGAATGTAGGATAAGAGGGTTACAATTCCTACCACCAGAGTTTTATAGCCCATCGCCTTCATTGGAAGCATCCTATTGTTTTTTGTTTGTTTGTTTAAGAAAGGAGACATTAAGAAAACCATAGGATAGGAGGGGTATAACTCCACACAATTCCCACCACCTGGTCTCCATATCCCATCCC
Source organism: Erinaceus europaeus (assembly GCF_950295315.1). Taxonomy (NCBI): domain Eukaryota; kingdom Metazoa; phylum Chordata; class Mammalia; order Eulipotyphla; family Erinaceidae; genus Erinaceus; species Erinaceus europaeus. The sequence continues at coordinate 93,871,888 of NC_080171.1, read as the reverse complement.
CTCCCCAATAGCTTTCCCATTCTCTATCCCTAGTATGGACCCAAGGTCGTTGTGGGTTACAGAAGGTGGAAGTTCTAGCTTCTGTAATTGCTTCCCTGCTGAACATGGGCATTGACTGGTCGATCTATACTCCCAGTCTGTCTCTCTCTTTCCCTAGTAGGGTGGGGCTCTGGGGAAGTGGGGCTCCAGGACACATTGGTGGGGTCTTCAGTCCAGGGAAGACTGGTCGACATCATGCTGGCATCCAGAACCTGGTGGCTGAAGAGAGTTAACATACAAAGCCAAACAAATTGCTGAACAATCATGGACCTAAAGGCTAGAATAGTGAAGATGAAGTGTTGGGGGTACTCACTGCAGACTCTTGTGTACTTCTGCTTTCAGGTATATATTTTTCCCTGGTTTATGGGCACATGTGAACATATGCTCTATCTCATGGGGTCTATATCTAGGTTTGGGGATCTTATTGGGGAGTGGACCACCTGGAATGGAATTAGAGAATACTATGAAAGGAAAGGTCTCACCCGAGTGATGAAGCTGAAGGGTTGTTGTTCCACACCTGAAGTCTCTGGACACAGTCTGAAGTGAAGAATGCTGGGGTGGCACTCATTGCATTGATTAGGTTGCGATCGGCGGATGCAATATTATTTTATATGAATTGAGAGAAGCACGCAGGAAAGTGGGCCCCACCCTAAGGTTGTCTTTTGGTGGTGGGAATGGTGTTTATGTACACTCCTATTAAAGTGTAGTCATATAAACCACTATTTAATTAATATGAGAGGGGGAAAATTGATCATATGTCTCGAACTTTTTAAAACACAGACTGAGTCTTTTTAATACATAGGCTGAGTCTTTGATACGTTGACTCTCTCAAAAGTCTAGACCAGGTAGAACAGAAGCAACCAGTAGCACAGCTATATACAAGATTATACAGCAAACTCTAACAAAGGGACTTTTCAAAGTTAACCCAATTACCAAATAATGTGATGATAACAATAACTATCCATTGTCTTCTTGAACCCTAAGACATTTCCACTATAGAGCCTATGTTTCCCCTAGTCCTGGAAACATCCTATTCTTTATCCCTCTGGAAATGTTTATCACTTTTCTCTTGCAAGCAGGTCTTATTTTCTCTTAGGTATTAAAAAAGTGATACTCCATGGTATGAAAGGATTTTGCCAAAAACACTGTGAACAAATAATGAAATTAGGAGTCAAACCCACATATTATGTCTCTGTATCCTGAGCTTTTTTTCCTTCATTTTGTGACTGCTCCATAGAAACACATCCCCAGATCAACACAGACTTGAAAGCAGTTCCATCTCTAATAATTATGGTAAGTAGACTACATGCAACACTGATTTTGAAAGACTGTCAATCACCAGAAAATGCTAAGGTAGAAAATTCTCACAGAAAAATTGAGAGGGGAGAAGTAGATAGAGAAGGAGAGGGAAAGACAGACACCTGTAAACCTGCTGTACCTCTCATGAGGATCCTCCCCTGCAGGTGAGGTACAAAGGGTCAAACCAGGGTCCTTGTGCATGGTAACATGTGTGTTCAACTGTCTGTACCACTGCCTGGCACCTAAAGTGTGTTTCTTATAATAGACATTTACTTGGACGTTTAAAAACCAACTTGACAATGTCCTTTAAATGTCTGGAGAAGAGGTAGTTACTATAATTACATTTGTTGATAGGTTTAAATCACTGTTCCATTTAAGGTGTCTCAGTAATAGAGCTTTATCTTGCATGCATAAGACCTTGGATTTGATCTTGTGCTCTACATGAGAGTAATAAAGACAAGATTGGGATTTCATAGATGGTGAAGTTATGCTTTGCACTCATGCTCTCTCTGCCCCAAAAGAAAGAAGTTTTAATTCCTCAGGCAAAAAACAAAAACAAAAAAACTGCACATTCATTTCTGGTATAAACTGACAAAGATTTACTAGAGGGTGAGGAGATGTTTTGTGTTGAATCCAGGCTTTGGTCCTGACAAGCTGCTTGATCTTGAGAAAAGTGCTCAATTTCTTTAAATTTGGTTTTGTTTCTTTTTTTTATCATTTATTTATAAAAAGGAAACACTGACAAAACCATAGGATAAGAGGGGTACAACTCCACACAATTCCCACCACCAGAACTTTGTATCCCATCCCCTCTCTTGATAGCTTTCCTATTCATTAACCCTCTGGGAGTATGGACCTAAGGTCATTGTGGGATGCAGAAGGTGGAAGATCTGGCTTCTATAATTGCTTCCCCACTGAACATGGGCATTGACAGGTTCGTCCATACTCCCAGTCTGCCTCTCTCTTTCCCTAGTGGGGCGGGGCTCTGGGAATCAGAGCTCAAGGACATATTCGTGGGGTTGTCTGTCCAGAGAAGTCTGGTTGGCATCATGCTAGCATCTGGAACCTGGTAGCTGAAAAGAGAGTTAACATATAAAGCCAAACAAATTGTTGACTAATCATGAACCTAAAGGCTGGAGTAGTGCAGCAGGTAAAGAGTTGGGGTCTCCGTTTTGTAGATAGCTAGTAGGCCTATTAGTTATATTCCAAAGGACCTGTGGCTATACTAGTTTTTCTTTTCCCTGAGCCTGAAATCTGATATACAGGTTAGTATACAGTGATTCAGTATGAAGTTCATAATGAAATAGTGTCTACTTAGACTTAGATACCCTCCTCACCTATTTCCTATACTTCCCTCACTCACTCCAAAGCTAACCTCATCAAAGCAAGGACTTCAAAAGTTGAATAAGGGCAAGAGACTGGCATACTTTAATGATGATTCTTTAGTCACTATCAGGCCACCCCATCAGCTGGGGCCCTAGTCAGGGAGTCCTGAGATTCCCAAACAGACATGATGGGCCTAGACCTCGAATAAATCCCTCTCCCCACTGTTACCAGTCATCTCTATCAGGAACAACACAATAGACCCCTTTTGGGGCCCCCATAGGACCTTGCCCTCAACTTGGATCAACAATGGTAAAGAATGTTCCATCCTCAGAAGGGAAGCTGGACAACATACTCTATGCTACACCTGAGGAAGATGGGTCCTGAGATTGGGGCAGCCTGGAATGTTCCTACTCATGACCACAGAATGTGAGCTCAGATCTACGGAGATGCAAAGGTCACATAGGCTTCTAAGCTGAATATGGGCCCCAGATCAGATCAAATCAGTGGGGTTTACCATCAACAATATTTATACCCCTTTCCCATATTAGGGAGCTACTCTCTTGCCTGATCCAGCTTTCTGGTCCTTTTTCCAGCCATGACATCATCTCACCAGACAATAACTAAATTCAGTTTTCTTACCTATAGAAGGGAATGCTGCTGAGTCATAGCAAAGAGTTGTGTCTAGTAATACACATAAAACACATAAATAAATATTCAACTCACTGCCTAATAGACAGTAAGAGTTCAGTAGGCCTATTACTTTTTTCACTACTTTCAAATCAACAATGTACAGCTGAGTGTTTCTACTACAGAATCTCACAAACGTAGGTGAAGGCTAGGCAAATAATGTAAAATATGAAAGTAAAGGAATTTTCCAAAGAAATGCAGAACGATTGCTTTCAAAAAGTTCCAGGAACACTTGACAAAGAAAAATACTTGGGCAAGAAGTCAGGGATGAAGTAAGCGGAAGAGGAGAGCAGAGTGAGGTGGTTGGTCCTTACTACCCCCTTATTGCAAAAAGGATACCAACAGTCAAAATGGTATATAATTAGCCCTACTCCATACCCCCAGACAAGTGGGAAAAAAACTGACTTCACAATGTCTGCTCTTAACAAAGATGTCACACAATGTATGGTGTATCTATGATAGCTGTAGCATTTTATGCACTTAGTCTTTTTTTAAGATTATATTTATTAATTAATGAGAAAGATAGAAGACAGAGAAAGAACCAGACATCACTCTGGTACATGTGCTGCCAGGATTGAACTCAGGACCCCATGATTGAGAATTCAGTGCTTCATCCATTACACCACCTCCTGGACCACAGTTTGTTTTTTCTACTAGACCATAATGACTATAAGAAAAGTCACTCAACCCTTCTGTGTGAAGAGAATTTGAGTAATTTTAAGACTTTTGCTTTTTTATTTAATAATGATCTTCTTAACCTAATTGCTATATCTATTTGAAAGTGTGTATGTGTGTGCATGTACATGTATGTGTATTAAAATGGATAAAGTGATCAATTTTATGTTGTGTGTGTAACCTAATTGTTAAACTTGAAAGAATGTGTGTGACATTTATCAAAACAAACATTGCACCAGATAAAGTTAAACAAGCAATGAAAACCTTCAAGTATTTGAACAAAGTATTTGAGGTCAGGACAGGACTCAGTCTGAACTCAACTCAGTCTCAACTAAAACAAAAGGTACTAGGAGTTTAAGCATCAGGATGAGCTAGTTGGGGAGTCATGGGCCATCTGTGTTTGTTACTAACTTTATCCAAAGAAAACATGAACCTTCTTATCCTACGGTTTTGTTAATGTCTCCTTTCTTAAATAAATAATAAAAAAAAAGAAAACATGAACTTTTATATCTTCATGGCAGATGGTAATTTTGCAACTAGGATCAAATAAAGGAACATGCAAGAACTATCTTCTTTGGTGACTACATTTATAGGGGATGGCATTCAGATCCTTGAGAAAGATATTCCTAGCTTGTGAAACTGGAAAGCCTATGATAAGTGAAAATTATCATTGTGATATTTAACATCGTCATAAACCGAAAAATCAATAGAAGAAATAAAATGTTAACAAAAGAAAATCAATCCACCCAAAGGAAGCAAGAGAGAAAAACACAGAACAAGAACGTATGGAGCAAATAGAAAACAAAAATTAAAATGGAACAGTAGATTTAAAACCAAAAACTATCAGCAATTAAATGTAATTGTACTAACTACCTCTTCCCCAGACATTTAAAGGACACATTGTCAAGTTGGTTTTTAAACATCCAAGTAAATGTCTGTTATAAGAAACACACTTTAGGTGCCAGGCAGTGGTGCAGACAGTTGAACACACATGTTACCATGCACAAGGACCCTGGTTTGACCCTTTGCACCCCACCTGCAGGAGAGGATCCTCATGAGAGGTACAGCAGGTTTACAGGTGTCTGTCTTTCCCTCTCCTTCTCTACCTACCTCTCCCCTCTCAATTTTTGTCTGTCCTATCTAATAAAAGAGAAAGGAAAGAAAAGAAAAAAAAAATCTCCACTGGGACCAGTGCATTCATAGTACGGAAGAAGGGCAAACGCTAGAAGAAGAAGTGCCAGCACTAAGCCCCAGTGATAGCCCTGGTGGCAATTAAAAAAAGTAAAATAAAATAAGAAACACACTTAAATAGGAAAATAAATAGGAAAAAAGTAGTAGAAATACAGCCAATGTAAGCATGCAGTTGTTGGGGTTTTGTTTGTTACTTTCACTGCAAACCAATGAAAGCTTCATCATGAACCAACACTTATCTACAGGTTAACATTTAAAAGGCATTAGTGTGGAGTACCTGAGTGTTGAGGTACGGTCCCAACACAAAACCAGAGTAAATAAGTCTCAGACTCTATTGCTAGTGAAAGAAATCCAGGAGGGGCTCCACCTAGTGTGGCAACTCTCAGATCTCCTTCATGGCAAAAGGGTTATATCAGAAAAGCAGAATTTCAACTGGGTGATAAAGTTATATAATGTTTGGCAAACCACCAGAGGAGGATTTCTCACAAATCAGACTTTTTAGTGTCTGCAAAATTATAGATTAATTAATCTTCGTATTTTAGCTGTGCCTTCCTAACCCTTCTGGGGGTGTTGGTATCATGTCCAAGTTTCTGACATAAGGCCTTTTTACCTTTGGAGGTCCTTTGACCAGGTCTCATATAAACATGTGACATTAATCAGGCATCCACTCATTTGGGTAGAGGAAATGTGTCAGGGGGAACAATGAGTCATTATAGAAATCTTTTCTCAGGTTTCCTCACTATAGATACAGAATTATGAACAGTCAGTAACAAGCACGCAATCATACTCCCTAATACAGATTAATGATATTTACCAGTTCCCAACACTTGTGAGATTGTTCCAAAATTATAAGGTGAAGATCTCATTTTGGTTCTTCAGCATATTTGGAAAGTGCTACCTCATACTTACCTCAAAGTATATGCCTGGGTGGTATTTTTTTTAATTTTTTATTTAAGAAAGGATTAATGAACAAAAACATAAGGTAGGAGGGGTACAACTCCACACAATTCCCACCACCCAATCTCCATAACCCACCCCCTCCCATGATAGCTTTCCCATTCTCTAGCCCTCTGGGAGCATGGACCCAGGGTCATTGAGGGTTGCAGAAGGTAGAAGGTCTGGCTTCTGTAATTGCTTCCCCGCTGAACATGGGCGTTGACTGGTCGGTCCATACTCCCAGTCTGCCTCTCTCTTTCCCTAGTAAGGTGTGTCTCTGGGAAAGCTGAGCTCCAGGACACATTGGTGGGGTCTTCAATCCAGGGAAGCCTGGCCAGCATCCTGGTGGCATCTGGAACCCAAGTAATGAAGCTGAAGGGTTGTCATTCCACACGTGAAGTCTCTGGACACAGTCTGAGGTGAAGCATGTTGAGGTGGCAATCGTTGCGTTGGTTAGGTTGTGATTGGAGGATGCAATATTATTTGGTTTGGATTGGGAGAGGCATACGGGAAAGTGGGCCCTATCCAAGGGTTCCAGGACTGGGGGAAGTAGGGGCTCTATAGTGGAGATGTGAGGTTCCTGCTGTCTTAGGGTTCAAAAAGACAATGGATAGTTAATGTTATCATCACATTATTTGTTAATTGGGTTAACTTTGAAAAGTCCTTTTGTTAGGGTTTGCTGTACAGTACCCAGTATCTTGTATATAGCTGTGCTATTGGATGCTTCTAATCTACTTGGTCGAGCTGGGTGGTATTTTTTTTTCTAGGCATAAGTCTTTGTTATGCCTGTGATCTTTAAAAGTGACTAAAGGACAATAACTGGGACAACTATGATGTGGTTAGACAGTATAGTAGCACAGAGCTTTCTTACATACATGCAACTGTCAAAGCCCTATGTAGAAGCTGGTTAAAAGAAAGTTCATGCAGCATTTCTGTTCTTAGAACCACGGGTGTTAATATTTCACCTAAGCAGCTGGCTTATTTTTGTCTTTGATTAATTGAGCTCTGTGACTGCCCAGAAAACTTGGAGTCAAACCTAAGTTCCACCCATAACAAGGGTCACTACAATTAGTATTCTTAGAGTCATTCCTGGCTCAATTTTGTGTCTCCACCCTTTTGTTCTTATCTAGCTTTATGTTTACCATATCCTGTCTTTCATTGTCTATGTTACTTCAAGCCTTCAAAAATAAGAATAAAAATAAGACTTAAATAATGAGCCTGTTGATGATTCAATTTGTAGAGCACACAATCCAGTGTGTGATGACATAGGTTCAAGTCCCCAGTCCCACCTACAAGAAAAAAAAAACCCAAGAGCAGTGAAGCAGTGCTGCAGATGTCTTTCTTCTTTTCTACTTCCTTTCTTCTTTCCTCTCAATGTTTCTGTCTCTGTCAAAAAGAAAGAAAGAAAGAAAGAAAGAAAGAAAGAAAGAAAGAAAGAAAGAAAGAAAGAAAGAAAGGCCTCTGGGAGCAGTGGATTCATTGTGAAGACAACAAGCCAGCAGCAATAACGCTAGAGATTTTAAATTAAATAAATATAAATAAGTTTAAGTCAGAGAAAGATATCTACCACCTTCAGGAGGCATGGCCAAGGAGTAACAGTAGACACAGAGACACATACTCCCCCAAAACAACAAAGACTAAAAGCTATTGAATTTAGAAAATCTCATCAAACTACAGCTGAAACATCCACAGAAACAATATAGTCTCAGGTGGGAGCTCACACGTGGTAGGAGTGAGAAGGAGCAGGGGGTTGAAACTGGACACATAGAAGTTGAGAATTCTGGCAGCCAGTGATGCCATTTTGGCTCTACACAGCAGCATACAGAGCTTGTTGTTCGAGAGAGGAACCTCTGTGCTTTTTTTAAAAATTTATTTTTTATTTAAGAAAGGATAAATTAACAAAACCATAGGGTAGGAGGGGGTACAACTCCACACAATTCCCACCACCCAATCTCCATATCCCATCCCCTCCCTTGATAGCCTTCCCATTCTCTATCCCTCTGGGAGCATGGACCCAGGGTCATTGTGGGTTGCAGAAGGTAGAAGGTCTGGCTTCTGTAATTGCTTCCCCGCTGAACATGGACGTTGACTGGTCAATCCATACTCCCAACCTGCCTCTCTCTTTCCCTAGTAGGGTAGGTCTCTGGGGAAGTGGAGCTCCAGGACACATTGGTGGGGTCTTCAGTCCAGGGAAGCCTGGCCGGCATCCTGATGGCATCTGGAACCTGGTGGCTGAAAAGAGAGTTAACATATAAAGCCAAACAAATTGTTGAGCAATCATTTCCATAGTGTAGTGGTTATCATGTTTGCCTCACAAATTGTTGAGCAATTATGGACCCAAAGGTTGGAATAGTGGAGAGGAAGTATTAGGGGGGTACTCACTGCAAACTCTAGTGTACTTCTGCTTTCAGGTATATATTTTGCTGTCGTTTTTATCCGGGACTGGCTTCTCGGATAGGTAACAGAGACGACCTTAGACACACGGCTGAGCTGAGAACACAGTTCAATCTTTATTCACGAGCAGGCAAATCACCACACCATGTGCTTCCCCATCTTTCTCCTCCAGCGGCACAGAAGAAATAGAACTGAAAGAAGCAATCCCAGTTTCAATTGAAACTCAAATGATGAAAAATACCTAAGAATAAATCTAACAAAGGAAATGAAGAATCTCTACAATGAAAACTATTAGATATTGTGAAAAGAAATAGAGGATGATACAAAGAAATGGAAGAATATTCCTTGTTTACGAATTTGAAGAGTAAATATTAAAATGGCAATCCTGCCAAAGGCAATCTACAGATTCAATGCAATCCAGTGACATACTTCATGAAAATTGAACAACTTATCCAAAAACCTGTGTGGAACTATGAAAATACACAAATAAGGGGCCAGGTGGTGGTGTTCCTGGGGAGTATATATTACAGTGCACAAGGACCTGGGTTTGAGCCCCTGGTCCCTACCTTCAGGGGAAAGTTTTGTAAAGCAGTACTGCGGATGTCTCTCTGTCTCTGTCCCTTTCTATCACCCCTTTTCCCTCTCGATTTATGGCTTGTCTCTATCCAATAAATAAATATAACAAAAAAACCATGAATACCAAAAGCTTTCCCGAGGAAAAAGAAGAAAAATGTAAGCATCACAATCTCCTGAAGCAGGTGTCTCTCTCCCTCTCTATATCTCTCTTCTCTCTCAATTTCTTTCTGTCTCGATCCAAAAGTATTAATTAGTTAATTAACTCATTAGTTAAATAAGTTTAACAAGACAAACTGCTCAAAGAGAACACTATCCTATTTTCTTTTTAAAAAGGTACTTAAATCAGTGACCAATGACTGATTTCAATCAGTGACAAATTACTGGGTAAAAATGTTATAGTGTATGCATTTAATGAAACACTTCTCTGCAAACAAAGGAGAGAGATTTTATCATTTGGAGCAAAGTGGGTGTAATCGGAGGTGTTTATACTGAGTGACATAAGTGAACAGGTGAAAGATCAATTGATTTTCCTCATACATGGAATAGAGATGACTAAGACAAATGAACTTACAAAAACAATGGCAGCCAAGCACTTTTTTATATATGTACATTGATTAATAAGTTTTCTTTTTTAATTTTTTTATTTTATTTATTTGAATAGAGACAGCCATAAACCAAGAGAGAAGGAGGAGTTAGAGAGGGAGAGAAAAAGAGAGACATCCGTAACACTGCTTCACCACTTGTAAAGCTTTCCCCCTGCAAGTGGGGACCAGCGGCTCAAAACCAGGTCCTTGCACATTGTAACATATACATCCAACAAGGTGCATCACCACCCTATAATCAAACTCTCTCTCTTGGACTTTGTAAGAACTATGGTGAGAAGGTCCTGTAAGATAGAGCATATATTCTCATGTATCCATAAATTAGGGCAAAATATATACCTGAAAGCAAAAATACACAATAGTCTGTACTGAGTTTGATACCCTCCTCACCTACTTCCTATTACAGTTCTCTCACACACTCCAAAGCTAACATCATCAAAGCAAGGACTTCAAAAGCTGAATAAGGGCAAGAGACTGGCATACTTTAATGATGACTCTTTAGTCACTATCAGGCCACCCCATCATCTGGGGCCCTAGTCAGGGAGTCCTGAGATTCCCAAACAGACACGATGGGCCTAGACCTCGAATAAATCCCTCTCTCCATTGTTACTGGTCATCTCTATCAGGAACAACACAATAGACCCCTTTGTGGATCCCCATAGGACCTTGCCCTCAACTTGGATCAACAATGGTAAAGAATGTTCCATCCTCAGAAGGGCGGCTGGACAACATACTCTATGCTACACCTGAGGAAGATGGGTCCTGAGATTGGGGCAGCCTGGAATGTTCCTACTCATGACCACAGAATGTGAGCTCAGATCTACAGGGATGCAGAGGTCACATAGGCTTCTAAGCTGAATATGGGTCCCCGATCACATCAAATCGATATTTATATGACTTTCCCATATTATGGAACGACTCTCTTCCCTGATCCAACTTTCTGGTCCTTCTGCCAGCCATGACATCACCTCCCCAGGCAATAATTAAGATCCACCTACATATCAGATTTCAGGCTCAGGCAAAAAAAAAAAATTAAAAAAAAAAAACACTAGTATAGCCACAGGTCCTTTGGAATATAACTAAAATATGCCTACTAGCTATGTACAAAATGGAGTACCCCCCAACTCTTCATCTGCACTATTCCAGCCTTTAGGTCCATGATTGTTCAACAATTTGTTTGGCTTTGTATGTTAACTCTCTTTTCTTTTTTAAATTTTTAAATTTTATTTATTTATTCCCTTTTGTTGTCCTTGTTACTTTATTGTTGTAGTTACTGATGTCGTTGTTGTTGGATAGGACAGAAAGAAATGGAGAGAGGGGGAGAGAAAGACAGACACCTGCAGATCTGCTTCACCGCCTGTGAATTTACTCATAGGTGGGGAGCTGGGGGCTTGAACTGGGATCCTTACACCAGTCCTTGCACTTGGAGCCACGTGCACTTAACCCGCTGCGCTACTGCCCAATTCCCTAGTTAACTCTCTTTTCAACCACCAGGTTCCAGATGCTAGCATGATGCCAACCAGACTTCCCTGGACAGACAACCCCACCAATGTGTCCTGGAGCTCCGCTTCCCCAGAGTTCTTCCCCACTAGGGAAAGAGAAAGACAGGCTGGGAGTATGGATCGACCTGTCAACACCCATGTTCAGCAGGGAAGCAATTACAGAAACCAGACCTTCAATAACCTTGGGTCCATACTCCCACAGAGTTAAAGAATAGGAAATTTATCAGGGAAGGAGACGGGATACAGAGTTCTGGTGGTGGGAATTGTGTGGAGTTATACCCCTCTCATCCTATGGTTTTGTCTATGTTTTTTTTTTTTTACAAATAAAAGTTAAATTAAAAAAAGAATAACTATGGTGAGAGAAGGTACAGACCTTTGTTGTATACTATGTATGGTTGTGAAATTATACCCCTGAAATCTTACAATTTTTTAAAGCTCTGTTAAGCAATTACAGAAACCAGACCTTCCACCTTCTGCACCCCACAATGATCCTGGGTCCATACTCCCAGAGGGATAAAGAATAGGGAGGTTATCAAAGGAGGGGGTTGGATACAGATTTCTGGGGGTGGGAATTGTGTGGAACTGCACCCTTCTTATCTATGGTCTTGTTAATATTCCATTTTATAAATAAAAATTAAAAAAAGAGAAGTGGAAAAAAAAACAAGTGGACTTCAAATAAATCAAATCATCTCCATAATGTAGGTGGGCCTCACCTAAAATCAATGGAAGATCTTAATAGAAAGAAGACCAGAAATCCCCCTCAGCCAAGAGAAAGAACAGTCTTTGGATTAGAACTGGAACTCAACTGCCTTACAGGCTCTAGATATGCCTAGTCTGCACAATCACAAGACCCAACCCCTTAAAATAAATATATCTCCCTTAAAATTATATATATATATATATATATATATATAGAGAGAGAGAGAGAGAGAGAGAATGAATATAGATACAGATATAGATACAGATACCACTACTCACAAAAAGCCAAGCTTTTAATCTGAGATGCCAAGGCACACGCAACTTCCCTGGGTGACTAATTAGTACCAGAGCAGGGAAGATAGAAGATTCTCAATTGGATTTTCTCTGGGGCCTCATTAGTGTGGTCGTAGAATAAATCAAACCCTATAGAACCAGTTCCAAGAGCATTAAAACTTTTCTGATATTTCACATTCAAAACCTCCTGAATTCAAGAGGTTATAGTTACAGAGGTCCTCATCAAAAGCATTTTCCCAGTCTAGATCCTGACTAATTCTCTCACCTTTGTGATTTTTCAGTCTCCCTACTTCCAGAATAACAAAATGGGTTTCATCTATTATGTCACCACATTTGATTAATATAACTGCATGGAGTGTTAATTTGAGGAGGACTCAAAGATTAATCCCAACAGTAAGAATGTTCTGTGATAGACTGGCAAAAGACATGAAATGGGGTGGATTGTAGCATATAAACTGTATAGTCACCGTCCATGCTCTGAACCAAATCCTGAATCATGCTGCATTCCCCAGTCACTTAACAGTTTTCACACCTTTGTGTTTTCAGTTAAAGCCTAACATCTTTGCCCTTTGTTTCCATTTAGTTCATGCCTTGTTGCCATCCTTCAAGGTCTGGTATTCTGTAATGTTCTCTGAACATTTTCCTTTATCCTTAAATCCAAGTGGGATTAAGAATTATCTCCGGGAGTTGGGCGGTAGCGTAGCTGGTTAAGCACACATGGCGCAAAGCACAAGGATCCAGTGTAAGGATCCCGGTTTGAACCCCCAGCTCCCTACCTGCAGGGGAGTCGCTTTACAGGCGGTGAAGCAAGTCTGCAGGTGTCTATCTTTCTCTCCCCCTCTCTGTCTTCCCCTCCTCTCTCCATTTCTCTCTGTCCTATCTAACAACGATAACAATAATAACTACAACAACAATGAAAACAAGGGCAACAAAAGGGAAAATAAATAAATTTTAAAAATTAAAAAAAAGAATTATCTCCACTGTGTTGGTGGCATAAGCTTAACCTCACTCAATGCGTGATCTTGGTTACTTTAGTGCTATACAAAAATGATTTCAGAGAGAAGTTCTTGGTTGATGGTTGAGAAGACAGACCACAAAGGAGACTGGTATTATACCTAAAATAGACCTACTAACTTTTTCCAAAATGGAGACCCCAAATCTCATCTGCTATATTCTTGCCTTTAGGTTTCTGACTACTAAACAATTTGTTCTGCTTGATATCTTAATTCTTTTTCAGATACCATGTTGAATATGCTACAGTGACCCCAACCTGACTCCCTCGGGCAGATGACCCCACCAATGTAGCCTGGAATCCCATCTCTCCAGAGCCCTGCCCTACTAGGGAAAGATAGAAACAGGCTGGGAGTATGGATCGACCTACCAATGCCCATGTCCAATGGAGAAGCAATTACAGAAACCAGGCCTTCCGTCTTGATCTGTACCTTATAATGACCCTGAGTCCATACTCCCAGAGAGATAAAGAATAGGAAAGCTTCCAGTGCAGGGGATGGGATATAGAACTCTGGTGGTGGAAAATATGTGGAATTTTACCCCTCTTATCCTGTGGTTTTGTTGATATTTTCTACTTTCTGTTTTATAAATAAATTAAAATAAAATAATTAAAAAAGATTGTCATGCCTTTTATTTTCTTAATGATGTCATTAGATAGATAGATGCCCTTTCTTTTCATGCAGCACAATTCATCAGTTTTTTGTTGTTGTTGTTATTGTTACTACTTTAGATATTTTGTTTAAGATAGCTTTCCTTATTCAAAGTTGTGTTGACTTACTGTTCCTTCTTATATTTGCAATCTACATCAGTTATTTTTTTATGGTGCAGATAGGGGGAAAGTTGTATTTTTTTTCTTTATTGGGGAATTAATGATTTACATTCGACAATAAATATAATAGTTTGTACATACATAACATTTCCCAGTTTTCCATATAACAATACAACCCCCACTAGGTCCTCTCATCCTTTTTGGACCTGTATTCTCCACCCCAGAGTCTTTTACTTTGGTGCAATACGCCAATTCCAGTTCAGGTTCTACTTGTGTTTTCTCTTCTGAATGTTGCATTTTTCCATATGAAAATTTAATTGTATATGTAATCTTATGTAATTTATTAAATATTCTGTCTTATTACTCTGTAGTACCTAACATCTTTGCTATGAATAAAAGCATGCATTTCCTTTTTTCCAATTAACAGTATAGCCTCCGTGGTGTTTTTTAAAATCATGGGAGAATTTATTTTTGTTTTTGCCACTGGGGCTCAGTGTCTGAACAATGAGTCTACCACTCCCAGTGGCCTTCCCCCCCACCCCATTTCTACAGAGGCAAGGAAGAATTGAGAGGAGAGGGTAGTTAGACAAGGAGAGGGAGGAGGTGGTGCACCTGACTGAATGCTTATATTACACTGTGCAAGGACTCAGGTTCAAGCACCCAGTCCCCACCTACGGGGCAGAAGTTTCACAAGTGGTAAAGTAAGGCTGTAAGTGTTTCTCTGTCTCTCTCCCTCCCTCTCTATCTCCCCCTCCCCTCTCAATTTCTCTCTGTCCCTATCCGATAATAAATAAATAAAAATAAAATAATTTTTAAAATTTAAAAAAGAATAAGTGTCTTTTAAAAATGAAGCGCTATCTCTTTTTTTATTTTTTCATCTTTTAATATTTTATTTATCAAACAGAGACAGAAATTGAGAAGTGGGATGCCAAGGAAGGAGATAGAAAAAGAAAGACGAGGGCGGAGCCAAGACAAGACGGTGACTTGGAAGCAGCAGCTGGCTTGTGCTCCAGCAAGCTGATCAGTTTGTGACCTAGGATTCTCTGGATAGGGTTCCAGATGCTAACACGATGCCAACCAGACTTCCCTGGACAGACAACTCCACCAATGTGTCCTGGAGCTCCGTTTCCCCACTAGGGAAAGAGAAAGACAGGCTGGGAGTATGGTTTGACACCCATGTTCAGCGGGTAAGCAATAACAAAAGCCTTCCACCTTCTGCATCCCACGATGACCTTGGGTCCATACTCACAGAGGGATAAAGAATAGGAAAGCTGGGAATCCGGTGGTAGCGCAGCACGCACCGCGAAGTGCAAGGACCCGCAGAAGAAAGATCCCGGTTGGAGCCCCCTGCTCCCCACCTGCAGGGGAGTCACTTCACAAGTGGTGAAGCAGGTCTTCAAGTGGCTATCTTTCTCTCTCCCCCTCTGTCTTCCCCTCCTCTTTTCATTTCTCTCTTTCCTATCCAACAACGACAATATCAATAACAACAATAATAACTACAACAACAATAAAAAGACAACAAATGCAACAAAAGGGAAAATAAATTTAAAAAAATTTTTAAAGAATAGGAAAGCTATCAGGGGATGGAATGGGATACAGAGATCTGGTGGTGGGAATTGTGTGGATTTGTACTCTTATCCTATGGTTTTGTCAATGTTTCCTATTTATAAATGAAAATTAAAAAAAAAAAAAACCTCCTTTCTGCAAAGGCAATTAATTTCCTTTTTTGCAGGGGATCCCTCCTCAATTTGATCTCTCTCTAGTCCCTAATTGGATAAGAGTTTAGACCCAAATCACCGAACGTTAATACTGCAAGTTGGGGGCCAGAAAGATAGCCCCATAGGTAGGGTACATGCCTTGTCATGTGTGCAACCCAGCACCATGCCAGAGGTGCCCTGACACAAGAGGAAGCTTTTTTTTTTTTGCTTTAACAGAACAAAAATCAGGAAAATGTTGAATGATTATGTTATGATACTTTTCCTGTTAAATCTCATAAATCACCCTTTATGTGGGCAAGGAGACTGTAATGGCTTCTTTTTAAAATTTTTAATGATCACTTATTTACATCTAGGTTTTTATTTTTACAGTTTATCATTTTAATGACTTTTTTCATCTAGTCTGTATGCATTTTTAGTCCCCCTCCCCCAGTCTCTTTTTCTTCCTCCAGTCTCTGGGGCTCAGTGCCACTACAAATCCACCATTTCTGGCGGCCTTTTTTTTCCTTATAGGACAGAGAGAAACTGAGGGTAGAGAGAAGAAGAAAAATGATAGGCACCTGCAGACGTGGAACCAACCCCCCTCAGGTGTGGAGCCAGGCGTTGAACCTAGATCCTTGCCCGGGTCCTTGCACTTTGTTTTGTACTATGTGTGCTTAGCCCAGTGCACCACCACGCCAACCACCACCCCTTTTATTTTATTTTATTTTATTATTTATTTATTTACTTATTTTCTCAGCCCTTCCCCTCACTTTTGTTTTTACTTGGAGGCTAGGTTTATGGTACAGTTGTTGACACATGGGTACAATTTCTCATCCCTCCACTATAAGTGCCTGCAAAACACATTCACCCCCAACCTAGATCCTTCTCCATCATCATGTATTACAGCCTCAAAGTCCCCTTCCACTCACCTCTCTTTTTGTTCTCTTTCCCCAGAGCCCTTTGCTTTGGTGTAATACAGACCAAGCTAGTCCAAGCTTTAATCTCCTTATTGGGGGGAAATAGTACTTTACAAGATAATTGATGTCCCATGAGTACAGTTTCTGATCTCCCTGTGATAGCTGTCCACTGGACATTCCTATCAACTGAAGCCATTCTCCACCATCATACACTGGGTCCCCATAATTGCTTCTTTCATTTCGGAAACCATATGTGAAGCCAATCAGCATGGTCCTGGAGACTAGGAATACAAACTCTTAAAAGAGCATGTACCAGAGTGGTACTCTGGCTTCCCTCTTTCTTCCCTTTTCCTCTGTCTCATGTGGAACTCTCTCTCATGTGTAATAAAGTAAAATTTTTTAAATGCTTTAGAAAAAAAGCTACTGGGAGTCCGGTGGTAGTGCAGCGGATTAAGCGCACGTGGCGCAAAGCTCATGCACCGGCGGAAGGAGCCTTTCAGATCCCCACCTGCAGGGGAGTCGCTTCACTAGGGGTGAAGCAGGTCTGCAGGTGTCTATCTTTCTTTCCACCTCTCTGTCTTCCCCCCTCTCTCCATTTCTCTCTGTCCTATCCAACAACAATAATAACTACAACAATAAGACAAAAAGGGCAACAAAAGGGAATTAATTAAGTAATTAATAATAAATAAATAGCTACTAAGAGACCATGAACAAGAACCAGGCAATACTTTTAGAGATCTTGCCTTCAGGAGACCACTCAACTTGAGTTATGTTCAAAGTCACTCCTTTTTTTTTTTTCAGTAGATACATTTTTTGAATTTTTTAGTAATGATTTAATATTGTTTTACAAAATTTCAAAATAACGGGGGAACAATTCTACACCTTTCTGACCACCAAAGTTCTGTATCCCCATTCCCTCCATTGGAAACTGCAGTGACTCTCCCAAGATCACAGATATGGGTAGACTATTATTTCTTTAATTATATATATATATATATCCTTTTATATATATATCCTTTTATATATATCCTTTTATATATATATATCATATATACATATATCCTTTTTTTCTATGGGCCTGTCTTCTCTTCCTTTCGAAGTCACACCTACACTTTTTACTTTATTCCTCTTCTCTCTCTGGGTCCTGATGGAATTACATGGGGTTCAGACCTCTCTACTTATCTCCCCCTAACATTTATCTTTCCCAGCGAGTAGGGATCAAAATTCTTTTGGAGGTGCCGAAGGTGGGAGTTCTGGCTTCTCTAATTGTTTCTCTGCTGGACATGGATATTGGCCTGGCAATCCATACACCCCCCTCCTCCTGTTTCTCTTTCCTTTGTGGAGAAAAACATCTGGAGAGATGATGTTCTAGGACATGTTGGTGAGGTTGTCTTCCCAGGGAGTTGAGGATGGAATCATAGTAGCATCTGCAACTTGGTGACTGAAAGGCAGTTAAGATATGAAGCAGGACAAAATGTTTAATAAACAGGAACTAGAAAGTAGGAATAGAGCAGGCGAGAATAGGGATTTTAGGGTGGTAAGAAGTTAGGAAATCGGTCTGGGAGGTGGCACAGTGGATAAGGCATCAGACTCTCAAGCATGAGGTCCTCAGTTCAATCCCTGGCAGCATATGTACCAGGGTGATGCCTGGTTCTTTCTCTCTCCTCCTATGTTTCTCATCAATAAATAAATAAAATCCCTTTTAAAAAGAAGAAGTTAGGAAATCTGTTTTAGGTATGTTCCTAGGGCCCATTTTCCCAGTCCCCTACACTCAAATCTATATCTAGGATTTGTAACTTTGTTACAAAGCACACCATCTGAAATGGAACTGGGTAGTGGCTTATGGTGCTTAGCTCCGATTTATGGGACTTTGGAGCCTCAGGCATGAGAGTCTCTTTACATAACCATTATGCTGTCTCCCCCCTCCCTCTCCTTCCATTTCTTCTTGATCTGTAACCTTATATGTTTCCTCAAGATTTATAAAGGTAGCTGACAGTGTCTTGGGACACATTTTCTGGACTCAACATGTAGTTACTTCTCTCCACCCAGCATCACAGGTCCTGGAAAATTCCAAAGCCATAATTCATTTGAGTATGTGCTAACTGCATTTTTTTTTTTACCACTGACCTTCTGAATGGAAAAGATATGGGCTGAGGAGTCGCCCAGACTCAGTTCATGTTTATCACAGGAAAGGTCTCTTGAATCTTGGTCATTGGTCAATATGAGTTTTATACAGCATTTGGCTGGGGGTTCTGGTACAGTTTTGTCATTTGCAAGCATTCCAACCTCATAGAAATTTCTTCTGTATGAATTTCACTCATCTCATCTGTGAAATGCAAGGAGCACAACCAATTTCCCTGCTTTTGCAATAATTTACAATAATTAGTAAAATACTGTGTGCTGTGAAATTAGTCCAATGCCAGGTGTGCAACTAGCATTCTAGACACAGTTAGGCAAAAGTTGAAGTGTGATTGTCAGGGGCTGGGAGGCTTAGGGAGGGTGAATGGCCGTCTGATGGATACAGGTTTTTCTTTTGGAATAATAAAAGTGTTCTAGAATGAGATACTCAGTAATGGTTTTGCAATATTGCAAATGAACTAAATGTGACTCAGTAGTACACTTTAAAATGTTAGAGTGGTCAGCTTTATAGGGGTGTGTGTGTGTGTGTGAGAGAGAGAGAGAGAGAGAGAGACAGAGAGAGAGGCTTCATGCATACACAATTATCACCACTGTTGGTTACTTTTTTCTTCAGAGAGAAGAAGAGATACAGAAAGAGGAATTGCTATCACAACACTGGAGCTTCATCTGGTATCAGAACATCTCTCACTGCATGGCTGGGGCTCAATCTTCAGCTGCACACATGGCGAGGGAGGCACCCTACTCTCTGAGCTATCTCTCTGGCCCTATGTTATGTGTATTTACCACTTTTCTCTTGTAATCAGAGCAATGCTCAGATCTGGCTTGTAGTAGTGCCAGAGATTGAACCTCAGACCTCAGAGCCTCAGGCATGAAAGTTTTCTGCATCACAACTTTACTATCTCCCTGTCCCACCACTATAAAAAAAAAAAAATTAACCTTCCACACTTCCTTATCTACCCCATGGAGTGGTGGGAAGGAAGCAGAAACTAGGATACATCTTGAGTCCCTCCCCTGTAGGAAAAAAACTGAGAATCAAGCTTTCATGCATGGTGAACTGTGGTGGTCTAGAACTTGCAGGGATTGTGCTGAGATAAAAGCCAAAAAGAGACGAAATATCAAGTGATCCCATTGATAGGTGGGACTTAAGAAACAAGAGCACAAAGGGAAAACACAAAGTAAAACATCAACTAGGGTTGATGTATTGCACTAAAGCAGAAGATTCTGGGGAAGGAAGGGAACAGGAGGTTGGGGAGCTTTGGAGTCCCGGTGCATGATGGTAGAAAAGGACCTATGTTACATATAGAAGTGTTCTGCAGACATCTACCACAGAGAAATGAGCAAGTGTGCCCATGTTTGAACAACTGCACTATGATCCATTATCCCTGTTATTAAAGGCTAAATAAGTAAATGTTTTGAACTGATAACAAAGACAACTTGCACTTAAGTACACTTGAATACCCCAGTGGAGGGGGACGAGTGGAGCTCAGAGCTAGTGCTTCATTGAGTATGGCTAGAAGGGAAGGAAGAAGGGAGGAACATGAACAAATAGGAGATAAATAGGCACAAATTTTCTTTTTTTTCAATTTTTAAAATGTTATTAGTGACTTTATATAGATTTACAAAATTATAACAGGGGTACAACTCCACACCGTTCCTACCACCAGAGTTCTGTATCCCAATCCCCACCACCACCACTGCAGATATGGGTTAACCATCATTTCTACAATGATCTGTCTATATTTGCCCTTTTTTTTTTCCTATGATCAATGGGCACAACTTTTCAGACTTCAAGAAAGTAGTGTTCAGTGAACACCAGTGTGGCGTGCAGAGGCTAAGTCATAGATCAGTTAACATGCCTGGAAAGAGTGAGTCATGGAAAGAAAGTCACGCATCAAAAGAGGAAAAGATGACCAAGAGGCAGCAAAATACAGTGCTGAGGTCTCCATCTGAGGCTTATTAACAGACTCATCTGGAGGTGTGTTCGCTTCCTTAGGACTGACCATGTCATTGCACTTTCACTCTCGATTCTCCCAGCCTTTATGGCAATGGAGTTTCTGAAGGTCTTGATGCAGCACATGGTCATGCATGGTGGAAACTGAACACACCTGGAATTTCACTATAGTCTCTCACCACTTTGTAGCTATACTACACTGGACAAGTCACCTACTTTCCCTACATTTTGATTTCCTCCCTTGTGAAACAGGAAGACCAACTCATAAGAGTTCATGAGATAAGCAGATAAAGTGCATAACACAGTGAGCTCTTAAAAATATTTTTTTAATGACACAGATACCATGCATAAGTAGAAAACACAAGATTTAAAAAAAGTTACAGCACTGAAAATATTGCACAACTTCAGGTGTTTTGTCCACATTTGATTTAGATAATTGAGCAGATATAAGTGAATGAACAGAACAGGCAAAATAGCTCACCTGGATAGGATGGTGCTTTGCCAAGGGCATGACCCAAGTTCAAGTCTGATGCTCACCACATTGGAGGAAGTTTCAGCGCTGTGGTCTCTTTCAGTCTCTCTCTCTCTCTCTCTCTCTGACTTTTGGTCTTTGTCTCTATCTGAAAAAGTCATCCAAGAGTGTTGAGACCTCAGTGAGGACCAAAATTGTTATTAGTATTACTATTATTATTATTAATTGAACAATTCCCATCCTGTGACAGTGACTGGCTGAATTCATGTGCTCCTTCCATCAGACCATAATGCAAGAGACAACATGGCAGGGAGCTGGGAGAGGTGAGTGACTAGAAAAGAGGAATTATATCCCACAATGAATACATCAAAATACAAAATACTACAAAAATACATCGATAGTAACACAGCAGCAGAAATAGACTTCAAAACCACACTCTCTCAAACATACAGATCATCTAGACAGAGAATTAATAAATAAGAGAATTAAATGAAAAGATAAACTAGACCTATTGTATATTTTCAGAGCCCTTCACCTCAAGAAACTGGATACATACTCTTTTTGAGTCTACATAGGACATTCTCAAGGATAGATCATACATAGTACATAGCCACAAAGATAGTGTCGACAGATCAAAGAGCATTGAAATCATCCTCAGGCTATTCTAGCTATTCTACCCAAAATCATAAATGCATCTTTTAAATTTCATAGAATGCTAGTTTAGTTTAAAGCACATTGTTATAGGATAAGCATATCTATATAGAAAATTTGTATATGTGTGTGTGTGTGTTTGTATATATCACATTTCTGGTGTTTTCTTAAACTTATTGGGGAGAATGGTGATTTATAAGACCGTTGTCACAGGAGTGCTATTTCACATGTCCACATAATATGTGCTAACACACTACACCCTCCACTACTTATACTCCCTTTCCAACCATCTCCCACCTACCTCTTTTTCAGGCCTTGAAACTGCTACAGTAGACCATGGTTAGTAAAGTTGTTTTTTTCCTGTATTTTCCCTTTCTTTTTAAAGTCTTTCTACTTCAGTTTATTTCACTTAGCATGATTACTTCAAGATCCATCCAAGTTGTAACAAAAGAAAAGATTTCACTATTTCTTATTTAATATTACTAGAGTGAACTATAGTGTATAACACAGTCTTCATATCTCTGCTATTCTGTCATTCTATAATTTCACTGCTGTTCTTTGCTGTCAATTATGTTGAGCTACTGCCCTATCAACAGTGGTGTCACTGTGATGTTCTTAGTGTTGTGGTATTCTTTTTTTTTTTTCTTTTTTTTTTTTTTTTATTAATTAACAAAACCATAGGGTAGGAGGGGTACAACTCCACACAATTCCCACCGCCCAATCTCCATATCCCACCCCCTCCCCCGATAGCTTTCCCATTCTCTATCCCTCTGGGAGCATGGACCCAGGGTCATTGAGGGTTGCAGAAGGTAGAAGGTCTGGCTTCTGTAATTGCTTCCTCGATGAACATGGGCGTTGACTGGTCGGTCCACACTCCCAGTCTGCCTCTCTCTTTCCCTAGTAGGATGGGTCTCTGGGGAAGCTGAGCTCCAGGACACATTGGTGGTGTCTTCAATCCAGGGAAGTCTGGATGGCATCCTGATGACACCTGGAACCTGGTGACTGAAAAGAGAGTTAACATACAAAGCCAAACAAATTGTTGAGCAATCATGGACCCAAAGCTTGGAAAAGTGGAGAGGAAGTATTAGGGAGGTACTCACTGCAAACTCTAGTATACTTCTGCTTTCTTACTTTGGTGCCATACTCCAAACTCAGTCAATTTCTGCTTTGCGTTTCTACTTCTTTTTTTTTTTTACATGCATAACATTCCCCAGATTCCCATTTAGTAATACAACCCCCACTATTTCATTCATCATTTTTCATGGACCTGTATTCTCCCCACCCACCCACCCACCCCAGAGTCTTTTACTTTGGTGTAATACTCCAATTCCATTTCAGGTTCGACTTGTGTTTTCTTTTCTAATCTTGTTTTTCAACTACGGCCTGAGAGTGAGATCATCCCATATTCATCCTTCTGTTTCTGACTTATTTCACTCAACATGATTTTTTCAAGGTCCATCCAAGATCGGCTGAAAACGGTGAAGTCACCATTTTTTACAGCTGAGTAGTATTCCATTGTGTATATATACCACAACTTGCTCAGCCACTCATCTGTTGTTGGACACCTGGGTTGCTTCCAGGTTTTGGCTATTACAAATTGTGCTGCCAAGAACATATGTGTACACAGATCTTTTTGGATGGATGTGTTGGGTTCCTTAGGATATATCCCCAGGAGGGGAATTGCAGGGTCATAGGGTAGGTCCATTTCTAGCCTTCTGAGAGTTCTCCAGACTGTTCTCCACAGAGGTTGGACCAATTGACATTCCCACCAGCAGTGCAGGAGGGTTCCTTTGACCCCACACCCTCTCCAGCATTTGCTGCTGTTACCTTTTCTGATGTGTGACATTCTCACAGGAGTGAAGTGATATCTCATTGTTGTCTTGATTTGCATTTCTCTGACAATCAGAGACTTGGAGCATTTTTTCATGTGTTTCTTGGCCTTTTGGATCTCTTCTGTGGTGAATATTCTGTCCAATTCCTCCCCCCATTTTTGGATGGGGTTATTTGTTGTCTTGTTGTTGAGTCTGGTAAGCTCTTTATATATGTTGGTTATTAAACTCTTATCTGATGTATGGCATGTAAAGATCTTCTCCCATTCTGTGAGGGGTCTCTTGATTTGGGTAGTGGTTTCTTTTGCTGTGAAGAAGCTTTTTAATTTGATGTAGTCCCATAGGTTTATACTTGCCTTAGTCTTCCTTGTAATTGGATTCGTTTCATTGAAAATGTCTTTAAAATTTATGCGGAAAAAAGTTCTTCCAATATTTTCCTCTAAGTATCTGATAGTTTCTGGTCTAACATCCAAGTCCTTGATCCACTTGGAATTTACTTTTGTATTTGGTGAAATACAGTGATTCAGCTTCATTCTTCTGCATGTTTCAACCCATTGTTTCCAACACCATTTGTTGAAGAGACTCTGCTTTCCCCATGTAATAGTCTGGGCCCCTTTGTCAAAGATTAGATGTCCATAGGTGTGGGGCCTCATTTCTGGGCTCTCAATTCTATTCCACTGGTCAGTGTGTCTGTTCATGTTCCAGTACCAAACAGTTTTGATGACAATGGCCCTATAGTATAGTTTGAGATCTGGCAGTGTGATGCCTCCGGTTCTGTTCTTTTTTCTCAAGATTGTTTTGGCAATTCTAGGTCTTTTCTGGTTCCAGATAAACATTTGTAGCATTTGTTCTATTCTCCTAAAAAATGTGCTTGGGATCTTGATGGGGATAGCATTAAATTTGTAGATGGCTCTGGGTAATATATTCATTTTGATGATGTTAATTCTTCCAATCCATGAGCATGGAATATCTTTCCACTTCTTTGTGTCTTTTTCAATTTCTTTGAGTAGTGACTCATAATTTTCAGTATACAAGTCTTTCACTTCTTTGGTTAGGTTTATTCCTAGATATTTTATTGTTTTTGTTGCTATAGAAAAAGGAACTGATTTCTGGATTTCAATTTCTTCTAACTTAGTGTTTGCATACAGGAATGCCACTGACTTTTGAATGTTAATTTTATAGCCTGACACATTACTGTATTGCCTGATGATTTCCAAAAGCTTCTTGCTAGATTCCTTAGGTTTTTCCATGTATACTATCATGTCATCTGCAAATAAGGAGAGTTTGACTTCTTCTCTTCCAATCTGTATGCCTTTAATTCCTTGCTCCTGCCTGATTGCTATGGCAAGAACTTCCAACACTATGTTGAATAGTAATGGTGATAGTGGGCAGCCCTGTCTAGTACCTGATCTGAGGGGAAATGCTTCCAGTTTTTCACCATTGAGTATGATGTTGGCTGTAGGTTTGCTATATATAGACTCCACTATCTTCAGGAATTTTCCATCTATTCCTATTTTTTGTAGTGTTTTGATCATAAAGGGATGTTGTATTTTGTCAAAGGCTTTCTCTGCATCTATTGATATGACCATGTGGTTTTTGGTCTTGCTTTTGTTGATGTGGTGGATCACATTGATTGATTTACGTATATTAAACCAACCTTGCATGCCTGGGATAAACCCCACTTGGTCATGATGAACAATTTTTTTGATATACTGCTGTATCCGGTTGGCTAGAATTTTGTTCAATATTTTCGCATCTATGTTCATTAGAGATATTGGTCTGTAGTTTTCTTTTTTGGTTGTGTCCCTGTCTGCTTTTGGTATCAGGGTGATGTTGGCTTCATAGAAGCTGGCAGGGAGTATTCCAGTGTCTTCAATCTTCTGGAAGACTTTTAAAAGTAGAGGTATTAGTTCTTCTTTGAAGGTTTTGTAGAATTCATTTGTAAAACCATCTGGTCCAGGACTTTTATTTTTGGGAAGATTTTTGATAACTGTTTCAATTTCATTAGCTGTGATGGGC
Organism: Erinaceus europaeus; assembly: GCF_950295315.1. Classification (NCBI taxonomy): domain Eukaryota; kingdom Metazoa; phylum Chordata; class Mammalia; order Eulipotyphla; family Erinaceidae; genus Erinaceus; species Erinaceus europaeus. The sequence continues at coordinate 93,846,213 of NC_080171.1, read as the reverse complement.
CTGTTCATGTTATCCACTTCCTCTTTACTTAGTTTTGGAAGTTGGTAGGTATCTAGGAAATCATTCATTTCTTGCAGGTTCTCTAGCTTGGTGGCATATAGTTGTTCATAGAAGCCTCGCATGATATGTTGAATTTCTGCAGTGTCTGTTGTGATTTCTCCTCTTTTATTTACTATCCGATTTATTTGGGTCTTCTCCTTTTTTTGTTTTGTGAGTCTGGCTAAAGGTTTGTCGATTTTGTTTACTCTTTCGAAGAACCAACATTTACTTTCATTGATCTTTTGTATGGTTTTCCTATTCTCAATGTTATTTATTTCTGCCCTAACTTTAGTAATTTCTGTCCTTCTGGTTGCTTTAGGATTCCTTTGTTGTTCTTCTTCTAGGTCTTTAAGATGTGCAATCAGGCTGTTTATTTGTGCCTTTTCTTGTTTCCTAATGTGTGCTTGTATAGCTATGAACTTCCCTCTTAGGACTGCTTTAGCTGTGTCCCAAATATTTTGATAGCTTGTGTCTTCATTTTCATTGAACTCTCGAAACATTTTGATTTCTTCCTTGATTTCCTCTTTGACCCAGAAGTTGTTAAGAAGTGTACTGTTGAGCTTCCACATTTTCGCACTGTTTCTAATCTTTTGTTGATTGTTAAGTGTTAGTTTAATTCCACTGTGGTCTGAGAAGATGCTTGGGATGATTTCAGTGCTCTTGAATAGGCTGATGCTGTCTTTGTGGCCTAACATATGGTCTATCCTTGAGAATGATCCATGTGGATTTGAGTAAAATGTGTATTCCAGTTTCTTGGGATGAATGACTCTGAAAATGTCCAATAGTTCTAGTTTATCTATCTCTTCATTTAGCTCCCTTATGTCTTTATTGATTTTCTGCCTGGATGATCTGTCAAGTTGAGATAGAGGGGTGTTGAAGTCCCCTACTATGATTGTGTTACTGTTGATATATTGCTGTAGCTCTTTCAGTAGAAGTTTGATGTATTTAGATGGCTTCTCATTGGGTGCATAGATATTAATAATTGTTAAGTCCTCTTGATTGACTGATCCTCTGAGCAGTAAGTAGTGTCCATTCCTATCTTTTTTAATCTTATCTATTTTAAAGTCTATAATGTCAGATATGAGAATAGCTGTTCCTGCCCTTTTTTGTGGGCCATTGGCTTGAATGATAGTTTTCCATCCTTTCACTTTAAGTCTGTGTTTGTCTTGTTGCGTTAGGTGAGTTTCCTGTAGACAACATATTGTTGGGTTGTGTTTTCTGATCCATCTTCCTACTCTGTGTCTTTTAATAGGTGAATTCAGTCCATTGACATTTATTGATATCAAAGATTGAAGATATTTTAACGCCATTCTTGTAGAGTTTTAGAGTGTTTTGATATATGTTCTATTTGTGGTGGTCTGGTTGTTTATAGGAGACCTTTCAGAAATTCTTTCAAGGCAGGCTTGGTGATGGTTGCTTCCTTCAACTGTTGCTTGTCTGAGAAGGTTTTGATGCTTCCATCTAGTCTGAATGACAATCTAGCAGGATATAGTATTCTTGGCTGAAAGCCTTTCTCATTGAGCACTCGATAGATATCTTGCCATTCTCTTCTGGCCTGTAGTGTTTGTATGGAGAAGTCTGCTGCTAATCTTATGGGTTTTCCTTTGTAGGTGACTCTTTGTTTTTCTCTTGCAGCCTTGAGGATCCTTTCTTTATCCTTATTCCTTTCCAATCTAAGTATGACATGTCTTGGTGTCTTTAGGTCTGGGTTAATTCTGTTTGGGACCCTCTGGGCTTCTTGAATCTTTATGTCTTTGGTGTTGTCTAGACTAGAGAAATTTTCAGCTATTATGGCCTGGAGAATGCTTTCTTCCTCCCCTTCTCTTTCTTCCTCTGGTAAGCCAATAATGCGTATATTGTTTCTTTTGAAGTCATCCCATAGGACTCTGTTGTTGTTTTCAGCATCTCTTAATCTCTTTTTGAGATCTCTTACTTCTTTTTTAGTTGTCTCTAATTCATCCTCAATCTTGCTAATTCTGTCTTCAGCCTCATTGATTCTATTCTCTCTGCCCTCTACTGCTTTCTGGAGTTCATCTATTTTGTTGCCCTGCTCTGATACTGTTTTAGCTTGTTCAGTTAGTTGCCTTCTTAGCTCAGCGATTTCAGCTTTCAGCTCTCTAATAACCATGAGATTATTAGAATTTTCTTCCATATTCTCATTTGTTGTTCCTGCATTTCTGATTACAATTTTTTCAAATTCTTTACTCACTCCTGTTATTATTTCCTTAGCTAATGTTTGGATGTTGAACTCGTTGTTTTGTGCTTCACCCTCTGGAGGACTTTTAGCTGGACTCTTGTCCTGGTTCGAGTCTCCAATATTTTTTCTTGTTGTTTTAACCATTTTATATAAGTTAACAGTTTTTTCAATCCCTGAGTTGGAGTTCAGTGGTGTAAAAGCCTTTTTTTTTTCCCCCTGTATGCTATGGGAGCCTGAGGGCTTTTAAACTATCAATAGGCTTCTTGGCTTAATCACTGACTCCTGACCAAGAGATAAAGCAGGGTGTGGCAGAGATACTCCAGTGGTTATGCAAAGAGACTTTCACAGCCCCTCAGCTATGCCACCGAGAGGCATAGGTCTTCTCCTGAGTTTCCCGGTCAGATCTCTGTACCCTGGTGTCCCTCCCTGTTTCTGCTCCAGACTCTGAGGGCAGTAGCAATGGAGACTCAGAGTTGTACTTGGTGAGTCTCTGGGGAGCCTCCTCCTCCCTTCAGCTGTCCCCTTGTTGTGGAGCAGACTGGAGGTGGTGTCTCCACTGACAAACTGTCGAACTAAGCAGCCACTTAATCTCTCCTTAGGCCCCTCTCTCCTCTCTGTCACCAGCCACGCGTGTTTGTACTCACGGGTGATTTACTGGGTTCCTGTGGTCATTCTAGTCCTGTCCTGTTTTGGTCCGGGTGGTCTCCTCTGGTATTCCTAGTTGATCCGGGAGAGGAGAGGAGAGGAGAGGAGAGAAAGCGATCTGCTGCTCGTAGCTCCGCCTCCGGAAGTCCCTAAATAAATCTTTTTAAAAGATAAATACTGGGAGCTGGGCAGTAGCACAGTGGGTTAAGCACACGTGACGCAAAGCACAAGGACCAAGCGTAAGGATCCCAGTTTGAGCTCCCGGCTCCCCACCTGCACGGGGTCCCTTCACAAGCGGTGAAGCAGGTCTGCAGGCGTCTGTCTCTCTCTCCCCCTCTCTGTCTTCCCCTGTTGGGAAATTGTGAGGATGTGGTTGAGCCTGGCAGGGCTCGACCTGAGGAGTGCGTCTATCCCGTTAGTCTCTCTCTACTCTTGTGGTATTCTTAGTGATGCTTTAAGCTTATGGGGCCACAGAGGCAACACAGTATCAAATCTGAGACCCACAGAGATTGACTTTCCATGTTTCCCAGTCTCTGAACACCCTTACCAAGTATAGAGAATTACTTCTTTGTAGAAACTTCAACTTTTGTTCTTAAACCCTTAATTTGTAGAGATGAGCCCCCCCCCCCCGTATGATCCAAGATACTCTACTTAAAGTCAACTGATTGTAGATGTTATGACTGCAAAAAAATAACTTCACAGTCACACCTAGATTAACACTTGATTAAATAACTGGATACTGTAGCCCAGCCAAGTTAACACTGAAAACTAACCATCACATTTACTAAATCAAAATTCCCAAAGTGAACACTCCATCATGAGCATTAAGATCTTTCTGGAGGTCAGACAGTAGTGCCACAGGTTAAGAGCACATGGCGCAAAGCACAAGGACTGGTTTAAAGATCCCAATTTGAGCTCCTGGCTCCCCACTTGCGGGGGGGTGGGGGGGTCGCTTCATGGACAATGAAGCAGGTCTGCAAGTGTCTTTCTCTCCCACTCTGTCTCCTCTCCTCTATCGATTTCTCGCTGTCTTATCCAATAGCAATGACAACAATAATAAGAATGACAACAAGGGCAATAAAATGGAAAAAATGGCCTCCAGGAGCAGTGGATTCACAGTTTAGGCACAGAGCCCCCCCCAGCAATAACCCTGGAGGCAAAAAAAAAAAAAAAAAAAAAAAAGATCTTTTACTCTGAGGAAACTTTCTAATAAAGTTGATATGTTTCCCTTTGCATAACCACACTAAAAATATGCCTAATTTAGGCACTGGGATTCAAAAGGAGATGGTCTTTATGACTCAACCTGATCCTCCCCACCCTGCAGCCATTCACCTGGTCCCAGCTAGACCATGGTCACAGCCTCTTCACTTTTCCACCAACCTTGGTCCTTTTAGCTCTAGTCTGAGAAGATGAGAGGGGCTTTTTGTTTTGTTTTCTTGTCTTTTACTTTTGTCTCTGTTTGTTTTGCTGTGACATAGATATGGAATAAACAGTAAAGTAAGTAAAGCAAATCAGAAGAAATCCAAACGCCAGATGGTCTCAGTCATAGGTGAAATTGGGGTGGTATGGATTCAAACCCCTGTCTACATGTAATTCTGTAATATAAAAATATGAAAAAAAAATAGGAAAGCTGTCAGGGGAGGGGAGGGGATATGGAGTTCTGGTGGTGGGAATTGTACCCCTCTTATCCTATGGTCTTGTCAGTGTTCTCATTTTATAAATAAAATTAAAAAATAAAAAAAGAAAGAAAAAGAAACAAAGCAAAGAAAAATACAGAAACATTAATAAATTGTGACCTATGTCAGCAGATCTGGGGATTCAAATGGGGGAGGTGGAAGAGAGGGCACAAAGAGATTGAGGGCCCAGTGCTCTGTTGTAGAAAAGGTGTGATAGCATCTATTTGGGGGGAGATGTGAAATTACCCCTGTGACAGCAATCTTGAAACCCAATATTTCCTAAGGTTAGTAAATAAAATACTAGTATGATTATGTACCCCCTAATTAAAATTCCCTCCAGAGCCATCTAAAAGGCAACAGCCTTCAAGAATTGGTTGCATATTCTAATTCCATCTCAGGTGGTTCACTTTCTAACAAAGTCCCAAAACGTAGATATACACCAGTTTCTGTGAGAGAGAGCTTATGTTCACACGTATCCATAAACTACTGCAAAATATATACCTGAAAGCAGAAGTACACTAGAGTTTGCAGTGAGTACCTCCCTAACACTTCCTCTCCACTATTCCAAGCTTTGGGTCCATGATTGCTCAACAATTTGTTTGGCTCTGTATGTTAACTCTCTTTTCAGCCACCAGGTTCCAGATGCCATCAGGATGCTGGCCAGGCTTCCCTGGACTGAAGACCCCACCAATATGTCCTGGAGCTCCGCTTCCCCAGAGACCCACCCTACTAGGGAAAGAGAGAGGCAGACTGGGAGTATGGACCGACCAGTCAACGCCCATGTTCAGCGGGGAAGCAATTACAGAAGCCAGACCTTCCACCTTCTACAACCCACAATGACCCTGGGTCCATGCTCCCAGAGGGATAGAGAGTGGGAAAACTATCAGGGGAGGGGGTGGGATATGGAGACTGGGTGGTGGGAATTGTATGGAGTTGTAACCCTCCTACCCTATGGTTTTGTTAATTTATCCTTTCTTAAATAAAATAAATAAATAAATAAATATTTAGTCTAAAAAAAAAAAAGAATTGGTTGCAACCAACAGATACTAACTCTCATCAGTTTAAGCAAAAGAACAACTGCCATTATGCCATTATAAGAGGAAAACCTAAGATCATGAGAAAGTTAGGAATTGAGAATACCCTAGTAATCTGAGAAGCAGGAATTAATAGCCTTTTTAGAGCCCCACTGGAGATGAATCAGAGTCAATCATTTCAATCTGCTTGAACTTCATTTCTCCTTGACTACCTATATCTAAGGAAAGGGTGTCTGGTTGGTAATTATTGCTGGACAGGTCACCCTTGGATAGGATAGAAGCCAGCAAGACTAAAATGAATGAGGACAGTATTCTCAGGCAAAGTAGGAATAGTAGCAGAAGAAGAAGAATGGATACTAGGTGAGAAAAAAAACAAGACAGTCAACACTATTTCCAGCATGATGTCAAAGGACTCTTCCAAATTCTAATGGAAAGCTACCAATTCTAAAGAGATTTAGAAGATGTTTCCTTAATACTTGATGACTAAATTGTAAAGGATAATATTTGACTTGAAGGACTGCATAGTAATATCTTCCATAACAGAGAAAAATATAAGAACAGATATAAATAGTATGCAGTCAAGTTCTCCTAGTCTCTGACCCCAGTATCTACTGGCATGCCACTGGTTTTGAGAGGTGAATGAACTTATAGACCAGGAAACATCTAACCCTGTCACTGTTGTACTAGATGGAGCATTGTCATCTGAATAAAAATGTTATTCCTTGTTTATTAATAAGGATATTCTAAAATAGTGCAAAATTTTCTAAAGTCAAATATGCCATAGTTAATTATTTTATTTATTTATGCATCATTTTCATTTTTATCATTTTATCAGGAGCTAATGGTTGATATGTAGATACAGTTTCTCATCTCCCCATGATATGTGTCTATCAAGCACTCTCACCATTACAGGAAACACTACTGCATTATAAGACATAAGTAAACTCTCGGCTAACTTGGTTATAATAATCACTTCAATTATAGTCATTTTAAATTCCTATAGGACTACTTTGTGCAGAGTCCTTCCTCTTCTCTCTGGAGCTTCTGCCCCACCCCACCCCCACCCACTCCTCCTAGAATCCCTGGGGACTTGCTTTTTGTAATTTTCAATGTCTCTCTCCCATATTCCTTACATGGCTGTGCTGCCTCTGTTGATCAAAACTGGATTGACATTGCCTATGCTACCATGTGAAACTATGCTATCACTGCCTTTTCTGCTGTCATCTACATTGCCTGCCCCCTGAGACACCAACCCTTCACCTTCCTTTACCTTATCTTTGCTGAGACAAGGGGTTACCCAACTCAAACTCAGCTTTCATGTCCTCCAGAGAAGTAATTGGTCCAATTGTCCTGGTTCTGAGACAAGTTCAGATAGATCCTAGATGGGGACTAGGACCTGTGGTATTGTGTCCAGATACCAGGTCTGTGACAGATTTTGGAGTTTCTGGGTAAAGTGGGACATTCCCTATTTGTTGTATGCTTTACATTGGGTTGTTCTAGCTCTCCCCCTGCCAAGAAAATTAGTTCAGTCCTGCTAGTTTCGCGGGCCCGCTTGTCCCCACCCCAAGGAACCCCGAGAGAGTTCCAGAGTTCAAGGGTGCTTGGCGCCGCTGCGGGGGAAAGAGGCAAGAGAGTGCTTGGCGCCGCTGCAGGGGAAAGAGGCAGGAGAGTTCTGTTTGGTGATTAGTTTGTCTTAGTTTATGAATCATTGTTCCTGAATAAAGAAATACAGCTTCCCTGCCCAGCCGTGTGTCCTTGAGTCTCTGTTACCCGCCCGTGAAGCTAGCCCGGCCTGCTGGAGCCTCCAAATTTTAACAACACCTATTGATAACTACTTTCCCCCCACTTTTGTTGCCCTTGTTTTTGTTGTTGTTGTTGCAGTTATTATTGTTGTTGGATAGGACAGAGAGTAATGGAGAGAGGAGGGAAAGACAGAGGGGGGAGAGAAAGATAGACACCTGCAGACCTGCATCACCACCTGTGAAGTGACCCCCCCCCATAGGTGGGGAGCCAGGGGCTGGAACCAGAATCCTTACACTGGTCCTTGCGCTTCACGACACCTGCGCTTAACTTGCTGCACTACCGCCCGACCCCTAATAACTACTCCTTTTTTAAGCCCTTGAGACCTACAAAAGGGGTGCCTTTGTAGGCTTCTCTGTACCATATCTGCTCAGATCTCACCATGGCTTGGGCTGGTTTCTTTGTGCTCTGTTTATCATTTTCTCTGTGCTGTAGTAGGCACTATTCTTGTCTTCAAAACCGTAGGCAACTGAAAATCTGTTTCCTGTTAGGCTGTGTTTAGACAACTGGAGAATTTCATCCTAACTCCTTATAAAGAAAGTGCCTGCTAGTCCTCTGTAATTATATTTGGACTCAGAACAAGCTTGGCAGGCAAGTAGCATGGCCTAAAAGTAGCACCATATTCATTACTCTCTCCTCACACTCTAGTTAATCAAAAGAATTTCATCTTTACAATCTAATCTGGCAGAACGTTAGCACTGTCACCACCTGCTGACTCTTACAAGAAAAAAAATGAACTTAAAAATTAGCTAGGCAGTCTTCTGACAAATATATATCACAACTTAATTCAGATGAAGGGCAACTACTACCCCTAAGACAGCCTTGATTGTAATTACCAAGCAAGTAAATATTGAAAAATTTGAGGTTACCCTGGACCACACTGAGAACCCAGTTATCTTTCTTTCCTAACTCAAGGTCAGACTCTGTAAATATAACAATTTAGAACCCAGCTCAGTGAAAGGCATAATATTTTTTGTTGTGCATTGTATTAGTCAATACCAGATATTAAATGAAAACTTTAAAATTTGAGAAAGAGCCTCAAATTAAAATGAAAACCCTAGTTAAAGTAATCTTCAAGGTCTTAGTAAGTGGGAGCTATATCAGTCAGGAAAGAACTATAGAAAACTATATAGGGACAAGAGACAGGCTTACTTCATAATGGCCACCTTGGTCAATGCCACACCACTTCATCACCCAGGGCCCAGTCAGAGAATCCTAGGATACTGTGAGCCTTTACCTCTAAAGAAGTCACTGTCAACAGACTGGTCATGTTAGTCTGGATTGCCTTCACTAGCCCTCTTTTGGGCAGCTTTCAGAAACTTGTCATCAGTGTCAGCAGTAGTCACAAGAAGAAAGGTTACCCTGCTCTCCAGCGGGAAGGAGGGTCAGTCTCTTCTGCCAACCAAGACAGAGTTATCCCTCAATATGAATAGTGTGAGATATAGTTGTGACCATGGGCTGTCATGAACTCAGACTGACAGGAGCCCAGTGTTCATAGAGGCTACTGCACTAAATATTAATATGCATGAATCCTTGGTCAGATTCAATATGGTAGAAAGCTAATTACATCTTTTTTAATATAGGAGGCACTCTCCCTGCCCTAATCTTACACTCAGGTTCCACTTTTCACTCTGGCATCCTCGTCACAGAAATAGAAGGACAACCTCAAACAGGTTACTTCACTAATCCATTTCCAAGTACTTTTAATAAGTTACAGGACTAAAAGCCTCTTCAGCCTGTGTGAACAGAACTCCATCAAGTCCTGACAACCCCTACTGCAATCAAGGTACAAGGATCAAGCTACCTGAATCCATTTGTAAGAGAATCAAGTTGACATCCTCACCTGATGCTCATTCATCAGAACCTAGCTATATCTGGACTGGCGAGCCCATTGAGGCTACTATTCACAAAGGATACGTGCTAGGTTATTTATTAGACCTTTTGTATTCCTGTCTGTTTTATTCTTCCTCTTCGTGTTTCCTTTTTTCCTTTGATATACTTACTGTGGCTCAAAGGGATATCTGAGTCTTTATTAAAACCAAAGGCTATGTATGCATGCTTGATTATTCACAAACTATCTCCTCCCTCCTTCAGAATATGTAATCACAGGTGCAAGCCCGCTTTCACTGACCAGTTCAGCAGTCCATGAACTTAGTGAAAAAAGCTCCTTGCCTGTCTAACCATCAGTCATGCCTTGGGACTTTTCATATGTTATCAGTACCTTTTGTCCCTCTGCTTCAATGTGTGTCTTCTGTAATTACCCAGTCTGTACTACCTAAGTACAGATCCCCCATCAAATTACCAAATGGTCATTCAGACATTTAGTAATCATTGGACATTATGACTCAACATTTTCAGGGGCAACCTCTCTGAAATATGGCAATATGATAATTAGTAGCATCTCTACTATACTTGTCAGCATTAGAAAGAGTAAGAAGAAACCTCTTCTATGATTCTCACTGCCATCTCTCAGAGGAAGGAATACTGTGGCATAAAATAATAATTAGTCATGGCCTTTGGCTGGCTGACTAACCTGAAAATCTAAAAACTATATTTCCCAACCCAGAGAATACTAACTTTTACATGTGCAAATTACAAAGTGCCATGCAAATTTGGATTGGCGGATCATGGACAACTGGGGAGGGAACTGCTAAGATTTCAAAATAACTGCACCATTTTTCCAGGCTCTCTTACATTCTGTGTTTATGAACATACCACCAGCTTCAAGGTGACTAGTAAGGTATTTGGTCCCCACTTCTGTAAATCTTTGTTTCCTCTTGGAGTCTGTCTCTCTCTCTCCAACACTATGCTGGTCATTGAATCTCCCTTCCTGGCCTAGCCACTCCATGTAACACTTGACTAAACACTAATAAATACACTTCCCTGGGGCCAGGTGGTGTGGCGCACCTGGTTGAGCTCACATATCGCAATGTGCAAGGACCCAGGTTCAAGCCCCCAGTACCCACCTGCAGGGAAAAAGCTTTGCGAGTGGTGAAGCAGTGTTGTAGGTGTCTGTCTCTCTCCCTCTCTCTCTCACCCCCTTTCCTCTTGATTTCTGGCTGTTTCCTATCCAATAAATAAAATAAAGATAATTTTTTAAAAAACACTTCCCTTAAAATATATGTGTGTGTGTGTGTGTATTTAATACTATATACATATATAGTATTTAGTCAAAATGATGTGATAGGAACAAAGGGAAGTTAAAAATGCATGCACAGGATTGAGAAAATAGCTCATGTGGATGGTGTGCCTGCTTTATCATGCACTGAACCCAGATTCAAGCCCAGGCCCTACTACATTGGCAGAAGATTCAGTACTGTGGTGCTTTTCCCTTTTTCTCTATCTCTATTTCTCAGAAAACAGTCTTAAGCATAAAGTCCTCATGGTAACAAACATAAGAATAGAAGAAAGAAGGGAAAAAAAAAAACATGCACAGTATACTTCATTTTGTAATTCCAGGCAAGTAAGTCTCTCAGTACTAATTTGCATTTGTTCTTGTTTGATCAGGATAACAGATGTCCTGACTTATAGTGAAAGAATATTTATGTACTATCATCATTCAATCAAATGTAAATGAGTGTGCATTGGAAGTTAAAGGATAAGAAAATGTGTATGTTTTACATTATATATTCCTATAACTTTACTTCAATTTGGTCTTTTGATTGCAAGTATCTTACTAACAGGGAGACTGCTAATACGTGGCCTATAGTTTCTCATAAAACATAATTTTAGGGGGGCAGATGGTAGCACATCGGGTTAAGTGAACATGGCACGAAGCACAGAGGACCCCACAAGGATCCTGGTTTGAGCCCCCAGCTCCCCACCTGTAGGGTGGTCACTTCATGGGTGGTGAAGCAGGTCTGTAGGTGTCTGTCTTTCTCTCCCCCTCTCTGTCTTCCCCGCCTGTCTCCATTTCTCTCTGTCCTATCCAACAACAGCAGCAATGGCAACAATAACGACAACTAGGGCAACAAAATGGGAAAAATGGCCTCCAGGAGCAGTGGGTTCAAAGTGCAGGCACTGAGCCCCAGCAATAACCCTGGAGGCAAAAAACAAAAACAAACATAATTTTAGTAATAAACTGGTTTTCTGTGACAGCCTGAATTTTTTTTCTATCCTGCCTACTGATATTTAGCAGCATAAACTCCACTTTGAAATGCTGTTTAATCTATCCCCATTTTATTTTAATATCACCTCTGTTCACATTTAGGATATATTATTGTAATTGTTCACTCTATTCAATATATGAAGTCAGAAGTGCACTGGCAAATTCTTCTTTCCTAATGTATATATTATTTCTTCCTATTTGTTTTTAAGTAATTGTTGGGTAGTTGCCATCTCCCCCTGGCTTCTTCTTATCCATATGCCTATATAGGGATTTACTGATCCAAAGGTTTGGTCTATTTACATAAATCACTTTTACATAAAGCACTCCAGGGCATTGGTGGTTCAGTTATAGGATTCTCGCCTGTTCCGCCCCCTCCTTGTCACACTCTGATTTTCACCAGTCACTTTTCTCTCCACCCTCTCTATATCACATCCTGTTTCCACCCTACTTGGAGAGTATAAAAACAGCTGCTCTTCTGATTAAAGACACTTGGAAATTGCTTTCCGGCTCCGAGAGTTCCAGAGTGTATCTCCTGCGGAAGTTGGTGCAGCACGCGTTCCTGATCCCTCTCCCACACAGCAGCCTAGATCAGCTCCAGTTGAGTTCTCTCCAACCCAGAGAGCACCGGCTCGGGAAGAAGTACCCTCAGGCTATCCCGGCATCTGGCGCCCGGAACAGGGACCCGTAAGCAGCAGATTTACAAGAAGACATCTTAGATAAGTACACACCTTTTGGGTATCTGCAATATTGTGTTAAGGCACTGTGATTTTTTTTCTTTTTTATTGTTTTCCGGAGATCTTTCCACCATGGAAAATCTTTTCCAAATCCTGCATTCTTTTTCCAGTATACAATTTTTATATATCTGGGACATTTTTCTCGGGGCTTCACCTTATATCCTGTTGATCATCATAGCAGCTTTTAAGGGATATATAGGGCAACCTCTCAAAAGGCTTAAGAAACTAGAGGCTGAGGTCCAAGAGATAAAGGAAGTAATCATAGAACTTAACCAGCACCTTAAAAACAAGAAGAAGCAAAGGCCTGTCCTGATCTTGACCCACCCTAATTCCTCTGCATCTTGCCCTGAGGCCCCTATTTTGGCATCTTGCCCTGAGGCCCCTATTTTGGCAGACACGTGTCTGAATTCTCCTTTGGACTCCACAGCCACTTCTTCGGCCACCCCCATTTTGGCAGAAACGTGTCCAGAACCTCCTGCTGCCTCCACGGCTGCTTCTTCACCCCACCCTGTTTTGATAGACACATGTCCGAATTCTCCTGTAGCCTCCAAAACCACTTCTTCGGCCACTTGTCCAGAAGCTTCCACTTCAGTGACTCCTCCTACCGCTACACACTTATCAGAGGAAGTCCACACATTTCCGGTCAATGTTGCCCCCAATAGACAAAAACCTCAGGCCTGGTATCCATATTCCGCCACAGACCTGAAGGAACTACGCCAGGCTATCAAAGATGACGGTGTTCATGCCCCATGGACCAGGTCCATTTTACAAGGCCTGCTTCAGAACCTTAATACCCCTCAAGATTGGAGAGATGTGACTCGTGCTACGCTCCCAGGCCCCCTCTTCCTGCAATGGGAGGCATTCTTTCGCGATGAATGTTTACAACAATCGCGGAAAAATATTCAAAATCAGCCAGAGGGTAATTTTGATGCATTGTTTGGAACAGGCCAATTAGAAACAGGGATTCAACAGGCGGAAGCCAAGTTTCCAGCGGGGTATTTTGATCAAGTACGCCTGTGTGCATTAAAAGCATGGGAGCGATTAACACCACCCATGGGAGCAGCCTCAGCCCCCATTCTCTCCCTGCAACAAGAACCTGATGAATCCCTCGCTAAATTCATTGTCAGGGTCCAGTCGAGTTTGGAAAGGAAGATTTATAATCCTGACGCTCGTTTTCTCCTACTGCGATCCATAGTCTGGGATGGAATGCTTCCGCATTTTCGACAGGCCTGTATCACTCTTAAAAATGAACACCCAGATACTTGGATTCTAGCTACACAGGATCTCAGATCAAGCTCTTTTCAAGGACCTATGTTACAGGCCTATGCAGCTACCTTACATAAGCAAAAAGGAGCTTGCTTTCAGTGCGGTCGCCAAGGGCATTGGCGTAACCAATGTCCAGAAAATAGACCGCGACCCCGCCTCCAGTCAGGGCGACCCCACCTCCAGTCAGGGCAACCCCGCCTCCAATCAGGGCAACCCTGCATCCAGACAGGGAATCAGAGACCACGAATGCCTTGTCCCAGATGCCAGAAAGGATTTCACTGGAGGAGAGATTGTTGGTCAAGGTTCCATAGGAACGGCACGCCTCTGCCAAATGTAAACAGGGATTTAAACTAGGTATGGGGCTTCCCTTAGCCCCGCCCCCAAGAGGGAAGGAAGCAGGTCGCCCGCTTGGTGCTGTGCCCTTCTTCCACAAACAGAAGCCCAGCTTGGGACCCAATCCGTCGCTATACCCACCACGCCAAGTAACAATAACAGAGGGTGAGCAGAAGGAGGAACCCGTGGTATGTGGGAACTTCCAGCATAGAAATAACCGGCTGGAGCAAGAGAACAGCTCGAATTCAGAGCCTGAGATTTTATGGACCACCCCTGTTTTAGAAAGGGGTCACCCAACTATGACAGTAAAGATTGGTAATATTCCTTTTAAGTGTTTGATTGACACGGGAGCAGATAAGACAATATTAAGACAAGCAGAGGTTCCCCAGAGTTGGGAACTCCTCCCAGAACCACGCTTACATGGTGTTGGAGGATTGACTCAGGCATTCCGCACACAAGATTCCCTTGTGTGGGAAGATCCAGAAGGGACTACCGGACGCTTTCAGCCTTTAATAGCTGATATAAGCACCAATTTATTGGGAAGAGACTTGCTGGAATCTTTAGATGTAGTGATATCCTCAGACACCTCTGCAGGACACCACACTCACTCCTGTGAGACTGCTAGACCCAACCAGCACCCCCAATACTAACTGCCACTGTTCGTAACAGAACTCCCCGCTTAGATTGGCTTTCTAATGAGCCTGTCTGGGTGGAACAGTGGCCTTTGCCTAGGGAGAAGCTAGAAATTTTAAAAAAAAACTCGTCCAAGAGCAGTTATCGTTGGGACACATTCGTCATTCTCGGAGCCCATGGAATACTCCAGTCTTTGTAATTAAAAAGCGCTCAGGAAAATGGCGCCTCCTCCAAGATCTTCGTGCAGTTAATAAAACCATGCAGGTTTGGGGCTCCCCCCAAAGGGGTTTGCCTCTTGCTTCCGCAATTCCCACAGGAATTCCAATCATAGCTATTGATATACAGGATTGTTTTTTCTCTATTCCCTTACACCCACAAGATTGTAAACGTTTTGCTTTCTCTGTTCCTTCTATTAATAATGCCAGCCCTGCCGATAGATTTGAATGGGTGGTACTGCCCCAGGGCATGGCTAATAGTCCTACTATTTGTCAAGAGGTTGTTAAATCTGCCCTTTTTCCATATATTCATAAGGGCCTTAAGGTTTTTCATTATATGGATGACGTGTTAATATGGGGAGAATTAGATACAGATCTCTCCGCCCTACGTGATTTTCTAATCCCTGCCTTAAAGAGAAGTGGACTTAATGTAGCTCCTGAGAAGATACAGCTAATCCCTCCAATATCTTTCTTAGGCTCAGAGATTTCCCTAACGCAGATTCGTCCTTTAAAACCTTGTGTTACTTTTCCTTCTAATCTCACTCTTGCTTCTTTACAAAGTTTTCTTGGAAATTTGAATTGGCTTAGGCAGTATCTTTATCTGCCTACGAGCTGCCTGCAACCACTGTTCGATCTGTTAAAAGGAAACAAACAGCCCTCCTCAAAGCGTATGTTAACCCCCGAAGCATCCTTGGCTCTGGAAAAAGTTAACCAGGCTCTCCAGGACATGCACCTCGTTCGATTCTCCCCCTCCTCTCCAGTAAATCTTCTAATCTTTAACTCCACCCCCACGGTAGTGGGGGCATTGTGGCAGAAACATGGCGTTCTCGAATGGCTTCATACGCCAGTAGGCGGAGCTCCAAGACTCCTTACCGAGATTGATGCCTTAGCATTTATGGTTCGCCAAGGAAGAAACAGATCGGTTCAGGTCTTAGGAAGGGAACCAGATTCAATCATTCTTCCCTTTTCTCTCACTGATACAGAATGGCTCATACGCCACCATTCTCGTTTTGCCATAAGTTTAATGGGTTTTCCAGGACAATTAGATAATCATTTTCCCTCTAATAATTTGATAGCTTCTTTACCTCTGTTGCCTCTACTAGTACCTAAACTTTTCTCTCGAGATCCCATCCCCTCTGCTCCTACAGTGTTCACTGATGGTGGAAAAAAGGGAGCTGCTGCCCTTATATATTATCCAGACCAGAAATACCCCAAACCTCTCTTTACTGAACTTCCTGATAATTCCCCTCAGTACAAAGAACTTTATGCTGTTTTCCTTGCATTAAAAGCTGTACCAGAATCCTTCAACCTTTTTTCTGACAGTGTGTATACTGTTAACTTACTTCCATGGCTTGCTCGATCTTATGTAAGAATTGATGACAACCCACTTTCTCCTCTTTTAATTCAAATTGCCTCTATGCTCTGTTCTCGAACCCATCCACTGTATGTTCAGCACCTACGTTCCCACAGCCCTCTTCCTGGTCCCCTGTCCGAAGGGAATGCTGCAGCTGACCGCCTTGCCTCCACAGGAATTCTCCTAGCCTCTGTCTCTAATCCTGCTGACTTTCATTCCCTAACCCATGTTAATCTTAAAGGTCTTCGAGCTCGATTTCCTGATATTCCTCTGCCACAGTTAAAACGTATTCTTGCTACATGTTCCTCCTGTGCAGGTCTAATCAAAACACCTGCTATTCAGACTCTGGGGGTTAATCCTCGAGGTTTAAAAGCCAACGCTCTTTGGCAAATTGATGTTACCCACATACCTAAATTTGGCAAACAAAAATATGTGTTCGTCTCAATTGATACCTTCTCTAAGTTTATGTGGGCTACAGCTCAGACTGGAGAAAACTCAAAAAAGCTTATAAGCCATATGCTCTCCTGTTTTGCTGTAATGGGCTTACCTCTTCAACTTAAAACGGATAATGGACCTGCTTTTACCAGCAAACAATTTAAAGATTTTTGTTCCCTCTGGAACATTACTCATACTACAGGCATTCCGTATAATCCACAGGGACAAGGCATTGTTGAGAGGGCCCATCAAACTCTTAAGGCTCAATTAAATAAAGAAAAAGGGGAAATGTACCCCCCTAATATCCAGCTGGCAAAAGCCTTAACTACATTAAATCTCTTTAATATTTACAAAAACTCCGACCAACCTCCTATAATTCTTCATTGGCAAACACCACCTACCCTCCCAGCTATTAAAGTCAAATGGAAAGACCCACTTGATAAAATTTGGAAAGGACCTGACCCCCTGTTGACTATGGGGAGGGGTTTCGCATGTATTTTTCCACAAAATTACTCCAAGCCTGTTTGGGTTCCTGCCCGCCATGTCCGGCAATACCCACATGATGGTGCTGATATCCCTGAAGAACAAGAAACACTGCAAGAAGACTGGCTGCAAGAGGACTGGCTACAGGATGCACCCCAGGATCCATAATACAGCATGGCAGAATCAAAAAAAAAAAAAATCTGATTCACAGAACTCTCCCCCCCCCCCGAATGAATGTCTTATGCTATGACTGGCCAGTTGTGTTTTGTGAGTGAGTGAGTGAAAAAAAAAAAAAATTGAGTGAGTTGAGTGACCAAAATTTTTGTATGACCCATTGTGCTCAGAGTACTCTGAAAGTTAACTGACTTTATATCAAACGGCTGGACGCAGCCATGGTTTCTGGAGACGTCCAGAAACAGTCCAAAAATTGTTCATTCCCCCTTTTGATTTCTTTTTTAAGTCTTGATATCAATATGAAATGTTTAGTCTTAAACTGTGTGAGTAAAGATGGTTCAACTATGACAGTAGTTCTAAATTCACATTTGAAATGATATATCTTATTTACAAGTTTTTCTCCTCCTGTGTGTTATAAACTATATATTTAATATGCGTGTTTCAAGTTTGGTAAACATTAACTTGACAGTTAAATCATAACTTCGAAGTTACATTTTTACGAGAAGAGGTAAAATCAATTCATTTAAGTAACTGAGTGTTTAAGGTAAAACTCTAAATATTCAATGTGACAATTCATCATCTCCTAAGTTAAAATACAAATTCTCTATACAGGACATTTTTGGAGGGCCCCCAAAAATGTCCTGTAAGCTATCTTGTGAAAATTAATCCACAACAAATTTGGCATCAATCTGATATTGTAAATGTACCAAAAAAAAAAATTGTCACTAAAATGTGTTAACTCTAGTAACCTGAGTTTGCTTAAAAACCCAATGTAAAAATAGTCAAGAATCAATATATGTAACTTAAACTCGGTATGAAAACTTTGCTATATAAAGACTGCTACATGAGGTCACGTAAGATGACCTTTACACAAAATTATAAAGATACCTAAACCAGTTATAATCATTGAGTTATCAATTGTAGTAAACTTCTAATTTGTTACAAAGTTTTTTCATAAGTAATTGACTACAGCTATGACAAGCCTTCGCATAAAGAAGCATCTGCTCATATAGAATCCCCAGAAATCCATCTTGGACCCCTGACCTCTGACATCACCCACAATTACAGCCATCCCCAGAAACCCATGATGTGACCTGACACGATCTGGAGAACCTGATTCACAGACTCCGAAGGACAAGACTTTCCTACTGCCTTTCTCTCAACCATCGGTGTCTGCTCTTCCTGCTTCTGTTTCGCCCATCATGTTTTGGCGGTTCCAGGTCACTCTCTACAGAGAAGAAAAGTTCCGGTGGCCGTCCTCCTCCATCAAGATAGACGTGTGGCATTTATTTCCTGGCCGTTGACATTGGACTGATGCTTCTATAGAACTTGCTGGACACTCCTTTTATACTCCTGGACTTCTTGAAGAATGACTGTAGCAGGCTGACTCGGGATTTTGCAATGCCAGATCACCCCTCTAGCCCCTCGGCTTATCAGGCCCCCACTCCTCCACCCATCAGGCTCACTCTGTCTCTTGCTACTCTTACTTATCCCTCCGTCTTGTGCTAGTTCTTTTTAAAGACACTTACACACTATCATTCTGCTTTCTTCCCAACAGGTTTCCGTTCACCCCTACACTGCTATTCCCCTGACAGAGATGAAGCCTTTTACAGACATTGACCCAGTTATATATGGCCATTAAGTAAGAGGAAGATGTTGGGGAATTGTGAGGATATGGTTGAGCTTGGAAGGGCTTGAGCCTGAGGGGTGTGTCAATCCTGTTAGTCTCTCTCTCCACAGAGAGGTTGAGCAAGGAGGGACAGTAGAACCCCAAAAAAGGTGTGCCTCTTATCAGTCTCCCTGCCTCACAAAGTGCCCCACACTCCTGATACTATGGCAAAAAGTTAAAAAGAAAGGGGGAGATGTTGGGTAGTTGCCATCTCCCCCTGGCTTCTTCTTATCCATATGCCTATATAGGGATTTACTGATCCAAAGGTTTGGTCTATTTACATAAATCACTTTTACATAAAGCACTCCAGGGCATTGGTGGTTCAGTTATAGGATTCTCGCCTGTTCCGCCCCCTCCTTGTCACACTCTGATTTTCACCAGTCACTTTTCTCTCCACCCTCTCTATATCACATCCTGTTTCCACCCTACTTGGAGAGTATAAAAACAGCTGCTCTTCTGATTAAAGACACTTGGAAATTGCTTTCCGGCTCCGAGAGTTCCAGAGTGTATCTCCTGCGGAAGTTGGTGCAGCACGCGTTCCTGATCCCTCTCCCACACAGCAGCCTAGATCAGCTCCAGTTGAGTTCTCTCCAACCCAGAGAGCACCGGCTCGGGAAGAAGTACCCTCAGGCTATCCCGGCAAGTAATAATTGGCAATAAAATCACTGTTCAAAGTAGGGACCCAGGGGGCTGGGTGGTGGCACATCTGGTTGAGCACACATGTTACAATGCACAAGGACCCAGGTTCCAGCCCCCGGTCCCCATCTGCAGGGGAAAAGCTTTGTGAGTAGTGAAGCAATGATGTAGATGTCTCTCTGTCGCTCTCCTTCACTATTTTCCCCTTCCTGCTCAATTTCTGGCTGTCTCTAGCCAATAAATAAATAAAGATAATAAAATAAAATTCAAAGTAGGGGCGCGCACACACACACACACACACACACACACACACAAGGACCTTTCCACATCAGAACTACTGGGGAACAGAGAACCATTACAGCCTCTGTATTTGGGGATGGGATACAGGATTCTGGTTGTGGGAATTGTATGGAATTGTACCGCTGTCATCTTACAACCTTGTTAATCATTATTAAATCACTAATAAAAAAAAACTTAAAAAACTAAGAACAAATGGTGGAAGTAGTTCTCAGTCAACTAAGGGAAAACAAGGTTTTCTGTGCCATGAGAAGAGAAGTACAGAAAAATATACACTCAGCTTGGACCTTAATTTCATCCATTATTTCTGGGCCATCTTTTTTTCAATTTTTATTTATAAGAAGGAAACACTGACAAAAAACATAGGATTAGACAATTCACTTCTATTAATTTGTAGTCATATAAATCACTAGTTAATTAATATGAGAGGGGAAAAATTGATTGTATGTCTCAAACTTTTTAAAGCACAGACTGAGTCTTTTTAATACATAGGCTGAGTCTTTGATATGTTGACTCTCTTAAAAGCCTAGACCAGGGAGAACAGAAGCAACCGGTGGTACAGCTATATACAAATAATGTCAAAGGACATAAATTGTTGTATATGATACAGCAAATCCAAACAAAGGGATATTTCTAAGTTAACCTAATTGCCAAATAATGAGATTATAGCAATAACTATCTATTGTCTTCTTAAAGCCTAAGACAGCAGGAACCTCCTGCTTCCTCTATAGAGCCTATATTTCCCCCAGGCCTGGAACCTGTAGAGCGGGGCTCACTTTCCTGCATGCTTCTCTCAATTCATACCAAATGATATTGCATCCGCCAATCCCAAACTAATCAATGCGACAAGTACCACCTCAGCATGCTTCACTTTAGACTGTGTCCAGAGACGTCAGGTGTGGAATGTCAACCCTTCACCCTCATTACTCGGGTGAGACCTTTCCCTTCTTTCTTTTTTTTTTTAATATTTATTTATTTATTTTCCCTTTCATTGCCCTTGTATTTTTTTATTGTTGTTGTAGTTATTATTGTTGTTATTGTTGATGTTGTCATTGTTAGGACAGAGAGAAACGGAAAGGGGAGGGAAAGACAGAGAGGGGGAGAGAAAGACACCAGCAGACCTGCTTCCCCTGCAGGTGGGGAGCCAGGGGCTTGAACCGGGATCCTTCCGTTGGTCCTTGTACTTTGTGCCACCTGCACTTAGCCCACTGCACTACCACCGGACTCCCGAGACCTTTCTTTTCATAGGATTCTATAATTCCGTTCCAGGTGGTTCATTTCCTAACAAAGTCCCAAAACCTAGATATAGACCAGGTCTCGTGAGATAGAGCATATGTTCACATGTATCCATAAATTAGGGCAAAATATATACCTGAAAGCAAACATACACAATAGTCTGCAGTGAGTCAGTATAAAGTTCATAATGAAATAGTGTCTACTTAGACTTAGACACATTCCTCACCTACTTCCTATTACACTTCCGTCACTCACGCCATGACATCATTTCCCCAGACAATAACTTGAATCCACCTGCATATCAAATTTCAGGCTCGGGAAAAAAAAAAAAAAACTAGTATAGCCACAGGCCCTTTGGAATGTAACTAAAATATGCCTATCTACAAAATAGAGGATGATCCAACTCTTCATATGCATTATTCCAGCCTTTAGGTTGATGACTGTTCAACAATTTGTTTGGCTTTGTATGTTAACTCTCTTTTCAGCCACCAGATTCCAGATGCTAGCATGATGTTGACCAGACTTCCCTGGACAGACAGCCCCACCAATGTGTCCTGGAGCTCCACTTCCCCAGAGCCCCACCCTACTAGGGAAAGAGAGAGGCAGGCTGGGAGTATGGCTCAACCTGTCAATGTCCATGTTCAGCAGGGAAGCAATTACAGAAGCCAGACTTTCCACCTTCTACACACATTGGGTCCATACTCCCAGAGGGTTAAATAATAGGAAAGCTATCAGGGGAGGGGATGTGATACGGAGTTCTGATGGTAGGAATTGTGTGGAGTTGTACCCCTATTATCCTATGGTTTTGTCAATGTTTCCTTTTATAAATAAAAAAAGAGGGGTACAACTCCACACAATTCCCACCACCAGAATTCCATATTGCATCCCCTCCCCTGATAGCTTTCCTACTCTTTATCCTTCTGGGAGTATGGACCCAGGGTGATTGTGGGGTGCAGAAGGTTGGAAGGTCTAGCTTCTGTAATTGCTTCCCCACTGAACATGGGTGTTGACAGGTCGATCCATACTCCCAGCCTGTCTCTCTCTTTCCCTAGTGGAGCAGGGCTCTGGGGAAGCAGGGCTCCAAGACACATTGTCTGTCAGGGGTCATCTATCTGGGCCATCTTTTTACACAAGGAACTCTAGGGTCAAAGTGTAGAGTAAAAGGAATTTTTCCCAATCTCTTATGTTATCACTCTGACCTTCTTTCTACTTTTGCTGGCTACATGAGTACATGTGACAAGGAAAAGGATCTCAAGTCAAACAGGGAAGGCAGAGTAGAATGAGTTAGAATAGAGATAACACCTCGCATTTCTCTGATTTTATTGCTTTCTTATCCATCGTCTGCTTCATAATGGCAGAAGCCTTGTCTTTTTTGATCGCATGCTCTATAGCCCCAAGCATGTAACATGACTGACATGTGATAAACACTTGGGAAAATAAATCTGTGTGACCAAATGAACAACATGTAAATAAAGTAGAGATTATACTCTATATATCCCACTTTCTTCTGACATGAGCCAGACAGGGTCATCTCTGGAACTTAGTCAATGCAGGAGTGAATTGAAGTTGAAGGGAAGAGAGAACACAACTCTAGACTCAACCCAACCTGGGTCTCAAATGGCTCTCGCACTAGTGGAGTCCATCACTTGACCACCTCAGCTCTTAAATGGGCTTTTCTCAGTTTTGAAATGGGATTATACCTACTTCCCTCTTAGTGTTGTAAATCAATGAGAATTAAATGTGAAAGACTGGCACATAGCTGTAAGCATTCCTCTCCCCACATGCCCTTCATCTCTGTTTTCCGAACTATAACAGAGGAAGTTGTTTTAATCTTGATGGGAATTGAATGCTACAGCTCCTGGGGCTAGAGAGTTGTGTGTCTTAGAAGAGTAGCCTGAATAAGGCAAGGCCTAAAGGGCAGGAAGGAAGCATCAAAGTTAGAATGAGTAGACAAAGACAGGGCCCAGGGGCCCCAGTGGAAAGACTCAAGCTGAAACCTTGATCACATCTAGCTTGTGGTCAGAAGAAAAAAATACTTCAGCACTGCCTCTACTTTGGGGGATGGGACCAAAAGAAATACACAGCAGTCAATTTGGAAAAAAAAAATTTTTTTTTTGTTTGTTTTATTAGTTTCATGAAAAACAGCTGCCAAAAGTCAAGACCTTAATGAGAAAAGAGTGTGCCCGGGAGAAGCCCACCAGTTCTAATCATATCCTCAGACCATCCCATTTCCCTTGCCCCCGCTTAGTGTAGACACAGTCTAAGTATGCATCTTTATTAAATGTTAGATTCTCCCAAACAGGGAAGTGAATCAAATTAACATTCTAGACATTCAGGTAAAGGTTGATTTGTCATTGCAACCACTGCTCTAAATCAGCAGCCAGGACCACAGCATTCATTGTTGTTGGCTTTTTTCACAGTTATAGAACACTTTTGTTTTTCCTTAGTGAAAGAGAAATCAAGGTTAGTTCCACACAAAGGACCAGAACATTCTTAAATGCCAATTAGAAAGTCAAATTATGAAAAGCCACCCAGAATTCTAAAATGCAGAACAAGAACACCCTAACTTTCTAGATAATTTCATCAGGAATGCCACATTCTAGAATGCCTATGTTCCAAATCACACAGAAATCTGGTGTTCTTGCTTGTCTCAGCAATGAACCCAATGTTCAGTCATGCCAAATAAGAAACACCCCTAGCATTATGGATGATTAACCAGAAATTCAGCATTCTAGATTGGCCAACAAGACCACAATATTCTTGATAATGGGTGAGAGACCCAAGCTCTAAATGTCAGCCTTGATGTTCTTGATGTCAAATCAGAAACCCAATGAATAAGACTATAAACCCAGGACTCAGCATTCTGGGATGACAAATGTAAAGTTCTCTCCTCCAAAATACTGTTGTCTGTTCCCTTCAGAGCTCTGTGGATGGCCGTTCCACACCAGGTCCATCATTCTGGTTGGGATCAGGCACACGGAAGGAAACATAGGGACAAGTCTTGGTGTTGAGACAAACCAGTTTCTTCAGTGTCGCTGTCTTGACAATGTTGAAACCCATTTCACCACCAAATGTGCTTGGCTTCCAGTACTCTGGGGAACAAATGGGGTTTCCTAGAAGACCCTTGAGGGAAAAGGGAGCCCCAATTTCTATCATACTCTCCCCAAAAATAGAGTTTGGATGGCACTTCTCAAGAAGCAGCCCTGGGTAGAATTCCATGGCGTCAATGTGTCCATACAACTCCTCCAACTTAGCTGCCATCTCCTTTTCTCCTACAACAGGGGGAAGCCAGAGTCAGAGCCATAGTACCATTAAAATTAATCTGGGGGGAGTCAGGCCATCACGCAGCGGGTTAAGAACACATGGTGCAAAATTAATCTGGTGAAACTTCTAGACTTTCCTTTATCTAGAGAAGGATAAGGGACTTCAGATGAGCAATGTGTGTGACTGCACACATGCAGTTCTTCTTCTTCTAGCGTTTCCCTTCTTCCGTACACATGCAGTAAAACCTGACCTTACTGATAATTCTCCAGGTTCATATCTAGGGAAGGAATTTGCTACTGAAGGAATATCTAGGGAAGGAATTTGCTACTGAAGGAATATCTAGGGAAGGAATTTGCTACTGAAGAAGGCATCAAGGGCCTGTATTCGCCACCAGTCTATGACCTTGAGCAATTCATCTCACTTCTCTGATCATTACAACAGGAAGCATGCTTCCTTCACCGGTAGGTTTCAAGTCCTTCTCCTGCCCTAAGTACTTTCATTCTATTAGAGCTCAGAAATACTTGACTTATCGAAGATCCCACATAGCTTTAAGGTTCCAAAATGATTTCGTTACTGTGGTCTTTCTGCACAACCACTCTCAGACTGCCATGGAGAGTAAAAATTGACAAAGACTGTCAGGATCATAAGACTCATTCCATACTTTGTGAAGGATATATGCTGAGAAGTAGCAACCAAGTGGAGACAGAAATTAACCTCCTTACCCATTTCCCCAAGCCCACTCCCAATAGGGCACTAGTTCACCCTCATGGGCCCATGCCATATCCTGGTCAAAAAAAATCTCACAATGTTGGTGACAGAATTTACAAACATTCTTGGCTGCCTAATAGCTGGGTATCTTAAACAACAAATAATATACACATACATACATATATCTATATATATCTACATATATATTCATATTCTTGGCTTCCACCCAAGCAGACCTAATGAATCATAATCTGCAATTTGGCTTTTTTTTAATCAATTTTCACAGTAATTCTTAGACAAGTGGTCCATAATAAGTATTTAGGGAAAGAAACCAGACTTCCGGAGGTGGAGCTACGAGCAGCAGATCTCTTTCTCTCCTCTCCTCTCCTCTCCTCTCCCGGATCAACTAGGAATACCAAAGGAGACCACCCGGACCGAAACAAGACAGGACTAGAATGACCACAGGAACCCAGTAAATCACCCGTGAGTACAAACACGCATGGCTGGTGACAGAGAGGAGAGAGGGGCCTAAGGAGAGATTAAGTGACTGCTAACATTCAGCAGTTTATCAGTGGAGACACCACCTCCAGTCTGCTCCACAACAAGAGGACAGCTGAAGGGAGGAGAGGACTCCCCAGAGACTCACCAAGTGCAACTCTGAGTCTCCATTGCTACTACCCTCAGAATCTGGAGCAGCAACAGGAAGGGACACCAGGGTACAGAGATCTAACCAGGAAACTCAGGAGAAGACCTATACCTCGGTGACATAGCTGAGGGGCTGTGAAAGTCTCTTTGCATAACCACTGGATTATCTCTGCCACACCCTGCTTTATCTCTTGGTCAGGAGTCAGTGATTAAGCTAAGAAGCCTATTGACACTTTAAAAGCCCTCAGGCTCCCATAGCCTACAGGGAAGAAAAAAAAGGCTTTTACACCACTGAGCTCCAACTCAGGGATTGAAAAAAAAACTGTTAACTTCCACCACGGTAAACCCTTTAATTAAATTACTTAGACACAAGTCAATCCAGGCAATAGTGATCAATAATTTGAAAAGTACTGATAAGCGGAACTCATAACATAATATATAAAATGGTTAAAACAACAAGAAAAAATATTGGAGACTCAAACCAGGACAAGAGTCCAGCTAAAAGTCCTCCAGAGGGTGAAGCACAAAACAATGAGTTCAACATCCAAACATTAGCTAAGGAAATAATAACAGGAGTGAGTAAAGAATTTGAAAAAATTGTAATCAGAAATGCAGGAACAACAAATGAGAATATGGAAGAAAATTCTAATAATCTCATGGTTATTAGAGAGCTGAAAGCTGAAATCTCTGAACTAAGAAGGCAACTAGCTGAACAAGCTAAAACAGTATCAGAGCAGGGCAACAAAATAGATGACCTCCAGAAAGCAGTAGAGGGCAGAGAGAATAGAATCTATGAGGCTGAAGACAGAATTAGCAAGATTGAGGATGAATTAGAGACAACTAAAAAAGAAGTAAGAGATCTCAAAAAGAGATTAAGAGATGCTGAAAACAACAACAGAGTCCTATGGGATGACTTCAAAAGAAACAATATATGCATTATTGGCTTACCAGAGGAAGAAAGAGAAGGAGAGGAAGAAAGCGTTCTCCAGGCCATAATAGCTGAAAATTTCTCTAGTCTAGACAACACCAAAGACATAAAGATTCAAGAAGCCCAGAAGGTCCCAAACAGAATTAACCCAGACCTAAAGACACCAAGACATGTCATACTTAGAATGGAAAGGAATAAGGATAAAGAAAGGATCCTCAAGGCTGCAAGAGAAAAACAAAGAGTCACCTACAAAGGAAAACCCATAAGATTAGCAGCAGACTTCTCCATACAAACACTACAGGCCAGAAGAGAATGGCAAGATATCTATCGAGTGCTCAATGAGAAAGGCTTTCAGCCAAGAATACTATATCCTGCTAGATTGTCATTCAGACTAGATGGAAGCATCAAAACCTTCTCAGACAAGCAACAGTTGAAGGAAGCAACCATCACCAAGCCTGCCCTGAAAGAAGTTCTGAAAGGTCTCCTATAAACAACCAGACCACCACAAATAGGACATATGTCAAAACACTCTAAAACTCTACAAGAATGGCGTTAAAATATCTTCAATCTTTGATATCAATAAATGTCAATGGCCTGAATTCACCTATTAAAAGACACAGAGTAGGAAGATGGATCAGAAAACACAACCCAACAATAAGTATTTAGGAATCACTAGACAAAATAAAAGTCAAAGTCTTCAGCATAAAATCTAAGATTACACAATGTGACCCCAACCTCACATCACTAACTCTTCCTGCCCCTTGCACTAGCACTTTGCTTCAGTCATACCTACAACTATCCCTTCAAAATAGGCTCATTATTTTCTTTATTTATTTTTTAGTTTATTTATTGACTAGAGACACAAATCAAGAAAGGAGGAGGAGATAGAGAAGAAGAGAGAAAAAGAGGCAATTGCAACACTACTTCACCATTTGTGAAGCTTTCCCCCTACAGGCTTCAAGCCCTGGGGCTTGAACCTGAGTCCTTGTTCCACCAAGTGTGCCACCATCTGGCTTCTAGGCTCATTCTTTATGAACTCTATGTCTTTCTCCTTTCAGTTCTTCTATCCAAAGTATTCTCCCTTCTATTATCCACTTAGAAATTCCTATTGAGTCTATGGCCATACCACCCTGAACACAACTGATCTCATCTGATCTCAGAAGCTAAGCAGGGTCAGACCTGGTTAGTACTTGAATGGGAGAAATTCCTATTTAATCTTCACATCCAGCTAAGAAGCCACCATCACAATGATGACCACTTTACTCCAAGTCCCTCAAGCCAAGGAAGCATGTCCAGGAGGCAGTTGCTCACCTGTGAGCTCCTGGAAAGAGGTATAGGGTTTCATGTTAAACCTCTTGCGATATTCATTAAAGGGCTGCAGACGCAGCTCTCGTGAGTCCTTGATAACTTCCACAGCCACATGAAGGATGTGATGATTCATGTTTCTACCACCACCAATCTGTCAAGAGATAAGCATAGTTGTGTGAGCCAGGCCACACAGTCTTGTAAAAGAACTTCAGGTCAGGCATCATAGGACAGAGGACACAGCTGAACCTAGTGGCTGCCATCACTGGTCACTATCATGCTTTCTCTGGACTTCCTCTGCCCCCAGACTCAGCTGTCCCATCTTTAAAGTGTAAAATATGCTGGGAGGATCTCTCTAGTGACTTACCATGTCACATTGTTCCTCAACTGTTTGAATTTAGGTGAGGAACTCCAACATCCTGTTAAAAAAAGTTCTGTAACTAGTAGGTTCATTAACTAAGATTCTGCAGTGGAGTGGTCATAATGGCCCGATCTCAGAGCTCAAACAGATAGGAAAGACATTCTAGCTCCGGAAATGAAATTGGAAGGGACAATGTTTTTCTGAGCTAAGTGATAGAAAAAGCATGAACAAGTATTGCTTTGGGGAGAGTAGACACTCAGGGCTTTCCTAAGAAGTTTTTTATTTTATGTTTATTAGTGATTTAATAATGATTAATAAGGCTGTAAGTTAACAGGGGTATAATTCCATAAAGTTCACACCACCTGAGTTTTGTGTCCCATCCCTTCCATTGGAAGCTTCTCTATTCTTTATCCCTCTGGGAGTATGGGTCAAATTCTTTTGGGGTTCAGAAGGTGGAAGGTCTGGCTTCTGTAATCACTTCTCCACTGACCATGGATATTGGCAGGTCAAGCCATACTCCCAGCCTGTTTCTATCTTCTACTTCCACTGGAAACTTCCCTATTGTTTATCTTTCTGGTGATAGGTACCAAAATTCTATTTGGGATGTGAATGTGGGAGTTCTCTCTTCTGTAACTGCTTCTCTGATGGACACAAGCATTGGCAGGTCAATCCATACCCCAGCCTGTTTCTATGTTTCCCTAGTAGAGCTCTGAAGAGGTGAGGTTCCAGTACACACTGGTGAGGTCATCTGCTCAGGGAAGCCAGGATGGAATCATGATAAAATCTGCAACTTGGACAAATTCAGGGACTTCATGCATAAGCTGATGGGGGCTTGGGCTTAGAAGCCTACAACTTACAGGGGCTAAGGCCAGTGGTCTCCAGGGAAGCCCCAGCCACCATATCGCCACTCCCTCCCATTCCAACCCCATCCCACCCCCCATGTTGCCTTCTGCAGTCCCTGCCTATGACCATGCTAAGATGAACCATGTCCCTGTGCTGTGTAGGTTTTTCCAGAAGTCCAACAAACAGCCTGCGGATGCACCTGAAGCAGGTCTGCCAGCCCATATGCTATACCGCACCACCAAGGTACTGACACTGGGCAGGACCCTCTACTGCCTCCCGGTGCTCTGTGTGGCTTCATAGCCCTGCAACAAGTGACCACACACCTTGGACCCTCACCTGCATCATTTCTGTAAATAAAAAAAATGTAACTTGAACAATGGCCTGTTAACATTTGACAAGAGCAGCTTGTGAGCTCCCCCAATGCACGTGCTGTGCACCCAACTCCCCAAGCCCGAGGGGATGTGCTCTGGTAGTGGCTAGGCCCTGGGCTTGGAGCTGAGCACATGAAGCCTGGCCACCTCGAGGTGGCATGTCACCAGGTGTGGCTGCAGCCAGCTGCCCCAAGTTGTGTCCCTCAGGGTAAGTCATTGCATCTTAGACCAGCACCTGCTCTCTGTCGCTTCTGTGACATGCTCGCCTGCACCCTGTATCAATGTTAAGTCCTTTAATTTATCTATTTTTTAAATATTTATTTACTTTCCCTTTTGTTGTCCTTGTTTTTTATTGTTGTAGTTATTATTGTTGTTGTTACTGATGTCATCATTGTTGGATAGGACAGAGAGAAATGGAGAGAGGAGGGGAAGACAGAGTGGGGGAGAGAAAGATAGACACCTGCAGACCTGCTTCACCGCCTGTGAAGCGACTCCCCTGCAGGTGGGGAGCTGGGGGCTCGGACCAGGATCCTTACCATGGTCCTTGAGCTTTCTGCCACGTGCACTTAACCCGCTGCACTACCGCCCAACTCCCAAGTCCTTTAATTTATGATGGATTTTGATTGTGGAAGAAATATGTGAGTGAGAAGAAGAAGAGGAGGACGAGTAAGAAGAAGAATCTGCAATTTTGTGACTGAAAGGCAGTTAAGATGTGAGGCAGGACAAACTGTTCAATAAGCAGGAACCCAAAGGCAGGAATAAAGCAAATGAAATTAGGGTTCTTCATATAGGAAGAAGCTACAAACTCTATTTTAGGTATGTTCCAAGGGGCCCATGGCCTTAGTAATTTTTGTCTGAGTCTGATAGATAACATGCAGGTGAACAAAAATATTGTCTTGAAAAATGGTATCATAGTTGAGGATAGGCCTAGAGAGCTGGATTAGGGCAGAGAGTAGCTCCCAAACATGAGGTAAGTATATAAATACCATTAACTGTTTACTGTACCTATCTGACCTAGGGCCCTGATATATATTCATATTCAATATAGAAGCCTGTGTAACCTCTGAGTCCCTCTCAGCCTGAGCTCACAGTCCATGGTCTCAGCTAATAACATTCTAGGCTCAGACCATAGTACTAAGTACAAATATTTGCTTTAGACTAAATATTTAATCTCTTAGATCTGTAAGATGATCAAACTCTGACAATGGGCATAAATTGTTCAAGGAGCTCTAAAAATATATCTGCATATATAGCTTTTTAAACATCTAAGTCAACTACAACTTTAGGCCAGACAGATCAAGATCATTTGGCCCTATCAGTAAAATATGAAGATGTTCAAATACCACTAAAAGGGCACAAAGTATAGTGAGTTCAAGAATATTACCGTAGATGTAGATTTTACTGTAGATGAGTTCAAGTATATTACTGTAGATAAACCATTGAATTATCATCAGAAACAAACCCCTAACTAACCTGGTTATAATAATAATTAATTATTGATATTCTAGACTCTTTCTAAGACTATTTAAAAAAAAAACCCTTGCATTCTCTTCAAGATCTGCATTTCTCCTAGTCCTGGAACCTCTAGGAATATGCCCATACTTCCTGATATTTCTTCTCTCTGATTCCTTACTGCCATACCACTTCTGTTGACTTCAACCAAATTACTACTGGTGCTGCCATTTCACATCATGCTGCTACTGAATTCCTACTGTGGACTGTAACCAGAGATACCAAGCCTGAGAAGTCAACCTCACAACTCTTCAAACCTGGTAAGATCTTTCCTAACACATGGGACTACCTACATCCACATTAGATGGCATATAATTTAACAAAATCATGGATACTAGATATAGGCTAGGGTTTAGGTTACTGGATACCGGTGTACATGTATCCATAAGCTAGGGGAAATTATATAACTCAAAGTAATAGCACTCAATAGTCTTCAGTAATTAGTCATAGACCTAATAAACCTGGAATCCCAGTTGAGGTGCCTAAAAGGAATCATAAATTCTCCAGTGCTTAAGAGAGAGTTCTGTGTGCATAAAAATAGGTGGGAAAGAAGAAAAACATAAATAGGTGAGAACATACACCTTGAAGCAAAGCTAGAAGATAGTAGAAATCTTGGTGCCTCCACTGTAAAGCTGAGGGGATGGCTACTGTGAGTTGACTTGTGTTCTCCAGAAAGATTTGTTGGGTTTCTAATCCCCCAACATATATAAATGTAGTTTTATTTGGAAATAGATGCAATCAAGTTGAGATGTGGTCATATTTCATAGGAATAAGCTCTAAGCCAATAACTGGTATCCTAACTAAAAAGAAAGAAATAAAAAGAGGGGAAAAATCATGTGAGAATACAGCTTCCACAAGCCAAAGAAAACCAAAGATAGCCAGCAACCACAAGAAACAAAGAGAATGCAAGGCACAAATTCTCCTCTGAAGTCTTCAGAGAGAGCAGGTCTCTGGACAACTTGATTTCAGATTTCTAACCTCCAGAAGTGTTGAAAAAAGTACTTAGTTTGTCAGGGCCCATGCGATAGGGCATATGTACATGTATCCATATGTTAATGGAAAATATATACCTTAAAGAAAAAGTTCACAATAATTTGCAGTGAGTCAATAAATGAAGCAAGAAAGTAGAAAGAACTAAAAAGACACCTTAAAGTACCTAATGAAACACTTTCTACTTAGACCTACATACCCTCCTCACCTACCTCCTATTGCACATCCCTCAATCACTCCAAAGCTAACCTTGTCAGACAAAGTAAGGACTACAAAAGCTGAATAGGGGCAAGAGACTGGCATACTTTAATGATAACTCTTGAGACCACCCCATCAGCTGGGGCCCTAGTCAGGGAATCCTGGGATTCCCACACAGACATGATGGGCCTAGACCTCTAACAGATGCTTCTCTCCATTGTCACTAGTCATCTCCCTCAGGAACAATAAAATGGACCCCTTTGTAGGCCCCTATAGGACCTTGCCCTCAATGTGGATCAACAATGATAGGGTATGTTCCACCCTCCAAAGGGAGGTTGGACAACATACTCTATCTACTATCCAAGGAAGATGAGTCCTGAAATTACTGTAGCCTGGAATGTACCTAGCTGTGTACCACAGAATGTACCATGAAATGCAAGCTCAGACCTACAAGGATGCTGAGGTTACATAGGCTCCTGTGCTGAATATGGATCGCAGATCAAATTGATAGGGTTTGCAGTTAACAATATTTGTATACTTTCCCCCATATTTGGAAGTTACTCTCTTCCCCGATCCAGCTTTCTAGCCCTTTTTCCAACTATGATATCATCTCTCCAGACAATAACCTGGGTCCACCTGCATGCTAGACATCAGGCACAGGCAAAAACTAGTAAAATCATGGACCCCTTGGAATATATCTAAAATAGAGTTAAGAGCTTTTTCTAAAACAAAGACCCCAAATCTTCATCTGCAATATTCTTGCCTTTAGGTTCGTGATTAGTCAACAATTTGTTCTGCTTTATGTCTTAACTATTTTCAGCCAACAGGTTCCAGAT
Organism: Erinaceus europaeus; assembly: GCF_950295315.1. Lineage (NCBI taxonomy): Eukaryota > Metazoa > Chordata > Mammalia > Eulipotyphla > Erinaceidae > Erinaceus > Erinaceus europaeus. Next base: position 93,813,288 of record NC_080171.1, on the reverse strand, counting down.
GCTACCATGATGCCAACCTGATTTCCCTAGGCAGAGGACCCCACCATATGTCTTAGAGCCCTACCTTCCCAGATCCTTGTCCCACTAGGGAAAAAGAGAGACAGGCTTGGAGTATGGATCAACCTGCCAACACCCATGTTCAGCTGAGAAGCAATTATAGAAGCCAGACCTTCCACCTTCTGCCCCACAATGATCCTGGGTCCATGCTCCCAGAGGGATAAAGAACAGGGAACCTATCAAGGGAGGGGGGTAATATATGGAGCTCTGGGGGTGGGCATTGTGTGGAATTGTACCCCTCTTTTCCTATAGTCTTGTCAATGTTTCCATTTTATAAATAAAAATAATAAAAAAAGACAAAAAATACTTAGTTTGTGGCCCTCTGTTTCATTAATCTTAGAAATCCAATGTAGGCGTGCACCAGAGCAAAGGACTCTGAGGAAGGTGGGCAAGGTATGGGATAGAGGGGGAGTATCTTGGTGATGGTAGAGGATCTAGGTTAGGGGAAAGAGTGTCTTACAGACACCTGTCATGGGGAAGAGAGGGGTTGTACCTATGTGGCAACTACACTGTAAACCATCAGCATCCCAAAAAAGTGAAAAAATTAATAGTGATTTTTTTTAAAGGGGGTGGAGTGGGAATCTAATACAAGGACCTTGGACAAATTATTTAAGCTAAAGTTCCACCCAAGCTGGGGAAGATAAAAAGTATTGATTGGGCATGATTGTAACAAAATAAGTGAGATAAAGCAAGTAAACCAATGATCACAGTGCTGGCTCCATGGCACCCCCTCAAGATAACAACCCTATATTGGGAAAGCCTGTCTTACCACTTTTCACATTCTCTTTAATAGTCTGAAAGTCAACACACCTGTCTCCCCTCTGCCTTTTGTCCAATGCAACACCATGAGTTTTTCACACACATCATTATGAAAATGCTTTAGTACTCATCCAGACTCGTACAGACGATTCTATCTGTTCACATCACACAGAGAACAGACATCAGAAACCAGACAGCAGTTGTTCATCACTTTCAGCATATGGTAATCTCAGTCAAATTATAAGGAGGAAACCTAAATCCATATGATGTCTCTGTTTTATCATGGTGAGAAGCAAGGGTGAGGGAGCTGGAACTTACAGTTTAGGAAAAAGTTGTTTAGAAATTGTGGGGATAGGGCTGCCATAACAAAGTGCCAGCAGTTAGGTGGCTTAAACTATAATATCTTTCATCACAGTTCCTGAGGTTAAAAGTTCTAAGGTCAAGGCTAGCAGGAATGGTTTTATCCTTTCTCCTTAATTTATAGATAGCCATCTTCTCCTTGTGTCTTCCCTCTCTGCAAGTCTTTACCCTAATAGGAGACCAATCATATTAGATTAGGGTCCATACAATGACTCCATTAGCCTTAGTTATCTCTTTTCATACTGTATCTCCAAATACAGTCACATGCTGAGACAGTGATGTGTTAGAACTTCATATGAATTTAGTGGTCAAACATAATTCTGTAAGAACAGAGGTCTATGGCCTAATAATGATCTAACTGAGCCTAAACATCTAGAGACCACCTAGAGAAGCTAGCAAACTCCAGGAAGGCAGACACATACAGGACATTTAGGCACCTTCACGTATTATCACCACACCCTGAAGGTCATCCCAGTCCTCAATCTGCCATGCCCTCAACCCTCTGTGCCTTTGCTATGCTGGCCACTTCATTTGGAACACAATCATCCCCTTGCCATTAATACCATGTCTGTCCAGCCTTCCTGTCTGTTCAGACATTGCTTCCTCTCCCATTTTCCCCAGCTCTGGAATCAGAAGTCTCTCTCTGAAGTCCTCAGAATACTGTAGTCCTTCTGGGTGGTGGTTCTCATGCTCTTACAAGACAAAAAGAATCAGAAAAGCTCTAGATACAGCACTATTCTTCCTCTCACTAGGGTGTGATCACCAAAAGGCCAAGGACCTGGGAATCACAATGACGACTCTATCCCCAGCACCTAGACTCATAACTGCTATAGTCCAGTGAACAAAAAAAAAAACAAGGGAAGGAATGAAGGAATGCCCTGTTGGAGGCATACCATTCCCATTTTACAGAAAAGAAAGCTAGGGTTTGGATCCAGGTTGGTTAGATCCCAGAGTCTGTCTGCCCCTGCTGGTGCTCCTAGAGACTTACCCGGCCCGCAATCTGGCGAGAGAAGGAGTCCACCATTGTCTCAACTCCGTAGTCCATCAGCATGGAGGTGTTGAACAAGAATTGTTCATAGCTGTACTCCTGGGAGCCCACCTGGAAAGTCTCAGGCATGAGTGGGTGCCAGTGATACAGCTGGTTAAACTCCATGGAGATGCGATTGCTGTACTGGAACTGGGAACTGAACAGCAGTTCTGGGTCAAACTTGAGCTGCAGGAAATAACCACTCAACTGCTGCACATACTCCTCGATCACTATCTTGATAGTCTCCCCTGGGACAGAGGATGAGGGAAAAAAAATGTCAGCAGCACATTGTAACCAAATGTAACCGAACCATCCAATTTGGGAAGCAGGCCAGTGCATAAAGTGCTGGCCTTTCACTCCTTTTTGTTGATATTGTTGTTTAACTTGATTTGACCCCTTTCGCTTTGTCTTTCTGTAAAATGGGGTAGTACAGTGGAACTTTATGTCCCAGGCGGGACTGATGTCCCAAGACAAGAGGCGCCAGTTACTTCCACATCCCAGAAAGAGACCCAATAAATAAGGTGTGCAATGAAAGTATCCAAATACTTTCCATGTAATCCATGAGTGACCACTATCCACAGCCCTTGAAAATGATGGAGAGACCAGGAGACAGTGCACCTGACTAAGCACCACACGCAAGGACCTGGGTTCAATCACCTGGTCTCGACCTGAAGAAAGGAAACTTCACAAGCAGTGAAATTGTACTGCAGATGCCTCTCTGTCTCTCTCCCTCTCTACCTCCCCCTTCCCTCTCAATTTCTCACTGTCTCTGTCAAAAAGAAAAAAATGAAAAAATATATATTGGAGAAATCACAAAAGATAGGGGAAATGGAAATAAATGTAGCGGAGGGCTCACAGTGTACCAATTACTTTCAGTGGCGGGGGGCGGGCGGCGAGGGGAGCTTCAAAGCAGCTACTCTGTGACTTTGCACAGCAAGAGAGGGACACTAAGGACACAGGACAAATCTGGTCCCAAGTGTATTTCCTGTGTGTCCTTTTAGATGGGAATTCTTCTGAATACATTTTTTTCCTCTTGTCCCCTCAATAACCAGTTACAATGCAAAAACTCAGAGAAGAAATGAATTAAATATTCCATAGAAGAATCAGAATCAGTCCATGAGATAGTAAAAGAGGATAATGTTTTGACTGAGTCATTAGACAAGTTGACTTTTAAGAAACTGATCTGGAGCCACTGGATTTATGAACAGTGGGCCTGGGTTAAATCTTGTCTTGTATCTAAACTGATTAACCCAGGGCCTGGCATATTACATGAAAACCCTCCCCATCTTCACACATCACAGAAATTAATTAATTAATTAATTAATTTAATTAGGGCTGCAGCCCCTCTCACTTCCCTTGTAATGTCTTAAAAGAAGCATGAACTTTGGTGGTTCAAATATCCCTTGCTGAGTAGACCTGAAAAGTTTGTCAGCCTCTCTGAGTCTTAATTCTACAACAACCATCCTACCTGGTTCATATGGAGCTAGTGAGAATTCACTGAAGCCCCAGATGTGCTTCATCACCCGAGTAAGCTGGGCAGGTTCAAGCTATAGTCCTGCCCTCTCTGGTCAAGGTCTCAGCAATTCTTAGACTTTGCAACCAGCTTTTAGTCTACTCATATCCCCAGTGCCTGGCTCTTCTGGAACCAGGGAATCGGGCTATAATTAGAACTAGCTATACCCAGTGGTGCCCAGAGGTGAGAGAAGGTGTTTCTGGTGACTCAGAATAACACAGTCCAGGCAGGGGTGTCAGAGGCCAAAGTGCCAAGCAGGAAACGACCTGACATTTTAGACTGCAGACTCGCCCCCATAAGGGAAACAAAAATATCCTGTCTCAGACTCACCCAGAAGCTACCAAACTCCAGGAAGATGATGCATACAGGGCAGAAGACAAGTATTCTGGAAAGCTAAGCCAGCTAGACTCTGACCCTGCACATTCTAGGAGCATCATCCCATGCATCTGGCAGGGGAAGCATAGTTAATGGGGAAACTGAGACTGGGGTTAGTAATCAAATGCTGAGAGTCATCCAGCTAATAAGAAACCATTATAGCCACCCATTTTTGAAGACCTAGCATACACTAGACCTTCTAAAATATTCATATAGATAATATGAAGAAAAAAAAATATATATATAGGCTTTGTTTGTTTGTTTTACCAGAGCACTGCTCAGCTGTGGCTTATGGTGGTACAAGGGATTGAACCTAGGACTTTGGAGCCTCAGGCATGAGAGTCTCTTTGCATAACCATTATGCTATCTACCCCTGCCCTACATACGTACATGTATATGATATTACATATAATGGGAAATCATTCGTCATCTCAACAAATCCTTACAACCATCATTATCCCCAGTGCTCATATTAGGGAACTGAGGATCACATAAGGAAAGGAAGCCAGCTCAAGACCTCAGAATCAGTCATCAGAAGAACTAGGAGTCTAACCCCAGCTTTCTGTCCCAAGTTCCCCATCCCTGCTTCTCAGGGTGGAGGAGGAAGCTGCAAGGGCTGGGCTAACCGGGAGCTCTCACCGATGAGGATGAGGCGCGCTGTCTGGAAGAGCTGCTCATCGCCCCAGGCAGGGTGCTCCTCCTTCAGCAGGTCGCATACACGGTTGTGCTCACGCAGCCACAGTGTGGCATAGAGCATGAGCCCTGGGAGCAGTCCGAACACCTCCTGGCCCACAGCCATCTGGCTCTGGGGTGGAATGTTCTGTGGGTAGTGCATCAACACAGGGGCTTCTTCCACCGATGGTGGGTACATCTGTCCATCCCGCACCTGTAGGGTGGAGCCTTCTAGTAACCTGGGGGTCGGGCAGAATGCCCACACCCTCCCACCCCTATTCGAATGGCCCTGGATCATGCAGAATGGCTACCCATGCTTCCTCCCTCCTTCTGCTTCTGAAATATTTCTTGACTTATTTATTTATTATTATTATTATTATTAATTCTTGAACTATTTCCTGAAATATTCTGCTTCTGAAATATTTCTTGAAAAGGATCCCTTTCTCTCCTCCTCCTAGCACCACCCTCTTCCAACTAACCTTCACCTCCCCCAAACTGTCTCATAAGTGACCCCCTGCAGTCTCTCCTGCCCCCTCATAGTGCCCTGAAGCCCAAGACATCCCTTAAAAATCCCATGTCTATGGGCCCCCATGGACTATACCTAAAATAGACTTCCTTGCTATTTCCAAAATGGAGACCCCAAATCTCATCTGCTATATTCTTAGGTTCATGATTATTAAATAATTTGTTCTGCTTGCTATCTTACTGATTTTCAGCCAAGTTGCAGATGCTACCATGACACCAATTTGACTTCCCTGAGCAGGTGAACTCATCACTGTCCTGAAACCACCCTTCTCCAGAGCCCTGCCCCCAGCAGGGAAAGATAGAAACAGGCTGAAAGTATGAATCGACCTGTCAAAGCCTATGTGCAGCGGAGAAGCAATTAAAGAAGCCAGACCTTCCACTTTTTGTACCCCATAATGATCCTGGGTCCACACTCCCAGAGGGATAGAGAAGAGGAAAGCTTCCAATGGAGATGATGGGATATGGAATGCTGGTGGTGGGAATTGTGTGGAATTGTACCCCTCTTATCCTACGGTCTTGTGGATCATTATTAAATCAATAAAAATAAATAAATAAGCATAAATAAATAAATGTCCATGTCTAGCAACACACTCTGACTTAAAGCTTCTCAAGTCCTTTCTACCCTTGAAAGAAATCAGAAATCCTTAACACAACACTCATAGGACTTTCCATCTTAACTTGAAATCATATAGGACTCTAATATCTTTTCTTTTTTTTAATTTTTATTTATAAAATGGAAATATTGATAAGACCATAGGATAAGATCTTTTCTACTCAAGCTGCTTTCCTACCTGGATCTGCACAGGCTCACCTGGAAAGCTCTTTCCCCCACTTGCCTCCCTAACTCCTTGCCCCTCATGCAATGCTTAGTTTATCAGTCTTCCTAAGGAAGCCTTCCCTGTCTCTGAATGGTCTAGTATCTATCTTCTCCCTGGTGGTGCTTGTCACAAAAGTGATTTATTATAAGACAGTTGTTTCATCCATTCAGTAAACAGTCACACAAGGACACACCATATACCAAGTACTATTCTTGGCCCTAAAGAATCAGCATTGAACTTTGTGTTTTGGTTTCTGTTTGTTTGGATCTGTGTAGTCCATTACTGTAGCTAACAGTCTCCTGTTGCCTCCGAGCCCTAGAAATGTAGCTGTGGCAAATGAAGAAGTGAATTTTTTTATTTTATTTAATTTATAATTTAATTCTAAAGGGGCATCAGAGGTGGGTCAGTGATGGAGTACATTCCTTACACACATAAGGTTATGAATTGCATCTTTGGCACTAAAGGAAAAAAAAAGTTAAACTGTGATACTCCAGCCACTAACACCCCCTTAAATATTCTTAAAAGTACCTAGGCATGTGGTTCTCCTTTTTTTTTTTATCTATGAATTTTTGAAACTTAAGTACAAATTAGGTATCTTCAATCAAAATTTGGTATCCAAGACTGGAGAGACAGCAAAATTGTTATGCAAATTACTTTCATGCCTCAGGCTCTGAGCTCCCAGTTTCAATCTCCAGAATTACCATAAACCTGAGGTGAGCAGTGACCTGGCAAAAAGAAAAAAAAAAAAAACTGAAAATATCTAGGAGGTCTAGTCTATCCATCTCTTCCATTCTTTGATTAACTCTTGTTTCTTTGTTGATTCTCTGCTTTGTTGATCTGGCTAAGTGGGGTTTACAGTTTACAATATTTACACACTCTCCTCATACTTGGGAGCTACTCTCTTCCCTGATCCAGCTTTCTAGCCCTTTTTCCAACTATGACACCATCTCCCCAGATAGTAACCTGGGTCCACCTGCATGCTAGACATCAGGCACAGGCAAAAACTAGTAAAATCATGGACCCCTTGGAATATACCTAAAATAGACCTAACAGCTTTTTCCAAAACAAAGACCCCAAATCTTTATCTGCAATATTCTTGCCTTTAGGTTCATGATTAGTTACCACTTTGTTCTGCTTTATATCTTAACTCTTTTTCAGCCACCAGGTTCCAGATGCTACCATGCTGCCAACCTGATACCCCACCAATGTGTCCTGGAGCCCCACTTCCACAGATCCCTGCCCAACTAGGGAAAGAAAGAGACAGACTGGGAGGATGGATCAACCTGCTAACGTCCATGTTCAGTGGGGAAGCAATTACAGAAGCCAGACCTTCTACCTTCTGCACCCCATAATAATCCTGGGTCCATACTCTCAGAGGGCTAAAGAATAGGAAAGCTATCAAGGGAGGTGATGGGATACAGAGTTCTAGTGGTGGGGACTGTGTGGAAATGTACCCCTCTTATCCTATAGTCTTGTCAATATTTCCATTTTATAAATAAAAATTATATTTTAAAAAAAGTAGAGGAAGAAAGAAAGATTCTACATCCTCCCAAAGGCTAGAAGGTAGCTCAGGATGTAACACATCATATTCGTGAGACCTTCAATTTGATCTTCAGTACACTCAAAAAAATTAGCACCCAAGTTGAGATGTACTGTGTGTAAAACATCAACCATGTTTCTATCTCACATTTAAAAATAATAATGTGAGGTGTTTACTAATAGTTTTATCAATTATGTGTCAAAATGATAAAATCCTGGATATTTGGAGCTATGTAAAATAAATTATTGAGAAAGGGAAGATACACAATCACTGTCATTATGTGTGCCAAGTCCAGGACCTCACACATACAACACAAGTAAGTGCTCTACTGCTGAGACAGCAACCCTGGCCCTAAAATATATTATCAAAATCAGTTTCAGTTCTTTCTTTTTATCTTTTTAACATGGCCACTAGAAATATTTTAATTATCTCTGACTCACACTACATCTCCAGTGGGCAGAGGATGGATAGTGATGCACCTGACAGAGCACAAGCATTACCATGGGCAAGGGGTTCAAGCTCTAGGTTTCCACCTGCAGGAGGAAAAGCTTCATGAGCAGTAAGGTGGTACTGCAGGTGTCTGTTTATCTATCTATCTATCTATTTATCTACCCATCTCCCCCTCCTCTCTCTATTTTGCTCTATCCTATGAAAGATAGATGGGGTGGGGAGAGAGAAAGGTAGAAAGGGAAAGGAAGGAAGGAAGAAAGGAAGGAAGGAAGGAAGGAAGGAAGGAAGGAAGGAAGGAAGGAAGGAAGGAAGGAAGGTTGGAAGGAGAAAGGGAAAAGCATAGCTTCTGGGAGCAGTGGATTCATCATGAAGCAAGCCCAAGCAATAATCCTGGTGTTAATTAAAAAAATTTAATTTAAAAAAATTTCAAATGGACAGCACAACTTTGGGCTGAAAGTCCTTGTGGAACTAGTAGTCTCATGAACAGTATCTATAGATAGGTTATGAGCTCCCTGAGAGCAGGGCCCATAATTGCTACTGTCCTGGCTCAGTGACATGTGCCAGGCACATCACAGTGCCCAGTTGGTGGGAAAAATAAGTGAATAAATGCAAACTAGAAATGTCCTTTCCCTCTTCTACTGAGCCCCAAATCCACCTCCCAAGAGGAGACAAGAGGTCTTGACTTCTCCTTGTCTGCTTCTCTCACCTGATACCTTCTCCCGAGGCTTACCTTCTCTCTTCCTCAATGACCCCCTTAGGACATCACTTATGCTCCCTGGCAGTCCCCACCAGAAAAGATCAAAGATGACCCCTTCCCACTGCACCCTCCCCAGGCCCAGCACTACCTGGTACTTGAGTTTCCCATCCTTAAAGAGCCGCAGCTGATACTGACGTTCCAGATTGTCTCCATAAATGTGGCCAAGATCTACCTGAGGAGGAAGAGGGTCAACTCAGACCACCAGGTCCTGCCATACAAGTGACAACCTGCATGGACCCAGTCACCATCAAAGAAGTCCTGACACCCACCCTCAACCTACTCACCCCATGGGCTAAGGCCTTGGTGAAACCAGGACCCATCTTGCCAGATGTTTTGAAGAATTGGTGGGTGAAGTGTTGTGCAAAGAAGGCAAACATGAGGTTGGTGCCTTGGGGGTCAGGTATAAACTTTCTCCTGAGCAGGAAGAGTTGTCCCAGGAGCTGGGCATCTGGCAGCTGCTTTTTCCCTGGTTGAGAAGGTAGGAAAAGTCAGTAGCTGCTTCTGGTCTGCATCTTCTAGGCTCACAGACCAAAACACTCAAATCATAAAGCCCAGACTAGCCTCAAGAGAACCATCTCTCTCCCACCAGATGCCACCTACTTGTACCTTCACTAGTAAAACATCTTAAAAGTATATTAGAAAGTAGGATAGTAACTATAATTTGTCTTAAAATATTCCATTAAAAATAAAGTGAAAGGTCTGGGAGGTGGCACAGTGGATAAGACATTAGACTCTCAAGCATGAGGTCCTAAATTCAATCCCCAGCAGCACATGTACCAGAGTGATGTCTGGTTCTTTCTCTTGCTCCTATCATTTCTCATGAATCAATAAATAAAATCTAAATATATATATATATAAATCAATAAATAAAAAATAATAATAAAGTGAGACATTACCAAGTACAAGGACCCAGGTTCAAGCCCTTGGTCCCCACCTGCAAGGCAGACACTTCACAAGCAGCGAAGCAGGTCTGTAGGTTTCTCTCTTTCCCTCTCCCCCTCTGTCTACCCTCCCCGCTCTGGATGTCTCTCTGTCCTATCCAAAATAAAATAAATATTTAAAAAATTAAAATAAGGTGGAAAGCTGGGGACATGACTCAACAAATACAGTTCAGAGCTTGAAAGTCCGAGGTCCTTAGTTTGATCCTCAGCATTGTATATGCCAGATTGATGCTCTGTTGTGACCCCAATAGGAGTTTGGGACAAGTGAGGACATCAGTTAGAGGAGGAAACACAGAGGGGAATGCATAAAAAGAGGGGCTCAGAGGAGGTCACCTTCACCTCAGCACACTCCCATTGGTTTGGATTTCAGACTTATCTTCACACATGGTGTCTTGGGTGGTTTGACAGCAGATTTTAGACTTTGCCTGTTCTCTTGACTAGAATAATTTCTTCATGATTATTGTGACTTTCTAAATAAATCCCTTTCTTGGTTTAATCTTGTTTTTAATGTTATTTATTTATTTATTTTCCTTTTTGTTGACCTTGTTGTTGTAGTTGTTATTATTGTTACTGATATTGTCATTGTTAGATAGGACAGAGAGAAATGGAGAGAGGAGGGGAAGACAGAGAGGGGGAGAGAAAGGTAAGACACCTGCAGACTGCTTCACCGCCTGTGAAGCGACTCCCCTATATGTGGGGAGCCGGGGGCTCAAACCGGGATCCTTATGCCGGTCTTTGTCTTAGCGCCATGAGCTTAAGATGCTGCGCTACCACCCAACTCCCTATTGGTTTAATCTTAAATGGGCCTATGTGTTCTCGCTATAATGCTCTACTTCTCTCTCCCCACTCAGTCTGTCATTAATAAATAATTTTTAAATGTTCTTTTTTATTTATGAATTTTTTAATTAATTCCTTTTTGTTGCCCTTGTTGTTTATTGTTGTAGTTATTACTGTTATTGATGTTAATTAATTCCTTTTGTTGCCCTTGTTGTTTATTGTTGTAGTTATTACTGTTATTGATGTATTGATGTCATTGTTGTTGGATAGGACAGAGAGAAATGGAGAGAGGAGGTGAAGACAGAGAGGGGGAGAGAAAGACAGACACCTACAGACCTGCTTCACCGCTTGTGAAGCGACTCCCCTGTAGGTGGGGGGGGGACGGCTCGAACTGGGGTCCTTCCACAAGTCCTTGCGCTTTGTGTGCCACGTGCGCTTAACCCGCTGCGCTACCACCTGACTCCCTAAAAAAATCTATCTCCTGTGCATGCAACCCTCCTCCATATATTTAATCAGTCCAAAGCAGTGAAGCACCAGTGGTAACAAAAAAATGATAAAAATAAAATTAAAATGAAGATTATTGGCAAATTGTGGCCATGTCTTAAAACCAGAAACTGGAGACATAGGAGCATACTCTCAAATTTCATGTAAATTTAGCCAGCAATAGACAAGGAGACTCCTGTCCATGGGAACAAGGTAGCCTGTGTTTGGGACTTGTTATGCTTTGTACCAAGGGAAGTCATTCCATGTCTCTGATTGTCTCATCTGTAAAATAGGACAAATGCTGCCTATTTCATGCAGTAGATTTGAAGAGCTAATGTAAGCAAAAAGTGGTCAGTGGAATTCTATATAAAGAAGTCAAGACATTTCATTTTCTAGTCAATATTTTAGACTTTGCCAGCACAGAATCTCTGCTACATCTGTTCAGTATTGCTGCTGTAGCAAGGAAGTAACCATTGGGGCTGAATGGTGATGCACCCGGTTGTGTGCACACATTACACTAGGACCTGAGATCAAGAACCCCTCCCAGTCCCCACCTACAAGGGTGAAGCCTCAAGAGTGTTGAAGCAGGGCTGCAGGTGTCTCTCTTTCCTTTCTATCTCCTTCTCCACTCTCAATTTCTCTCTGCTCTGTTAAAATAAAAAAAAAAAGGAGGGGTGGAAATGGCCTCTAGGAGTGGTGGATTTGTCATGTGGGCATCAAGCCCCAGTGATATCACTGGTGGCAATAAAAAAAAAATAAAAAGAAAGGAAGGAAGGAAGAATGAAAGGAAGGAAGGAATAAAGGAAGGAAGGTAACCATTGATAATAAACAAAAATAAAAAAATGAGCTCCCTGGACAATCCCACCAATGTGTCCTGGAGCTCCACTTCCCCAAAGCCCCACCCCACTAAGGAAAGAGAGAGGTAGGCTGAGAGTATGGATCGACCTGTCAATGCCCATGTTCAGCAGAGAAGCAATTACAGAAGCCAGACCTTCCACCTTCTGCATCCCACAATGACCTTGGGTCCATACTCCCAGAGGGTTAAAGAATGGGAAAGCTATCAGGGGAGGGGATGGGATATGGAGCTCTGGTGGTGGGAATTGTGTGGAGTTGTACCCTTCTATGGTTTTGTCAATGTTTCCTTTTTATAAAAAAAAAAAAAAAAAATTAAAAGAAGAAAAAAAAATGACCCTGCCTATGTTTCCATAAATCTTTTTTTATGAAAACAGATTGTGGGCAGGATTCAGCCTATGTTTAACAATTGGCGAACCTGTTTTATTATAATAATCTTTCAGTATTGGAGTAATGACAAGTCATTGTCTTAAAGCAGGCATTTGTTATCATGAGAATAAATATTATAGACCTTCTCTAATAATATAAGATCATTATTAGGTAGTCAGGTGAACTGATTTCACAAAAGAAAAAAAATGAGTTTTTTTATGTTCTAGTAAAAGCAATCTTTCACAATACCTTATGTGAAGACTGACATTGAAAATTCAAAGTCAACAGCATCTCTTTCCATTGAGATGGACTAATACAGTTTTCTCCATAACCTGGGGCCATCACTGAAACTGACTCTGAGTAAGGACTGGCTCCAGCCAAGTCCTGGCAGTATTCAAAAGTTCTGGGAGAACTTTTGATCATGACAGCATGATTATGTTTTGGTAAAAGTGGCTGCACATATAATTGCAAGCCATCAGAGTAGAGAACTAAAGGGTGAAATAAGAGGATCAATAGATATACAGGATTCTGACTCTATAAACGCACACAGGACCAGTGAGCCACAGCAATACCATGTGACAGGAACTAAAGCAACAACAATGGTAAAAACTGATACCCTCTCTCTGCTCTTGAAGCTGAATTGGTGGCACTGATGAGTAAGCCTTATTTCCAGGTTTTTGGACAATAGAAAGTGAAGTGGCAGGTCCAGCTAGTGGTGCACCTGGTTGAGTACACATGTTACATTGTATAAGGACCCAGGTTCAAGCCCCAAAGCCCCACCTTCGGGGGAAGTTTTTTCGAGTGGTGAAGCAGTGCTGCAGGTATTTCTCTTTCTCTTTCCCTGTCTATCTCCCCCGACCCTCCTGGTTTCTGGCTGTCTGTATACAACAAATAAAGATAATTAAAAAATTCAAAAAAATAAATAAAATAAAAACTTGGAAGAAAAAAAAAAGGAAATAGCAAGAAGGCCTTAGGAGTTAGAGCTCTACTAAGGAAACCAAGTGGGAACTTGGGCAACAGAAAAGAAAGAAAGAAAGGGAGAGAGAAATTAGAGATAAATTTTTTTAAAAAAAGAAAGAAAAGACCCTGACTTTTTTGTATAACCTTTACTGAAAAAGCATATCAAGCTATTTCCATCAGCAGAGACCCAAGCACAAAGTTAGTATCCAATCAACCGTATACAGACTGCCTACATTTCAATGTTCTGTTGTTGTTGTTGTTATTGGGGTTTTTTGGGGGGGGGCACAGTCCCTTGCATGTGTGACTACTACCAGGATGACTTTTCTTTATTTTCATTTCATGTGTATAGAGGGGAGAAAACATCACAACACCAGAAGTTCCCCTATACTCTGACACTTTTATATAGTGCTGGACCTCAAACCTGGACCACAAATAAGGGAAGGCATGCCCCCTATTCAGTGAACTATCTTCTGACCCCTTCATCTCAATTTTTTTCCCTTTTGTTGCCCTTGTTGTTATATTATTGTTGTAGTTATTGTTGTTATTGATGTCATCCTTGTTGGATAGGACAGAGAGAAATGGAAAGGGGAGGGGAAGACAGAGAGGAGGAGAGAAAGATAGAAACCTGCAGACCTGCTTCACCACTTGTGAAGCGACTCCTCTGCAGGTGGGGAGCCGGGGCTCGAACCCGGATCCTTACGCCAGTTTTTGCTCTTCGAGTCACACGCACTTAGCCCGCTGCACTACTGCCCGACCCCCTTCATCTCAATTTTTAAGTCACCCCTATCACATCAGGATTCCATCCATTCAGGAGACAAGGTTCAGTTAAAGCAGCACCTGGAAATACGGAAACATTAACGTGACTGCTACTAACTCCCTAGGTTACCTCAGACAAGATCCTTCCCCACCATCTCTTCACTCCCCAGTCCTGTCCTCACTCCTGAATGTGTCATATGCCTTGCCGTGGTCCACTCATCTGTGTAATGGGTCAGTAATTGCTCTTCTAGGGCCAGGACGGTATTTCATCAGGTAAAAAAACATGCCTTCCATGTATGAGACCCTGGGTTTGATTCCCAGCACCACATGAGAGCACTGAGGACAGAGACAAGTAGAACTCCACAGATGGTGAAGTAATGCTTTCCAGCCCCACTCCTCATAAAAATAATAATAAAAAAATAAGAAAATTTAAAATTGAGCCAAGGTAGCCCAGCAATAGAGCACACAAGGTCCTGGGTTTGTTCCCCAATCCCATTTTTTTTAAAAATGGATGGATGGAGTCTGGGTGGTGGTGCACCTGGTTGTGTGTACACATTACCATGTACAAGGTCCCAGGTTTAAGCCCCCAGTCCCCACTTACAGGGAGAAAGCTTCACAAGTGATGAGACAGTGCTGCAAGTGTCTCTCTTTCTCTCTCCCTCTTTTAATTTCTCTCTGTCTTTATCCAATAAAAATAAAATATTAAAATGAATTAATTAATGCTCTCCCAAAGAAGAGAACTGGACATCTCCTGTGACCTTCAAGGTTCATTACCTTTGGTTCCCATGGGTGTAGGGCAGTCTTGGGGCACAGAAGGCAGAATCCGAGTGTAATAGCTCAGGTTGGAGAAGGACTCCCAGCTGATGTAGTCATGCGCTAGGTTGTAGGTGGGGGGGCTGGGAATAAGTTTGGAACGTGCTGTAGAGGGCAAAAAGAATGGTGACCAAGAAGTTCCCACCCCCAGTTACTCCACTTTCCCTCCTCCTCTTGGTCTGGACTTGTTTTATCTGGCACCATGTTCTCCCCACCCACTGCCCTTATCAGATACCAGGAATTCCAAAAACTGATAGAGTGTCTCGCTCCCCCAGATAGCGGGAGGGCCCCCACACACTCACCTGTGAGTACCAACCGCATGAGCATGTCACGGATAAAAGTGGCATTGATAAACTCCCAGAGCCAACGCCCATGGGTGAGCATAAAATGGAGGGAAGAGGGACTGGGCCGCAGTGAATCTCGAAGCCAGGTCCATAGCTCAGCTGCAGGGGCATGGAAGCTACTCAGAGTCAGGCCTTGGTGGCAGAACCAGAAGTAGCCAGACTGGAAGATGGGAGCCAAAGGAGAGGACCAGGATAGACCATCTTAGAAACAGATGGGGAAGGTGGGAATAGCAGGAACATGTGATGGAACCTAGAGAGTGATGACACACTCTGGCCAGAGCTAGAACTGAGGGCAGGCAACAGAGCCAGGGAATGGGACCAGGTTGGGCCATAAGCAGCCACTAGAGGGCCCAGATCCAGGGAGAGAGGTGCAGCTTAATTTCTGTAAGATCAGGGAGAATGCGAACTGTCAAAATCAGGCAAGGTCCAGGGCCATGGTCACAGGCAAGGGAAGGAAGTGGGGCGGGGGGGGGGGGGTCTCAGAGGAACACAAGGGAGCAGGAGGGACCCAGGAAAGAGTACTGGGGGTTGGAAGCCAGCTCACGGACGGTGCAGTTGGGGCCCGAATAGCCCGTGTGGGTGCAGTCACACTGGTATCTGTCTAGGCCGAAGCGGACACAGATGCCCTGGTGCTGGCATGGATAGTCACAACAGGGGTTCACTGTGGGTGAGAAACAGACATCAGACATCACTGTAGGGTGATCTCTCTAACCTCATCCTGTCCTCCATGGGGGATCCATGGGAGTCAGGGAACAGATGCAAATCACAGCCAGACCTCACTGGACTTGAGTGTTCCCCTAGGGGCCTTGTTCTGTTTTTCCATAGATCTGAACAGAAAGCCCCCATCCTGCTGCTTTCAGTCTACACTACATCTCCAGTCCAGTCCATATCAGCCCCCAGGGGAAGAACCCTCTCTCTCCCAGCTGCCAGACCCCAGGTTATAACACTAAAGCTAGGAAACAGATGATAAGACACTGCAGCCACAGATCTCCAGTGCTCACTTCCTGCCAAGTCAGACAGCACTGAGAGAAGGGTTTGTGGGGTTCAGCGAGAGGACAAGAGTGAGGGTTTCTTTCAGACCCCACAATCTGAACATCTAGACAGGAACATGTGATGGTCCACTACTGCACTGTTTCAGTGGCAAGGAGAAAAGAGTAGTTGCAGACAGGGGAAACTGAGACTGTAAGAGGGGCAAGTCATGGAGCAAAGTCTTTCCCCCGCACCCCACCTAGATCTACTGTTCAGCCCTTCACTTCAGCACCCACCCCAACAGACTCAGCATTCAATACAAAGAAAGAAGCTTTTGAGAACCAGGGAGCCAGAATGGGTTTGAGGGGAGTCTCAGCTGTTTCAGCCCCCACTGTTAAGGTCAGGTTTAGCCTGTGTCAAGGAGAACAAGTCTAGGCTCTGAGATCAGGACAATAAGGAGCCAGACAACTGGAGAAATGGGATAGGGAGAATCCCCATAGAGGGGAAATGGTACCTTGCCATCAGCCCTCCTGAGTCCTGGAGAAACCCCTACAAGGAAGTTCTTTTTGGTGTCTTAACCAGAGATCCTGGCCCCAGTCCTCTACACAAATCAACTGATTCAGTGATCCTTTCACAGTAAAGTTAAAGATTTCTCACAGTCCATCCCCTGCTTGGCATAGGAAATTATTTACCTCATAAACAGATAGAGGCTTGGCCAAGGACATAAAATAGAGCAAGGTCTCCTTTGGACTCAAGACATCTGGCTCCTGGCCATTTTCCACCCCTAGACAGAAAATGCCAGGGTGGGCTCGGGTGGTGACCTGGTTGAGTGCACATGTTATAGTGTGCAAGGACCTGGGTTCGAGACCCCGGTCTCCACCTGCAGAGGGAAAGCTTCATGAGTGGTGAAGCAGGACTGCAGGTGTCTCTCTGTCTCTCTTCCTATCTCCCCATTCCTCTCAATTTCTGACTGTCTCTATCCAAGAAAAATAAAGATAATTTAAAAAAAATTTTAAGGAAATGCCAGGCATTAAAATGCCTTTAATTTTTTTAAAGGAAATGGGGAGGTGGTTCAGTTGGCAGAGTGTATGTCTTGATTGCATGAGACTCTGAGCTCAATTTCAGATGCTGAATACATGCAGTGCTTCCCTCTCTGTCATGCTATCAACCTTTTATTTCATAAGAAATAAATCAGTCTTTTTAAAAAGTGTGATACTTAATTATTTTAATGTTAGGACCACCATACCCCCCATAAGCATATTTTCTTTTCTTTCTTCTTCTCCCCCTCCTCCTTCTTAGCATATTTTCTTAATTGGGCCCAAAGCTGGCACTATAAGCAACTCCTACTCTTTGTGATTCCGAAGGGTAACAAAAGGAGGGAGAAGCCAGAGGGTTGCATCAAGGTGCTGTGATCAGAGGGCATCCCTCCATTGGTGGGAGGGTAGGGAATGGGGCAGCGGGGCTGTCTACAATGCAAACAAGAAGAGATTCACAAAAGTCATGCAAATAGTTTTGCTTAAGCCAGGGTGCTTCCCCATGCAAATAGTTTTGCTTAAGCCAGGGTGCCTTCAGATGGTCTCACAATGGCATCTTTGTGACCCCAGCAGGGGTGTGGGGAGGAGGAGTCAACGGGAAGAAGGTTGGACTGAAAGGCCTTATCAGAAAGGCACAGGCGGATCCACTGGCAGGACCCAAGGCAGGGGCCTGGCACAATCAGCCTTCCTCTCCTGCAAACACAGACCCAGAAATGCCAAGGAAACCCGGTTACTCAGGGGTCTGGAACTCTGCTCCTGCTCACTATCTACCCTTCCAATTCATTCTGTAGCAACCTCCACTCTTAGGCCCAAAGGCAAAGGCTCTTCTCCTGCCAAATCTACCTGTTGCTCTCCATTGAATCCATGAATTCCCTCCACCAGAAGTCTTCCCTCACCCAGACTAAGTATCCCTCACCCAGACTCTGGGTTCCAATTGCCCTGCTCAGCAAACTGTAAGACTTGTGAAAACTATGCTGGTTATCTTTGGGAGGAAAGAGGGTGAGGATACAGAACTTTTGGTGGTGGGCGTGGTGTGGAACTATACATTATAATCTTACAAGCTTGTACCACAGTATTAGTAACAAATAAAAATTATTTTAAAATTAAAAATTGTTCTGCTCCACATAAACCACCATTCCCATAGCTAGAGAAATAGCACAGTCCACGATGGCACCAACATGCATAGCTGTGGGCCCAGAGTGCTAAGCAGTACTATGGTCCACTCTCTCTTTTTCCCTCCTCTCTCATTCTCCCTGTCTCTCTCATAAGTAAGTTGTGTGTGTGAGAGAGAGAGAGAGAGAGAGAGAGAGAGTCCGGCAGTAGCGCAGCAGGTTAAGCACAAGTGGTTCAAAGCACAAGGACCAACAGGGTAAGGAACCCGGTTTGAGCCCCTGGCTCCCCACCTGAAAGGGAGTCGATTCACAGGTGGTGAAGCAGGTCTGTGAGTGTATATCTTTCTCTTCCCCTCTCTGTCTTTCCCTTCTTTCTCCATTTCTCTCTTTCCTATCCAACAACGATGACAACAACAAAAATAACTACAACAATAAAAAACAAGGGTAACAAAAGGGAAAATAAATATAAAAAAATTAAAAAGAGAGAGAGAAGAGGAAGGAGAAGAAGAAAAAGAAAGAATGAATGAATGAAAGAAAGAGGGGAAAGAAGAAAAAGGAAGGAAGGAAGGCAGGAGGGAGGGAGGGAGGAAGGAGGGAGGGAGGGAGGAAGGAAGGAAGGAAGGAAGGAGGAAAGAAGGATGGAGGGACGGAGGGAGGGAGGAAGGAAGGAAGGAGGAAGGGAGGAAGGGAGGAAGGAAGGAAGGAAGGAAGGAAGGAAGGAAGGAAGGAAAAGAAAAGCCTACCCCTACACCTGCCAGCCAGGAGACACTTTAGCATGCACAAGGATCAGGGTCCAAACCCCCAGCGACCATATAGGAGTACAAGTACAATGTAAGTTTCACAAACAGAAGCGAAGTGCTATGCCCCTCTCTGTCTCTCATCCCCTATCTGGAAAAAAAAGAAAGAAAAAAAAAAACCGGGGTGGGGGGAGAAAGAGGTCCATTGGCAGCAATGGAATCATGCAGCCACGCCGCCAGCGGAAGTGAGGCGGGGAGAATTGTGGTAGTAATAAGGATTTTTGTTTTAGACGTTGAGGGAAGGAGAGAGAGATGACCACACCTTTCTTCCCCACTCCCCCCCACAGGCTGTGCACACCTCGGAGGATCACCCAGGGATTTAACCACCACCACCACCACCCCAAGATCCAGATGGAGCGGCCAGAGCTCAACAAATGTTTGTGGTAGTAATCAAATGAACGGAGGAAATTGGCCACCCCCAGCTTGGCCAGAGATCATTCTGTCTCCATCTCCCTCCCTCACCCCGGCCCCCCCACACACACACCCCTTCGGAGCTGGCTACACCCAAGTCCGACTTTGCTTCCTGCTGCGGCCCGTGACTTGGGCCCTGCAGGCAGCTCCGTAACTCTGCCCCCGCTCGCTCCGTAACACTGCCCCCGCTCCCCCCCAGCGCGCAGAAACTCCAGCTACGCCCTCTCCGCTGCACGGTTTAGAGGAACACAGGCCCCTCCCTCCCAGACCTGCGGTCCAACTTTCCCACCCTCCTCCTCCCGGATCTTTCCATAAACACCAGCTCTTCCCCTCAGTTACAAGGCGGAAAAGTTCTCCCTAGCAAGAACAACCGCTGCTGGGACCACAGGGTGTGGATGTAGGCTGAGAAGAGATTGGGTCCCGCGTCCCTTGGGGTGAGCCTGACCCCAGCTCGACGGTCAAGGTCAGCGGGAAGCCAGTGTTCACCGCACTACCTAGTGTATGCACTCCTTTATCTGCTCTGCTCTGGCTAGGAAGGTATCCTGAATACAGGTGACTGGGCCAAGCCCCACTGTTTAGATGCTGAAGAGACAAAACTTGAATTCTCTTCCCCTCCAGTAAGGGACAAGACCTAGATTTGAGGAAGGGGGGGGGAGGAAAGGAGGGACGCTCTAATCCACAGGAGGGCCAAGTGAGGTAAGTTTGTCCATCCTTCCTTCTAAGTGGACCCAGAAATCCTGAATGAATCAAACCAGGACCTCAGAAGGCTTGCCAGCTCCTGCTGGCATTCAGTCTGGGATTCAGTCCCGAAGGAGTTCTTCCTACAGTCTGTCTACCTTTTAAGGCCAGCCCAGTTCTTTGCTTTGTGGCAGATGCCCTGCATAAAATGCCACCTAGAAAGAAAACTGGGAGCTGGGCATTGACAGCCCGTTGAGCGTACACATTACCACATGCAAGGACCTAGGTCCAAGCCCTGGTCTCCACCTGCAGTGGAGAAAGTTTCACAAGCAGTAAAGCAATGCTGCAGTTGTCTATCTCCCTAAAAGAAAGAGAGAGGAGAGATGGGGGGAGGGGCTTGGAAGATGCAGTACTAAGCCTAGTGCCTCTTGATCTCCCACAACCAGAAATACCAAGAAACCTCTGGAAACTCCCTATAGCTGGCCCTGGCACCCGACATCTGATCCCTCCCACTCAGGACACTGTTAACATAGCTACTTCATTCACCTGCCCTGAGCCTGGCACCAAGTCAGTGCTGAGAGAAGATGTAACAAGGTGACTACACTTCCCTGGCTGTGTGTGTGTCTTGGATAAGTCCCTTCCTTTTACTTGGTCTTGTGTTGCTGAATATTCCAGAAGTGGAATGAGTAACAAGGATGCTAAAGAAATCTCCTCAGCATCAGAAACTTTCTAATAATATATTTATTACTTAGGCCTAAACACCCTCCTCCTCTACCTTTTCCTTCACTTCCCTCAATCACTCAATCTACTCAACTATAGAAAAGAAAGTCAGAAATATTTTTCCATCTTTTGTAATCTCTTCTGACAGAGCATCACCATTAGTGTTACCCCTTGATAAGCTTTAGAAGAAACACTATACAACTGGCCAAGAGTTATACTGTCAAAAACTATATATCAAGTAAAGAATAATTATTGTCTCAGCGACCTTTATTAAATCATTAAATTAAAGCGACCTTTATTAAAATCATCACACAAGTAAATGCAGAAAAACTTAAGGCTAAAGTAAGATCCCACTAAAATCCTAAGTCTAGTTTCTTCTTAACTTGAGGCTAGATCTCATAAACCTAATACTAGTTTGGATACAGTAAATGGCACTCAGTGCTTTAACAACTGAAAGAAAGTCTAAGCTTGTCAGAAGGGACTACAAAAGCTGGATAAGGGCAAGACACTGGCTCACTTAATGATGGCCTTCTTGGCCACTATCATCACCCAGGGTCCTAAATAGGGAATCCTTGGTCTACCCCACAGATAACATAGGCCTACACCTCTGATAGATCCCTCTCTCTACCATCACAGGTCACACCCATTGGGAACATTATTATAAGCCTTTTTGTAGGCTTCTTCAGAACTATACACTCACTATGAACTAGCAATGGTAGAACTGTCCCACTCTACAAAGGGAGGCTGGGTCATCCTACCCTTGACACTGGTTCTGAATGAGTGCAGCCTAGAATGCTCCCAGCTGTGACTATGGATTATCAGTTCAATCTGACAGGGACTCAGAGGTTGTACAGGCTCCTGTGCTAAATATGAGTGGATATGGTCTCCGGGTTAATCATTGTGGTAAACAGTTAACTGCAATTACATTATCTTCTTCAAGTTTGTGAGCAACCGTCAGCCCTAATCCTGCTTTCTAGTTCTATTCACAACTCTGACACCATTTTCCTAGACAATATTTCTAGTCCATGCCCATGTTGTTAGATACCAAGTTCAAACAAAGATTAGTAAACCACAGGCTCTTAGAACATTCCTAAAAGAGACTTCCTAGCTTCCTTCTACCTTAAGGTCCCTACTTTCATCTGTTCTACTCCTACTGTATGGAACCTGTTTATTAAATATTTTGCCCTGCTTTTTAGCCTACTACATTTCAGCTGCCAAGTTTCAGATGCTACTATGATTCCATCTAGACTTCCATGGACAGAGGACAGTACTTCCTGGAACCTCATCCCTCCAGAACCCTGCCCAACTAGGGAAGGATAGAAATAGGCTGGGGGTCTGGATCAACCTGCCAACACCTATGTCCAGTGGAGAAACAATATAGAAGCCAGAACTTCCACCTTCAGCAGCTCAGAAAGAATTTTGGTTCACGCTCCCAGAGGAACTGTAAGGGAAGTTTCCAATGGAGGGGATGGGATACAGAACTCTGGTGGTGGAAACTGTATAAAATTATACTCCTATTAATTTTTTAAATATTTATTCCCTTTTGTTGCCCTTTTTTATTGTTGTAGTTATTATTGTTGTTATTGATGTCATCATTGTTGGATAGGACAGAGAGAAATGGAGAGAGGAGGGGAAGACAGAGAGGGGGAGAGAAAGACAGACACCTGCAGACCTGCTTCACTGCTTGTGAAGCAACTCCCCTGCAGGTGGGGAGCTGGGGCTCAACGGGGATCCTTATGGCGGTCCTTGTGCTTTGGTCACCTGCACTTAACTGCTGCACTACAGCCCGACTCCCTATACTCCTATTCTTATAATCTTGTAAATCATTATTAAATCACTAATCAAAAAAGGAAAAAGAAACAAAGAAACTTCCTTCTCTGTCTCCTCTTCTCCTCTACCCTGGGCAGAGCCCCTCTGCCCTTCTCTGTTCTTTGCATCAATGCAGTCCCCCCACTAGCTCAGCAAAGAACTTGTCACCTTGCTCTCACTGAATCTTACGAGCTTGTACTTCCTGAAGCCCCACATATGAGGACTGTCAATGAATGCCTAGCCCCAAAACCTTCTGAGGACTCAGTTAAATGTTCCCCCAGCCTAGAAGTCAGGGTCTTTGGCACAGTGGGAGAACACCAAGTCCTTCAGGAAATGGAGGCTTCAGAAAGCAAAAGGCTGGATCAAAATCCTCTAAGAATAATATTTAGAGAAGGCCCAGAGGTTTGGCAGAAAAAAAAAAAAAAAGACACTAACTAGCTAGGGCCTGGACTGCAACCAACCTCTGCATGTACTCTAAGCCCAACACTAGGGCCCACAGCTCGAAAAGCTGTAGAGGAAGCCCCCTACCATCCAAATGCCCAGCTGGTGCTGTAAATGGGAAGTAGCAGGCAGCAGGGAGGTCTCAAAACTAGCAGACTCCCACCCCATAAGCTTCAGGCCCTTCTGCCTGACCCAAAGTCCCAATTGCCAGGTCATATAGGTTGCCTTATCCACAGACAGGAAGAGAGTAGTACTAAACCAAGTCCATGAGTAGAGGAGATGAGCTTGAGTACTAAGTGTCCCCTGGCACTATCTCCTCTGCCAAGCTAGACTCCATCTACTCTCCCACATGAGATGCATATTGAGTATCTGTTCACTCACAGACCTGGATGTATGAAGGCAACCACAGTCTTCTACCCCTTAAACCCTGCTTGTCAGTTGTGCTTTCCTTGACCCAAGCTGCAACTTCCTCTGTGGTTCTCCAACCTCCCAAGTCATCCATTCACCCCACCACCTCCCTCCTCCCACCCATCCAGTTGCCCTCAGGACCAAGTCCTGGCTCCCCATCTATATTCACATTCCTGACAGCCAGGGTCTGCTTCTGTCCCTGCTGTTCCCTGAACCAGAGGGAAACAGCTAGGACTTCAGGCTTAAGAGCTTCAGCTCATACCATCACTTCAACCAGAAAGAGTCTCTTAACTAAATCTCATGATATTATACACACACACACACACACACACACACACACACACACTTTCAGAGTCCAGATCAAATTTCAGAATCTCCAAGAAGCCTTCCTCAATTCCTCACACTTGAGCACTAACTGCTCCTCCCAGAACCCCACAGACCCCCTGATCTTCCCTCAGTCATGTTCTGACATGCTTTGGTGACAGCTGTTTGTATTATATTTCTGTTCCTCCTAACAGGACATAAGTTCCTCCCAAGACCATCTCCAGGCTCTAGTCAGAGACTATCATGAAGCCAACCCATGAGAGTGTGAGTGAAGTGATAAAAAGCAATTCTGTTTAAACATTTATGATAGAAAGGTAAAGATGGCAAATGAAATGACACAGGTCATGGTTCATAGTGCATTAGTAGACAGAGCAGGGAAGGCAGGCAGGGTGAATCCTGTGTGCCCCCAGATGGGGCCTCAGAGGAAATGCTGGGCTGATCCATGGTTGGGAGGGAGGGGAGGTAGCGTGACCAGATCTGGCTCTGCTATGGAGAGCTCAGGAAATGGGCCCACCCCTCTGGGTCTCAGAGCTCCCTCCTATAGAATAACCCTTACATGTCTCCTTGGAACAGCTCCCCTGAGCACTGAAGACGCAGACCCCATAGGAGAGCTTTGTAAGCTGTAATGCACTGGCCACCTGCATGTTCCTCCTCCTTCACCTCTGCTCCCCACAAACCAGGCCTTTGCTAATACTGGGATCTGGAGGCCCCTGGCTTCCCCAAATAACACCAAATCAAACTTTCTCCTTTGGGAAAGCTGCCCAGCCTCACAGTCCACACAAATTTCCTTCCTCTCTTCTCTGACTGTCAGGTCCTTTGAGCGTCACAACAGAAAGCACAGGCTCCCCCTCCCACCCATCTTCTTGTGTACTTACTCTACAGGTGGGGAATGGAGACTCAGAGGGGTGGCTCACACAGCTAGGTGGTGGAGGGCCAGTACACCCAGGATGGAGAGGGAGGGAGGAAAGACGGGGGAGGGAGACTGACTGAAGGAAGAGCTGAATTCTTCCACCTGGAACCTGGTACGGGGCAGGATGGAATTTCACAGGCTCTGACTTTCTCCATCATCATAGGGGAGAGGAAACCAAAAGGAGCCAGAGACCAGGGGAAGGGCAAGGTTGTCTCCATGAAACGGGCTCACAAAGTGCCTCGGATCAGACAGATCCCACCTCGAAACCTGAGCCCTGCACTGCAAGAGCTGGGAGGAGCTGGACAACAGCTAATGCCTCAGTTTCCTCATCTTCCTCAAGGATCCTGGATAAAGATTCCCTCTTAGTGGAGGAGAGCAAGTCAGATCTATAAATAGATCCCCACCCTTCCCAGAATAGTCTTCCCAGAATAGCTAGTGTACCCAGCGTGCTTCCTCCAAGGGAGTTAGGAATGAAGACCCATCCCCAAAAAGTTAGAGGATGGGGCGAGAGAGTGAGCCTGTTCACCAGTCTACTTTCCCTTTGGGGCCTACTGCTTCCTCCCCAAGAGCTCTGGGAACCTCGTAGACAAGACAGCTGTGACAGCAACAGCGAAGGGGCTCCAGCTGGGGGGCCCAGAACAGGTTAAAAAAAAAAAGGCAGGAGAAGAACCCAGCCCACCCTTCGGGGCGGAGGGAAGAATCCAGCAACTCGATACACCAAGTCAGACACCCCACTCTTAGAGGAACCCCATCCCATCCACAGCCTCAGCCCCCCACCCCCTTCCCAGGGAACAGAAAAAGGAAGCTGAGCAGGAGAGAAGAGGAGTGGGGGGCAGACCAGGAGTTAAGGGTGGGAAGCTCCGCAGGGGCAGAGAGGGAGACCAACCTACCCGGCGCTGGAGCCTCGGGGTCCACAGCGAGTGTGACCCGGGGTGGGGGCAGCAGCAGCAACGGGAGCACGAGTAAGCCCAGCAAGAGAATCCTCCCTGCAGAGGAGACAGAGAGGTAAAGGCTGAAACTGGCACTCAAGGCTCCACCTGCATGCCTGGGATTCCTGGGGTCGCCGGGACTGAGCTCACTGTTCATGGTCCTGAGAGGTGGATGCGTGAGGAACACAGACCACGGGTTCCCGGAGTTCTGGTGCGTCTGACCCTCCCCCTCCCCACCCTTTCCTTGACTCCACCTCCTTTTCCAGCCAGCTGTCACCTCGGTCCCCGCCCACTTACTTCATTACTCCAGCCCCAACCAAAACCATTGAGGTTAAGGAGGTGAAATTTCTTTAGTTTTGCTTTGTTTTTCACTTTTTTTTTAATATATAGAAGCAGAGAAAAACTGAGAGGGAAGTGGGAGAGAGAGAAAGAGAGAGAGAGATAAAAAGAGAGAGAGAGAGAGAGACTTGCAGCACTACTTCACCACTCATGAAACTCCTCCTTCCTCCACTCTAAAGGTGGGATGGGGTTTGAACTAGTGTCCTTGCTCATGGCAATGTGTGTGCTCAACCAGGTGCGCACCTGGTCCCACAACTAAAGAGGGTTTTGCTCATTTGTTTATGTTTTGTTTGGTTTGGTTTTTGCTTTAGCTTTTAAGAATGCTGTGGACCTTTGTGAGTACTCTGGTACTTACGGTTGCCGGGAAGACACAGAACTTTGGCAGGGGATACAGTGAGGTGCAGAGCTATGGTCCTGTACCCTCATCATCCTGTAAACCGTTATGAAATCACTGGTGAAAAAATAAAATAATAAAAGTGCTTGGGGCCCAATACTGTGCCTATTTAGTACACAGGCAATTGAGACTCAGAGATGATGTGAATGAAGCCATCTATAGGACACAACCCCCCCCTTGCAAAGGAAAGGAAGCCCATACACACCCCCACCAACACACACACACACACACACACACACACACACACACACACACCTTTGGATGGGAAGTCTGCTCCCTTAGGAGACCTGAGTTCAAATGCAGACTTTATAGCTCACTAGCTCTGCCACCTGGGGCTTGGTACACACCCTCTCTAGCCCACAGTCTTCTCAACTAAAAAAAATGGGGATAATTTTAAGATTATCTCAAGAGGAGAAAAAAAGATTATCTCAAGGATTGTTGTGAGATTCAAGAAGGGTCAGGAATATAAGACCCTGGCACCACATAAACATACACAAAGGCAGCAATAATTTTTTAAGAGGTCTTTTTTTTTTTTTTTGCCTCCAGGGTTATTGCTGGGGCTTAGTGCCTACACTACAAATCCACTGCTCCTGGTGGCCATCTTTTTTCCATTGTTGTTGTTGCTTTGGCTGCTGTTGTTGTTGGATAGGACAGAGAAAAATTGAGAGAGGAGGGGGGATATAGAAAGGGAGAGAAATATAGACATCTTTCTTGAACCAAGCTCCTCACTTGGGTCCTTACACTTTGCACTAAGTGTCCTTAGCCCAATGCACCAGTGCCTGGCCCCCAGCAATAATTTTTCTTTTCTGAAAATCAGTGAGATAATACACAAATCTCCAGAAGCAGTGCCTAGCACACAGTAAATGCTCAGTTTTCTGGAGACACTATTTCCAAAAATGTCTTCACTCAGATTCCAAGGCTAACGAAGACCAAGGTTCCAACAGGACTCATATCTGCCTGTTGACTTTATTTTTTTAAGATTTTATTTATTAATTAATGATAACGATAAGAGGAGAGAGAGAAAGAACCAGACATCACTTTGGTACATGGACTGCCAAGGGACTGAACTCAGGACCTCATGTTTGAGAGTCCAGTGCTTTATCCAGTGTGTCACCACCTGGACCATCCTGTTGACTTTACAACATCCTGTTCTTTTTTAATGTTAGTGGCTGGATCCTGGAAGGGGAAGAGGTGGATATTAAATCACACAAATAGGGGCCAGGCGGTGGCGCACCTGGTTAAGTGCTCACATTACTAAATTACACAAAGTCTCCTTGCCCCCCCCCATGCCCACAGGTTTTTCTCCCTTAGTTTCTCCCTCAGACATCCCATGATCCCCACAGCAGAAGAGGTCTGGCACAGGAGCTTCTGTGAGCTCCCAGGTGTCTTTGAGACATGGGAAGAGTGCCAGGTACAAGAGGTGAGGGCTGTTGGAAAGTCCTTCCTACATCCCCACCCGAGCAGTTCCCATGCTCTACTGGGACACATGCCAGCGGCCCTAGGGAGACTGGGCAAGCCAAGGCACACCTGGGGAGGGAGTGGGGCAGGTGAGGAAGGCCTTGGGCCCTGGGGAGCTGAAACAGCCTTACCCCCACCCCAGATCCAGCCCCAGAGGTCTCAGGTAACTGCCCAGGCAGGGCAAAGAAGCATGAATTCTGGGTTATTGTGCAAAGGGATGGGGTCAGGGTATTGCTTTGGGGATTCAGTTACCCAAAGAAGACAGCACTTTTGTGTGAAGAAAAGCAAGAAGAATGGGAAGGCGACTTACTTCCTCTCGTATCCCCAGGTTGTCCCTCCCTTTGGGCCCCAGGCCCAGCAAGTCACCACTCCCATATGGCGACTTACTTCCCATAGTCCTAATATTGCCATCCAGCCATTTGAGAGCAAAGGAGCAAATATTCCCATGTGTCTGGCATTGGAAGAGTCTTAGACCAGGAGTCATTTGAACTGAGTTCAGGTCTCTGCAGTTTTCCAAGCCTCGGGCTTCCTGTTTGAACAACACAAAGGTCACATCAGATGGACTCCAAGAACACATCCAGTCCTGACATGGTCCAGTCACTGTGGCTGGGCTCTCTGACTCACACTGTAGAGCCTGAAATGGAGATGATGAAAGAGATCTAAAAGGGAGACAGGGACAGGAGCCCAGCAAGATGATTGTGGTGACCAATTGGCATTGAAGCTCCACCAAAAGAGACGACTTGAAGATACTTTGGGAAAGAGTGTAGGCGAGGGTGGTCAGGTTCAAATGTGGTTCTCCCTTTCTCTGTATCTTCCTTTTTCTTCTCAATTTCTCTCTGTCTTATTAAATTAAGAAATAACAAGTACGGGTTTCGGTGTGGCACACCTGGTTGAGCACACCTATTAACCCATACAAAGACTCAAGTTCAAGCCCCCAGTCCCTGTCTGCCTTGGGGACACTTCATGAGAAGTGAAATAGTGTTGCAGTTGTCTCTCTGTCTCTCTCTATCTCTCTCCTTCTCTAGCTTCTCTTCTCTTAATCTCTCTCTAACCTGTCAGATGTTTAAAAAACAAATAAATATGGGGGGCAGGCAGTAGTGCAGCAGGTTAAACAGGTCTGCAGGTGTCTATCTTTCTCTCCCCGTATCTGTCTTCCCCTCCTCTCTCCATTTCTCTCTGTCCTATCCAACAACAACAACCTCAATAACAACAATAATAATAACCACAGCAATGATAAAACAACAAGGGCAACAAAAGGGGAAAAAAGAGGAGGAGTAGATTCATGGTGCAGGCACTGAAGCCCTAGCAATAACCCTGGAGGCAAACAGAAAAGAAAAAATAAATAAATAAATACATATAAACAAAAGTTCAAATGTGGATTAATATTTAGTCTACTCAGAAGGGGTCTAACATGCGGCTTGAGTACACAGGAATGAGGCTCAAGTTAGCCCTTGCCCACATCCTGGGAAAGGGGCTATGGCATAGGGTCACTACTTCCCAGCCCTCTGCATCAAAGTTTATAAACTCCAACATTTACAGAATTTTTCTGATCTTCATGACAGTGAACTTCCACTTGTTGGGTAAGAAGACCCACTTCCTGCATCCCCTGGGGAACTTCCTCTGACACATTTCCTTCTCCTGTCCGGAGGAGCAGATTCAGATTCTCAGTCACAGCAGCACACTAGACTGTTTTTTTCCTCCTCTCTCTCCATTATTGGACTACAAGCCTACTGACCACTTTTAACCTCCCCAGAGGAAAGCACAAAACATCCAGCAAGTGTTGGTTCATTAAATGAAGAAATGAGTGGTTGAGTCTATTAGGAAATAAAGACTTTCTATGAGTGAGTAAGTAAGTGGGTGAGGATTCCAGACCAACCACTGTCATCAAAATAACTGACAACCAATCAGTCTCCTGTGACAACCACCAGAAATGTCAGTGCCCTGCCTCAGTTTCCCTGCCTTCCCCAGCTGGGTCATGACTCTCACTGGTCATGCTCTACCTCAGACCCTGAGCCACAAGAAGCTAAAGATTCCTTTCTCTATACCCACTGGCGGCATGGCTGGTGGCCCTTGACCCCCTCACAGGCCCCATACGAATCTCATGCTGTCTCACCAGAGGCCCCAGTGAGGGCCTGGATTTTTTTTTTCCAAGTTCAGGTAACACTGACTTATAAGATCATATATGTAAGGATACAATTTTAAATCTCTTTAAAGTATGCATCACCACACCATCAAGTTGTCACTATCTTTACACCACAAGCCACAGGACTCCCCTGCCCCACCCTTTTATTTATTTATTTTTTAAGGAGAACTCTGGTTTATTTAAAGATATACTGTTTATAGTAATAGTTTTTTCTTTTTTAAGTTATATCAATACTTTGTATTTATTTATTTTTATTGTCAATTCTTTTTACTTTATTTTTTTTTAATTTTTATATTACAGAATTACATGTTGACAGGGGTTTGAATCCACACCATTCCCACCACCAGAGTTCTGAATCTTCACTCTCCCCACTGCAATCCACCACTGTTCCCCTAAAGTTGTAGACATGGCCAACCATCTTCTCTGTCCACATTTATACATATCTTCCCTCTGTCCACATTTATACAGTTGCCCCTTCTTTTTCTGATTCGATCCTCTCTTCCACTCTAAGCCACTCATAACATCACAGCTGCCTCCATATGTCCCTCTCCTTTTCCTTCTCTCTCTCTGGATGCTGATGGAGCTGGAGTGCAGAGTCCTAGTATCTTATCACTTCTCCCCCACAGGGAGTATGGATCAAGGTTGTTTATCGGGAGCAGACAGTAGGAGTTCTGGCTTCTGTAACTGCTTCTCCACTGAGCATGAGCCCTGACAGGTCGATCCATACCCCCAGCCTGTTTCTATCTTTCCCTGGTGGACCAGAGAGAGAGGCGAGGGTCTAGGACATGACTTCCAGAGAAGTTGGCCCCACCCTTTTATTTTCATTACTCCTCCTTTTTGCAACCTCAGTTTGTGTTTGTTCAATTTTATTTGTTCTGGCATGTTTTTTTTGATATCTTTATATTTCACATATAAGTAAGATCACCTGGTATTAGGGACTGGGGGGCAATCACCCAGTAGACTGTGCACATTACCATGCTCAAGGGCCCTATTTCAAGCTCCTGGCCCCCAGCTGCAAGAAGGATGCTTCATGCGTGGTGAAGTACTACTGTAGGTGTCTCTCTTTCACTCTCCTTCTCTATTCCTATCAAAAAAAAATGTTTTGAAGGGAAAGAAAGAAAAGGGGATGGGAAGGAAAGGGAGGAGGGGAGAGGAGGAGAGGGTAAGGGAGGAGGGGAGAGGAGGAGAGGAGGGGGGAGGGAAAGAGAAGGGGGAGGGGAGGGGAGGGGAGGGGGAGAGAAGGGGAGGAAAGAGAGAAAGGGGAGGGTGGGAAAGAGGAGGGGGAGAGAAGGGGAGGAAAGAGAGAAGGGGGAGGGTGGGAAAGAGGAGGGGGAGAGAAGGGGAGGAGGAGGGGGACAAGAAAGGGAGGGGGAGATGGGGGAGGGAAAGGGGAGAGAAGGGGGAGGGGAGGGAAGGGGGAGAGAAGGGGAGGGTGGGGGAGAGGAGGGGGAGAGAAGGGGAGGAGGAGAGGGAAAGGAGAGGAGGGGAAGATAGGGGAGGGGGAGAGGAGGGGAAGGGGAAGGGAGGAGGAGGAAGGGAAGAGAGGAAAAAAATGCTACTGGGAGCAGGGAGTTTATCCTGCAGGCACCAAGCCCCAGCAATCACCCTGGTGGCAATAAAAAATAAACCCTCCAGTGTCTGGCTTCCTCCTTCTGACTTTTTCCCTTAGCACGACCTCCTGCAGATCCATGCATGTTGGAGCACAAAGCAAGGCTTCACCTTCTCTTGTAGCTGAGTATTCCACTGTCACTATTTCCCCTCACTGAGCACTCAGCTTGTTGTAAATACTGCTGCAGTGATCATACATATGTCTTTTCAAATTAGAGGTTTTGTGTTCTTTGGATAGATAAGTAGGCCCAGAACTGTTGAGTCATGTGGAAGACCTATTTTTAATATTTTGAGAAAATCTCCAGACTGCTTTCCATAGAAGTTAGACCAGTTTCCATTCCCACCAGCAGCATACAAGGGTTTCTTTTTCTCCACGCCCTCACCAATTTCTGTTGTCTCTGACCTTTTTGAAGTAGGCCATTCTCACAGCTATTCAGAGGTATGTCATGTTGTCTTAGTTTGCACTCCCCTGATAATAAGTAATGAAGAACATTTTTTCATTTTCCATTTGTCTCTCTGTATGTCTTTTTTTGATGAGGCTTCTGTTCATTTCTTTTCCTTTTCACAGCATCTTTCTGCTTTTTTGTTGTTGAATTGTTCAAGTCCTTCATATATTTAAGCTATCAGTCCTTTGTCAGAGGCAATAGGATGGTTTGTCTTTGGAAGGATGGTTTCTTTGATTATGCTGAAGCTTTTTAGTTTGACATAATTCCCTTGATTTATTTTAACATTTGTTTTCTATGGCATTAGAGAATTAAAACCAAGATTATGAAGTGTTTTGCCTGTTTTCTTCATTCTGCTTTAGGACTTCAGTTTCTAACATCCAAGGCTTTAGTTCATTTTGAGTTAACATTTGTACATGGTGTGAGATCCTGATCCATATCTGATTTTCAAAGTTATCCTTGCTGGTTCTCAATCATCAGTTAAGATGACTAATTTATTTATTTTATTTTAGTGAAAGAGAAATAGAGACAGAGAGGCCAGAGCACTGTTTAGCTCTGGCTTATGGTGGTGCCAGGGACTGACCCTGGCACCTCTGGGGCCTCAGGCATGGTCCTCACCCATTATTTAGAAATCTAGGATTGACTCTTACCTGAATCACTCAGGACCAGCCCCACCCTGCCCCACCTCTGGAAGCAGCTTCACAGCTGGTGAGAAAAGCTTTAGAGTGACAGCCAACAGCCCTTCAAACCCCAGCCTTCTCCCTCAACTCTCTCAGTGTGACTTTAGGCAGCCAATTGCCTGCTCAGGCCTCAGCTTCCCCATCTATATAATGGAGTTAACAATTCTTTTTTTTCTAAATATTCATTTATTTATTAATTCCCTTTTAATGCCATCATTGTTGGATAGGACAGAGATAAATAGAGAGAGGAGGGGAAGACAGAGGGGGAGAGAGAAAGATAGACACCTGCAGACCTGCTTCACCACCTGTGAAGCGACTCCCCTGTAGGTGGGGAGCCAGGGGATCGAACCGGGATTCTTACCCCGGTCCTTGCGCTTTGCACCACCTGAGCTTAACCCACTGTGCTACTGCCCGGCTACCCCGGAGTTAATAATTCTATGCTTGCAAGAGTTCAGTGGATGACATAAAGTGGTCCAGAAGATGACCAATGCTAGTTGTTTACCCACTTCCGCTTTCATTCCCAAACTCTGAGGTAGGGGCTTTATGCAAAGTTCTCTTCCTCCTTTTCTTTACCTGCTCAGCACCGGGTAAAGATTGAACACTGGTGACCACAATAACAACTAATATTTCTCAAGTATCTAATCTGTGTTAAGCAGGTTGCTATGTATTTCACAGGCACTATTGCATACAATTTCCTCAACATTCCTATTTTTGCTTCCATATTTCTTTTTTTGTTTTGTTTTGCTTTGTTTCTTTACTGGGGAGGGTGTTAATGGTTTACAGTTGACAGTAAAATACAGTAGTTTGTACATACATAACATTTCTCAGTTTTCCACATAACAGTTCAACCTCCACTAGGTCCTCCTCTGCCATCATGTTCCAAGACCTGAACCCCCCATTTCACCCCCACCCCAGAGTCTTTTACTTTGGTGCAATACACCACTCCAGTCTCAGTTCTGCTTAGTGTGCTTCCATAGTTCAAAGAAACTGAGGTCTAGGGAGCTGAAGCCACTTGCCAGAGTTAAACCAGGAGGAACTAGGTTTCAAAGCCCAATCCCCTTGTTCTGTAATACCAGGTACCACTGGACATCTCGCCACTGTTTGGAGTTAGTTAACAGGAAACAGAAATTCACCATTTTTTAATATGGTGGTTAAAGGGTGCAATGTATACAACATCTATGCACAGAATATTTTTACATCCCTTTTGCATTAAAATTCTCATATCAGGTGGTCCGAGAGGTGGCACAGTGCATAAAGCATTAAACTCAAGCATGAGATCCTGAGTTTGATCCCTGGCAGCACATGTACCAGAGTGGTGTCTGGTTCTTTTTCTCCCCTCCTATCTTTCACATTAATAAATAAATAAAACATTTAAAAAAGGAAGAAGAGAAATTCTCATATCATCAACAAAAGCAACCTATCATAGTGCCAATTATGCAGAAGAAGAAACTGAGGTAGAAAGATTCCTCTAGATCCTTCTGGGAGGAGGTGGAGGGCTTATAACTTCTACTGGAACCCTAACTGAATGGCTTTTGGTACCTTCTCCCCTTTGTAACTATGATTTTTTTTTCTTGTTTCCATTTTCTTGTAAATAGTATAGCTGACTTGCTTAAGGCCACAGGCTTAGAGGTGGCAGAACTGGAATCTGAGCCCTGTTCTGTTTGATGTCAATGTCCACAACCTCAGCTCCTTGCTATACTCCACCTCTGGTTCTCTTGCATCCCAAACTCTGAATCTTTAAAACAAACACCCAAATCCTAGTGAAGACAGGCCAGAAAGGCAGATAAACAAGCAGGAGGCCAAAGAGTGGAGAGTCCCCAAGCTCATCCGGGGAGTTTCCACTGCAGGGTCCTCTGTCTTACAGAACTCAGCACTAGTGGCTGGTGCAATCTGATTGGCACAGGATGGCTATGTGGTCACATCACTGGCACCCTCCCCCCACTTGCCAATACCATCACTGTAATCTGCAGAACTCAGCTTCTGGAATCTGAGGACTCAGCAGCTTATGACAATGCCAGAGGAGCCCAAGGAAAGAGCTGGTGTCTTGCTAAGGGACAATGGTTGTTCTAGGGGCTGCTGGAGTTGAAAAATGTCACCACCAGTCCCATATCCTGTACCTCTTGGACCAGAGTTGAAGGAAGAAGTTTTATCCCTTAGTGTGTGTGTGTGTGCATGTGTGTGTGTGTGTGTGTGTGTGTGTGTGTGTGTGTGTGTGTGTGTGTGTGTGTGTGTGTTCAAAGACTCCTATTGCTACAGTTTATAATTTACTAAGTCACCTGCATTTCTCTGAAAGACTACTGAATGGTTTTGCTCATAAGTGCAATATAAAGAATCGAAACACATAAACTTGAAAAAATAAGTAAACAAATTATCTCTAAGACTTTGTGATGGGGCCGGGTGGTGGCACACCTGGTTGAGCATACATGTTGCAATGCTCAAGGACCCAGGTTCAAGCCCCTGGTCCCCACCTGCAGGGGGAAAGCTTTGCAAGTGGTGAAGTAGTGCTGCAGGCATCTCTAGGTCTCTTTCCCTCTTTCTCTCTCCCCCTTCCTCTCAACTTCTGGCTATCTCTATCCAATAAATAAAGAAAGAGGGAGTCGGGCTGTAGCGCAGCGGGCTAAGCGCAGGTGGCGCAAAGCGCAAGGACCGGCGTAAGGATCCCGGTTCAAGCCCCCAGCTCCCCAACTGCAGGGGAGTCGCTTCACAAGTGGTGAAGCAGGTCTGCAGGTGTCTGTCTTTCTCTCCCTCTCTCTGTCTTCCCCTCCTCTCTCCATTTCTCTCTGTCCTAGTCAACAACGACGGCTACAACAAGAAAACAACAAGGGCAACAAAAGGGGATAAATAAATAAAATTAAAAAAAAGAAAGAAAAAAAATTTTTTAAAGGCTTTGTGATAAGGATGGTGGTTATCCTCAGGAGGGAGAGGGCAGTAGAGAAGACAAAGGACTGTGGTGGTGGGCATGGTGGAGCTATGCCCCTGTAATCTAAATAATTAATAAATCACTAATCAAAATTCAATTTAATTAAAAAAGAAAAGGCCTTGAAATGCAGACCAGACTCAGAAAACAGAGTTTCTAATGACATGACTCCTTCAATTCACTGTATGACCTTGGGTAAGTCACTCTCTTCTCCTGGACCTCAGTTTCCCTGCTTGTTAAGTTAGATGTGCTACAGGTAGAAAGCAAGGATGTGGAGCCCAAAGAACTGAATTTGGGATCCAACTTCACCAATTTGGATGTATGCGTGGAAGCCAGTCATTTCTCACTTATGACCTCTGTTTCCTAGCCTGAACATAATTATAATAAGTTGTGTAATAATAACAGTAATAGGTGGTAATAATATTGATTTCCTAGGACCACTGTGAATTTAAGAAAGGAAACCTCAGTAAGTTATCACTATTGGCGAAGATATATATACATATATATATATATATATATATATATATATATATATATATATGCCGATTTGACCCTAGACATGACACCAAACACTAGATATTGAATTTTTTAGTTAGACAAGAAGAGAAAAATTGGACATGGAAGCTGGACCAGCTGAGCTCCAGTGTCTGCCAACCTCAGAAAAGACTCTTAGCAACATCAGCTGTGAATCTGATAGATGACTTTTCCAGACAATGCAGAACCATGTATATGTTTCAGACTCTATGAATATCAGTCTCTCCATGTCCCAGGACATGGTCTACGGATTGTAAGAGTACAGCAGGTTAAAGTCAAGAGCCAGTTCATCCTTCCCAATGAGACAGACACATAAGAAGGCAAGAGCTTGTCCATACAAGGCAGGACCTCTCCTTTGTATCCTATGGCCTCTTGTAAAATGATCAACTTTGGATCAAGTCACATAAGAAACAGCTGTGCTAACTGCAAGGCCCTCTCTCTCATTCTTTGA
Organism: Erinaceus europaeus; assembly: GCF_950295315.1. Lineage (NCBI taxonomy): Eukaryota > Metazoa > Chordata > Mammalia > Eulipotyphla > Erinaceidae > Erinaceus > Erinaceus europaeus. Next base: position 93,776,631 of record NC_080171.1, on the reverse strand, counting down.
AATTCTGTACCCTAATAAACTGTAATTTTAGGGAGTAAGAATTCACTCTGCCAAACTACTCCTCAGTCCACATGGAAGAGTCTTAAAAGTCCATTCTCTTGGACCTTTCAGAGAACTGAGCTGACTCATCATTCTTATGGAATGTGTGTTCCTTAACACCTCGTCATCCAACTATGCTCAGAGTAGGAAAACACTGTCACTTACATAATCTCTTTTGACCCACACAGCACTCTTTTGACGTAAGTGTTTTAAGCCCTGGAATTATAAATTATAGGCATCAAATTCCAACTGATTTTGGCAAAAAGGAATATGAAGAAGATGAATGGGGGGGGGAAGAATAAGAATGAGATGAAGAAGAAGAAAGGAAAGAAGAATAATGGAAAAGAGGAAAAGTAGAAGAAGGGAAGTAGTAGTCAAGTTGAAAATGGGGACAGTCATGCGTCCAGGTGACGGGTTCTGTCTATCTGTCTAACTGTCTCCCTAGCTATCTTTTCTCTTCTCTTGTTGGCTTTTTTTTTTTTTTCAGATAAATGCTCCCAAGTTGTCCAACAGCTCCAAGTTTAGACTGTCTTACTGTTCTGATCTCATATGAAAAGAGACATTATCTTTCCTGGACACTTTCTGGCTATACTGACATCACCCATATACCCATCCCTGAACCAAATGTGGTCACCAGAAAAATGGGAAGTGCTCGTTCTGACTGGCCAGTCCAGGACCACATGACCACAACTAGAAAACTGGGTGCCACCAACAAGATAAAACAGAAAGGATATAGGGTGGGCAGAAACAAGCCTTCCCACCAGCACCATTTGTCTATTGGGCAGACAAGGAAGTTAATGCTCAGATAAGGCAGTGGCTCTTGCCTGAAGCCTCAGAGCTGATGAGAAGGAGACTGTGCTTGCCTTCAGCCTGAATGGAGAGAAGAGGGGAATGTCTTGTCTGCCTGCCCAAACCCAGCAGGCATCTGAGCCTCCCCTCCCTAGAGGGAGAAGAACCTCTGGTGGGTTGCTAAACTCCAAAGCCCCGTGTGCTCTACATGTCCTGGCATTTGCTTGAGCAGGAAAGGATCTTCCTCTTTGTTGAATGGCCAAGGTATGCCAGATACTGTTGGCCACTTCACAGTCTCTCCAACCACAGTTTTCTGAGGCGGAAGTTGAGGCTCAGGGAGAAAAAGCCGTTATTTGTGCAGGTCACTCAGTCCTCAGATGCAGCATGCAGATGGAGCCCATGTCTGGAAGGACTCTTGAACTGTTCTGGAATGGTGTTTCTCAATAGGCCACTATTTTTTGACATTTTGTGTGGGCTTTCCCTCACACAGGCCACGAAGTTTAACTGGCTATTAGTAAGTTCTATCATACAACAATCCCAAATAACTTCCTTCTGCTGTGAAGGAACCACACATGACAACAACCACATCACTATCCATTTTGTGGACCCAGGACCTGACAAGGAGCAAACACTTAATAAATGTTTGATGGATGAGAGAGAGAAGGACAGAGGGAAGGGTAGAGGGAAAAAACAGAGAGATAGGAAGAAAGGGAAGGGAAAGGGAGGGAGAGGAAAAGAAGAAGAAAGGAAAAAGGAACAGCACTGGAGTTAAACAAGACTCAGTACAAATTCTGACTCTAATACTTCCTATATTTCACTAAGTAAATTACTTAGCACCTTTGTGCCTCAGTTTCTTCAAATGTGAAAAGTGCTTTCATATGGAGCTTAAGTGAGCTAACTGTTGTAAAATATTTTGGATACTGATGCTTAATAGGCATTATGTCAATATGTAACAAACTTTCAATAAGCTAATGAATTAATGGCCATTATTCACACACACATACATACATACATACACACATGCATGCTCACACACACACACACACACACACACACACACACACATATCCATCCTGTAAGAGAACCTTATGCACATTCTAAAGATGAGATAAAAATCAAGCTCAGAGAGGTACAGTGATACAGCAAAGGCCTTTTGGGTATTCAACTTCAGCTCTAGAATTTAGATTCTGGCTTTTTTATATATTTCATACTGTATAAATGTACATTTTAAAAAGTATATTTATTCAGTTAGTTTGTTTGTTTACTTACTTATGGAGGGAAGAGAACCAAAACAACACTCTAGCACATGTAATGCCAGGGATTGAACTGGAACCTCATGCCTGAAAGTCCAAGGCTTCGTCCACTGTGCCACCTCCTGAGTTGCAAATTTGTACATTTAAATTTTTTTTAATTTTTAAAATTTTTTATATTTATTTATTTATTTTCCCTTTTATTGCCCTTGTTTTGTTGTTGTTATCAATATCGTCGTTGTTAGATAGGACAGAGAGAAGTGGAGAGAGGAGGGGAAGACAGAGAGGGCGAGAGAAAGATAGACACCTGCAGACCTGCTTCACTGCCAGTGAAGCGACTCCCCTGCAGGTAGGGAGCTGGGGGCTCGAACTGGGATCCTTACTTGGTCCTTGAGCTTCGCGCCACGGGCGTTTAACCCACTGCGCTACTGCCCAACTCCCTTTTTCTTTTTTTAACTTTTATTTATAAAAAGGAAACACTGACAAAAACCATAGGATAAGAGGGATACAACTCCACACAACTGCCACCATCAGAACTCCATATCCCATCCCCTCCCCTGATAGCTTTCCTACTCTTTATCCCTCTGGGAGTATGGACCCAGGGTCTTTATGGGGTGCAGAAGGTGGAAGGTCTGGCTTCTGTAATTAATTTGTACATTTTTAAGCTAAGAATGGATGGGTGAATGAAAATATAGCAGGAATTCTAAATTCTCAGGAGCTCTTGAACAAGGAGAGGCTGACTGACCGGAGGCAAGACACCTCCATATAAACCAGGCTCAAGGTTGCCATTACAGTGTGTGTGTGTGTGTGTGTGTGTGTGTGTGTGTGTGTGTGTGTGTGTGTGTGTGTGTATGTGTGTGTGTGTGTCCATCCCAGGGCTTGGGGGTGGGGGTGACACCACACCATGTAGCTAGGACTACCACAAGAAAGTGCGGGGTAGTATGGGAGGGCTGGTCAACTTGCCAACAGCCTTCTACTCTACAGAGAAAAGCACTGCACTGTGGGCTGTGCGCACTCCAGAGTCCCCAAGCTCCTATGTCCCTCCTTGAGGAACCCTCAAAACAGGAAATAAATGTCTCCTGGAGACACCTAGAACCCAACATGTGGGAATAACAACACTATTCTGTGGTTCCTTTCAGTTCCTTCCATTGATCCTCCAAATGCTGGCGTGGTTGCATCTAAGCCAACTTCAAGATGTGCTGCTGGAAACTTCTCTTCTTACAGGCTCGCAGACGACTGAGTTGCCTATAAAAACTAAGACAAAGGGTGGAGAAAGATCACTGGGAACTTTCTTCAAAACCCTAGCTGCCCACTTAGAAGAATCCTAATTGCCAGTGCACAAGCCAGCACCTGGACCAGTTACATGTTCCATGATCAGGCTCTGAGTAACTGACATCTCTGGCCTGCCCACTACCCTGATATCTTATCTCTTCTCCAACTCATTCCTCCCTCTCACCTCCCCGCCCCAACCTCCTCCGGCCCTCATTCTCCCAATGTTGAAGCTCCTACCCACTCTTCATTCCCTTTTGCTTCCTTTGTCCACCTGAGTCCTTTAGGTATTGCTGTCACTCTTGGCATAAAGGGAAAATATGGAACTAAGTCACACACAGACCTAGATGTACATCACACCAGTCATGTGACCTTGACTCCACTTCATTGCTTCAACTCCTCAAGTCAGTTTCTACAACATAAAAAAATAAATAAGTAAAAATAAATTGGAGGCATAGTGTGAGTATTTAATAGATTAGGTGGATATAAAAATATATAACATGGGAGTTGGATGGTAGCACAGTGTGTTAAGCGCACGTGGCGCAAAGCGCAAGGACCGGCGTTGCAGCCCTCAGCTCCCCACCTGCAGGGAGGTCATTTCACAGGCCATGAAGCAGGTCTGCAGGTGTCTTATCTTTCTCCACCCCTCTCTCTCTTCCCCTCCTCTCTCCATTTCTCTCCGTCCTATCCAACGATGACATCAATAACAACAACAATAACTACAACAACAATAAAAAACAAGGGCAACACAAAATAAAATAAATATAAATTTTTAATTAAGTATATGTATACATATAGCACACAGTAGGAGCTCATTGAATTTTATTTTCCTTAAAGTCTGTCAAGCAAGAATTGGGTTAATCGCTGGCACCACCATAAACTAGAGTTCAATGGCACTCTTTTTCTCCTTTTCCCTTCTCTCTCTTAATAAATAAATTTGAGAGAGACTAAGAGGGGAAATATTCTGGTTTTTGCTATCTCAGCTTATTCTCCTTTCAAAGATATCTTCATGCCAGGGGTTCACCCAGACAGAAATCCTTCTCTGTTGGAGTTAAAATTCTTTGGGGTGTCTATACCGTGGAATAGTATCTAGTTATAAGAAAGAAGGTAATCCTGACACTTGCAACAACATGGTTGGACCTTGAGGGCATCATGCTAAGTAAAATACGTCAGATAAACAGAGAAAATAAAATATTATATGATTTCACTTTTGTGAAATATAAAAAAGAAACCAAGTTCATAGAAACAAAAAGTAAATGAGTGATTAGGTAATTGCCAGGAGTTTGAGAGATGTGGGAAATAAATATAGTTGGTTAAAATGGCAAGATGAGTAAGTTTATAGGCATGTAATGCTCATCAAAGGAACTATAGTTAATGACATTTTAAATAGGATCAATGAAATAGCGTAATGTTTGGAGAGGCTGTGGGGACAGAGGACCCCTCTGCACTGCTGGTGGATCCAATCTGTGGAGAGCAGTCTAGAGTACTCTCACAAGGCTAGACATGAACCGTCCATATGACCCAGTAATTCCTTTCTTGGGGATATACCCCAAGGACTCTATAACACCCTGTAGGGAAACTGTGAGGATATGGTTGAGCTGGGTGGAACCTCCCATTGAAAGATGGGTGCACAGTCTTCCTATCAGCCTCTCTCTACCAGGGATTGAGCATTGGAGAGAACGGCCTTCAGGCTCAGCTTCACCTGTCAGACTCTCTGCCTCACAAGGACTCTGCATTACCAATACAATAGCTTACTTCCTTGTCTTTAAACCAAATGGTCTGCTTATTCAAAAGCTACCAGAAGGTATCATACCTGACCCATTTTCTCTCCGCCCTCAGGACACCTCTCTGTCTACTACCCATTGATAACCCTACTTCTTCAATCCCAAAACATCTCTCTTGCTTACACAGATGCTATCAGAGGCCCCTTTTCTCAATTCTTTGTTCTTGCCTTTCTGAATAAGACTAAAACCAAACCTCACCCTCTTGACTAGCAATGATCCCTACACCCATGCACATCAAAGCCTAGCTTTCCTATTCCTTAGATCACTCACCTGGTAGTTTTCCCAAGCCCTAACCTCTGTCTTCCCCTTTTCCGATTTAACCAGATATGGTATTATAAACAAGCTACCTCCTTCTGCAGCCTCTTAAAATCCTTGCCTCTGATTAATAAACGGATCATTGCTATAAAAAAAAAAGAGATAGAGTAATGTTTATGCAAAAAAGTTTCTTTTTAATATTTATTTATTTATTCCCTTTTGTTGCCCTTATTGTAGTTATTACTGTCGTCGTTGTTGGACAGGACAAAGAGAAATGGAGAGAGGAAGAGAAAACAAAGAGAGGAAGAGAAAGACACCTGCAGACCTGCTTCACCGCCTGTGAAGCGACTCCCCTGCAGATGGGGAACCAGGGGCTCAAACTGGGATCCTTACGCCGGTCCTTGCGCTTTGCGCCATGTGCACTTAACTCGCTGTGCTACCGCCCAACTCCCTGCAAAAAAACTTTCATGCCTGAAGTTCCCAGATTCAACCCCTAGCATCACTATTAGCTGGGCATTACTCTGGTTAAAATAAAAAATATATATAAATAAAGCAAATAAATAATATAATTTGGGATTTTAGGACAAACGTGATAGTTCAAACAACAGAAAAGTCATGACACATTTTTGCATAGAAAAATATGGTGTGACTTTTCTGATAATTTAATGCTTAATGCCATTAAATTATACAATCAAAAATAGTTAAAATGGCAAATTCTATGTTATGTGCATTTTACCACAATAAAAAATAGTTGTCTATAAGTTCTTCAACCATCAGAGGGTCAAATAATACTGTGCTGTATAACTGATTACTAAGAAAGTAAATCTTAGATGTTCTCAACACACACACAAAGGTACCTATTTGAGTTATGGAGGCATTAACCAACCTTTTTTATATCTCTCATTACATATGTACATCAAATTATTACATTGTACACCTTAAATTTTAACAATATCAAATGTCAAATGTTTCAATAAATCTGAAAGGGAAAAGGAGGTGTGTGTGTGTGTGTGTGTGTGTGTGTGTGTGTGTGTATGTGTGTGTGTGTGTGTGTGTGTGTGTGCATTTGAGATCAATCTCATGACCTCATACAGAGGAAGCATGTGCTCTTCCTCTGAGATACATATCTGAGTCCTCTATGGGGTATTGATTCTCAATTTCAAATGCTTTGGAGGCATTTAAAAACCACCATTTTTTTTGTTTTTTTTTTCTTAGTACATACACACAGAGAGACTTTGAACACATGCAATGAGATTCTGTTTTTTCCCTTCTTCCAATGCCAAGATATAGATCACGGAATTCATATAACTATGGAATTATAAAATGGCAAAATATATATGACTAAACAGTGAGATAAATAATGTATAAGCCAAATCATCTTGGACTTTCATATTTGCATAAGTCTTTGCCTTGGACAATCTACTCACCAGACCTTTCATTGTATTGATAGCTACCTCATCTACCTTCCTTCCCTGTAGCATAATTTAGATCATGTTGGATCTGGCTTCCTCCCACTCCTGTCTAATTGGCTTCTATTAAATTTCTTATCCAGACCAATTTAACCTCATTAAGCTTAACTCAGATAGCATCTCTTATATTCAACTCAAGTCAACCCAGTTCAATTTATTTCCACTCACCCATATCCAACCTAACCCAATTCAATGAAACTCACCTCCACTCCACTCAACCCAACTCAAGTCATCTCAACACAATGCAATTCAGTTTAAGTCTATGAAATCCACTTCAAGGAAAACCAGCTCAACTCAGCTCTACTTCACCAAACCCAAATGCAACTCTACTCAATCTAAAGTAAATTTCATTCAACCCAGGCCAACAAGATCTAACACAGCTTTACACTTCTCTACTTATACCAAGCTAACTTGAGTCAGTCCAACTCAACATAATTCAAGGCCCAGAAATAGTTCAACAGGTAGAACATCCTTGCAAATTCAACATAATTCAACTCCACTAAATCTATCTCTCGATTCTCCTTTTGCAGTTCCTCCTACCATCTCTAAATGCCTGCCTCCCACCACTCTCTCTACTATCAGATTCCCTAGCAGTGAGGCACAGTTAATGCCAGATCCAAAGAAAAATTAAAAGGTTTTTTTTTAACTTCCCACCCATGGTCTCCCAAATTCTAAGTGCATCTTCCAACAGGTAGGTAACCTTCATTGTTTCTTACTCCCAACCATTTAGTCATGTTTTTTTGTTTGTTTGTTGAATTGTGATAAGACAGAAGTTGAGAGGGAAGGGATAAGAGAGGGAAGATAAGAGAGGGAGAGAAAGAGAGACACCTGCAGCATTGCTTCATCACATGAAGCTTCCCCCTTCAGATGGAAACTGGGGTGGGGGGGTTGAACCTGGGCCCTTGTGCATGTTAATGTGCATGCTCAACCTGATTGGTGTGCCTCTGTCTAGCCCAAGTCCTACCCTTTAATGAAGCTCAAAGGTCATTCATAAAGCCTCAGAGAGTCCAACCTCTCTACTCTCCACACAGTACTCTCAAGGACATTTAAATCCAAAAATAGTTTGATGGGCATAAGAGCCTCCAGATCTTCCTTTTCTGGACTTTCATCTTTCAGTCTTTGTCTCTGTATCTCTTTCTCCATCTCTCTTTCTTTCTTGTTATCTCAGCCTGTATGTGGGTGGCCCTGTCTCTTCATCTCTTGTCTCAGACATTCTCTTCCTCTTTCTATATCTCTGAGTTACTATCTCCCTCTTACTGGTTGTTTCCTTCTTCATCTCTATTTCTTGGTACAATCTACATCATTCTCCAATTTTTGACCAGGAAGGTAATTCTTTTGAACATACATGCTTTAATCCCTTCCTTTCTTAATCTTTTCCCTACTAAGAATACAAGTATCTCCAGTTGCCTGCTTTGCAGTTCTGAGCTTGACCTGAGGCCTTCGAAGACCAAACCTAAAATCACTTCTGTAGTTGGAAAAGAGAACCATATTCTCCAAAACTGGAGAAGAATTTAGGTCAATCCTGTTCTGTGGATGGTCCCATAAAATCCCAGAGATTGGTAGTTGGGCACTAGCGCAGTGGGTTAAGTACACATGGTGCAAAGGACAAGGACCATCATAAGGATCCCAGTTCAAGCCCCCAGCTCCCCACAGGGAAGTCACTTCACAAGCAGTGAAGCAGGTCTGCAGGTGTCTATCTTTCTCTCCTCCTCTCTGTCTTCCTCTCCTCTCTCCATTTCTCTCTGTCCTATCCAACAATGACAACATCCATAACAACAATAATAACTACAACAATAAGACAACAAGAGCAATAAAAAGGGAACAAAAAAATCCCAGAGATTGGGGAGAGCTTGCCCAATATCATTCAAAGTTAGTGGAGTGAGAATGAGGTTCTCCTAGGCTGTAGACTCCAGAGTTTAAACCTAGAATAAGGTGGTTGTGAGGTGGTACAATGGACAAAGCATTGGACATTCAGACATGATATCTCAAATTCTATCTCGGGCATGGTATGTGCCCATGTGATATGGTGTTCTCTCTCTCTCTCTCCCTCTCTCTCGATAATAAATTATCTTTTTCCCCATTTTATTGGGGGTTAATGATTTCCAGAATAGCTGTTAACACACAGGCACAGCTTCTCATCTCTCCCATGGTAGGTGTCGGTAAGACACTCTCCCCCAACTTAGGTCCTTTCCACCATCACACACCAGGATCCTAATGCCCCTACATTCTACCCCCTCCCTCCTTCCCCAGGCCCTTTGCTTTAGTGCAGTACACCACACCAAATCCAAGTTTCACCTTGTGTTTTTCATCTTACTGTTCTTGCTTCTTAAGTTCTACCAATTTTTGCCAAAATAATAAAGAATCGAGAGAGAGAGAGAGAGAGAGAATAGGCAGGTTTGAGTGCCAGACAGGCTGGAAGGTGGGTGAGAAAAAAACAGCATCTGTCTCAGAAACCATTTGCACCATCCAAAGAATCAACAGTCTGTCATGTCATCTCAGGGAAGTCCCTCCCTGTCACTCTGTCTATCCCTTTCATCTGAGAAAGGAGTACAAGAAGGCTTCCTGGTTCCCCTTTGGTTGGTAAGGGTCATTCACCACTGACTTTGACTCTTCTCACCTATTGGGGTTGGCAGCCCAGGTGCACTGAAAGCCTAGTTCTGAGAGCATAAGGGGGGAGCCTGCATAGGCCCAAGATGGGGAGAGGGACAGGGATAGGCCTCCTGCAACAGATCTAGTTGCATGAGAGGGACAGGATTGTAGGCCCAGCAGAGATAGAGCATATGTTGAGGGATATGAGCCCTTGTTTTCAGTTTCTCTCAGTCTCTGTGTAGAGTTCAAGACAAGCTAGGCCCCATCCCTATGGCAACCCACTCACTCCTGCCTCAATTGGGCTGGACCAAATCCAGCTCCTCTGCCCATGACTACAGGGTCCCTGCCCAGTCAGGCACTGTCCTGGTGTTGGGCAGGGTAAGTTTGGCCTGAAGGCCTGGTTTGCATTCCTTCTCGGCCCCACTGGTCACCAACTTCCTGGTCAGTCTAGGCCTCTGCAGAAACCACTATAGGAGAGGGGAGGGAGGAAATGGGGTCCTGAGCCAGAGCCAAGCCAAGGACTGGGGCCCTTCTCCAGCCCAGAAATGAATGAGGTCCCAGTTCCTGAAACTGTCTCCTGAGCCCACAACTCACTATATTCCTAACTAACTCTTCTGAAGCTGCCTCCCTCAGCAGCTAGAGTTCCTAGGCAGGCACCAGCCTGGGCCTTCTTCAGAACACTCGGATGTTCCAAAATAGAAAAGGGGAAGAGAAGTTGTGGTTGGTGTGATGGACAGAGGAGAAACTGGGAGTAGGGGGACCAGAGGAGAAAGGAACTCTCTTCCAGCCCCTTGAAAGGTGCCATGAGGACACAACCTGAACCCCCCTTAGTACCCGCCTACCAGCTGTAAGCCTCTTCTCTGACGTTTCAGTATTGGGTCCTCAGTCATTAGGCCCAAACCCTCAGTGAGGAGGTTGCCTGAGGATACACAAAAGAGAAGCAGCCTCTGTCCTTTCAGATTCGCAGGACCCAGTCTGTTCTGAGTCTCCAGTCTGTGGCCTCTGCCGCCATGAACTGCTGTCTTAGACCCCAGAGTACCCTGCCTCTCAGAGGAACCAGCACGGCTAAAAACCTGATCCCTCAGAGGTCTTGGGAGGCCCACCCATGCCTCATCCTGCTGCCCCTCCGCTGACCTTTGCCTGCTCTTCCTTCCCTTTTGCACATAACACCCCCCCACAGCTACCCTGAATCAGAAGAGCCAAGGTTGTGGGGGGAGAGGGTTAGGGGGGGGTCGACAGAGATCAGAGTCCTGGCTTTCAGTCTCTCTCATTCCCTTCCAGATCTTTCAGGGCAGGTTAAGTCCTGTCCCTGTGAAAGCCCATTCACACCCACCCCACCAGGCAGCCTTTGCTCTGTGTCCTGGAACACACTAGACCGAAACTACTTGCCTGGCATCGCCATGGCTACCTCCAGGGTAGGTACAGCTTCCATCTCAGCTGACCCTGCAGAGATGAGTCAGCTGCCAACAAGCCCCTTGGTTGTATGACTGTTTCACAAGGCCATGAAATCAAGCTCATGCCTGCATCCTTACTAGTTGTGTGACCTTGGGGGAGTCACTTCATCTCCCTGAACTGTGCATCCTCATCTCTAAAGGGGAGAGCAACTAGCAGAGTGTTGGGTTTGTATGCCCTAGGTTCTGAGTTCTATCACCAGTACACATGTACAAGACTGGTGCTCTGGCTCCTCGCTCGCTCCTTCCCTCCCTCCCTCTCTCATATGGAACCAATAAAAATAATTTGAAATAAATAAAAATAATAAAGAAGGGAGCAGCTCCCTAGCGCTGACTTGATACTGGGCACCTGGAGTCTGAAGAATAAGACAGAGGCTTCTCTACCCCTGTGGTGCCCACACTCACAAGGAGGAGAGGCATCACTCCTGACCAGGTGATGACTATGAAATGCCCTCTGGAAGAGGAGGCAGTAGCAGCATACTGAGTTGTTCCTGGGCTCCAAGGTTGTTCCAGAGCAAAACTGTTAGCAGAGAGAGCATGTGCAAAGGTCCAGAGGCACTAAGCTCCCCACTGAGGAACTGCGCGAAGTAGATTGTGGCTAGATCACAACAGTTAGTATGTTGCCAGCACTACTGTACAGCAGACAGAGCTCTACACACTTTGGTGTGGTAAAGAACGTGGTATTGCCCAATGAGAAAATCTGGCTCTGTGCCCTGGGAGGGGAATCATTGAACCTTGGGAATATTATGCCCCATAGCAGAGGCTTTTCTTGCCACAGAGTGACTTGGGTCAACTAGATAGTCTAGCAATGGGACACAGAGGGGACTGGCCACACAACAGAGCCTAGGGTAGGGCTGGTCATGTCAAAAATACAGAAAACGTCACTTAAGACTGGTAGTTTGGTAGGATGGCAGCTCTATCAGTCAACTGAAATGAACCAATGGGATAAACAATCTACCCATCATGCCTCTGATGCTGTGTCTCAAAAGGGGCAAGGCGACCTAATGGGGCCCTAGAGGGCTGAGGTAATTTGACATCGATAAACCAGGGTAGAAAAGGGAAAGAAAGAGAGAGAGAGAGGAGCATTTCTCTACTCTATTTATAAGAACTGCTTGACAGAGGCAGTAAGTATGTCAAAACTAATTTTGCAAAGAAATGAACAAATAGGGAGTCGGGCTGTAGCGCAGCGGGTTAAGTGCAGGTGGTGCTAAGCACAAGGACCCGCATAAGGATCCTGGTTCAAGCCCTGGCTCCCCACCTGCAGGGGAGTCGCTTCACAGGCGGTGAAGCAGGTCTGCAGGTGTCTATCTTTCTCTCCCTCTCTCTGTCTTCCCCTCCTCTCTCCATTTCTCTCTGTCCTATCCAACAACGACAACAATAATAACTACAACAATAAAACATCAAGGGCAACAAAAGGGAATAAATAAATAAAAATAAATATAAAAATATTTTTTAAAAAAGAAATGAACAGATAAATTCACAGGACCCTCCCCATACACACCTCCTTTTGTGCTCCCCCCCCCCTTGCCTTTTGCCTTTTGCCTTCAGGCAAGCCAGCAGGGTTTAAGACCTATTTCAAGAAAGAAATATAAAGATCTGGAAGAAAACTCACCTGGTAAGGCAGTGCCTGGCCATGCATGTGACCCAGGTCTGAACCCCAGCATAATAACACATGGGAGTGCCCCAGCCCCAGGGGAAGCTCCCTTGCTGTGATGTCTGGCCCCATATATACATGAAAAAAATCAGCACAGGGCAGTAAAATAGCACATGCAAGAGTCGCTGACAAAAATAAAAAGAGAGGAAGAGAGAAGTGCACAGAAAACATCATCATACAGGAAGTTAACAGCCTGATGACCTCAAGGTTCCATTATGCTTATTCCAAAACTTACTCCTTTCATTTTTTTCTTCAAAAAATAGACAAGATAGAAATTTCCAGCCCCTGGGGTATAATGGTTATGCATAATGGTTATGCAAAGAAATACTCATTCCTGCAAAGTCCCAGGGTCAATCCCCCAACCACCATAAGCCAGAGCTGAGCAGTGCTCTGGTGTTTCTCACTGTGTCTTTCTCGATTTTCTCTCAAAAATATAAATAAATAAATAAATAAATAAATAAATAAATAAATAAAATACTTTTAAAAAATATTAAAAAGAAAGAAAGAAAGTTTCCAGGCCCTCCTACTCATGTAAAATATTGTCTGAAACTAAGGAACAGGGAGGGAGAGCTGAGCCTTGCTCCTAATTCCATTGCACTCCAGACTGCAATAAAAATCTGCCCCTACTTTGTAAAAGCCAGTGTGACAGTGTTTAACATTCTGATGCACCAGAGGAGCCAAGTTCAAGTCCACCTACATAGTTGAACCCTGATAAAAACTCTAAACACTGAATCACTGGTGAGACTCCTAGTATGCAGACTTCCATGCCACATATCAAATTAAGAGACTCTTCTGACTCTCCACGGAGATGACAACAGAAGCTCCAGGTTCAGAGTCACTCTGCCCTATACAGCTTTTACTTTGGTTTATACTAACCTATATATTTTTCCATGTAATAACTAGAAGTGGAAGAGCTTTCTCTAAGTTGTTATGAGCCTTTCAAGGAAATTATTTTTAAAATATTTTATTTATTTTAGTAAGAGAGAAAGATACCAGAGAAAAGCTAAGCTCTGGCTTATGGTAATACTGGCATAAAAGTCTTTTGCAGGGAGTTGAGTGGTAGCGCAGCGGGTTAAGTGGTTCGAGCCCCCGGCTCCCCACCTGCAGGGGAGTGGCTTCACAGGTGGTGAAGCAGGTCTGCAGGTGTCTATCTTTCTCTCCCCTCTGTCTTCCCCTCCTCTCTCCATTTTTCTCTATCCTATCCAACAATGGCAACATCAACAACAATAGTAACTACTACAACTATTAAAACAACAAGGGCAACAAAAAGGAAATAAATAAATTTTTTTAAAAGTCTTTTGCATAACCATTGTGCTATCTCCTCAGTCTTCTGGCAAATTCTTGAGCCTGAGGGCAGTTCTGAGAACCTCCAAAGCTTACAGTTAATGTCAAAAGTGAGGAATAGTTTTATGTACAGACTATACCCTCTAACCTTGAGCTTGGCCCCTACTTACCGCAGCTTCTCTGATCATTCATTTAATTCTGTTACAGGCTGGAAAACTGAGTTAAGTAAGTTGGCCAACATCATACAGTTGGCAAATGGCAAGGGTAACATTTGAAAGCAGGTATCCAAGTCCTAGAGTCTATCCTATAACCACTGTGCTATACTGCCCAATGATGGGAGTAGAGAGCGGATCCCTGACAGTTGCTGGAGTGGCCACAGTTCCCAGAGGAGCTCCAAGGCCAAGCTTTGTCCTGGAGTTAATGGGGAGCCATGGATGGTATTCAGCAGGGAGGGAGGTGAACAGCTGTGGGGTCAAATAAGTTGTCTCTGGATGCAGCATCGAGAGTACTTTAGGCAGTTCTGAGTAGGGAAAGAAGTTCTGGCACTACTGCAGACTGAGGACAATGGCAGTTGGACCAGAGCATGATCTTGTGGATGGAAGGCAAGTCTTCCTAAAAGGCAGCTAGACAAGACTTGAAGCTGAACTAGATTTAGGACATAAAGGAGCCAACAGTAGTGTCCAGACTTCCAAGCCAGGGAGATAGCACTAACAGTAACATAACAGACCTGTGTTCCTGAGACCCAGGAGGTATCAGGTTCAAACCCAAGTACCACCATAAACTAGAGCTGAGCAGCACTCTCACTTAAAAAGCAAATGTTAAAAAGAAAAGTTTACATCATATTAAGTGAAATTCATGTTAAGTGAAATAAGTCAGAAAGAGAAGGATGAATATGAATGATCTGACTCTCAGGCAGAAGTTGAAAAACAAGATCGAAAAAAAAACACAAGTAGAACCTGAACTGGAATTGGCATATTGCACCAAAGTAAAAGACTTGGGGGTGGGGGTGGGGGGAATACAGGTCCAAGAAGGATGACAGAGGATCTAGTGGGGGTTGTATTGTTATATGGAAAACTGAGAAATGTCATGCATGCACAAACTATTGTATTTACCATTGAATGTAAAACATTTATTCCCCAATAAAGAAAAATTTTTAAAAAGTTTACAAGAACTAGGGAGATAGTACAATGGTTATGCAAAATACTTTCCTGCCTGAGACTCTGAGGTCCCAGGCTCAATCTCCAGCAGCAGCATAAGTGAGCTAAGCAGTGCCATGATCTCTATTTGTATAGCTCTCATTAAAAAATATGGGCCCCAGATCAAATTGATGGGGTTTACAGTTAACAACATTTATGTACTTTTCCCATATTTGGGAGCTACTCCCTTCCCTGACCCAGCTTTCTAGTCTGATTTCCAACTATGACAACTTATCCCCAGACAATACTTTTGGTCTACCCGCATGTTAGCTGTTGGGCTTGGGCAGAAATTAAAGTCATGGGCCCCTTGGAATATACCTAAAATAGACCTACTAACTTTTTCCAAAATGGAGACCCCAAATCTCATCTGCTATATTCTTGCCTTTAGGTTTCTGACTACTAAACAATTTGTTCTGCTTGATATCTTAATTCTTTTTCAGATACCATGCTGCATATGCTACCATAACACCAACCTGACTCCCCCGGGCAGATGACCCCACCAATGTACCCTAGAATCCCATCTCTCCAGAGCCCTGCCCTACTAGGGAAAGATAGAAACAGGCTGGGAGTATGGATCAGCCTACCAATGTCCATGTCCAATGGAGAAGCAATTACAGAAACCAGGCCTTCCACCTTCTGCATCCCATAATGATCCCAAGTCCATGCTCCCAGAAGGATAAAGAATAGGAAAGCAGGGAGTCAGGCAGTAGCACAGTGGGTTAAGTGCACGTGGCACAAAGCACAAGGACCCGCATAAGGATCCCCATTCCAGCCCCGGGCTCCCCACCTGCAGAGGAGTCATTTCACAAGCAGTGAAGCAGGTCTGCAGGTGTCTATATCTTTCTCTCCCTGTCTCTGTCTTGCCCTCCTCTCTCCATTTCTCTCTGTCCTATCTAACAACAAAGACATCAATAACAACAATAACAACTACAAAAACAAAAAAATAAGGGCAACAAAAGAGAAAATAAATGAATTATATGTGTGTGTGTGTGTGTATGTATATGTATATATATGTGTGTGTGTATATATATAAACTTTAGAGCCTCAAGTGGCATCTTCACCTACCTCTAAATCGCCACCAGGTGGCAGCATAGGCTACCTTTTCCAAGAAGACAACCTAAGGGAGGAAGAAGGGAGCATCTTCAGTGATTGACAGACACACACAAACACCACACACATACCAGGAAACCTCAAGAAAGTGGGCTAGGCATATTGTTCAAATGTGATTTCCTAAAGGCACAACACCAAAAGAGCCCCCGGGGACCCTAGGTTCTAGAGGCTTCCTGCCTGTGACCCAGAGTCAGCACCTGACCTTCCCTGAGGCTCGGGTTAACTCATTACAGAAGGCAGCCCCACAGTGCAGCCAGAAGCTAACAGAAAGCCGTTTGCACCTATCCTCTGGCTAGCCATCCCCAACAGCAGGGATTCTCAAACTTACTTACATGAGCAGCATTTTTTTTTAATAAACAAATAAATCCCTGAGTACCATCCTCACACCATACCATGAATAAAACAGAAAACAGAAGGGGCCAGACAGTGGAGCACCTGGTAAAGTGCACACATAATAGTGTGAAAAGACCCAGGTTCAAGCCCCCAGTCTCCATCTGCGGGGGGGGGGTGTTTTTATATATTTTTTTAAATTTATTTTCCCTTTTGTTGCCCTTGTTGTTTTTAATTGTTGTTGTAGTTATTATTGTTGTTATTATTGATGTTGTCATTGTTATATACGACAGAGAGAAATGGAGAGAGGAAGGAAAGACAGAGAGGGGGAGAGAAAGATACCTGCAGACCTGCTTCACCACCTGTGAAGCCACTCCCCTGCAGGTGGGGAGCCGGGGACTCCAACAGGGATCCTTACACTGGTCCTTGCGCTTGGCGCCACTTTGACTTAACCCGTAGCACTACCACCCGGCGCCCAGGGGGGAAGTTTCATGAGTGGTGAAACAGTGCTGCAGATTCCCCACCCCTCCAACCCCACCTCCCCTACCCCTCTCAATTTCTCTCTGTCTCAAAACAACATAAATAAATAAAATACTTAAAATAACAGAAAATAGGTTTCTACTGATAGACTTAGCTACAGTGGAGGTTGGGACCCACCCCACCCCCAACACACATAGCTGGTAAGTCCTGACCCTTCACCCTGGCACTGGAGGCCCTTCTCTCCCTCCAGCTCCAGTTCCTTCTCCTACTATTTTTTCCCCTCTACCTCCACCCCTCTTCTCCTACCCAAACTATGTACTGGGCTTTCCCTGGAAAAATGCCCTTTCCCTCCTAATTCAAGCCCTACACCCTTGGTGTACACAATCACTCTTTCCTCCCCAGCTGTCCCACATCATTGTCACCCAGTACCTGCAATGACATTTTGAAAAAGTCCACAGTCCCCACTTCTGCTTCTGCAGATCCTTTTTTTCTAAAGATTCACCTCTCTCCCCTTTGCTCCTGAGTAGAGTCTCCAGGTGGGGTCCATGTCCAACTCCCTCAGGACCAAGTGGGCCCAGACTCACCCTGGTGGGAGCCTGCAGACCAGCCTCTGTTCACCAAACCTGTCCTGGGACTCAGTTTCCCCTCTACATAAGGCAGGCTGTAATCAGGACCTTGAGTGGGACCAGGGCTACCTCCATTACCAGTGGGTCTCAGAGTGCAAGAGAAACAGGCAGTCTCTTATTCAGTCACAGGTTTGTTTGAACATCCAGACAATGACAGTCGAATATGAGACCATGCCCTGTCCCAACACCCATGGAGCCGCCTATGAGATTTGCACGCAACATGAGCGAGGGGTCAGAGAGAGACTGACCAAGCTGTCAAGCTGAGTGAATCTGCATCTTCCCAGTAGAGGGCGCCTTATCCTCAGTCACAAAGGGGCAGGACAAGCCGGCCGGTGCAGTACCGATTTTCTCTGATTCCACCACAGCTTATTAAAGGAGAAAAGGGGACCAGAAACTAGATAATAGGGAGGATGACAGAGCCTACCATATTATAGTTTCCTATTAAGATTTGATAAGTAAATTAAATTCCAAATTTGATATTTAAAAAAAGCTGTCACTAAGTCAATGAATGAGTCAGTGATGGCTTGAGACCAGACATCTAAGTCATGGCATTGCAGAATTGCAAAATTAAAAGAGGTTGAGACATCATCAGGTTTGGAGTTTCCTCTTCCTCCTCCTCCTCCTCTTTTTTTTTAAATTTTTTATTATCTTTTTATTTATTGGATAGAGACAGCCAGAAATCAAGAGGAAGGAGGTGACAGGGAGAGAGACAGAGAAACAGCCGCAGCACTGCTTCACCACTTGTGAATCTTTCCCCCTGCAGGTGGGGATCGAGGGCTTGAACCTGGATCCTTGCACACTGTAACATATGAGTTCAACCAGGTGTGCCACCACCTGGCCCCCTCTTACTTCTTCCTACAATTTATTGATGTTTTTCACAGTTGTAGGGAGCTGTAGGTAAGAGAAGTGGCAAAGGCCAGGCATCAGAGTTCAGAGCCCGCTTCCACCTTGTGCTTTTTTCTGTCTCCTGTGCAGTTTTCCATGGAAGTTTTTGCCTGAAGAAGTCAGTGACATCCATCTTGCAGGTAAGGCATTGTATCAGCACATAAGAACAAAGAGCTGCTGGTATAGCTTGCATTATATGTCTTTGTACAAGTGGGGCCATAGTAGGCGCCCCAACCCCTTTTGTTGCTTTACTGGCTCAGAAAAGGCCCAATTGACCCAATCACACAGCAAAGTCTGAGGAAAAGGGGAGATCAGAAATTAGCAGGGTTGGAGGTCAGCCAAGTACCCAGATGAGAACCCCAGGCTGAATAGTGAGCTTCAAAAACTGGAATTGGGGGGGGGGGGGGATAGCATACTGGTTATGCAAAAGACTTTCATGCCTGAGGTTCTAAGGCTCCAGGTCTAATCCCTGGCACCACTGTAAACCAGAATTGAACGACACTGTGGTGTAGGTGTGTATGTGCATGTGTGGGAGTGTATGTGTGTGTGTGTGTGTGTGTGTACATATGTGATTAAAATAAAATAAATAATTAAACTAATAATTTTTAAAAACTGGAATTTTATACAGAAGATGCAAAGTCAGGACTAAGGTAAACTAGAGGGTAGAGAGCAGAGGTGCTGCCTCTCAACTCAGAGCAGATTCAGAAACAAATCACATGTCAGAGGTCAAAGGTGGGGTTCATTCAATGCTCTGCCCTTTCAGTATTTATTTACTAAGCATCACTATGTGCTGGGCACTGTTGCAGGCTCAGGGACAGACTGGTGACTAAGTCCCTGCCCTCACGGAGTTCATAATCTCAAGGGAAGCATAAGAGAGGGGAGGGTAAACATTATGAGAAAATCATCCAACCACTGTAGATAACTGATATGAAGAAAATAAAATCCAGTGGGAGGGAGAGACTGCTGGTAGGTGGGCTAGTGCATATAGGGTGGTCAGGGAGGGCCTCCCAGAGGAGGTGACATTTGAGCTGAGCTCTGAATGAGACAGGCCCTAGATGGGGAGGAGAGGGGGATATAGGGAGGGTGGAGCATGCTGCCTGGAGAGCCTGCAGATCAACACTGTTGGAAGCTAGGCTAGCTGAGCAGGAAGTCTGGCCCCCTGTAACTGTATCCCCAGGAAGGAGGAAGCCAGGAAGGCGCTTTCAGCAGTTGTATTCATCAAGGCTGGCTACACTAACCCCCAGGCAACACCCGGGGCTCCTCGGGGCCCTACCCACCTTCAGCCGCCTGGGGAGGACACAGTGGGAGGGAAGGAGGGCGGGCGGCCCAGAGTGGGCCCTGGATTCTTTTCCAGACAATAAATGCTTCCAGGTTCCTGGGGAGCATTCCGTGGGTCACAGCTGCATCTGATCTCAATTACCTCCGGTGTAGGGTTCCCGGGCTGGGCGGGGGCCGGGGGGTGGAGGAAAGGCTGTTTCTCCATAATCAGAATCTCCTGGCCCAGGGGGGTGAAGACACCCCAGGACAGGTCCCCAAATTTTCAAAATTTATGGAAGGGGTTCTCTGAAAGATGTCTGGCTGTGGTTGGAGAACCACATGGCCATTTTTCTGTGTGACCCTGGACAAATAACATGGTATCTCTGGACTGTTATGGAAATGGTGAAGATTCCACTTTGGCCTTGCCAGGAAGGTAGGAGTATAATCCAGGCCTAGAGGGCACAGGCCAGCACTGTGGACTGGGCAGGGGTGGGCTGAGAAGGGGTGGGATGGCTAGCCCCTTTTTCCTTCCTTAATAACATTTCAACCCTTTTGCAAATAAATACATCCCCAAGCAAAACTACGATGCCAAAGTGACCTGGCATTAATACTACTATCTCCTAAAACAGGCCAGGAGCAAGCAGTCTCACCCCTCCCTGCTCTGCCAAATTATTTATACCTCTCTGGGCTTCAGTTTACCTTTGGCCACTCTAGAAGGGTGCCGGGATAAAAGTACTAACAAGGACAAAACTGGTGCAAAATGATACTCTGGAGAGACAGTATAATGGTTATGCAAAAATACCTTCATGCCTGGGGCTTGGGAGCAGTGGTAGTGCAGGCAATAACCTTGGAGGCAAAAAAAAAAAAAAAAGAAAGAAAGAAAGAAAGAAAGAGAAGAAAAAGAAAGTAAAACTCACCTGTAAGAATGTTCAATGTTGCAATCCATGGCAATCATAAGAACTGCAGAGCTTCTAAACATAGGGGGAAACGCCTGGATGTATCAGACATCTTGTGACTGATAACCCTGAGGAAGTCTTTTTCCCCTCCAGAGTCATCTCCCCATTCCTAACAATGTCTGATGTCCATAGACAAAAGCTCACCCTAAAGAAATGGGTGGGGAGAGCTGGGCGGTGGCACACCTAGTTGTTATGATGCACAAGGACCCAAGTTCAAGCCCCTGTTCCCCACCTGTAGGGAGCCGGGCTTCACAAACATGGAGCAGGTCTGCAGGTGTCTTTCTCTGTCCTCTCCATCTTCCCCTTCTCTTTCAATTTTTCTGTCTCTATCAAATACATAAAATATTCTAAAAAAATAAAATATTTGTTTAAAGCACTGTCACCCAGGCTGCACAGGCAGAACTCCATTCCTGGACAACACACTCCACCTGCAACCTGATATCACTAGGTGTCTGTTCCCCTCTGGCAACTGTGACACTCGGTTTAGATTTTATTGGAGATAAGTAAGCTGGAGGCGAGGGTCTGGGAGAGAGGGAGCACATGAAGGTGGCCTTACAGTGGCTTATTTTACATACATATATGAAACACTAACTTAACCATAAATAAGGGATAAAAAGGGGTACAACTCCACACAATTCCCACCACCAGAACTCCGTATCCCATCCCCTCCCTTGATAGCTTTCCTTATTTTACTTTTAGCGACAGAGCATGCAGGCTCGGGGAAGACAGCGAGCCGAGATCGAACCCGGGGCCAGTGTCAGCAGGGGATGGGCTTCTCCCGTGTCCTGAGCGGAAGCCGGGTCAGAGGAGCACACGGCCGCGGGCGCCGCTTTCTCCTTTTATGTCCATGCGGGGCCCGCGGGGCGAACAATGCGCTGCTTCCTGAAGCCAGGCCGCCCGCAGCCCCCCACCCCCGCCCGCTCCCATCCCCGCCCTGCGGCCTCCGGGAAATGGAGCGCGTCCTGGAGGGCAGGGGTAGCGCGGGGCCTCCAGGAGGCTGAGGGTCACGCGGCGGGCAGGGGTGACCAGGTGCTGGCACCCCTCCCCGCAGCCTGTGCACGCCCATCACTGACACGTGTCAGCCCGGTGAAACCCTGTGCTGAGCTCTGTACCAGGCCCCTGCACACCCACTCATGCCTTGCAGAGCTGTGCACATTGTACACCAAATTGTGGCTGAGCATCAGACAACCAGCCAGGCCCTGGACGAGGCTCCCGGGATTCCACACTTGGACAGGACTCAGGACAGCCCTAGGCTTCCTGAAACTTCTGTCCCAAATGAGGAAGAAAACAATCATCTCTTTTATCTTGCACATACCTCAGTAAATGGGGTGAAAATAAAGAAGTGACTGGGATGGAATATTGGGTCTGTTTTAAATAGGGGGTCACAGGCAGAAGGTGTAAGTAATTCAGTTGTAGAGAATATGGCGTGCTAGATCCCCCTGTGTGAGGTTCTGGGTTCTGTCTCCCAAAAAATGAATGAATAAATGAATAAATGAATTAATGAATGAATGAATGAATGAATTATATGAGGGTTTTTAAAAATGCACTTATTAATGAGAGAGGCAGGAGGAGAGAGAACCAGAGCATCACTCTAGCACATGCGATACTGGGGATGGAACTTGGGAGCTCATGCTTCTGAGTCCAGTGCTTTATCCACTGCACCACCTCCAAGGCCACAGTTATGAATATTTTGACTGAGAAGGCAACATTTCAGCAAAGATATCAGAACATAAACTGCATATGTACATGTCAAAAGGATATGCAAAAGATCACATATGTGTTTTACACACTTTAATGTGCTTACATAATAGCCCATGCATAAGCACTTGTCATACGTTGCACACGTAGTGTATGTCTATCCACTGCACCAGTATCTGCACCCAATTTATTACAGTATCACTTCCATGAACACACAGATGCCTCATGTACAGACTTGGCAGCATGTCTGCACCACTGAAGTAGCTACAACTCCAGCCCCAACATTGTCCAATTCACAAGTACGTGCTGACTCAAATATGTGTTCTTCTAATTTCACAAACTCTTGTTGCTATAGCACATCAAAATGCATTTACTTACATGCCTTGTGTTCATTATGTAAAATATGTCACATATGTGGATACCTGCATACATGTATTATAAGTCTTAAGTAAATGTCTCCCTAGCAAGACAGATCTACAAATGCACCTACACATCTCTCACATAAATGCCCATATTCCTTTCTGCTGGTTTTATACTTCCCATATACAAGTACTGTGCAAATAACACAGGGTATTTACGATATACCAGACCAGCACTGGGTGCTTTACTTGAACTATCTTATTCAGTCTATACGACAGCCTTCTGCAACCTGTTATCCCTCTAGCCTAGCAGGTAAGAGTTCACACTTAGGGGTCAGGAAATGGCTCACCTAGCAGAGTGCAGTTTTCCTTGCACAAAGGCCCAAGTGTGAGCACCCAGCCGTCACCTCAGAGCACCATTCAAAAAGGAAACTTCACTAGCAGTGAAGCAGAGTTGTGGTGTTCCTCCTCCTTCTCTGTCTCTCACCCTGGAAAAAAGAAAAAAAACAACAACACAAAAAACAGTTCTACAGATGTCGTGAAATCATGCAGGCATGGAACCCATCGATCCATCAATAACCTTGGCAACAACAACAAAGAGTGCACACTGCATTGACATTGGATTTGATTTTGTCATTATCTAACCCCAGCATTCCAATTATAAAATGAAGGTGTATAAAATGAGGGTGATAGTCATACTTAGTTTTAGGGGTAGCCATGGAAAGTCAATAAGATAAAATTGCATGAGAATCATATAGAATAGTACTGGGAGCATAATAAATGCTCGGTAAATGTTAGCTGTGGCATTATTTGCCACTTTATCAATGAAAAGCTCAGAGAGGTGAAGTGACTTGCCTGAGGTCACACAATCTGACAGTGAAGAAGACAGTTTCCAAATGCAGGTCTGTATAGCCACATGTTCAGACCCTTCCTTTGAAATACTTCACTCTCAAGGCCCCATGCCCCACAATGGAGCCAAATAATACACACACACACACACACACACACACACACACACCATATGTCCCTAGCTGAAGTCTATACCTCACAGAGCTCCCTTGTACCTATCCTGAACACATACATTCACTCAGCATTAATATAGTCATTATTTGTCCACCCAGTCTGGCACCTAGATGGGTGGGAGGGAGGAAGAGCAGCAACCAGGTAGGCAGACTTTCTCTCTGCTCTCATGGCCCTTACAGGCCAGCACACAGCACTGTGAACACGCAGGGGCAGGGTGTATAACAGTGTGTGCACACACTCCTGCACCTCCTCATTATATGCAAGAAGAATTGCCCACAAACCTCACTGCCAGCCCAATTGCAGGAAGTAATCCCCACATGACCTGTGTCAATTGCACACACCTAACTCACCCACACCGTGTGTGCCACACCTCCTTCACACACATCATGCACCCGTGACCACTCTGCTGGCCCTGGGCCGGTGCGTTATACACAGCCAGCTTCTATGATGTACCTGTTCCTCTGTGAGTCCCTTCCCTGCTGCTTGGGAGGCCCAAGCCAGTCCCTCTCGGTGGGTCTAGGGTAAGGGGTTGAGGTCAGAGAGACAGGGCCTGGACCCCCCATCACAAGGGAGGGAAGGTGGCCCCTGGCTTCGCGGCTGGCGGCCAGGAAATTACAGTCGACACCAAACCAAAGCGGCTCCTTCGCGGACCAGGTAATCAGGCCTCTCCCGGATTCGGCCTGACAGCTTAAATGTTCTAATTCCGCTGCCAGGGGCCCAGCTCCCCCACTCAGGCCATGGCCCAGGCCTCATAATTGGACCCACGTTTTCATTACACTGAGATTAGACAGGTCCCCTCCAGCCAGGACGCCCGCAGCTGCACTGGAACCATCCCCCGCGCGCACGCATTTACCTGATTACGCAGTTTATTTTATAGCAATTGCTGCAGAGTGCTGGAGGCCCCCTTTGCCCCGCCCCCTGCTCCCCAGGCCCCAGAGGCCTCTACCAACTCAGGCAAGCAATTTCTGCCTAATGTATTGAAGTCCTCTCCCTCAAACACAGGATCCTGGAGGCCTCATTGGGAAGAAGACTCAAAAGATTCCGCCCACTGCCTTCCAGAGCTGTGTTACATTTACTCATTCAACAGATCTACATTAAATTCCTCTAATACAATGTTCCATCCACAACATACTCTATGCTACACCTGAGGAAGGCAATGTCCTGATATTGGGGCAGCTTGGAACGTTCCTACTTATGACCACAGAATGTGAGCTCAGATCTATAGGGATGCAGAGGTCACATAGGTTCCTAAGCTGAATATGGGCCCCAGATCACATCAAATCGATGGGGTTTACAGTCAACAATATTTATACATCTTTCCCATATTTGGGAGCTACTCTCTTCCCTGATGCAGCTTTCTGGTCCTTCTGCCAGACATGACACCAGCTCCCCAGACAATAATTAGGATCCACCTGCATACTGCATATCAGATTTCAAGCTCAAGCAAAAAAAAAAAAACAAAAAAAAAACACTATAGCCACAGGCCCTTTAGAATATAACTAAAATATGCCTAGTAGCTATCTACAAAATTTGAGGGCTCCTCAACTCTTCATCTGCACTATTCCAGCCTTTAGTGTCGTATGCTTTACATTGGTTTGTCCTAGCCCTCCCCCCCCCCAAGAGAATTGGATCAGGCCTGCTAATTTCGCGGGCCGCTTGGCCCCGCCCCAGAGGAACCCCGGGAGAGGGTTCCTGAGTTCGAGAGTTTCAGGGTTAGAGAGTAAGAGAGAGTTCCAGAGAGACAGAGTTCCTGAGTTCCTGAGTTAGACAGAGTTCCTGAGTTCCTGAGTTCGAGTGTGCCGACGTGGACCTGACCTACGCATCTCTCAGATAAGTAAAGACAAATTGGCTACCTATACACTATGGCCTTCTCTTCTGCTTGTGAAGAGATCTCCAAAGGCCTCTGCTCTTTCTTCACGAGACTGTTTTGCTGTTTCTGGAACATTTATCTCTGGACCACTCTGTGGTTTCCACTCGCTCGGGCGAACTCAGAACAGCCAGCGGGAAGAGCCAGCGGGCGGGAGGCGAGGCACGGAGCTGCCATTTCCACCTGGTCAAACAGCCAGCCAGCTGGCTGCGCCCAGACAACCCCGCGCACCGCGCCCACAGCCCCGCAGCCCCGCAGCCCGCAGGAGGCCTACGCCAGCACACAAAAGCCCCAGGAGCCCAATGCCAACATGCTGGAGCCCTATGCCAAAATGCAAGAGCCCGATGCCTCCACGCTAGAGCCCGAGGCCAACACGCAGGAGCCCGAGGCCAACCCACAGGAGCCGGCTCTCCACCGCGTGGCGCAGGACACTGGACGCGTGATCCCTCCACACTGCTCGGCCACTGCGAACAGGGCAGCAGACATGGCAGGGCCATGGGGCAGGGCCGCCGCGGCCTATCATGGCCGCCACCCCTGGGCACCTAGGCCCACGCCTTCTGCAAAACTGGCCGGCCTGCCCTCTTTCTATGAATTCTGGAACCATCCCGGGCCTCCCGGACCCCCGGGCTCCCTGCCGAAACTGAGCACACGAGATCTCCAGCCGCTGGTCCGGTCTGAAGGCAGACAAGCTGGAGTACGCAGAGATTTGTGCAGAGATCGCAACCTGCAATTCCTAAAAGTGGAGCTGCGTGGGAAGCCACCTCCGGATGGTGAACCCCCCCCCAACAACTAAGACAGTACAGATTTAAATTCGCGTTTAAAATGACATGTCTTCGTAACAAAGGTTTCTCTCCTTGTGTATTAATGACCATGTTTATGTGTATGTTTAAAGTTTGGTAAACAATAGCTTTAAGGCTAAACTCTTACTAGTCAAAGTTAAATGAAAAAGGTTTTCAACATAATTCTCATAAAGATAAAAATTAACTTACATTTAAAGTCTGAGGTAAAAATTAGTTAACAATCAATATATTTTAACTAAGTTGGTCTAAACAAAAGGTTAAATAGACTTGTTGATATGTAAAACACTACCTTCTCTATTAGAAATGGTAGATCGCACAATGGTTATGCTAATTATTCTCATGCCTGAGGTTTCCTCTCCGGCCCACACCTAGGGTGTGTCTCCATCTTGAATGGGTGTAACAAAAGGTTAAAAGACGTTGTTGATATGTAAAAGTCTCAAATTCCTTCTCTATTAGAAATGTTAGATCCTGCAGTAGATATGCTAATAACAAGTTTTGTTTCATAGTAAGTAAGTTGCAGCCAGCTGCCTTTGGGACCCTAGGCCATTCCCCACCCCCATGCTAATGCCCGTCGAGGCAAGTAGCCCCCCAGAGGCAAGAAATGTTTTTTTTTCAGATATGGCCCCCTCAGGCCTTCCCTTGGCAACATGCTGGTTTTTGTTATATATGTTTCTGTTCACCCCACACCCTTGATACTATAGTCATTTAGTTAAAAAGAAAAGGGGGAATTGTCGTATGCTTTACATTGGTTTGTCCTAGCCCTCCCCCCCCCGCCAAGAGAATTGGATCAGGCCTGCTAATTTCGCGGGCCCACTTGGCCCCGCCCCAGAGGAACCCCGGGAGAGGGTTCCTGAGTTTGAGAGTTTCAGGGTTAGAGAGTAAGAGAGAGTTCCAGAGAGACAGAGTTCCTGAGTTCCTGAGTTAGACAGAGTTCCTGAGTTCCTGAGTTCGAGTGTGCCAGTTTCAGAGGGCTCTCAAGTACGAGAGTTCCAGAGTGCCAGAGTTGGAGAGTTCCCGAGTTCGAGAGTAAGAGAGTGCTTGTGCCGCCGCAATGAGACAGCAGAGTTTTGTTTGGTGATTGGTTTAGTTTGTGAATTGTTGTTCCTGAATAAAGAAATACAGCTTCCCTGCCCAGCCATTGTCTCCGCGTCTCTGTTACCCGCCGTGAAGCTAGCCAGCCCGGCAAGAGCCTCCGAAATTTTAACAACACTTTAGATCCATGATTGGCCAACAATTTGTTTGGCTTTATATGTCAAATCTCTTTTCAACCACCAGGTTCCAGATACTAGCATGATGTTGACCAGACACGGCCAGACTTCCCCGGACAGACAACCCCACCAATGTGTCCTGGAGCCCTTCCCCACTAGGGAAAGAGAGAGGCAGGCTGGGAGTATGAATTGACCAAGTCAACACCCATGTTCAGCAGGGAAGCAAATAGTTGAGCTAAAAGGCCAACTAGCAGAACAAGCTAATACTATAACTGAACTGAAGAAAGAAGCTGAGGGAAGGGAAAGCAGATTAACAGAAGCAGAAAACAGAATTAGCCAGACAGAGGATGAGCTAGAGGAAACAAAGAAAGAGGTAAAAGAGTTCAAAAAGAGATTGAGAAACACTGAAATGAACAACAGAGACATATGGGATGATCTCAAAAGAAGTAACATTCATATAATTGGCCTGCCAGAGGAAGAAAGAGAGGAAGGGGAAGTAAATAGTCTAGAGGAAATAGTGGAAGAAAACTTCCCAGACCTAATGGACAGAAAGGGCATAAGATTGAAGAGGCCAAGAGAGTCCCAAACAAAATCAACCCAGACCTGAAGACACCAAGATACATCATAGTTACAACGAAAAGAAGCAAGGATAAAGAAAGGATCCTAAAGGCTGTAAACGAAAAACAAAAAGTCACATACAGGGGAAAACCCATAAGACTATCCACAGACTTCTCCACTCAAACTCTAAAAGCCAGAAGAGAATGGCAAGATATCTATCAAGCCCTGAGTGAAAAAGGGTTTCAACCAAGGATAATATATCCTGCTAGACTTTCATTCAAACTAGATGGAGGGATCAAAACCTTCTCAGACAGACAACAGTTAAAGGAGGCAACCATCACCAAGCCTGCCCCAAAAGAGGTTCTAAAAGACCTCTTATAAACAAGAATATCACTATAATACTTGCCATGTATCAGAGCAAATAAAGAATTGTTGAATAATGGCACTATAATACATTCAATCCATAATATCAACAAACGTCAATGGGTTAAATTCACCCATTAAAAGGCACAGAGTGGGAGGATGGATCAGAAAACACAATCCAACCATATGCTGCTTGCAAAATCCAACCTGACCCAACAAGACAAACACAGACTTAAAGTGAAAGGATGGAAAACTATCATACAGGCTAACAGACCACAAAAAAAGGGCAGGAGCAGCCATTCTCATCTCTGACACCATAGACTGCAAATTATATAAAGTAATAAAAGATAAGAAAGGACATTACATAATGATAAGAGGATCAATCAACCAAGAATATTTAACAATTATTAACATCTATGCACCCAATGAGGGACCATCTAAATACATCAAACACTTACTGAAAGAACTACAAAAATACATCAATAGTATTACAATAATAGTGGGAGACTTCAACACCCCACTCTCACATGTAGATAGATCAATGAAGCAGAGAATCAACAAAGAAACAAGAGAATTAAA
Source organism: Erinaceus europaeus (assembly GCF_950295315.1). Lineage (NCBI taxonomy): Eukaryota > Metazoa > Chordata > Mammalia > Eulipotyphla > Erinaceidae > Erinaceus > Erinaceus europaeus. The sequence continues at coordinate 93,747,503 of NC_080171.1, read as the reverse complement.
TGAAGAGATGGACAGACTAGACCTCCTGGACATTTTCAGAGATCTTCACCCCAAAAAACTGGAATACACATTCTTTTCAAATCCACACAGCACATCATCAAGGATAGACCACATGTTAGGCCACAAAGACAGTGTCAACAAATTCAAGAACATTGAAATCATCCCAAGTATCTTCTCAGACCACAGTGGAGTAAAGCTAACATTCAACAACAAACATAAAATTACTAAAAGTCACAAAATTTGGAAATTCAACAACACACTGCTTAAGAATGGCTGAGTCAGAGAGGCACTCAAGCAAGAAATTCAAATGTTCCAGGAAAGAGACAAGTGATCAAAATATTTGGGGCACAGCTAAAGCAGTATTGAGAGGGAAACTCATAGCCATACAATCACATATTAAGAACAAGAAAAAGCTCAAATAAACAATCTTACTTCAAGCCTTAAGGACTTAGAGGAAGAAGAATAAAGGGACCCTAAAGCAACCAGAAGGATGGAAATCACTAAAGTTAGAGGAGAAATAAACAACATCAAAAATAAAAGAACCATACAGAAGATCAATGAAGCCAAATGTTGGTTCTTTGAAAAATTAAACAAGATTGACAAACTGCTAGCCAGTCTCACCAAAAAAAGGGGGGAGGGGAGAAGACCCAAATAAATAGAATTGTAAACAATAGAGGAGATATCACAACTGACACCACAGAAATCCAGAAAATCATGAGAGACTTCTATGAAGAACTATTCGCCACCAAGCTAGAGAATCTGGAAGAAATGGAAGAATGCCTGGTATCATATACCCTTCCAAAACTGAACCAAGAAGAACTACAAAACCTGATTGCACCAATCACAGACAAAGAAATCAAAACAGTTATTAGGAATCTTCCCAACCACAAAAGTCCTGCTTCACAAACAAATTCTACAAAACTTTCAGGAAACAACTAATATCTATACTTCTTTATTTTTTTAATATTTATTTATTTATTTATTCCCTTTTTGTTGCCCTTGTTGTTTTATTTTTGTGGTTATTATCGTTGTCATTGTTGTTGGATAGGACAGAGAGAAATAGAGAGAGGAGGGGAAGACAGAGAGGGGGAGAGAAAGATAGACACCGGCAGACCTGCTTCACCACTTGTAAAGCTACTCCCCTGCAGTTGGGGAGCTGGGGGCTTGAACTGGGATCCTTATGCCGGTCCTTGCACTTTAAGCCACTTGTGTTTAACCTGCTGCACTACAGCCTGATTCCCAATACCTATACTTCTAAAGCTCTTCAACAAGATCGAAGAAACAGGAACACTCCCTTCCACCTTCTGTGAAGCCAACATCACCCTGATACCAAAAGCAGATAGGGACACAACAAAAAAGGAAAACCAATATCTCTGATGAACATAGATTCCAAAATATTAAAAAAAGATCCTGGCCAACCGGATACTGCAATATATCAAAAAGACTGTTCATCACGACCAAGTGGGGTTTATCCCAGGAAGGCTGGTTGAACATATGTAAGTCAATCAATGTCATTCACCACATCAATAAAAGCAAAACCAAACAACACATGATTATCTCAATAGATGGGGAGAAAGGCTTTGACTAAATCCAATACCCATTCATGCTCAAAACACTACAAAAAATGGGAATAGATGGGAAATTTCCTCAAGACAGTGGAGTCCATATATAACAAACCTACAGCCAACATCATTCTCAATGGGCAGAAGCTGAAAGCATTCCCCCTCAGATCGGGGACTAGACAGGGCTGTCCATTATCACCATTACTCTTCAATGTAGTATTGGAAGTTCTTGCCATAGCAATCAGGCAAGAGAAAGAAATCAAAGGAATACAGATTGGAAGGGAAGATTTTCAGTTGATATTACAGAAAAACCTAAAGAATCCAGCAGAAAACTACTGGCAGTTATTAGGCAATATAGCAAGGTGTCAGGCTACAAAATCAATGTACAAAAATCAGTGGCATTTCTTTATGCAAACACTAAATCTGAAGCAGAAGACATCCAGAAATCATTCCCATTCACTGTCACAGCAAGATCAATAAAATACCTAGGAATAAACCTGACCAAAGAAGTAAAAGAACTTGTATACTGAAAACTATGAGTCACTAAGAAAATAGAAACTGATACCAAGAAATGGAAAGACATCCCATGCTTATGGATTAGAAAAATTAATATCATCAAAATGAATATTCTCCCCAGAGCCATACACAAATTTAATGCAATACAAATCAAAGTTCCACCAAGCTTCTTTAAGAGACTAGGACATAAACTGCAATCATTTATCTGGAACCAGAAAACACCCAGAATTGCCAAAAACATCTTGAGGAAAAGAAACAGAAATGGAGGAATCACACTCCCAGATCTCAAACTATATTATAAGTCCAGCATCATCAAAACAGCCTGGTACTGGAACAAAAATAGCCACACAGACCAGTGGAACAGAATTGAAAGCCCAGAACTAAACCCCCACACCTATGGACATCTAATCTAAGGGGGCCCAAAGTATTAAATGGAAGAAGGAGGCTCTCTTCAATAAATGGTGCTGGGAAAACTGGGTTGAAACATGCAGAAGAACAAAGTTGAACCACCTTATTTCACCAGAAACAAAAATCAACTCCAAATGGATCAGGAGCATGGATGTTAGACCAGAAAACTATCAAATACTTAGAGGAAAACATTGGTGGAACACTTTCCCACCTAAACCTCAAGGGCATCTTTGATGAAACAAACCCAAATGCAAGGAAGACTAAAGCAGAAACAAATCAATGGGACTACATCAAATTGAAAAGCTTCTGCACAGCCAAAGAAACTATCACACAAACAAGGAGACCCCTCACAGAATGGGAGAAGATCTTCACATGCAATACATCAGACAAGAGACTAATCACCAAAATATACGAAGAGCTCAGCAAACTTAGCAACAAAAAAGCAAATGACCCCATCCAAAAATGGGCGGAGAATGTGAGCAGAACATTCATTACAGAAGAGATCCAAAAGGCTAACAAACACATGAAAAATTGCTCCAGGTCGCTGATTGTCAGAGAAATGCAAATAAAGACAACATTGAAATACTACCTCACTCCTGTGAGAATGGCATACATCGAAAAGGACAACAGCAACAAAGGCTGGAGAGGCTGTGGGGACAGAGGAACCCTTATGCACTGCTGGTGGGAATGTAAATTGGTGCAGCCTCTGTGGAGAGCAGTCTGGAGAACTCTCACAAGGCTAGACATGGACCTTCCATATGACCCAGTAATCCCTCTCTAGGGGATATACTCCAAGGATTCCATAACACCCAAGCAAAAAGATATTGTACACCTATGTTCATAGCAGCAGCACAATTCGTAATAGCTATATCCTGGAAGCAGCCCAAGTGGCCAACAACAGATGAGTGGCTGAGAAAGCTGTGGTATACATATATATATATATATATATATACACAAAAGAATACTATGCAGCTATTAAGAACAATGAACCCACCTTCTCTGACTCATCTTAGACGGAGATAGAAGGAATTATGTTAAGTGAGCTAAGTAAAAAAGTAAAGATGAGTACGAGATTATCCCACTCATCAACAGAAGTTGAGAAAGAAGAACAGAAAGGAAAACTTAAAGCAGGATTTGACTAAATCTGGAGTAGGGCACCAAAGTAAAAACCCTGGGTTGAGGTTGGGGGTGGATATTTGGCTTCCTGGGACGGTGGGGGTGGGGTGGGGTGGGGTGGGTGGGATGGGACACAGTCTTTTGGTGGTGGGAATGGTGTTTATGTACACTCCTATTAATTTGTAGTCATATAAATCACTAATTAATATGAGAGGGGGGAAATTGACTGTATGTCTGAAACTTTTTAAAGCACAGACTGAGTCTTTTAATACATAGGCTGAGTCTTTGATATGTTGACTCTCGCAAAAGCCTAGACCAGGGAGAACAGAAGCAACTGGTGGCACAGCTATATACAAATAATGTCAAAGGACATAAATTATGGTGATATTGGGTATTATACAGCAAATACTAACAAAGGTATTTTTCAAAGTTAACCCAATTACCAAATAATGTGATTATAATAATAACTACCTATTGTCTTCTTGAACCCTTAAGATAGCAGGAACCTCACATTTCCACTATAGAGCCTATATTTCCCCCAGTCCTGGAACCTTAGGGTGGGACGCACTTTCCTGCATGCTTCTCTCAATTCATACCAAATAATGTTGCATCCGTCCATTGCAACCTAATCAATGCAAGGAGTACCACCTCAGCATGCTTCAGTTCAGACTGTGTCCAGAGACTTCAGGTGCGGAATGACAACCCTTCAGCTTCATTACTCGGGTGAGACCTTTCCTTTCATAGTATTCTCTAATTCCATTCCAGGAGGTTCACTTCCTAACAAAGTCCCAAAACCTAGATATAGACCAGGTCCCGTGAGATAGAGCATATGTTCACATATATTCATAAATTAGGGCAAAATATATACCTGAAAGCAAAAGTACACAATAGTCTGCAGTGAGTCAATATAAAGTTCCTAATGAAATAGTATCCACTTATACTTAGATACCCTCCTCACCTACTTCCTATTACAGTTCTCTCACTCACTCCAAAGCTAACCTTAGCAAAACAAGGACTGCAAAAGTTGAATAAGGGCAAGAGACTGGCGTACTTTAATGATGGCTCTTTAGTCACTATCACACCACCCCATCAGCTGGGGCCCTATTTGGGGTGTCCTGAGATTCCCAAACAGACATGATAGGCCTAGACCTCAAATAAATCCCTCTCTTGATTGTTACAGGTCATCTCTATCAGGAACAACAAAATAGACCCCTTGTGGGCCACCATAGGACCTTGCCCTCAACTTGGATCAACAAAGGTAGAGAATGTTCCATCCTCCAAAGTGAGGATGGACAACAAACTCTATTTTCCACCTGAGAAAGATGGGTCGATATTGGGGCAGCTTAGAATGTTCCTACTCATTACCACAGAATGTGAGCTCAGATCTACAGGGATACAGAGGTCACATAAGCTCCTAAGCTGAATATGGGCCCCAGACCAAATCAAATCAATGAGGTTTACAGTCAACAATATTTATACCCCTTCCCCATATTAGGAAGCTACTCTCTTCCCTGATCCAGCTTTCTGCCCCTTTCCCAGCCATTACATCACCTCCCCAGACAATAACTTGGATCCACCTGCATATCAGATTTCAGGCTCAGAGAGAAAAAAAAAAAAAAACTAGTATAGCTACAGGCCCTTTGAAATATAACTAAACTAGCTATCTACAAAATGGAGGATCCCCCCAACACTTTATCTGCACTATTCCAGCCGTTAGGTCCATGATTGTTCAACAATATGTTTGGCTTTGTATGTTAACTCTCGTTTCCGCCACCACGTTCCAGAAGGTAGCATGATGCTGACCAGACTTCCCTGGACAGACAACCCCACCAATATGTCCTGGAGCTCTGCTTCCCCAGAGCCCCACCCTACTAGGGAAAGAGAGAGACAGGCTGGGAGTATGGATCGACCAAGTCAATGCCCATGTTCAGCGGGGAAGCAATTACAGAAACCAGACCTTCCATCTTCTGCATCCCACAATGACCTTGGGTCCAAACTCCCAGAGGGATAAAGAATAGGAAAGCTATCAAGGGAAGGGATGGGATACGGAGATCTGGTGGTGGGAATTGTGTGGCGTTTTACCCCTCCTATTCTATGGTTTTGTTAATGTCTCCTTTTTAAAATAAATTTTAAAAAATTAAATAAAAAATGGGCAAATATATAAAAATATAGATACATAGCTATAGAAATAATAAGTCAAGCCATATCTGTGATCGTGGGAGAACTACTGCAGTTTCCAGTGGAGGGAATGGGGACACAGAACTCTGATGGTAGGAAAGGTGGTGTGGAAGTATAACCCTGTTATCTTATAATTTTGTAAATGAATATTAAATCACTAATGATTTTATAATCCTAACTTTAAAAAAAAGAAAGGGATGAGAGTAGGGTGTATATTTTGGGCAGAATACATAGCAAGTACAACAGCCTGAAGAGTAGGGAGAACAGTGTTTGTGTGAGAAACTGAAAAAAAAAAATGATGCTGTATAGAGTGTCCTTAAATAAATATAGAAATACCTTTGACCCAGCAATACCACTCCTAGGCACTTATTCAAAGGACACTCAAACGCTCATTCAAAGGGATATAAGTGTCCCCCATGTTCACAGCATTATTATTCACAATAGCCAAAATATGGCAGCACCCTAATTTTCCATTGACATATGACCGAATAAAGTTATAGGATGGTGTGGGGGAGATAGGATAATGGGTATGCTGAGAGACTCTTATGCTTAAGCCTCCAAAGTCCCAGATTCAATTGCGTGCACCACCACAAGCCAGTGCTGAGCAGTGCTCTAGTTAAAAAAAAAAAAAAGAACACGGGAGTTGGGTGGTAGCACAGTGGGTTAAGTGCATGTGCCACAAAGCACAAAGACCAAGGTAAGGATTCCGGTTTGAACCCCCAGCTCCCCACCTGCAACAATAACAACAATAACTACAACAATAAAAAACAACAAGGGCAACAAAAGGGAATAAATAAATAATAAAAAAAGAAGAAGAAAAGAAAAGTTACAGAATGTATATTCCATAGAATACTACTCTGCAATAAAAGGTTCTATTGTATACTTTGGGATAAAATGGATGGAACTAGAAGTGATTATACTTAGCAAAATAAGTAAAGAAATGAAAGACAACTACCATATGATGGTTTCACTCACATGTGGAATCTAGAGATTGAAGACACATGAATTTGGAGAAAGAAAAAAAAAAGCAAACAAACTATCCCTAAGATTTGTGAGAAATATGGCTGTTATCTTTGGGAGGTAAAAGGGTCAGGAGATAGAACTTCAGTGGTGAATGAAGTTTAGAGCTATACATTGTAACCTTAAAATCTAACCTACTATTAATAGAAAATATGATTTTTTTAAAAAGGAGTTATGGGACACACAATCAATAGAATACTACTCAGTAAGTTGAAAAGATTATATGGGACAAAGGGATGGAACTAGAGGTGATCATGCTTAGTCAAGTAAATAAGGAAATGAAGGAAAACTTCACTCATATGTGGAACACAGACTATAGAAACATATGTACTTGGGGAAGGGAGTAGTCAGTCCACATATTAGGGGGGAAATATATTTAATACTTCAAGTTCTCTTACTGCCTAGACCATAGCCCTAAATACAAATATTTGCTTTAGCCTAAGCATTTAATATCTTCTATCTGTAAGATGGCCAAACTTTGACAATGGGTTAAAATATTGAAGGAGCTCTAAAAATATATCTGCATATATAGTTTTTTAAACATCTAAGTCAACTACAACTTGAGGCCAGACATATCAAGACCACCTGATCCTGTCAGTATCTAGAATACAAAGATGTGCAGACATCACAAAGCATAGTGATGTCAGGTATATTACTATAGATGCTAACCATTGGATTATCATAGAAAACAACCCCCCGACTAACCTGGCAATATTAATAAATTATTGATATTCTAGACTCTTTCTAAGACTACCCTTGCATTCCCCTGGAACCTCTAAGACTATACCCATACTTCTTGATATTTCTTCTCTCTGATTGCCTACCACCATACCACCTCTGGTAACCTCAACTAATTGCTACTAGCATTGCTACTATCATGCTGCTACTGAATTCTTTTTGTTTTTAATTTTTTAAATATTTATTTATTTTCCCTTTTTGTTGCCCTTATTTTTTACTGTTGTTGTAGTTATTATTGTTGTTGTCATTGTTGTTAGATAGGACAGAGAGAAATGGAGAGAGAAGGGGAAGACAGAGACAGGGAAAGAAAGATAGACACCTACAGATCTGCTACACAGCCTGTGAAGCGACTCCCCTGCAGGTGGGGAGCAGGGGGCTTGAACTGGGATCCTTACACCAGTCCTTGCTCTTTGCGCCACATGCACTTAACCTGCTGCACTACTGCCCGACTCCCACTGCTACTAAATTCTTACTGTGGACTGTAACCAAAGATACTGGGCCTGAGATGTCAACCTCACAACCCTTCAAACCTGGTGAGATCTTCCCTAACACATGGAACTACCTACATCCACATTAGATGGCACATCATCTAACAAAGTCACAGATAATAGATATGGGGTAGCATTTAGGGTACTGAGAGTATAGATGTACATGTATCCATAAGCAAGGGGAAATTATGTAACTCAGAGTAATAGTATTCAATAGTCCTTGATGATTAGACTTAGACCTAATAAACCTGGAATCCTAGTTGTAGTGCCTAAAGACAGCATAAATTCTCTAATTGATTAGACTCAGACCAAATTAGCTTAGCAATCTAACAGAAAGGCCCAAAGAAGACAGATCTCAAAAAACTAATTCTAGCTGTGCTCAACAAATGACACTCAATGCTTAAACAACTGGGACAAAGTCTAAGGTCATCAGAAAAAGAGAGGACTACAAAAGTTGGACAAGAGCAAGAGACAGGCTCACTTAAGAATGGCCCTTTTGGTCAATAACACACCACCTCGTATTCTGGGGCCCTAGTTAGGGAACCCTGGGATTCCCACACAAACATGATGGGCTTACGCCTCTAATGGATCCCTCTCTGCACCACCACTGGTCATTTCCATCAGGAACATCATCATAAGCCCTCCTGTGGGCCTTTCTAGGACCTTGCTCTCACCATAAAGAAGAGAGGATACGGAATGTCCTATCTCTGAAGGGAGGCTGGAGTATCCTGCCCTGCTACTTGAGGAAGACTGGTACTAAAATGAGTGCAGTCTACAATATTCCCAACTGTGACCATGAGCTGTGAGCTCAGACCAATAGGGATGTAGAGGTTACACAGGCTCTAGTGCTAAATAGAAAATATATATGGGCCCAGGAGTCAAACAGTGGTGCAGCAGGTTAAGCACAAGTGGGACCAGCGTAAGGATCCCAGTTAGAGCCCCCCACTCCCCACCTGCAGGGGAGTCACTTCACAAGTGGTGAAGCAGGTCTGCAGGTGTTTATCTTTCTTTCCCCCTCTCTGTCTTCCCCTCCTCTCTCCATTTCTCTCTGTCCTATCTAACAATGAAGACATCAAGAACAATAATAATAATAACTACAACAACAACAACAACAAAAGAGCAACAAAAGGGAAAATAAATAAATATAAAATATATATTGGCCTTGGGTCAGGTGGATGGTGGTAAATAGTTAATGTTATCCACAGAATGTTTTTTCAAGAATGGGAACTACTCCTGCCCTAATCTGATTTTATATCCCTTTTCTCTACTCTAGCACCATTTTTCTCATACAGTATTTTTAATCCAACTTCATGCTAGCTATCAAACTCAAGCAAAACTACCATAGTTGTATGCCCCTAGGAATATGCCTAAAATAGACTTCCTTGCTTTCTTCTACACTAAGATGCCTAATCTCATCTGCTCTGTTCCTACTTTTTGGTTCCTGCTCATTAACCATTTTGTCTTACTTTATGTCCTACTTGCTACCTTCCAGACACAAGTTGCAGACACTACCTTGATTCTATCCTGACTTTTCTGGGCAGATGATCTCACCAGTATGTCCTAGAACCTTGCCTCTCCAGAGCTCTAGCCCCACTAGGGAAAGAGAGAAACAGACTAGAGGTACAGATCAAACTGTCAATGCCCATGTCCAATGGAGAAGCAATTACAGAAGCCAGAACTCCTACATTCTGCACCCTAAAAACTATGGCCATACTCCCAGTGTGGGAGAAGTGATAGCAAGAAGGAGATAAGAGGGCTCTAAACTCCAGCTCCATCAGGTCCCAGAGAAAGAGGAGGAAAAGAAGAGGGACATTTGGATTTAGTAGTGATGTTATGAGTGGCTTGGAGGGTAAGAGAGGAATGAACCTGGAAGAAAAAAGAGGGCAATTATGTACAAATGTAGACAAATATTTGTAGACATGATGGTTAACCCATGTCTGTAACCTTGGGAGAACCACAGTGGTTGGCAATGGAGGGATTTGGGATTCAGAACTCTGGTGGTATGGAATTATACCCCTGTTAACATGTAATTTTGCAAATCAATATTGAATCACTAATAAAAATAATAATCATAATAAAATAAATATAAATAACAATGAAAATTTTTAAAAAGGAATATGTATCTTCAAGGGGCTGGACAGTGGTGCATCTGATTTAGTGCACACATCACCATGCAGAAAGACCTGGCTTCCTCAATTTCCCTCTGTCCTATCAAAATAAAAAGAAAGAAAGAAAACTAAAAAAAAAAAAGAAGAAAGAAATGCTCTGAGACCATCTGACTTCATAGCTTGTAGATAAGAGACTCAACTTCTAATATGATTATATATATACATATATATATATATACATATATATATAACTAGATTAAAAAACCATGTTCAAGGCCAAGGTCACAAGTGTCCTGAGAGGTGGTAGAGCAGTAAAACACAGGACTTCAAGCTTGAGATCCCCAAGCTCGATCCCAAATAATATATATATCAGAATGGTGCTCCAGCTCCCTCTCTCCACTAAATAAATAAGTACATATTAAGAAAATAAGAATCAAACAGTAAGAGGACCCAGAATATAGCTCAGTGATATAGCATATGACTTGCATGTGAGGCTTCAGAGATGCTCAAATAAAAATTAACAATAATGTGGTCTGGGAGGTGGCGCAGTGGATAAAGCATTTGGACTCTCAAGCATGAGGTCTTGAGTTCAATCCCTGGCAGCACATGTGCCAGAGTGATGTCTGGTTCTTTCTGTCCCTCCTCCTATCTTTCTCTTGAATAAATAAATAAAATCTTTAGAGAAGTATTAAAAAAAATAACAATAAAACAGGAGGATCCTGGCCCAGGAGACTGCCAGACCTGTCCAGGCTCCTCCCCCAAGGATTTTTTCCACTTCAGGATTTTGTATTTGATCCAATAGCTCCTTATTCCTTTGCTAGGATTTCTCCCCTCATTCATTTTGCTTGGGTCACCCCTGACACCGAGCATTCCTTTTCCATGCTCTACTTCTACTTGTCTAGATTCTACTATTCATTCATTATTCACCCATTCATTCATTCATTCATACAAATGTTTTGCAATCCATTTAGCTTATTCCTAATTTTGTGTCAGATGCTTTCTTTCACACAGTGCTCTTAGTCTTATAAGGGAAAGAGTGCTAACTGCAATGCATAGAGCAGGAAATGAGGTTCAGAAAGTTTAAATTGCTTTCCTGGGATGACACAGCTAACACATGATGAAATGGCACCTACAAAAATAGAAAAACCTTTACAGACATCTTATTTTGTCAGCCCACCAACAATACAAACTAATCCATCATTGGGGCTAAGGAAGCAACATTTATTAAAAACCAAATATTAAACCAAGTAAGATCATGGTACCATGGGGAGCAGTGGGAAGGTGCCCAAGTCCACCCTCCCCACTCCTGTCCTCATGCTCTCATTATATATTCTCCTATTCCATGCAAATTCTTTCATTTCTTCTTCAGCTGTGAAGGTGAGGGCTGCAGTTCTAGTCTCCACAGGGGAGATGTGGGTTTTTCACTTCCCTTCTTCTTCTAGCGTTTGCCCTTCTTCCGTAGCCAGTCAACAGCATCAGGTTGAGCCTGATGTAAAGTTTCGAGACCTCCTTTGAATCTGGAGAGGTGGCAGTCATTGACTATGTGGGTCTGTCTGTAGCCGCAGGGCCAGTTCAGGTCATCTCTGGCTCCCCAGCAATGGAACATAGTGGCGCACCGGCCATGGCCTGTTCGATAGTGATTGAGGAGGGCCCAATCATAACATGCTAGGTCAAAGCCGGGTTGACGCTTGCAAGGGGTCTGTGATGAGGTGTTTGTTCTTTACCTCAGCTGACTGCCAGCTCTGTTTCCAAGAGACTGGAAAAGAGAAGTTCCCTGATGCTCAAGGAAGTCATTTGGCCCAGAGGCACCACCCCTTCGAGTCCTTTTTCTTTTTCTTTTTTATGTATTTATTCCCTTTTGTTGCCCTTGTTTTTTTTATTGTTTTTGTAGTTATTATTGTTGTCATAATTATTGGATAGAACAGAGAGAGATGGAGAGAAGAGGGAAAGACAGAGAGGGGGAGAGAAAGATAGACACCTGCAGACCTGCTTCACTGCTTGTGAAGCGACTCCCCTGCAGGTGGGGAGCCAGGGGCTCGAACCAGGATCCTTAAGACAGTCCTTGAGCTTTGTGCAACTTGAGCTTAACCTGCTGTGTTACCACCCAACTCCCTGAGTCCTTTTTCTAACCAGCATCAAGGCACAGGGCAGGATACAGAGCACTCTGAGGAGAGCAGCACCCCCACATGCCTGGGTGAGAGAGGGGTGAGTAGGCACTGGAGAGTCAGTGATGAGGTAAGTGGGGATCATATTTTCTTCCACTGGATTGGGGGAGTGAAGGGGCCTGGAGGCAGGGCAGGCAGGGAACCACCCTGGGTGAGGGAGGGAGTGGCTACCACAGATGTAGCAGGTGGACAACCAGCATAAAGACAGGGACTGACTAGGATGACCCTATGGTGTTTGGGGAGTCAAACTCTGCACCCCTTCCCACTGCCAAAGTCTGGCTTCCTCTTCCAAGTGAGTGAAAAGGGCTCTGTGATGAATGAGGCTTTCTTTGATGGAAAGGAAATCGATGCTCCATGCTGTCTGCTCCAACCTCCTCTTTTCCAAGGTTACAGCTCAGAAAGGGATAGCCCCTTGGGCTCAGATCTCCTGATCCCAGGCAGAGGTCAGCCCTGGTAATAGGAGCCATTGCAAGCAAAGGTACATGGATAGCCTGGCAAAGGGAAAAGGGGAGAGAGATAGCCATTGAGTGAGATAGATAGATAGATAGATAGATAGATAGATAGATAGATAGAAAGAATATATATAGCTGAAAGTTCTCTCTGCCAGAAGATCAATCAGTAGAGAGTTAAGAGTTAGTATAAGGAGAGTCAGGTGGGGCATCCAATAGGGTATACATGTCACAGTGCACAAGGACCTGGGTTTAAGCTCCCAGTCCCCACCTACAAGCTGGGAAGTTTTATAAGCAGTGAAGCAGTGAAGCAGTGCTGTAGGTCGGTCTCTGCCCCCCACCCCTTTCTCTGGCCACCAGGGTTATCACTGGGGCTTGGTGCTTGCACAATAAATCCACCACTCCCAGCAGCCATTTTTTCCATTCCTCCCCCCCCCTTTATTTGAAAGAATAGAGAGAAATTGCGAGAGGAGGAAGAGACAGAGAGGAGGGGGGGGCTGTAGACCTGCTTTACCACTGTGAAGCTTACTATCTACAAGTGGGGAGTGGGAGCTTGAACCTAGGTCCTTGCTCAAGGTAACATGTGCACATACCCAGGTGCACCACTGCCCAGCCCCTTAGTCTCTGCTTCTCGCCATCTCTCTCTGACCCCTTCCCTCTCAATTTCTCTTTGTCTCTATCAAATAAATAAATAAGTTGGTATAAGAAAAACAGGTCTATTCAGGGTCCTGAGAAGATAACAGACACATATCTCAAAAAACCATCTTGCGGCCTAGTGTTGTAGCTAGATCTCTGGACTCCCAAATATGAGGTCTCTAGTTCAATCCGCAGCATTGCATGTGTCAGAGTTATGCTCTAGTGTTCTCGCTTTCTCTCTCTCTCTCCCTCTCTCTTTCTCTAGCCCTAACGTTAAGAAATCTTTTTTAAACCAAAAAATAAAATTAAAATTAAAAAAAATCTTACTGTCAGGTTAACTCAGGATTTATAAAGGGTAGTGGGAAAGTGGGTGAGAAGGGATAATGTCACACAGAATGAATTACCAGGGCCTGGAGGTGTGTCCCTTGCACATGTCCCTTGAGATGATATTAAGCAATACCTTTTCTAGAGGTCTGCATGACAGTTTCCTAGTTTTATTTTATTTAATTTTATTTTCTAGAAGTCTATGTGACAGGATCCCAGTTTAATATCCTTTAGTATTAGGAGATGAGGCAAAAGTGCGAAGTGAGAGAATTTAAGAAGTGTTTATATGGGGGCAGGGAAGATAGCATAATGGTTATACAAACAAACTTTCATGCCTGAGGCTCCTAAGTCCCAGGTTCAATTCCCCACACCACCATTAGCCAGAGCTGAGCAGTGCTTTGGTGTTTCTCTCTGTATCTCTCTCTCTCCATCTCTCTCAAAAATAAAATAAAGTATTTTTTTAAAAGCATATATGTGAAAAGCAAGATGGAGGTGATAATGCTTATTTCCTAATAAGAGAACATCAAGGGACAGAGAAGAGAGAGAAAGACCCAAAGATAGAGATAGGAAGAGACAGAAGAGAGAAGCGCAGAGGTCCGGATTAAGAGAAGAGCCTAGGGAAAGGGAGAATGGAGAAGCGAAAGAAGGCAGATGCCCAGGCAACATGGGAAACCCACTTACGCAGGGAAGATGGCATCTTGGTGACTGCACAGAGGACAGAATGGTGAAGGAAAGGTCTCAGTCCACAGCCCTGTATCTTTGTTTTCCAATTTTTTTATATTTATTTATTTTCCCTTTTGTTGCCCTTGTAGTTTATCGTTGTTATTGCTGTCATTGTTGTTGGATAGGACAGGGAGAAGTGGAGAGAGGAGAGGAAGACAGAGGGGGGAGAGAAAGAGAGACACCTGCAGACCTGCTTCACCGCCTGTGAAGCGACTCCCCTACAGGTGGGGAGCCGGGGGCTCGAACCGGGTTCGTTCTGCAGGTCCTTGCGCTTCGAGCCACCTGCCCTTAACCCGCTGCGCTACTCCCGACTCCCCCCTGTATCTTTATAATCGTCATCTAGGGGGCTGTGAGCAGTAGAAGGAGCCCAGCTTGGGGTTATGGCAGCAAGAATGACTCATTTGTGCCCATGCTGTGGTGGTATTCATTTCTGGATATGGGATATCTATTATGGCTCCCATCACAACCCAGATGGATTCCCATGCCTCTCTCTGGGTCCCTGACCCCCTACATGGTGTGTGGCATGTCTTTGTTTATGTGGAGATCTTTTATAAGGAACCTACTTCAGGAATTAAGGTTTGACATGTCAAACCTTGTCCTGGAAGTCCCTCGGGTTTAACTTCTGGCCCCCAACTTTCCTTCCCCATCCTCTGCCATGAGGGGGCACAGATGTTACTTAGTTCTGGGTCCCTGACCACACACACCTTTGCCTACATTATCTCCAGGCCTCATGTCTGAACTACATTCAAGCCTGGACTGTGAACCATCACACTAACCAGGAGCATCTGGGGTGGTGGCTGGAGGTTACTGTTGGGGGAGAAGACCAGCCCTAGGTAAGGGGACTCGAGCAGAGCAAAGTCACAACTGATGACCTCAGTGTGCCATGAGGCCAGGGGAGCAGAAGTGGACAGTGGGCCCAAAACACAGGGCCAGGGCAGAAGGGTCAAAGAAAGTACCTCATCACCTGAAGATTCTCCCCACAGAGAGAGAGAGCTCCTCAGCTCTAAGAGTGAACAAACACTGCCAGACTTCTCAGGAGAAATGTGGTGGGAAGGATTCAGTCCTGAGACAATTGGTTCTTCAGACACCCAATCCTGAGACTACCTTGCCCCTCCACTCAGAAGAAGGAAGAAAGAAAAGAAAAGAAAGGAGAGGAGAGGAGAGGAGAGGAGAGGAGAGGAGAGGAGAGGGGAGGGGAGGGGAGGGGAGGGGAGGGGAGGGGAGGGGAAAGAGAAGAGGAGGGGAGGGGAAAAAGGAGGGGAGGGGAGGTGAAAGAGGAGGGGAGAGGGGGAGGGGAGAGGAGGGGAGGGGGGAGGGGAGAGGGGGAGGGGAGAGGAGAGGAGGGGAAAGAGGAGAGGAGGGGAGGGGAGGGGAGAGGGGGAGGGGAAAGGAAAGGAGAGGAGGGGAGGGGGAGGGGAGGGGAAAGAGGAGAGGAGGGGAGGGGGAGGGGAGGGGAAAGAGGAGAGGAGAGGAGGGGAGGGGGAGGGGAGGAGAAAGAGGAGAGGAGGGGAGGGGGAGGGGAGGAGAAAGAGGAGAGGAGGGGAGGGGGAGGGGAGGAGAAAGAGGAGAGGAGAGGAGGGGGAGGGGAGGAGAAAGAGGAGAGGAGGGGAGGGGGAGGGGAGGAGAAAGAGGAGAGGAGAGGAGGGGAGGGGGAGGGGAGGAGAAAGAGGAGAGGAGGGGAGGGGAAAGAGGAGAGGAGGGGAGAGGAGGGGAGAGGAGGGGAGAGGAGGGGAGAGGAGGGGAGGGGAGGGGAGAGGAGGGGAGAGGAGGGGAGGGGAGGGGAGGGGAGGGGAGGGGAGGAGAGGGGAGAGGAGGGGAGGGGAGAGGAAGGAAGGGAAGGAGAGGGGAAGGGAGGGGAAGAGAGGGTAAAAGAAGAGGGGAGGGGAGAAGAGAGAAAGGCAAGAAAAAAGAGGGGAGGCAAGTGCTGTAAGGACGGTTGCCAATATCCAAACTGTCCCGTCTTCCTTGAGCTAGCATTCCACCTTCACCAATTGTCCGCATGACCACAGTGTACACCTTTCAGAAGAAATAACAGTGATGACTATGGAACAGCATGCATTGGCTTAGAGTTAACAGCCTACAGGAATGTGCTGTTAAGACCCTACAGGTTGCTAAGCTATTGAATTGCTTCTGCAGCACCTGCCAAACACCCACTGCCCCCTCCCCGCCCCCCCCCCCCCCCCCCGTGGTCTGAGCACACCCTGGCGGGCACTCCACAGTCTATCCTCTGTCCCACTCTGAGCACCCCTGTGTCTCAGTTCAGATGCAGGAACATCACCCCAAAAGGGGGTGCCCTCGGCTATACAAGTTACTCCCTGGAGCGGTGCCCCATCTTCCCAGGCACCTCTCCCAAAGCCTGAGCAATCGAAGGCTGGCTTCCCTCCCCAAGCTGGTGCAAGTGCAGCCTCCTCCAGGCCCCTCTCTGCGGCTGCAAACCCAGCTCATTTGCATGTGGATCGCGCCTGCCACCATGGGTGCTGGGGTCAATTGAAACTCAAGAAAAGAGAAGAAATTTATGCAAAACTGTTGATTGCATTTGTATGTAATGAAATCATCCAATATTCATCTGACTATAGAATCTAATCTGAGAAGAGAACTGAAGGACATGAGTGTCACTGCAAAACCGTAATGAGCCACTGTAGTGATTAAAAAAGCTCTTGAGCCTTCTGAAAATCCAGGCAGAAATAGCGTCTAATCAACTCTGAATATAGGAGGCGAGATTGGGCTGGCGCGTTGCACACGGCCTGCCGCCGTGCTGGGGGTGCGTGGTAAACCCTGGCGGCCTCGGTCTGTGGGTGCCAATCGCCCGGCCACAATCAGCCTCCGTGCACAAAGCAATCGCCGCCTCTCGCCACGCAGAGTGAGCCCAATCACAGCTGCAGTGGAAAGCAGCTTCGGTCTTTCGAAACAGCCTCAAAAGCCCCGCGAGAGGCCTCTTCTACTTTCCTCGCCCCCGCCCAGAAAGGCAGGGAGGATTGGGGGGCCCGGGACTGTGAACCAGCAAAGTAGAGGAGAAGCTCTTTGTTTCTTAGGAGTCTTGCCTCACCCCACCCACCCCACACATTGAAATGTCACCTCCTCCTCCTGCAGGCACCCCGCTAACTACCCCCACCTAACCTAGCCACACACCCCCAATACAAACACTCCGGGACAACACTGCAAGCTTTGCACTGCTCTGCTTCTTTATCTGTTGAGTACCTGCCTCTTTGAAGTAGTCTGTGTACACCATGAGATGGGGGTGGCTTCATGGTGGTTTTGAAGAAACCATCTAACACTGGCCTAACACTGAATACATGCTCAATAAATGAGTTGACTTGTCAACAACTATACTATGAACGATGTGTCCTTCCCTTCATAAAGTGATAAAAGGAAAAAAAGGGAGGGGGCTGACTACATTCGTTATTTTCTTTTTTTTAATTTTTTAAATATTTATTTATTTTCCCTTTGTTGTCCTTGTTTTTTTTTTTGTTTTGTTTTACTGTTGTTGTAGTTATTATGGTTGTTGTTATTGATGTCGTCATTGGATAGAGAAATGGAGAGAGGAGGGGAAGACAGAGAGGGGGAGAGAAAGTTAGACACCTGGAGACCTGCTTCACCACCTGTGAAGTGACTCCCCTGCAGGTGGGGAGCCCGGGGCTCAAACTGGGATCCTTATGCTGGTCCTTGTGCTTTGCACCACGTGTGCTTAATCCTCTGCCCTACCACCCGACTTCCAGAAATCTGTAGCTGGCTGTGATCAATTAAGTGTAAACACCACTGCACTCAGACCAGCCTACATACATCATTTTCAGTGAGCAGACACCTATATTCAGTCATTCAGCAGGTGCTTGTTAAGTGCACGTTGTGTACCAGGCTTCCTTGATTTTTTTATTATCTTTATTTATTGGATAGAGACAGCCTGAAATTGAGAAGGAAGGAGATGATAGAGAGGAAGAGAGACATAGGGACACCTGTCACACTGCTTCACCCCTCAAAGTTTTCCCCCTGCAGGTGGGGACTGGGGGCTTGAAC
This sequence comes from Erinaceus europaeus, assembly GCF_950295315.1. Taxonomy (NCBI): domain Eukaryota; kingdom Metazoa; phylum Chordata; class Mammalia; order Eulipotyphla; family Erinaceidae; genus Erinaceus; species Erinaceus europaeus. The sequence continues at coordinate 93,729,061 of NC_080171.1, read as the reverse complement.
CCAGGTCCTTGTGCACCAAAACATGTCCTCAACCGGATGCACCACCGCCCAGTCCCTACCAGGCTTCCTTCTAGCACTGGTTATGCAATGGTAACAACCACATCCCTATCCACTTGGAGTTCACAGTCTGGGCAGGAGACAACCACTGAAGAGGTGTCACATAACTGAATGCATAGTGCAGAGCTGGGAGCACTAACCCAATCTGGGGGGGGGGGGGGTTCTGGGAAGGCTGCATAGAGGCAGGAGCATTAGATTCAACTCTAAAAACAGAAGCTTTTGAATGAAAAGGAATTGAGTCTGGGGTGTCTCTGGCACAGAGGAGGGCATGTGCAGAGGCCCTGGCATGGCAGGAATGAGGTGGGAAAGGAAAGACAATACAATGAGTTATAGTCAGAACAACAGGGAGTGTCTGGCAGGTGATGGGGTTGGGAAGAGGGAAGAAGATCCAGATCAAACAAACCTTGTAGTAAAGACATTGTGGCAGAATCTGTTTTTTGTTTATTTGTTTGTTTTTTTGTTTTTCCAAGGGTGATAGGGAGCCTCCGAGGGAAGAGTGGCATGGTTTGTATTTTGAAAGGTTCATCAAGCTTGAGGGGGAGATAGGTTTGCTATAGAGGAGAAGGTTTGCATGCCTGAGGCCTTAAACTTGATCCAGATTCCTAGCACCATGTAAGGCAAAGTTGGACAGTATTCTGGTTGCCTTCTCATAAAATAAATAAATGAAATAATCCTTTTTCTTTTTTTTTAACTTTTTTCTTCAGTGACCACTTTTTAAAATTTAATTAATTAATTTTTCCCTTTTGTTGCCCTTGTTTTTTTATTGTTGTTGTAGTTATTATTGTTGTTATTGATGTCGTTGTTAGATAGGACAGAGAGAAATGGAGAGAGGAGGGGAAGACAGAGGGGGAGAGAAAGAGAGACATCTACAGACCTGCTTCACCGCCTGTGAAGTGACTCCCCTGCAGGTGGGGAGCCGGGGGCTCGAACTGGGATCCTTATGCCAGTCCTTGGACTTTATGCCATGTGCGCTTAATCCACTGCACTACAGCCTGACTCCCCTTTTTCTTTTTTTTTTTTAAGAGTTTATTGTAAGGAGACCAGCTCAGAGCTAAGACTGATTAGGTAGCTATTCAACCAACCAATGTGGAGCTACTGAGAGCTTTTGAGCAAAGTCATGGCATGATAAGATAATTAATCTGACCAGATGTGATGGAGTAGTGGAAGGAAAACCAGAGTGGTAGTCAAGGGAGGTCAAAATCTGTCTGGTAGCCATTCATTCATTCGTTCCTCAATCCAGCATTCAACAGATCTGTATCTATGTGGAAGCATTCTAATTTATAGTTTACAATCTGTTCTAGATTTGACTACCAATCATTCAACCTATACCAAAATAGGTTCTAAAGTTGGAGTCAAGAGAGCTCGAGAATTTATTAAAGAGATTCTGTGGATCATGAGGCTGCTTTTTTAGGCATGGACTTGCTGACATCAGAAGAACCTTGTGAGTCATTTGCTCTCTTCAGCCTTAAGTTCCTCAGTCCCTTATTGCTCCCCAAACCACAGTGTTTTATGTACCCTAAGGGCCCAGGGAAATTAAGTCTGCCCTGTTATGTGGTAGACCCCACAAGGAAGCTGGAGAGTCAAAAAAAAAAAAAAAAAAAAAAAAGACAGGATCTCTGGGTCCTGCACCTCTTCCCTCTTGTGTGCACCTTAGTATCCCCTTTAGTACAATGGGAGGTTTGCCTAGAAATCGAAAGAGCATCCTACCACCCAGACTCAAGACATATTCTCCACCTAATAGGTCAGACTTCAGTCCCAGGTCCAACACTCGCTGCTATTCTGTGACTTTGAGCAAACCTTTCTGAGTCTTCCTTTTCAAAATAAAGGCGATGAAATCTAAGTCCAGAGGGCAATCATGACAATTAAACCAGATGTTTCTGCCTCTGTAGTGGTCCACCCTGTTGTACCTGCAACTGGGATTCGCAGGGGACTGGTGGAAATCAGGTGCTTTTTTCAATATTTAATTATTGGATAGAGATAGAGAAAGAGCTGTAGAGTAGGGAGAAATACAGAGGGAGAGAGTAAATGAAATACCTGCAGCACTGCTTCACCTCTCATGAAGCTTTCCCCCCTGCAGGTGGGGACCAGGGGTTTGAAACTGGGTCCTTGTACATTGTAGCTCATGTTCTCTGCCAGGTGTGCCACCACTCGGCCTCCCAGGTGTTCCTTCAATGGGTGGAAGTTGTTAAAAGTTGTTAAAGTCTCTGCTTTACTGGGATGGGTGAGGGCAACTATATCGGACTCTAGCTTAAGATTCTGTTAACAGCAAGGTTGTAACAACCAACCAGCTAAGGAGCAGTGACTTTCCCATCAAAGCAAACAAGACTTCCTCTTTCTTCCCAGCACATGTCTGGATATTCTCACTAGATCCCTAGAATTCAAATCCCTCCCTTTAAATTTCAGGTACCCAGCTATAAATCCGTTACCTCTACCCCCACAAATGATCGTGTATGGGATCTGAGATGTGACCAGAGCCTTTGTAGTTTGCTTTCTACAGTGGTAGGTGGACAAACTAGGTTCAGTGTACAGTCACTCCCTAGTGATCCCCCTGTGTTGGCCTGCTGCTAAAAGTCCCTGTCATGCAGGGGCTCCAGTCCAGTGATGGAAGACAGCACATGGGTATCACAGAAAGAAACATGAATGTGAAAGTGCTTGGGCCCTGACAATTTGGTGTCATAGGTTGTTGAATGGGTTCTTGGAAGACTTCCTGTTGGAGGTGACATTGGAGCAAAGTCTAGAGGACAGATTCTCTCTCCAGCTTAAAAAAAAAAAATTAAGGGTGGAGGGTAGATAGCATAATGGTTATGCAAACAGACTCTCATGCCTGAGGCTCCAAAGTCCCAGGTTCAATCCTCCACACCATCATAAGCCAGAGCTGAACAGTGCTCTGGTTAAATAAATAAATAAATAGGGAGTCAGGCGGTAGCACAGCGTGGCGCGAAGTGCAAGGACTGGTATAAGGATCCCGGTTCAAGCCCCCGGCTCCCCACCTGCACAGGAGTCACTTCACAAGCGTTGAAACAAGTCTGCAGGTGTCTATCTTTCTCTCCCCCTGTCTTCCCCTCCTCTCTCCATTTCTCTCTGTCCTATCTAACAACGATGACAGCAATAACAACAATACAACAATAAAAAAAAAACAAAGGCAACAAAAGGGAAAATAAATAAATATAAAATAAATAAATACAGGGGTTAAAACCTCACAGTAAAAACTATGCCTATCTCCACATGTCAGAATTAACATTTTGCCAAGTTTCTCATGTTTATAAAATATGAGATGATTTTAAGAAGCCTTTCAAATCTTCTACCCAATCAATCCCCAGTGGCAGTCACCAGTATAAATGTTATAACCCTTTTACAGCAATCTCTCTACAAATAGAATTGTGATGCAAAACAGACTCGGAGACACATTTAAAAAAAATGGCTTGACATTGGTGTTGTTCTAATTTTTTTTAATACTTGATTTATTTTGGGTAGAGAGAGTAATTGAGGAAACAGGGAGATAAGACACCCCCAGCAATGCTTCACTGCTCATGAAGCTTCCCCCTTACAGGTGGGGACTGGGGGCTTGAACCCCAGTCCTTGTGCACTGTAATGTGTGCACCCAACCAAGTGTGCTAGCCCATTACTCTGATTCCACTGCTCTTTATGGTGACCTTCCTTCCTTCCTTCCTTCCTTCCTTCCTTCCTTCCTTCCTTCCTTCCTTCCTTCCTCTTCCTTCCTTTCTTTCTTTCTCCCTTCCTCTCTCTCTCTCTCTCTCTCTTTGAAACACAAGGTCCTGGCTCACCACTGCAGCAGATGGATGCATCACATTTACTGCCTTCCCCTCCCCCCCCACCCTACCTCCTTGGGTAGGGTTTCCATTGATCTAAGTAACCAAAGGGTGATAGTCCAGGTAGAAGGGAAAGGTGGCAGCAAAGACACAGGGACAGAAAAGCTGGGGTGTATCTGGTGGTTGGCATGGATCCAGGGTGTGGGGAGCACAGGGTGTGTGTGGGGGGAGTTGGAGGAGGTCCCATACCTGAGCCCTGAAGCTGCAGTGTGCACGCTGGACAGCTGGGACTTCGAGGACAGGCCCTCCCTTAGAGCCACCACACACTCACAATAATTCCACTTATTCAGTCTTCCCTAGGGAAGCCTCTGTTACTCTTTCCATTAATTGTCTCATTAATGACCCACTGAAGTCAAGTACCCATTGTTCTCCCAGGCCTGGGGCAGCCTCCCTGGCTTTCTCCCCCAGGGATTTATAAACGTCTTTCCTTCCCCTGCTTTCCTCTGGCTGTGGTCCTTCTTATCTGGTCTCTGCAGCCCTGGATCGCCTGGTGCTGCCTCTTCCTCCACCCACACCCTCTACCCACTTCTGCTCCAACCCCCACACTCACTCACACCATGTATCTCTATCTGCTCCATTCATTCTTTATGTGTCTATTTCCATTTTAAATCCCTTACATCTTTTTTTAATTAACTTTGTGTATGTTTTTCTCCTAAATTTCTGTCAGTTTGTCTCTGTATTTCTCTACCTCCATCAGTGTCTCTGAATCTTTTTTTTTTAATTTTCATTTACAAAATGGAAATATTGACAGGACTACAGAATAAGAGGGGTACATTTCCACACAATGCCCACCCCCCAGAGCTCCATATCCAATCCCCTCCCTTGATAGCTTCCCTATTCTTTATCCCTCTGGGAGCATGGACACAGGATCATTATGGGGTGCAGAAGGTGGAAGGTCTGGCTTCTGTAATTGCTTCTCTGCTGAACATGGGTGTTGACAGGTGGATCCATACTCCCAGCCTGTCTCTCTCTTTCCCTAGTGGAACAGGGATCAGGGGATCTATCTCAGCTTTTCAAGGATTCTGTCTGAATTTCTTTCTGGTAACTGTCTCGTTGTCACAATCTGTTTCTGTCTCCGGGACTGTTTTTTGTCTTTATCTGCTGATCTCTGTGCTTTTATGTGTGTGTGCACATGTACACATGCATGCAGGATTCCTTCTCCTCTCTGATCCTGCCCCTTTCTCTCCCTCTCACCCTGGGTCTCTGGCTCCCTTTCTCCTCTCTGACTCACCTCTTTCTACCCTTCCCTCCTCCCTTGTGGATCTCTGAACCCTCCTGATTGACTATTGTCCTGTTTCCAACCCCAGCTCCTCCACCACCGCTTGCTCACCCACTGGGTCCTTCCCTGACACCTACACAGGTCAAACCACCTTCCTCCGTTTGCTTCTCCCTGGTTACAGCTTCAGCTTCCTCTGGATGACAGCCTCAGGGATGGCAGTGCTAGGTGTGGGCGTGAGTCCCAGAGCTCCCTGACTTTGGGTTTATGCATCTGCAAAGTTGAAAGTGGCCAACTTTGTATTTTCCTCAAGGTTTTTTTTTTTTTTTTTTTGAATCATTTTATAAGAGAAAGTTTATTTATATACATGGAGCATTTAGTTCTTTTAAACAAATTGAATTTTATGAAAACATATGTTACACTTTGAGGGGTGAAGGTTTTATTGAGGATCAGTGCTGGCCTGTTGGCCGACTAGAAACCATGATCTATTTTTGCATAGAAAAATATATAGAAATATGTTATGAATTTTCCAACAACCCAACAGACCTCTGGCCAACTAGGATGACCTTTATAGAGGACAGAAAGGACAAAATTGGCAGGCTCCTGAGGCCTTTTCCAATCTCTCTAGCTGCTTAGCTAGGGGGCAAACACCAAACTCCCTGGATTCTGTCTTCTTCCCAGTCTTGCGCATCTTTGAACAAGTAACTTAATGTCTGCTTAAGTTTTCTCATTTGTAAAATGAACAAAACAGTTAACTAGCTTCTAGAGTTGCGTAATACACAGCAAAGATCAGGAAATGTCCCTCACTATTTTTATTTATTTTTAATATTTATTTATTCGCTTTTGTTGCCCTTGTTGTTTGATTATTGTAGTTATTATTGTTGTTGGATAGAACAGCGAGAAATGGAGAGAAGAGGGGAAGACAGAGAGGGGGAGAGAAAGATAGACACCTGCAGACCTACTTCACCGCCTGTGAAGCGACTCCCCATGCAGGTGGGGAGCCAGGGGCTCCAACTGGGATCCTTAAGCTAGTCTTCACGCTTCTCGCCAAGTGCACTTAACCTGCTGTGCTACCACTCGACTCCCCCTCACTATTTTTATAACCAGAGGGGACAATTTGGGCTGAATCTGAAGGGAGGACAGAAGGCATGCATGCCTGCCCCAGGGGCCAGCTGTGAGCCCCACATTAGCTACACAGGAGTCTACAGAGGAGTCACTATGCTGAGGAACTCTGTACCTGCTATCCTGCTTTAGCGGCTCACAGGCAAATGGGTGGCATGGGACCAGTAAAGAGACCCTTTCTCTTGCCTCCTCAGGACTCCAAGTCTACTTACGTACTTCAAGCCCAGGAACCAATAGTGAAGTTTCCCCTTGCAGGTGCAGAGTAGGGGCTTGAACCTGGTTCCTTGTGAATGCTAACACATGCCCTCAACAGGGTGTACCACCAGCAGTGGTATGAGTGGTAATGAGTGTTAGTGGTGTTTTTCCTTGCAGAGACCCAGGGGCTTCCTTGGTCAGTACCACTCTTCAGTGTTTCCAAAAAGGGAAGTAAAACTGAGAGAATCCAGTGACTTCTTAGATGAGAGGAACAAGGGAGAAAGAGTTGCCTCCCAATATCGTGGGATGCTATATGTGTGGATGATGATGTCATCCCCTAAAAGGGGCTACAGGAGGAAGGGCAGGTTTACAGGAGACATGTTCCAGGCATAGCAAATCTAGCTTGAAGTTTCTGGAGCAAACTCAACTGGAGAAGCAATAAGGACAGGCAGACCCAGGGAACAGAAGTAGCAACAAGGAAAGTCATGGGACCAAGAAATGCTCTGAAGCCTAGACAAATTGTTTTGTGAGATGGGGCAGGCAATTACAGAAACACTTTAACAGGCAAAGAGAATAGCCTAGAAAGGACAGCAGCACAGATACTCAGAAAAGCTAACAATTCCAGTTTGCTTATGTACCAGATGCATTAGCATAATTTTAAGAGATATAGTACAACATCAGTGCCAGACTGCAGAAGTTACTGAAACCAGGGTGAAGAATCTGTATATGATTCAGCAGAAGGGGACCTGGCAGTGGCACACTCAGAAGAGTGTACACATTACCATGTACAAGGATACCAGTTCGAGCCCCTGATCCCTACCTGCAGGGGGGCTATTTCATTTGTGGTGATATAGTGCTGTAGGAATCTCTATCTCCCTTCTCCCCTCAATTTCTGTTACTATAAAAAAAAGCCAAACAAAAACAGCAGATATGAGGAGTCAGTGGAGATTTTGAAGCAGAAAACTGACATGACAAAAGCTTTATTTCAAGTTAACTGAACCAAGCAGCATAAGATGGACTGAAATCAACAGTAAAATGAAGGACTATGAGAGATTATCACTTAGATGCTTAGTCGACAAATACCTCCTTCCTGCAAAGGCAAGAAATTTCCTTTTTTTTTTTTTTTTTTTTTTTTTGCAGGGGATTCCTCCTCAATCCAATTTTTCTAGTTACTAACTGGATAAGAGTTTAGACCCAAATCACCTAAAGTTAATACTGCAAGTAGGGGGCCAGGAAGATAACCCCATAGGTAGGGTGCATGCCTAGTCAAGTGTGTAACCCAGATGATATCCCAGCACCATGCCTGAGGTGCCCTGGCACAAGAGGAAGCTCCGGTGTCTCCTTTCTGTCTGTGCCCCTCTACTTGAATGAAAAAGCATGTGAAATAGCACATGTGAGACACCTCAGTTCTATTAAGAAAAAAACCTCTGTATCAAGAGATGAATTCTATCAAGGAATATTATTAATAAGTCTGAATTTAAGTCATGTATTAAAAGGAGTTTCATATATACATACAGTGGTACATTATTCAACCATAAAAGGAAATCTTGACATATTATAAAACAAGGATGAACTCTGAAGATATTACTCTAAGTGAAACAAGCCAACAACAAAAAAGTAAATACTAGATGATTCTACTTGCATGAGGTAGTCAAGACTCTATGAATGGAAAATAGAATTATGCTTACAGGGGGTGCTGAGCGGGGGCTCCAATGACTACTAAGTTGTCTAATGGATACAGAGATTAAGTTCTACAGAGATAGCATAATGGTTATGCAAAAAGGCTTTCTTGCCTGAGGCTGTGAGGTCCCAGACCCACCAGAATCAGAGCTGAGCAGTGCTCTGGTTTAAAAAATAAATAAGTAAAATATGCACAGCAGTGTGAATGTGCTTAACACTACTTAATAGTTAAGATGGTAAATTTTGTTATATTGTTTACCACAGTGATAAACAAAATGTTTTTAAAAGAAAATTTTTAAGAGGAGTTCCAGAATGGTTCTCAGAACAAAACCCAACTCTAAAAAAGAAACAAGTCTAAAACACAGTGATTTAAAGACTAAAAATAAAGAACAGGAAAGAAATAGCAAAGAAATCTGAACCCAAAGAAAGCAAGGGCTGTGATCTTGATATATAAGATATAATTCAGATAAGCACTGAGTGAAATGAAGATATGAGTCACCAAAACATGAGAGCACTATCATAATGCAAAAATCATAGGAAATGCAAAAACAAAATAGAAATGCTAATAACAGAAGATCCAAGCATACTACTTTCAGTTCAAAGATCACCAAAGGACAAAAAAACAAGAATACAAAGACATAAGCATAATATATAAATTGTTTCCTATGCACATACCAAAATTGGTATCCCCAAAATACAAAATACTTCCCACACACGTTATGAAAATGGAGCATTCAATCATTTATTCCTTTTAAACAGAGACCAAAAAAGGCAGAGAAAATGAAAGAGCACCAAAGCTTCCCTTGATGCATTGGAGACCAAGATCAAACCCAGGTTGTGACATGGCAGAGCAGCACGCTTTCCAAGTGAGATATCTTGTGGACTCTGAACATGGACCATTTGTAAAGGCAAAAGAAATGGCAGGGGGTCAGGTGGTAGTGCAGCTGGTTAAGCACACGTGGCGCAAAGCACAGGGACTGGCCTAAGGATCCCAGTTCGATCACCCGGCACCCCACCTGCAGGGAAGTCGCTTCACAGGCGGTGAAGCAGGTGTGCAAGTGTCTGTCTTTCTCTCCCCATCTCTGTCTTCCCTTCCTCTCTCCATTTCTGTCCTTTCCAACAACGAATGATATCAACAATAAAAATAATGACCACAACAAGGCTATAACAACAAGGGCAACAAAAGGGGGAAAAATGGCCTCCAGGAGCAGTGGATTCATGGTTCAGGCACTGAGCCCCAGCAATAACCCTGGAGGCAAAAAAAAAAAAAAGAAAGAAAGAAATGGCAAAGCTTTGCTCAGTGATTCTAAAGGGATGCACAAACACTTTGAAAACTAAAAGACACTTAGTCAATATTAGTTATTGATGCTGTCAACACTTATGTCATTTATTATTATCACTACTAACTGCTGGGTGGCCTTTCTGCTTACTCCTTAGTTCTCTGACACATTCTAGAGAAGTCTGCCAAACATGTGAAGAATACATAATAATCTTGACTGTCTCCATAAGAGCTCATTCCTTCATTGTTTACAATGTGCCTGCTACTGTGAACAGTGCTAAGTCTACTTTGAGAAAGTGCTCAATGAAGACTTCCAAGTCAGACCTGAGTTTCAAACTCCACTCACTCTGGCCCTTACTAGCTGTGTGATTGTGGACAAATCAAATACCTTTTTAGAACTTCAGTATTCACATTTGTAAACAGAGATAGTAATAATACCTACCTCAACTAGGGATTTGGAAGTTTAAATGTAGCAATGCATGTAAAGTATACAGCAGGTACTTGGTCCACAATAGGCATACAATAATACTAGTCTGAAGTTAAGGAAAATAAGTTATCAAACAGATAAACTTCAAGAGACTCTGTCTCAAAAAAAAAAAATCGAGTTGGGCGGCAGCACAGCGGTTAAGCACACATGGTGCAAAGCACAAGGACTGGCATAAGGATCCTGACTGAGTCCCTGGCTCCCCACCTGCAGGGGAGTCACTTCACAGGCGGTGAAGCAGGTCTGCAGGTGTCTATCTTTCTCTCCCTCTCTCTGTCTTTCCATTCTCTCTTAATTTCTCTGTTCTATCCAACAACAACGACAGCAATAATAATAACAATAAAATAAAAATAGCCTCCAGGAGCAGTGCATTCATGGTGCAGGCACTGAGCCCCAGCAATAACCCTGGAGGTGAAAAAATTTTTTTTTAAATATTTATTTTGTTGCCCTTGTTTTTATTGTTGCTGTAGTTATTATTGTTGTGATGTCATCATCGTTGTTGGATAGGACAGAGAGAAATAGAGGAGGGTAAGACAGAGAGACACCTGCAGACCTGCTTCACCGCCTGTGAAGCAACTCCCCTGTAAGTGGGGAGCCGAGGGCTTGAACTGGGATCCTTACGCCGGTCCTTGTGATTTGCGCCATGTGTGCTTAACCCGCTGTGCTACCGCCCGACCCCCCCCCCAAAAAAAATCCTTAAGTTGGTAAATGTGAAATAAATTATAGTATATCCACTTTATGGAATTACCACCTCACTATGAACAAGGAAGAATTGTATTTACATGCTTACACGTGGATAAATGGTTATATGTCATTGATCATAAATTATTTTTTAAAACCATAAATTATTTTTTTGTTTATTTTCCCTTTTGTTGCCCTTGTTGCTTTTTATTGTTGTTGTAGTTATTTTGTTGTCGTCATTGTTCGATAGGACAGAGAGAAATGGAAAGAAGAGGGGAAGACACAGAGGGGGAGAAAGAGAGACACAGGGTGAAGCAACTCCCCTGCAGGTGGGGAGTTAGGGCCTCAAACCGGGATCCTTACACCGGTCCTTGAGCTTCACACCACGTGCACTTAACCCACTGCTCAACTCCCCTTATTTTTTTAAAAGCAATCTCCAGAAATGAGTAGTGTGCATATGTATGTTATTGGTATGTATAGGTTAAAGTTATTGAAGAGGAATTAAAAATGCAAATATGTAATATTTCCATCTTAACTTTTAAAATATTTTCTTTAAAAAATTTTTGTTATGTTTATTTATTTATTGGAATAGAGACAGCCAGAGATTGAGAGAAATAGGGAGATGGAGTGGGGGGGAGAGAGAGAGTGAGCAACACCTGCAGTCCTGCTTCACCACTCATGAGGTGGGGACTGGGGCTTGAACCTGGGACTTTGCATATTGTATGTAACATGTACACTCAATCAGATGTGCCACCACCCGGGCCCCTCAGTCTTAACTTTATATTCTAATTTCTTTTGTAATTTTTAACACACACACAGAGGCTAAAAGAAGAGAAAAATAAACAAATAACAATAAAAAGAGCTTTCACATTCTTTGGCCTGTATTTCATGGAACTTTGAAAGCCACTAAACTGAGTAGAGGGGGTGGTTCATTCTTCTGGCAAATATGAAGATTTCCATACCCAGCTTTTCTTTTTTGAAAGAGAGAGATTAAAGGAGGGGAATACAGATTTACTCCAATATTACTCATTATTCAGCAGAACCAAACAGGTAGTCTCATTCTCATCCCTGCCACCACCACATTTCTGACACTTAGAGTAACAGAAAAACTCTTTGATGAATGTCAACTGAAATAGAGCAATCAGCTGAAAGCCATTTGCTGAATTGTCTGACTGCCCTGGGCTCGAGGTTTTCCTTTATTCATTTATCATGATATACGGCTTTGGCCAACATACACACAGGAGAGAAATTGTTGACATGTGGAACCCAAGTACAGAAAATCTTTCATTCCCCCCACCCCATGGTCTGTTCACCAAATAAGTTTTTGTTTATTTAAAGACTACAGAGGATTTGGCTGTTAAGAACCAAATGCCTTTGGAGTGGAGTTACAACATAATTTATCATTTCCTCTGTTTATTAAAAAATCCTGCATCTTTGAGAAGCACATTTGCAGTGAGTGGGGGATTTCGGCCACTCATGAAAGACTGTTACAAAGCCCTTGCCATGTGGCTTACTCTAAGAAAGACTCCTTGATTGCTATTTCTAGCCCTGTTCTCCCAGCTGACTCTCAGTTGTGTGATAACTACTCAGAATTGGTAAATGGGCCTTGACTGAGGACAGGTTAAGTGGGACAGTTGGTTTTAGCATCTTTCACCTTTGACCTCACTCTGACCTTGAACACCCCCAGCCCATACTGTTGTGCAGTATGTTCTACCAGTATAAGCAGGGGGAGAAAGGCAACCCTTACTACCTCTAGCATGAAACAGTATCTAAGAGGAAACCAACAGCAGAGAAGCTGGATGCTGTTTTGAAGGAAAGCAGCCAGGTCTGGCTGCCAAAGTGGGCTCCATTCTAAAGGCAGATTCCTGGCAGAACTTCCTATCGTTCACCCAAAACATAAATAGCAACATAGTTGACTGCACTAGGCATTCCTCAAAAGACAAGGGCCATGCCTCACCCATTTTGTATTTGTGATAGCACCCAATAAACAGCTGATGTTCTCACTAAGTCCATGAAAGCAGCAGGATGCAATGGATAAAATACATGTTTTAGATCAGGAATTGATTTGGGTTCCCATCTGCCAGTTGCTAGTCATGCAACTCTGGGAAAAGACATAACCTTTCTGAACTCTTCTCTGTAAAATGAAACCATGAATAATGGTATCTACTACTTACTAGTTCTGTTACTTTAGATAAATAAACACTGCTCAGGCTGAGTTTTCCTACTTGCAAAATGGAGGTAGTACACACTGCACAAGTTTACCAAGAAGATTAAAAATATTCTAGGTAGCCTATAACAGATAAATAATAAATGAACAAAAGAAAGGTAAGTGCCAGCTTAATCTCAGCACCCAAAGATGAGCCACAATGAGCCACTTGTCTGCCAATAGCAGGCAAGGCCTGGGGTAAAGGTGTTTTATTACCAAGCAAATGTCTGAGGACAAAGGCAAGAGTAGAAGATGACAGGATGAAGTGTTAAGACCGAAATAAAGAATAAGCCAGCAATTGTTGAACAGCTACTATGCCAAGGGCACACCTTTAAATGCCTACTATGTTTCAGGTACTATGCCAAGTCCTGAGGTTACTGAATATACAAAGTAATTATCAGTAAGAGCAATTAAGGTTCAGGTAAAAAAGCAGATAGTATTGAGAGTCAATAAAATGGATCCCAGATTAGGAATGTTAGGAGGAGGAAGACTTTTACAGAGGAAGTGCTACTCAAACTGAGATGTGACAACTGAGACAGACCAGGTAAGTGGCAGAAGGATGACTGAGGCAGAGAAGGAGCTTGTGTGAAGATGATTCAAAGGTAAAAATACTGCTTGGTGCTTTATATATACGTAGAGTGGATTAATTCAAACCAACTCTATGCTCCCTTTTGTGGTCTGTTATTCTTTCCAATTTATTTAGATTTTATTATTTGGTGTCATGAGCACTTGACAAAGGTATATATATGATCATCAGCCCAAGCCCAGGGAGAAGGTTCTAAGTCTTGGACAAAGAGGCTTCTAAAATGATCTCATTCATGTGGCAGCATTGTAGTCAAGGTAAATTCCTCAAGTAAGGAGAGGTTCACCCATGCCTGGACCCATGAAGGCTGGACTTGACAAGGACTGACAACTGCATGATGACAGCCTTTCCTGTGGACAGGGTAGAGAGGTGCTAACTTGACACGTATGGGATCAACCAGAAAATGGGTTCTGGAGTACTTCCAATCCCTGGTAGGCACTCATCCAAGGAGTTCTTTGGTCTTCACTGCTAGATGCCTGTCCAACTCTTCAACAATGTCTTCGGCCATTTGGCTGATCTGCAGAAACACAATATGAAAACAGCCTGGTAATTGGAAATAAAAAAGGATTGGGGGACAAATAATCCAGAACTATGAAACGGTGTTCTGGGAAATAATAATGGTGACCAATGGTGACCAAAGCTTAAAGTGAGTCCCAGTCAGGCACTACCCTGAGAAATTAACATATACTCTTTCCTACTACAACCTCATGAAGTAATTCTTATCACCAGTTCATAAAAGAGGAAACCTAGTTGGGCAGACCACTTGTTCAGAATATAACCATGAATCAAGTATCAAGTAACAAAATTTAATACCAGGTAGTCAATTTCACAGGCTCAAATTCCTAAACATTATTGAAGAACACAAAAGGGGCTAGACTTATCTGGCCCTTAATAAGCCACTAGGAATTTCTTTTTCTTTTTTTAAAAACATTTATTTATTTATTCCCTTTTGTTGCCCTTGTTGTCTTATTGTTGTAGTTATTATTGTTGCTGTTAGATAGGACAGAGAGAAATGGAGAGAGATGGGGAAGACAGGGGGAGAGAAAGATAAGACACCTGCAGACCTGCTTCACCGCTTGTGAAGCGACTCCCCTGCAGGTGGGGAGCCAGGGGCTCCAACTGGTATCCTTACACAGGTCCTTGAGCTTTGCACCACCTGTGCTTAACCAGCTGTGCTACAGCCTGACTCCCTTTTTTTTTTTTTTTTAAAGATTTATTCTTAGAAAGAATCTTTTTTTTTTTTTTCTGCTTCCAGGGTTATTGCTGGGGCTCGGTGCCTGCACTACAAACCCACTGCTCCTGGAGGCTATTTTTCCCATTTTGTTGCCCTTGTTGTGATTGTTATTGTTATTATAGCTGTTGTTGTTGTTGTTGAGTAGGACAGAGAGAATTCTAGAGAGGAGGGGAAGACAGAGAAGAGAGAAAGACAGACACCTGCAGACCTGTTTCACTGCCTGTGAAGCGACTCCCCTGCAGGTGGGGAGCTGGGAGCTCGAACCAGGGTCCTTAATGCCAGTCCTTGCGCTTGGCGCCATGTGCACTTAACCTGCTGCGCTACTGTCCAGCCCCCTCCACTAGGAATTTTTTATGCTCCTGACACTCTAGCATATTAAATCCTCATACTGATAGGAAAGATCTCAATAATTAAGAAAATGTATCCTGAAAAAAGAAAATGCAGAACATCTAGTTATTGAATTCAATAGAATTTTCAGAAATTCTGAAAATAAATTTAATGAAAATTAAAACAAGAAATAATCCAGTTAACAAAAATTTGATGTTTTGGCTCTTAATTACAACATTTACTGCAAGGAAGCTACGGTGAAATGGATAAACTCCTATATCACTGATAGGAATTCAAACTAATGCGAATTTTCCCATTACTTTTTATAAAAGAATTTATTTATTTGTTCATGAGAAAAACAAGTAGAGAGAGAGAGAAAGAACCAGACATCACTCTGGTACATGAGCTGCCAGGGATTGAACTCAGGACCTCATGGTTGAGAATCTAATGCTTTATCCACTGCACCACTTCCTGGACCACTCATACTACTTTTTAACCCCCAAATCTGTCAACTGAGAAATTACCATGTGAATGGAATCTGACTTTTTTTTAAGTTTTATATACAAAGATTTTATCCAAACTTTATTTTTATAATGAAAAATCAGAAAAGTGACAAAAATGGGAAAGCAGTTGCATATACATTACCACTAAAAATAATTAAGACTATTTGTTATAGCAAAGATATAATTATTAAAAATATTCTACTATGCATTTCTAAATGTTAGGTGTTTGATAACAAGCATATGCTACCTTTACAATCAGAAAAATGAAATGCTTCAAGACATGATTTATAATATCAATGAAACATGCTCATGTTATCTACAAATTAAAGAAAAAACAGGATATAAGGTTATGTATATACATAGTAGAAATTATCTCAAATATCTTTTAAATATACATATTTTATAACTAGAAGGGCACATGTCAAAATATTAATGGTGATTATCTTTTAATGATGAGAAGATAGGTAATGTATTATTCATGTCAGTATCTGTCATATCCAGCGTAAGACCTCGTATATAGCAAGTATTCAGGGAATATCTACTAAATGAACAATTATTCATGTTCTATATGCTTCTGTATTTTCTAAATTGACTGCAAGAAATATGGGACTCCCTTCAAGAATAATAATAATAAAAACCATTTAGTAAGTACTATAGCCTTCTTCCCTGTCTCAAAGGAACCTAAGACAGGAGATCTGTAGCAGGAAGCTTTGAAGGGAACAGTAAAAACAGTGATGGTGTCCAGAATCTGCACTCTCTGTGTTTAACATGCATGTGTTAAGAGTATGTCAGATACATACTGTTCAGCTGCACAATGTGTGTCTGGCATCTTTACTTGCAGACCACAGGCTATGGTCAGGAGCTGGAAACTACATGCACTGGAACGTTATAGAAACTAAGAAAGATTTGGAGCAATTGGTCCCAGGGAAGGGCACAGCCAGTCTCTCACCACAGCAGCTGTTAACACATTGTTGAGCTGGAAAAGCAAAGCTCCAGAGGCTACAGGGCACTGTGCAAGAGTGGCTGTGCTCAAAATGGCTGTTTAGTCCATCCTCACTCAGCTGCAGACAATCCTTGCAGACTTCTTTTGCTACTATCCCAAGCAGTTGCCATGGGGTGTGGTGTGGCGTGGCGCCCAGCAGAATTCCAGCACTGCAGGCTAGTAGTCAGACAGCCAGGAACAAGGGTTGGACAGGATTGGATGGAGAGTACCCAGGATACCCTGGAGGCAGAGAGGTGGAGTGGTGGTGCGAGGGTTAAATTCTTAGCGTGGTGACAATATGCAAGTCATTTCCCACTAGTTTCCTCATCTGTTTAATGGGGATGCTACTTTCTTTTTGAGAGTAGTTGTAATGATTAAACAAAATCTCAAATATGTAAGTACATTTTAAACTAGTTACCTATTATGCAAAAATACTGTGTTACTCTAGTTTTTACTGTAATGTTCTGACTTCTTTTCAAATTTATCAATTAGTGAACAAATTTACTAACTTTCTACCATAAGTACAGGTACCAAGTATCCGGCCAGTTTGCCTGCAAGTTCACCTTTTCCATCTTAATCGGACTTCATGAAATTATGATAACTAACAAGACAAGGTGACTAGCAGTATGCCCTCTTGGTGAGAATTTATTGCATGCCAGACACTAGGAAACTTTACATGTTCCATTAGACAAAGTTAAAAACAGGCTGGGAGTATGGATTGACCTGCCAATGCCCATATCCAGCAGAGAAGCAATTATAAAAGCTACAACTCCTACCTTCTGCACCCCAAAAAGAATTTTGGTCCATACTTCCAAAGTGGGAGAAATGTTAGAGGAAGATGATTAGAGGGCTCTGAAACCCAATTCCATCAGGACCCAGAGAGAGAGGTGGGAAAAAAAAAAAAGACATTTGGAAGTAGTAATAGGTATAGCTGTGACTTAAAATGGAAGAGAAGGCAGAACCATAGAAAAAGTGAGAAAAATAGATAGTTACAGAAATCACAGTCAACCCCTATCTGTGACCTTGGGAGAACTACTGCAGTTTCCAATGGAGGAATGTGGACACAGAACTCTGGTGGTAGTAATGGTATGGAATTGTACCCCTGTTATTTTGTAATTTTGTAAATCACTAATAATAAAAAAATCACAAGATTAAAAACTCTTTACATGCTTATTTCATATATCTCTCAAAAACATGAAATACTATTAACTCTCTTAATGTTACGTTAATTATTTCACCAGATAATTACATAGTAGTAGGTATTATGCAAAGTGCTTTGTCCTCTGTTAACTTCACTCAAATCCAACATAACCTCTGTAAGGCAGGTGGGAGAGCCATTATCCCCACTTTTCAGAGTAAATCAAAGCATAGAATGTTAACTAACCTGCCCCCAAATTCCCTGGTATGACTGAGGCAGGCACTCACCCACCCCCAACTAATAGTTTTCTGGTGCTTCTTTCTTTTGGAGGAATTGACAACATCTGGGTTGGTCCTTCCTCATTTAGGTGAGCTATGTCAGGGTCACAAACATAGTTAATCCCAACCCTATATTCCAAGTCACCAGGTTGGGAGAGAGCTGAGGGACGGACAGAAAGGTACACATATTTACTGAGGGCCAGCAACCATAACAAAAAAGTGAAAGGGCTAGGATTTGAATCAGGTGCATGTAATGCCTAAGCAAGAATCCTTCCCCAAAACAGAAGCCTCACCAAGATTATCATGATTTTTGATCATTCCAAATTCAGAGAAATGACAGGCAAAAAAAAAAAAAAAAAAAAAAAGCAGTTAGCAAAGGCATAAAATGCAGTTAGCAGGAGCAGGAAGTACAGCCCAGAACATGCCTGAGGAGCAAGTCATCCTCCCTGATGCCTGGCTCAGAATACACATGTGTTCTACTCACCTCCTCATTCAGTCCAATCTTGCTATCTGCCAGCCAGGTCAGCTAGCTAGGAGTCCTCCCCTTCTGCAGCCCCACTAGGACCCAGTTTCATGTCAGAGTAGCTCAGTTTCTTAGAAAAAGGCAGCAGTGAAAGGATCTTGGCCAGTTTTACTGGTGGGGTATGCCAAGTCCTTTAATGTTCAGCTGGCCCATTATAGCAAAGTAAAGTGAAGGTGAAGCAGCAGGCTGGCAGATGTCATAGCTGTGAGTAGGAAGACTGTCACATCCAGCGTAAGACCTGGTCCTTCTTTAGAGGAGAGCTGGCCTGGGCTAAGGATTGGGAATAGGGGTCAAACATGATAATTGCAAGGACAGACCTTACAACTAAATTATTTCATTCCTATATGCTAAAGATTGTTTATAGTAAGATTTTTATTTGATCTTAAAACATTTTTCCAAATTTAAAAAAATCTGGCCAGAGTTAAGCTGTCCATGATTCCACTACCAGAAATAACTGCCGATGATATTTTGAAGCGAATAAGCTGCCAATCTTTTCATGAACGTATAACTTTTCAGTATAAAAACTGATTACAGTGCAGTTATTAATCTACCTCTAAAAAGCCATTTGGTCCCTGCCCCTGCCAAGGGTAGGTAACATAATGGTTATATAAAAAAGCTCCCACTTCCAATCTATCATGTCTGCAAAATATTTTGGGGACTTCCTATATAGAAAGAGCCTAAAGAATGACTGTAAAACAATTTCCTACTGTCAGAAATTTAGATGATTTCCAGTTTTCTACTATGACTCATAACACATCAGTGGATACTTTTGAAGATTCCTTTTTTCATATTATTAAAGATCTATTCTGGGCAGGGGCAGATAATATAATGGTTATGCAAAGAGACTCTCATGTCTGAGGCTTTGAAGTCCCAGGTTCAATCCCTTGCACCACCATAAACCAGAGCTGAGCAATGCTCTGGTTAAAAAAAAAAAAAAAAAAGGTTC
Organism: Erinaceus europaeus; assembly: GCF_950295315.1. Taxonomy (NCBI): domain Eukaryota; kingdom Metazoa; phylum Chordata; class Mammalia; order Eulipotyphla; family Erinaceidae; genus Erinaceus; species Erinaceus europaeus. The sequence goes on along the minus strand of NC_080171.1, from coordinate 93,709,797 downwards.
AAATGTTAGGGATTAAAAAAGATAAAGATATATGCACCATGAACTTTAAATATATGCACTTCCTTTTGTTGTAATTCCACGTTTGTGATTGTATCCTTAGAAAAATTCACTGCAATATAGATTTATTTTTTAAAGATTTATTTACACATTGAGAGCTGGGTGCTGGGTGGTAGTAGTAAAGAGAAAATTAAAAAACTGGATTCAAAATTTTATGTACACTACATGTTCTCAATCACATTAAAAAAACTATGATGTTTAAGAAAAAAAGGAGAGAGGTGAGAGTGGAAGAACAAATATTCCGAAATGTTAGGAGAAGTTATTTCTACAGTATGGGATTATGATGTACAGTCCCCCCATTTTTAAAGTCTTTTTAACTGTCTACATGGGCCACAATTTTGCACAATGAACATCTACTACATTAAAAAACAGGAATAGGGAGTCAGGCAGTAGCTCAGCAGTTAAGCGCATGTGGCATGAAGTGCAAGGACCGCCTAAGGATCCTGGTTCGAGGCCCCGGCTCCCCACCTGCAGGGGCATCACTTCACAAGCGGTGAAGCAGGTCTGCAGGTGTCTATCTTTCTCTCTCCCTCTCTGTCTTCCCCTCCTCTCTCCATTTCTCTCTGTCCTATCCAACAACGACAACATCAATAACAACAACAATAACTACAACAGGTAAACAAGGGCAACAAAAGGGAATTAATAAATATTTTAAAAATATGAAAAAAATAAAATAAAAAACAGGAAAAAAGTAGATAAGCACATCTTTTAAAAACTGTTTTGGAAGTCAGCAAAGTAGCTCATCTAGAGAGTCCATCTGTTCTGCCATGTGCATTACCCAGGCTGAGTCTGGCCCTATCACACTAGAGGAAGATCGGTGCTGTCCTGTTTTTCCCTTTTCCCTCTGCTTCTGCATTTCTATCTGAAAAAGTCACCAAGAAATGGTGAGCCCCAGTGATAAGAAAAAAAAAAAACGCTTTTAAAAAATATATATTTTGGGAGTCAAGCGGTAGCACAGTGGGTTAAGCGCACATGGGGTGAAGCGCACATGGCACAAAGCATAAGGACCAGTGTAAGGATCCTGGTTTGAGCCCCCGGCTCCCCACCTGCAGGGAGGTTGCTTCACAGGCAGTGAAGCAGGTCTGCAGGTATTTCTCTTTCTCTCCCCCTCTCTGTCTTCCCCTCCTCTTTCCATTTCTCTCTGTCCTATCCAACACTGGCATCAATAACAATAATTTTTAAAAAAATGCAGGCTGCTCTCTGTCCTAATTTTTTTAAAAAAAGATTTATTGTGGTCCAGGAGGTGGCGCAGTGGCTAAGGCACTAGACTCTCAAGCATGAGGTCCTGAGTTCAACCCCTGGCAGCACATGTACCAGAGTGATGTCTGGTTCTTTCTCTCTCTCCCCTATCTTTCTCATAAATAAATAAAATCTTTAAAAAAAAAAAAAAGATTTATTTAGTAATGCTAGAGGAGAGCGAGCTAGAGCATTACTCTCATATATACAATGTTGGGGATCAAACTTGGGACCTCATGTTTGTAAGTTCAACTCTCTTAACACTGTGACACTCCCCCGGCCACCAACTGTTAGCTAAACTATCATATTTTCCATCTTTAGTACGTAAATTTTTAAAATTAAGAAAGTAATTCAAGTCTCATAATCAGAAATGACCATTGTTAACATTTCACTACATACCTTCAAATTATCTGAGTATATATGTAACTGTACAAGAAAAAATGTTTGATATTTAAGATACTATTTTCTCAATGAGTTCTTACATTATTATAAATAACTTTACTTACGGTCATATGGTTAAAAGTTTGAATAGAAGATACTGAGTGGAAGGCTATATACATAGTTCATTTTGCTTTTTTTTTTTCCTGGTTTTTTTTGTTTTATGTCTGGTTTTCTTTCCTTTATTATATTTTCCTTTTTAAATTTTATTTGTATTGTTTACTTTTTTGTTGATGCAGACATTTATATATTGATTCATTGGTAGAGGCAGAGAGAAATTGAGAGGGAAGGGGAAGACAGAGAGGGAGCAAGAGAGACACCTGCAGCCCTGCTTCACCTCTGAAGCTTCTCTCCAGAAGCTTCTCCACTGCAGGTGGGGTGTCAGGGTCTTGAACCTGAGTCCTTGTCACTGTAATGTGTGCATTCTTCAGGGTGCATTACTGCCTGGCCCCTGATTTTATTTCTTAAATAAGGAAGGTAGGGATTGATTATTACTTTATTAAAAATATTTTTTTTGGGGGGGCAGGTGATGCACCAGGTTGAGTGCACATATTACCATGGGCAAGGACTCCAGTCCACGCCCCTGCACTTATCTACAGGAGGAAAGCTTCACAAGTGATGAAGCAGTGCTTCAAGTGTCTGTCTATCTATCAATCATCTCCTTCTCTCAATTTTTCTGTCTCTATGAAAATAAAAATAATTTATTTTAATTTTTTAACCAGACCACTGTTCAGCTCTGGCTTATGGTGGTACAGGGGATTGAACCTGGGACTTTGGAGCCTCAGGCATGAGAGTCTGTTTACATAACCATTATGCTATCTACACTCCGCCATATATATATCTATATATATATTTTAAATATTTATTTATTATCTTTTGTTGCCCTTGTTGTTTTATTGTTGTAGTTATTATTGTTGTTACTGATGTCATTGCTTAAACTGCTGTGCTACCACCCAACTCCCGTAAATAAATCTTAAAAAAAAAGTAATGGTCCATTTTCATTTTGAAAAATAAATTAACAGTAGTAAAGCACAAAAGAAAGAAAACTAATCTAAAGTGAAAAACTAGGTGCAGTGAGTTATGGCTTCCAACAAGGTTCCAGTGGGTTTTTATCAAATATTTCTTCCTCCTTCAATGAGCACTAGTTATCTGATCATTCTTCCTTTTTCAAGGAATGTGGTAAATTCTGGTTCTTGAGGTAGGTGCTTAGACTTAATGAGTGAGGAGTCCCCAGAGACCTGAAAACCTGAAGGTTTACTATCAGGAAGCAATAAAAAGACCAAGAGTGGGGGATGAGTAATGGTGCAAGTGGTAAAGCACACTTGTTACCATGTGTGAGGACCTGGGTTCAAGTCCCCAGTCCCCACAAGCAGTAGGAAGACTCACAAGTGAAGCAAGTGCTGCAGGTGTCTCTCTGTCTCTTTTCCTCTTTATCTCCCTCTCCCCTCAATTTCTTTTATTTATTTATTCATGAGAAAGATAGGAAGAGAGAGAGAAAGAACCAGACATCACTCTGGCACATGTGCTGCTGGGGATTGAACTCAGGACCTCATGCTTGAGAGTCCAAAGCTTTATCACTGTGCCACCTCCCAGACCACTCTCTTTTCTTATCAAATAAAAAAAAGAAGAAAAAAAGGGGGGAGGAAAGGCTGTCTGGTCAGGACATTGAGCCCCAGCAATAACCCCAGTGGCAATTAAAAAAAAAAAAGCAAGCAAGTCAAGAGTGACATGAAGAGATGGGCAAGGCAGCTATATGTGAACCCAGACTCCAATGAGGCCTGATCAATACTTGAGAAATGGCAGTTGAGTTTATGAACCTCTTTTAGCTGATACAGGGAAAGGAGAGCACACAGTTGGCAAGAAGGGAGTTTTGAGAGCCAAGGAATCAGATACCTTAATGGTGTTTCTAGCAATCCAAGCATATCCTTCAAAGTAAGAATTACAAATCATCTTTTATAGAAGATGAGCCAAGTGACTTTCCCAATGAGCCAAATAACTTTCCCAAGGTCACAGTACATCAAATGCAGCACAACCTCTCTCTAATTGGCGACTCTCTGAGGGTACACTATAGTGCACGTAGATTACAATCTTGCACATTTGCTTTTGCAGAGTTAGCTGGAGAACTTTTATTATTTTAAATACACATTCCTGGGCAGATTTACTGAATCAGAAAATGCTGGAGCAGGGCCCAGTGTCTGCAGGGGTTACCACATACCTGTATTTTATTTATTTATTTTTTTTGCCTCCAGAGTTATTGCTGGGGCTTGGTGCCTCTACCATGAATCCACTGCTCCTGGAGGTTATTTTTTTCTCCCTTTCATTGTCCTTGTTTTTTTTTTTTTATCATTGTTGTGGTTATTATTATTGTTGCTGATGTCATTGTTTGATAGGACAGAGAGGGGGAGAGAAAGCTAGACACCTGCAGACCTACTTCATCACTTGTGAAGCGACTCCTCTGCAGGTGAGGAGCCAGGAGCTCGAACTGGGATCCTTACACTGGTCCTTGAGCTTTGAGCCACATGCACTTAACCCACTGTGCTACCACCCAACCCCCATACCTGTGTTTTTTTTTTTCACACCTGTATTTTTATATGCTGCTCAAGTGATTATGCTGCTCTGATAGATTATTGGGTTTTTTATTATATTATTGTTTAATAATATGTACATAAATACTTTCCTGCCCCAGCAATGATGTAGTCCATGTGATCTGATTAGCCATGGGATAGGACAAAAACAGAAGCTTAAGGTGTAGCTGAGTGGTTGGGTTTACTCTTTGAGTATCTGCTATTCCCATGAGAAGATGCCCTGGGAAGACTGCTGACCCAAGAAGATTGAGAGGTATATAGAAAGTACAACTACAGAATGGTTTTACTCATATGTGGAATACAGAGAGTTGAGTAGGGGCCAAGGGGTGGCACACCTGGTTGAGCGCACATATTAAAACGTGCAAGAACCCAGGGTCAAGCCTCTAGTCTCCACCTGCAAGGGGAAAGCTTTGCGAGTGGTGAAGCAGTGCTGCAGGTGTCTCTCTGTCTTTCTCCCTATCACCCCTTCCCTCTTGGTTTCTGGCTGTCTCTATCCAATAAATAAAGATAATAAGATAAAAAAAATTCTCCTAAAAAATAGTAATTAAAAAAATTGAATATACAAATGTAAAAAAAAAGTCAACCTATATCTAGGATTGTGGAAAACTAAGTGGTTTTCCTTTATCAGAATCCCAAACCAACCAGACAGAAGAGCAAAAGAGTATATATGTTCTTCGGCTGTTAGAAAAATCATGACTTTTTTTTTTTAATGCAAAAATGAGTCATGACTTTTCCGACAACCCAACAGCATTCTGAAGTAAGTACGCCTGCCCTTATGTTCATATCTACCTTTTGCCAGCAAGGTGACTTTGGAAAAGTTAGTCTTTGAACCTCACTACCTTACAGTTTTGTAGTGATGAGGATGAAGTGATGTAGACTGTTCAGTACAGAGACTAGACCACAGTCAAAGATCAACAGCATCTTCTCGTCCTTGTTCCCAGGGTCCAGCACAGGGTTTTGCCCAGAATGGAAATCCAGTTAGTGCTGATTGTACCGATAAAGGTGAACTCTGTTTTAAATTTCCTCACTTAAGATATAAACGAGGGATTTTCTGGGTCAGATACATCAACACCATATCTGCTGGAACCTTACCTGTTTTTTTTTCTTTTTTCAAGATTTTATTTATTTATTCATGAGAAAGATAGGAGGAGAGAGAGAACCAGACATCACTCTGGTACATGTGCTGCTGGAGATTGAACTCAGGACCTCATGCTTGAGGATCCAGTGCTTTATCCACTGCACCACTTCCCGGACCACTCTTACCTGTTTTTCTATGAGCCTAATGGTGTCCTCTGAGGTCTTGTCCTTTGATTTCTTCAGCTTATTCATCGCATTGGTACGAACCTTCCGTAAGGAGTCTTTGGCTTTGTTGGTGCTCTGCTTGGCAAGTTTCACCAGCATTTCTCTATGCTCTCTTGTTACTCTGATAAAGAACAAAAGAATGTTCAACAAAAGTATCCTATCCATTAAAACAATTTAACATCACTCACTTCACTAGCTTAACAGTGGCTCATCTTCACATTCCTGCAGCAAGCCCAGGGTTGCACTTAGGGCCTAAGTTCTTCCTGGTGAATTCACTGAGGAGACTCAGAGTACTACTAATTGATCCATGGAGTCTAGGATATATGGACATGCCATGAAATCCAGACTATGCCACTACTAATGCCATAACTGACTTTGTCTCCCCACCTGCAGGGGAGTCCCTTCACAAGCAGTGAAGCAGGTCTGCAGGTGTCTACCTTTCTCTCCTCTTCTCTATTTTCCCCTCCTCTCTCCATTTCTCTCTGTCCTATCCAATAACGACGACAAAAATAGTAACTACAACAATAAAAAACAACAAGGGCAACAAAAGGGAATAAATAAATAAACATTAAAAAAATCTTATTATTACAGTAAATTTTGAAATTTGTGTACCATTTCAAAATGATCAAGACAAAACACAAGTGCTAATTAAACACAGGGAAATTATTGTATCAGTACCAGTTAACCCCCAAGAAGAAATTATGTATGTTTGGTACACTATAAAAGCTTCCTAGATGTCAACTAACATCCCTACCATAATAAAAATAAGCACATTCAAGGCCTACTACAAACCTTGGGGTTAGATACCCTGCGAGTTTTTCCTTACAGGAGTTGTAGGTTGTTACTCCTATTTTACATTTCATAATCACAACAGTACAGCCAAGACGCCCACGTATTTGTCCAGCTTTCATCTCTGTCATTAACACAGTGAGTGCCTACTACTTATCAAAACCAATGCATGGCACTAAGGGTATTACTAACATGAGCTTAATAGCCTTTGCCCAATTCTTAGGGAGTTTATTGGCTAGGGTGAGGGAAGACAAGTAAAGAGACAATGACAGCAGAATGTGAGAAGTGTTGTAAGAAGGAAACTGAAAAAGTACAAGGTACCACAGCAAATTTACCAGGAACTGTCTGGGGAGAGGGTAGTAAGAGAAGACTTTCCTAAAGAAACTATTGTCTAAATGTGAGAGTCCACTAATATACAGGATCTTTTTCTTCCCAGTAACAATAGTGCTTTTCCCTGTCTCCTATGAAGCTTCATGTGGCTTTATAAATTGCTTTGGCCAATGAACTGTGTGTCACTTCATGTCAGAAGCTTTATAAGCCCTACCACATTTGTTTTTATTCATTACATTACAAATTGAGATGGAAATTCTGTCAACTTGGGTTCCAGACTGACTATAATGAACAGTTGTCACCACAGAGCATGACTAAGAAATATATTCCGGGGGGGCTGGGCGGTAGCACCGTGGATTAAGCGCACATGGCACAAAGTGCAAGGACTGGCATAAGGATCCCAGTTTGAGTCCCCAGTTCAAGCCCCTCGCTCCCCACCTGCAGGGGGGTCGCTTCACAAGCTGTGAAGCAGGTCTGCAGGTGTCTGTCTTTCTCTCCCCCTGTATTCCCATCCTCTCTTGATTTCTCTCTGTCCAACAACGACAGCAATAATGACAATAATAACAACAACAATAAACAACAAGGGCAACAAAAGGGAAAAAAAATAGCCCAGGAGTAGTGGATTTGTAATGCAGGCACCAAGCCCCAGCAGTATGGGCAATTAAAACATTTCCCTTGAAATATGTATATGTACCTTATGTGATTTTATTTGTCTTCCTTCAGTATACAGCAAACTAACAACATACTGTTATATGAAACTCTGATTTATCTCAATGATGCTTAAAAGTTGTAATTAATAATGACAACAGTCACTGAGGAAGAATAGTCCACAAAGTTGACAACAAAGAACTGCAAAATGTGATTTAATTTCATGCATCTATAAAAGGTTCTGTTGTTAAGCTCAAATTTTGGTATGTAACTATAAATAAAAGGGTTAACTCTAATAAGGAAAAAAAAAACCCTATTGTTTGAAGCCACAGATATTTGGGGATTACTAGTACTACAGCATAGCCTATCCTTGAATAACACATCACACTAGAATCTGGGAGAATAAGTGCAAGTTCCTGTACCAGAACAGGAAGTGGAGATTTCTAGGAGGAAGAAGAATCATGGACTGGCTCTAGGTAGCCCAGAGACCATGTTTCATTTGAGGAATTAACTGGAACACAGACATCAAAGAGTGTGACAAAAGAGACCAGAAAGTCATACTGTCGAGAGTCTTCCAAGATCATGAATACTATTTACAGGCAAAAAAAAAAAAAAAAAAAAAGGAATACCTAAATAAGTTAATTTGTTATCTTACACAAAAATCAAATGCAAGCTAAATTCTCAAGAACCAGTAGTCTCAGTACAACATAAGTCCTCTGTCTCCTGTTGTGAAACAGGTATCACTGGCCTCTCACCCTCAAAACAATGTGGCTTTTGCTCAGTAAGGTCACTTCCAAGATCTAGATAACGTTTTTTTTGTAAAACAGTAACAGGCATGTGTCAAAAGATTTAGTGGCATCTACCTGGTATTTTCTCCCTGACAGGGAAGACACAGTTAAAGAATTTTGAGAATGGATAAGCTCCAAAGACAATGTGAATAGCTGTGCTAGAAATAAATAATTCAGGATTCATTTATTCAAAAGTATTCTCAAAATAAAAATGACCCTGACTACTACCATTATTAAACCCCTCTAAACTAGGTGTGTACTTTATTACCTACTGACTATCCCAACAATTCTTCAAACTAGATTCTAACAGTCCCATTTTCCAAAGAGAAAATTGAGGTGCAAAGACATTATTAAGTGACTTGACCATGAATGATGAACTGGAATTCAAATCTTGATCTTCTTGGTCTGTATTCTTCCCATTACTCTGGGATGTCTAGCGCTTGTAACCTATTTCAAATAAATTGCACACTGCTGCCATTATTTCTGCTTCCAGGCAGTAAACTTTTTCAAAGTCAGTAATCTGAATCTTGAGACTAAAAAGGATAAAACCACTATGTCAAGAGTTTAGGGATTTCGATCAGATCTTGTTACTTTTATGGTTTTTAATTCACTGAACAAAAATCATGCTAACATGTTTAAGTCTCTTTTTTGTTCTGCCAAAGCATATGTCCGTATAAGGAAGGAACACGAAAATTAAAACTTGATCCACTGATTCAAAAAACTTAATCCTGTTGAAATACTAGGAAGGGCTGAAAATGAATGTAAGTCTCTAATAAGAAATATTTTTATCTTTTATCTCATAAATGACTTGAAACTGGCATTTTCACTGTTTAGATAATCTTTAATAAAATAAACATTATAACTAATGAAATTCCTTTATTTTTCATAAAGAAAAATAGGTATTTTCAAAAATATAAACTGGGACTCAAAAAATCTTAAAAGACTGTATATAGACACAAAATCATTGTGTGTACATTTTGATCTTTACAAGTATAAATGTGATATTAATGTAATATCAACACCAGTGTTTCCATAGATAATAGTATCTATCCAGTTGTGGACACTGACAAAAACATTTTAGTTTCAGGATGCAAATATTGGGGCAATAACCCAAGGAACTGAAAAGAGGAATGCATTGAGAAGAAAAAAGAGGGGAGGAGGGGAGAAAGTAGACACAGGAAGAGCAAGGAGGAAGGGATATACATGCCAGTCTGAAAGCATCTAAAATATAAGCTAAGAAACAGTTAAGTTGATGGAAAGGCATCTGTTTTGTAGCCAGCTGATCCTATCCCATTCTGATAGACAGCACTAAGCAGTCTTTGGGCAAGCAACTTAACCTCTCTGACCCTCAGTTTCCTCATCTCTATGATGAAAATAATAATAAAAAACACCTTACAAGGTGACTGGGAGAAGTAGACGCAGCACAAAGTACTGGTAAAGAGAGCAGCATATAGTAGCCTTGAATAAATGATAACATTTATGAATGTTTTAATCAAACATACTAAATTACTTCCTGATGAGACAAAGAGGGCACATCTGTTTTAGAAAAGAAACATACTATGTTATGGAAATATTTTAATTCCTTTCCAATCCAGTGACTAACACATCTGATCATCTCCATCATTTTGCAGGGTTACTCTAGTTGTTGTACTCCAGACTTCCAAACCCAGCTGGTGGTTTCCAAGCACCCATTCTGTACTTGGCATACATTTGTTCACCAAGCACAAGCTGAGGTCCCTGTGTTCTGTGCCAGAGCTGGGGCTAGGCTCCAGAGAGGAGGCAAGCCTGGTTCAAGTCGTCAGAGGTATGCCACAGTGGTAGAGACAAACTCATCAACTACCACTTTGAAAGAATGTAACTGCTGCTAGGCCAGTGGGATGGCCTTCTGTGGGAGAAACAGGCAGAAAGGATGACACATTTTTACACTATCCAGGTGAGCTATTCTACCAGACAATTCATTTATTTCATAGTTTAATTCTATAGCTATTTCCTGAGCACCTTTTATTTGTTAATAGGCCAGACAGAAGGAACATAGTATTAAACATGCACAGTTTATAGTCTGGCACAAGAGGCAGACATTAAACAAACATCAATAAATTACAGTTGTAGTATGCACAATAAATATATACAGAATGCTGTTAAATATTGGATTGTCAGGAAAGTCATGATGTATTTTTCTATGCAAAAAATGTGTCATAACTTTTTTGATAATGTAAAAAGGAAGTCTGACCAACCTCTCTTTGCAGGAATCTAATATCAAAAAGTGGAGACATTTAAGATGAGCAATGAGTAATGAGTAGAGGAATGAGATCACAAGGGAAGAAAGACTTATGTAAAGGGTTTTTCCATGTAAGAAGGAATATACCGCTCTTGAAGGATTGAAAACCAACCAACCAACCAACCAGTCAACCAACCAACCAAGAACAACAGTGTGTCTACAAGGCAGAGGCAAAGAGGAGAAAGACTATGTCAAATGAGCAGCTAGAAAGGCAAAACTACATAAGTAGGTCCTCCAATATTAGATACTGCGACTTAATAATTCATGAAGGGATGAACACATAAATGTGGTGTTTATATACAGTAGAATAGCATTCAACCTTAAAAAAAGGAAATTCTGGCATGTGCTATAACATAGATACATGCTGAGAACATTATGCTAAGTAAAATAAGTCACATTCATAAGAGCAAATATTATATAATTTCACTCAAATGAGACAGTTAGAATAGGAAAATTCATAATGGAAGTAAAACAACCATTATAAGGGGGGGACCTGAAGGATCAGAGAGTGGGGAGTTGTTTCGTGAGTACAAATTTTCCATTTTGCTAGATGAAAAGCATTCAAGAGATTGGAGGCACAACAATGTGAATATATTTATAACTAAACATTTATAAGTAACTAAAATGGGCCAGGCGGTAGCGCACCGGATTAAGCACACACGGCACAAAGTGCAAGGACAGGTGCAAAGACCCCTGTGGGGGAGAGGGGGTCTCAGTACAAGCGGTGAAGCAGGTCTGCAGGTGTCTATCTCTCTCTCTCTCTCTCCCTCTTTATCTCTCCCTCATCTCTCAATTTCTGTCCTATCCAACAACAACAACGACAGCAACAACAACAATGGGGGAAAAAAAAGATGGCTGGCAGGAGAAGCAGTGGATGTGTAAGCCCCAGCAATAACCTTGGAGGCAAAAAAAGATAAAAATAAAAAAAGAAGTAACTAAAATGGTAACTTAAAAAATTTTAATATTTTAATTTTAATATGCTTTTTCCTTTTTTTATATTTATTTATTTTCCCTTTTGTTGTCCTTGTTTTTTTTTAATTGTTGTTGTGGTTATTATTATTGTTGTTATCGATGATGTCGTTGTTGGATAGGACAGAGAGAAATGGAGAGCGGAGGGGAAGACAGAGAGGGGGAGAGAAAGAGAGACACCTGCAGACTTGCTTCACGACCTGTGAAGCGACTCCCCTGCAGGTGGGGAGCTGGGGGCTTGAACTGGGATCCTTATGCCAGTCCTTGCACTTTATACCACCTGTGCTTAACCCATTGCGCTACTGCCTGACTCCCAAAATGGTAACTTTTAATTATATAATTTTAGAACAGCTATATTAATATTCTAAATATGTTAAACACTTCTTCCTATGTAACAATATTTTCCATGACCAGGCCTATTTTTTTTTAACCAAAAGGCAAATCGATTTATTCTTTTTATCTTATGTTTTAAGATGAAAAAAAAATGAGGCTCCAAGATTCAACATTTTAGGAAGAGGCTAACAGCCTGAAGCTTTTTCAAAATATATATATTTTATTTCAAGTGTGTGTGGAGAAGGAGAACCTGAGCACTGCTCAGCTTGGCTGACAGTGCAGGGAACTGAACCTGGGTGGGACTTCACAGTCTCAGACTTGAAAGTCTTCTTTTTTTTTTTTTTAAATGTCTATTTATTTATTGGGTAGAGATAGCCAGAAATTGAGAGGGAAGGGGGTGGCAGAGATGGAAGAGAGACAGATAGACAACTGCAACACTGCTTCACCACTTGCAAAGCTTTCCCCTTGCAGGTGGGGACTGGGGTCTCGAACCCAGGTCCTTGTGCATCGTGACATGTGCGCTCAACCAGGTTTGCCACCACCCAGCCCCGCTTGAAAGTCTTTTTGCATAAACTAACATTGCTATCTACCCTGCCCCCTGAAGCTTCTTTTTTGAGTGTTTACTATAACCTTCCATTTTCATTTAGCTATGATTATCTCATATTTTAGCTAATAGAAGCTTCAAACAAAGTCATGAAACTACTACAATGCATAATCCTGAACTTAAAGGAAAACTACTAATCTATTATCTTACTACAAAAATTTCTATCACCCTAGGGGGTGGTGTAATGGATAAGGTGCTAAACTCTCAAGCATGAGGTCCTGAGTTCGATCTCCAGCACTACATTTACCAGACTGAGGCACTGGTGCTCTCCCTCCCTTTCTCCCTCCCTCTCTCTCTCTCCTATTAATAAATAAATCATTTAAAACTTAGAGACCTAATAGCTTTGTTTCTGGGAACAATACAGGATATCATAAATGTCTGAGTGAGGCAGAGGAAACGTGGTGAGATTTGTATTTTACCTATCAATGTACAAGGCAGATCTAAAAGTCTGCCCAGAAGCCTCTAGGTAGTAGGCAAACAAGGAGTTCAGTTCAAGATCTGCCCTGTAGAGCTTTTTGGCAGAGTAATGAAGACAGCAGCCATTTCCGCTACAGTCAGAGAGCCCCCAAGCATAAGGCAGGGGTTTTGGCAAAGCTGGCAGGGTCACACTTTGTTTGTACAAACTCTACTAGGCAGGTTTTCCAGTAACATCCTGGATGGGGACCTTCCTGCAAAATTCCTTGAGCATGTTCCCATGAACAATAAGTGGGGGCATGCCTGGCTGGTAACTCACACAACAGAGATCCCACTGACTGAAATTTTTCCCATTGTCTCAGCAACGGGATACCACATACACAACTATTTACCAGGTGTGTATCAGAGGAAGCTCTGCTCAGTTTCAGCAACTACAGCAGACATCAGTGATAACTATCTTAGAAACTCCATTTCAAAGGGATGTTTGATTACTTTACAGGGGCCTTTAGAAGGAAGAAAGGATATGCTTTTCTTTTTTTTTTTTATTAATTTTATTTTTGAGAGAGATGAAGACACACACACACACCAGAACACTGCTCAGCTCTGGCTTATGATGGGGCGGGGGGGGGGGGGGGGGGACTGAACCTGGGACTTAGGAGCCTCAGGCATGAGAGTCTATTTGCATAACCATTATGCTGTCTCCCCCAGGATATGCTTTTCTAAAGTCAGAAAGATTCAAATTGGAATGCCCACTCTGCCACTAGTAAACTTCAGACTTGCGTACATGCTATTCACCATCTCCAACTCACTTTCCTCATGCATCAAGTGGGAATAAATATTGCTACTAGAGTAGATGCAGAGATTAAATGAAATGATGGGGGTAAGGATTGGCGCACTGAGTGTATATATACTACCAGAGCTAAGTACTGGGTGATTGTTTTCTTGCTCTATCAAACTCTGGGACTTGGGAATGTAAAGGAGAGAGAAAGTGGTCAAAAAGGATTTAGCCTCTGGGAGTTTGAATGACTTAAGTGGATGGTGAGCACAGAACAAGAGAATAGAAACACAGCGGGTAAAGTTGGAGGTGTAAGTCCTTCTCCTGCAGCTAAGGAGGCCAGGCTGTGGGTGAAAGAAACCAGCCAGAAACAGCCCATCAAAACACTTCTTGGTATTTCCACTGAGAGATGCTATATCTTTACTGGGCTTTTGGAAGACCTCTCCCCAAGAGAAGCATCAGCCTGTAATCAACAGCAGACATGTCCTACTTTACTGTCTGCTGGTACATGCTTCCCAAAGCCTTGAGGCCTCTGACCCTGAAGGAAATGTCTGTTTGTATAGCCCAGTCAGACTTGCTATGTTTCTAGGGACACAATCCCCACCCTATTTTATATGCTACTATGCCCTCTTGTAGTCCTTCAGCTTATCTTACATACGCTAATGTCTCGTGTCTCTCTGTCTCTCTCTACCTCCCCTCTCAATTTCTCTCGGTCTCTATCCAGTAATAAATAAATAAGCAAACAAACAAGCAAGACACCAGGTATCCATTTAGCCCAAATGAAAGCATACATGTCTTTGGAAGGATTTATATCACTAACTGGTAACTTTCTTTCTCTCTGGTGATACAACAGGCCACCTACATTCCATGGATTGTCCTATGGAAGTCAAAGGTCACACCAGTGAGCCCAAGGATAGTGTGGAGGAAACCATAAATAAATAAATAAATAAATAAATAAATAAATAAATAAATAAATAAATAAGTGGTGTATTGCAACAAAGTAAAAGACCTGGGTTGGGGAGAAGGTTTAGGTCCTGGAACATGATGGCAGAGGAGGACCTAGAGGGGGTTGAATTGTTATGTGGAAAACTGAGAAATTTCATACATGTGTAAACTATTGTATTTTACTGTTGACTATAAACCATTAATCCCCAAAAAAGAAAAAGGGGGGCAGGCAGTGGTGCACATGGTTGAGCATGTGACACACTATAGTGCACAGGGACCTGAGTTTGAATCCCTGGTCCCCACCTGCAGGGGGAAAGCTTCACAAGTGATGAAACAGGGCTACAGGAGTCTCTCTTTCTCTCTCCCTTCCCTCTCAATTTCTTGTTGTCTATATCCAATAAATAAAGATAATTTTAAAAGAAATAATAATAATTATAACTGGAGTTGGTGTATTGCACCAAAGTAAAAGACTGGGGTTGGGGGAAGGGAGAGTTCAGGTCCTGGAAAAGGATGACAGAGGACCTAGTGGGGGTTGTATTGTTATGTGGAAAACTGAGAAATGTTATACATGTACAAACTTGCATTTACTGTCAAATGTAAAACATTAATTCCCCAATAAAGGAAAGAAGAAAAGAAAAAAAAAGAATAATAAAGACCATGAACTATAATAAATGAAAATAACATATGAGTATTTTGGGGAGCTCACCCAGTACACAAGTGCCTTACTGTGCATCAGAACTTGGATTCAAGACCACACAGGAGCACCACAGGCATCACAGAAGCTCCACAGACAAGGGTAGTACTGTGACATTTCTCCTCGCTGTCTCTCCCCACCCATCTAAAATAAAAAATAAGTGAAAGTCTGCTAGGAACAGTGAGACAGTGTAGGTATAAGGCATGGAAGGAAGGAAGAAAAAAAAAGTCAGGGAAAGCATCAAGAACACAGTGATTCCAGAAAGATAAGATAGGGAAAGAATTATTATTTTCTACCTGGCTTATCACTATGCCTAGTGCCTCCACAACAATGCCACTACTCCTGGTGTTCCCCTTTATTTCAATTAGAGAGAAGAGAGAGATGGATAGAGACAGTAGGAGAGACAGAGAGGAGAGACACCTGCAACACTGTTCTACTGCTCATAAAGCTTCCATCCCTGCAGGTGGAGACCAGAAGCTTGAACAGGGCTGCATGGCAACATGTGTACTCTATCAGGTACATCACTACCCAGTCCATGGACGGAATTCTTATTTGAAGAAATATTAGTAGACACTTTTCCCCCCAAATTAAAGAAGACAGAAATGTAGATCCTGGAAGCTCTAAGTTTTTCAAACAAAATAAATTCAAACCTAAACTTAGCAAGTACACTAAAACAAAACTGGCAAGGATCAAAGATGAAGAGAATTTTAAAATCAGCAAGAAAAGAAAACATTAGGGCTGGGTGGTGGTGCACCTGGTTGAGTGCACATGTTACAGTCCACAAGGACTGAATAATACTATTAACTTAATGGAACTGTTGTAAGGATTAGAAGAGTTAATAAATGTGTTGACACATAAAATGTGCTCAATAAAAGTTATCTGTTATTATCCTTTCTACTGTCAAGTGAAAGGAATAATAGTTTAAAAAATTACCTCTCAGGAGTAAATGAGTGATGATGTTTAAAGAGCTTTGTTAGGCACTGATTTTAAAAGTCATTATAATATTAGTAAAAATGGTGACTACAAACACAAGTCCAGCTTAAGATGGCCTGTTCCCACACTATTAATCCTGTCTCACTGGATACAAAGAACCTACTCCCCTGTGCTTTGGGTTCTTTTCCTCTAAAAGAGGGAGATACAACAGTTCTGAGGAGATCAATGTTATAAGCCCAGTACAGCCTGACTCCTGAATTCCCTGTCTCCTTTGCTGGGGCTGGAAAGATCTAAGGAGTTCTTCTGACTAGTGGAAGTGATAACAAGTTATCTGAACACTTACATTAAGGTTTCATTGGTCTAGAGTTCTGTGCTCTTGCCTCCAGCTTCCATACAACTCCAAGCTATAGGACTGCAATACATTAAGGAGCTGACCTAGAGCAGTCAGTTGCTAGGCTCTATAAAAAGATGCAGGACACAAAGGGTAGACAACAAAGGAGGGAGAGTCTGTCCTTTTTTCAGCTTTTGGGTAGATTTGGGGGCAAATTTTTGAACGCTGATTTTACTTTCTTTTAAAATGTTTCAGTCAGATTTAAAATGTGTGTTGGGAGAGAGTACTTATTCCACACATTTTTGTAAATAATCATAGATGGCACGGGAAGCAACACTGCAGAGGACAATGCAGGCATCCTAAACTGCAGGGAAGCACACTAGGGCTAGGAGGTGAAAAGTAGTTCACTCAGCAGAATGCACGACCCTGTTAAAGCAATGGTGGCAAGCAGGCAATGCAAATTAAAGGGCTGGAAAAGCAGCTGTAGTTGCTCAAGTGCAGTTTATGACTGCACCCCACTCAATCTAGATCATTAGGCATTCTTGGTGGTTGTTTTTTCTTTCATGATCCCTAAAGATTTATGTGTGCAGGTCATGTAAGAACAGAGTATTTTCCTGGAGCGATATCTCCTCTAAGTATGCACATTATACACAGTACACCTCCAGTACAAACATGACATAGCAACTAGACAAGAAGGTCACAGAGCCAGAGAGAGGTAGGGTCCAGGTCATCGAGCCAACAGCAATGTGATAGTGTGGCAAGAACATGGGCTTTGTAAGCAGACAGATTTGATTTGAATAATGACTCTCAGCTTACTAATGTGTGACCTTAAACAATTTACTTAAATTTTCAGAGCCCCAGTTTCCACATCTGCATCATACTTCTTCGCAGGGGTATTTTCTCTGTAGACACAGAGATAATGAGATTACCATGAAAAAAAATGTACAGAAATATTATTATGTAAAAGAAAGAAGTTATGCAGAATTTAACCCCATTCATGTAAACTAAATATATGCATATGTAGCTTTGTGTGTGCAGCTTTTAAAGTATAGAAGGGTATACGCTAAATTTACCAAAAGTTTCTTCTAGAAAAGATACTTGGGAAACAGTAAAAGACTGTTCCTTTTTCTGTAGGATTTAAATATCTGCAGCAAACGTGTTACTTTTTATAATTAAAAAAAAGATAAAAATGTTTGCTAAGAATCTAGCATTCAGAATACATGCAAAGAACTCTTGCAAGTCAACAACAAAAGGACGAAAGACAATTAAAAATGAGCAAAGGACTTGAAAAAAATATTTCTAAAGATATGCTAATGACAAACACATGAAAAGATGCTCTACATCATTAGTCATTAGGAAAATGCCAATTAAAACTATATTAATATACCATTTAACACCCTCTAGGATGGCATTACTAATAATAATATCTAAAATACCAAGTTGTAGCAAGGAGGTGGAGAAATTAGATCCCTTATATTGGGTTATCGGAAAAGTCATGAAGTATTTTTTCTATGTAAAAACGTGTCATGACTTTTCCGACTACCCAGTACTACCAGTAGGAACATAAAATATGCAGTCTCTGTGCAAATATTTAGTAGATTCTCAACAAGTTAAAATCATCAGGACACAGCAACGTATACACTCAAGATAACTAAAAACATGTTTAGACAAAAACTTGTACAGTAACATTCATAGAAGCATTACTCACAACACCCCAAAAGGATTCAGTTTATGAATAGATAAATGTGGGTTATCCATAAAACAGAATCCATGCAAGAGAATGGATTACTAAGTGCTAAGGAGAACAAAGTATAAAAGATTAAAGAATAAAGCTACATAGGTGACCCTTCATCATGCTAAATGAAAAAAACCTAGTTACAGAAGACATAAGATTCAATTTATACAAAATTTCACAGTAGGGAAATCTATACACAGAAGTCAGGTTATAGTTGTCTAGAATAAACCCAGCAAATGTGCAGCAAAGGGAGGAGTAACTGCTAGTGGATAGGATTTCTTTTGGGCGCAATAAAAATATGTCCTCAAAAAAAAAAGTCCTCAAATTGATGGTGGTGGTAGTTGCACAGCTCTAAATACACTTAAAAACTACTAAGTTGGGAGTTGGGTGGTAGCGCAGGGGGTTAAGCACACGTGGAGTGAAGCGCAAGGACCGGTGTAAGGATCTTGGTTCAAGCCCCCAGCTCCCCCACCTGCAGGGAGTTGCTTCACAGGTGGTGAAGCAGGTCTGCAGGTGTCTATCTTTCTCTCTCCCTCTCTGTCTTCCCCTTCTCTCTCCATTTCTCTCTGTCCTATTCAACAACAACAGCATCAGTAACAACTACAATAACTACAACAATAAAACAACAAGGGCAACAAAAGGGAATAAATATTTTAAAAGTACTTTTAAGAGTGTTGGGTGGTGGTAGCACAGCGGGTTAAGCGCACATGGCACAAAGCGCAAGGACTGGCAGAAGGATCCCGGTTGTAGCCCCCGGCTCCCCACCTGCAGGGGAGTCGCTTCACAGGCGGTGAAGCAGGTCTGCAGGTGTCTGTCTTTCTCTCCCACTCTCTGTCTTCCTCTCCTCTCTCCATTTCTCTCTGTCCTATCCAACAACGATGACAACAAGAATAACTAATAAAACAACAAGGGCAACAAAAGGGAATAAATAAATAAATATTTTTAAAAATACTTCAAAAAAAAAAACTAAGCTGCAGTACACTTTAAAAGGGTGAATTATATTTGAATAAAGGTGTTTTAAAAAGATCATGGTTTTCATCAACAGTACTGATCTCCCAGAAGGAGAGTTTAATAACAGCAGTACTGCTAACACTACCCTGGAACACTGTACAATCACCATGCAAAAAAGATCCTTAACAGCAATGGTTAATTTAATATTAACAATTTAAAAAAATACCTCCAGAGCCCTACCCCACTTAGGGAGAGATAGAAACAAGCTGGGAGTACAGATCAACCTGCCAATGTCCATGTCCAGCATAAAAGCAATTACAGAAGCCAGACCTTCCATCTTCTGCACCTCATAAAGAATTTTTAGTTCCCCATACCCAGCTTTCTAGCCCTATTTCCAACTCTGACACCATCTCCCCACACAAAACCTTTGGTCTACCTGCATGTTAGCTGTTGTGCTTGGGCAGAAATTAGTAAAGTCATGGGCCCCTTAGAATATACCTAAAATAGACCTACTGACTTTTTCCAAAATGG
Organism: Erinaceus europaeus; assembly: GCF_950295315.1. NCBI lineage: Eukaryota > Metazoa > Chordata > Mammalia > Eulipotyphla > Erinaceidae > Erinaceus > Erinaceus europaeus. The sequence continues at coordinate 93,690,131 of NC_080171.1, read as the reverse complement.
AGACTCCGAATCTCATCTGCTATTCTTGCCTTTAGGTTCCTGACTATTAAACAATTTGTTCTGCTTTATATCTTAATGCTTTTTCAGACACCAAGTTGCAGATGCTACCATGATGCCAACCTGACTTCCCCAGACAAGAGTACCTCACCAATGTACCCTGAACCCCCACCTCTCCAGAACCCTGCCCTACTAGGGACCTTGAGAGCTCGTTTGGAGGTTCTAGCAGGGGAGCACAACTACTTGTACACCCTCAACCAAACACCGGTCCGGTCCATCTCTATTCGGGGAAGGCGGTCCTCTTCGACCCAGCATGCAGCTTTGGGAGGGACAGACATGGAGCAGTGAGGGAGGAAGGGGACACCTAGCCTAGCCTGCCATATCAGCTGAATCAGCCCGGGCGATCAGTAGGGTGACAGATGTTGCAACCAGATTGCCCTCACATCCCTTACTAGGGAAAGATAGGGACAGGCTGGGAGTATGGATCGACCTGCCAATGTCCATGTTTAGTGAAGAATTACAGAAGTCAGACCTTCTACCTTCTGCACCCCATAATGGTCCTGGGTCCAGGCTCCCAGAGGGATAAAGAATAGGAAAGCTTTCAAGGGAGGGTATGGGATATGGAACTCTGGTAAATTGTGTAGAATTACACTCCTCTTATCCTGTGGTCTTGTTGGTATTTTTTATTTTATAAATAAAGAAATAAACAAAAGAAAATTCTTTTTTGGTCTATACTCCCAGAGGGATAAAGAATAAAGAATAGTGACGCTTCCAATGAAGGGGTTGGGATATGGAACTCTGGTGGTGGGAACAGTATGGAATTGTACCCCTGTTATTTTATAATCTTTTTAATCAACATTAAATTACTAATTTAAAGAACTTAAATAAATAAACCATATGACATCAACTTTACTGAATTTCTTTTCCCTTTTCAGCAATATCAAAACTGCATTATGGTCTAAAAGCTTTCCTTAAAGCTTTTGCACTCTCTTGTCTGCTTTCTCTGCTTTCTTCTTCATAGAAATTTCTCTCAATTAATTCTTCATAAAAACAAACACTGCTTTGAATCTGTTTTACAGATGGAAAAACTGAAACTCAGCTAAAATAACTAGCCTAAATCCACATGAACTCTTTTACTGGTTGTCCTTTTTTGTTGTTTTTCTAGGGAAATAGTGATTTACAAGACAGTTGGTGCCACATGGATAGGATTTCTTTTTTTATCTTTCCTAACCACATAAAAGTTTTTATTAGCAAATTTACATTTTTTTTGTTTTAAAATTTTTATTGGAGGAATTAATGGTTTATAGTGAACACAGCTGTTGATACACGCATCACCTCCAGCCTAGGTCCTCTACCATCATGCACTAGAACCACCCGAGTCCTTTACTTTGGTGTAACACACCAAATCCAGTCCAAGTTCTACTTTGTGTTTCCCCTTCCATTCTTATTTCTCAACTTCTGTCCATGTGTGAGATCACTCCATATTCATCGTTCTCTTTCGGGCTTATCTCACTTAACATGATTCCTTTGAACCCCATCCAAGATGGGCTGAAGAAAGTAAATTCACTGTTTTTTATAGCTGAATAATATTCCATTGTGTGTGTGTGTGTATGTGTATATATATCACAACTTTCTCAGTCACACATCTGTTGTTGGACACCTAGGCTGCTTCCAGGTTTTGGCTATTACAAATTGTGCTGCTATAAACAGAGATCTTTTTGGATGGGTGTGTTTGGGGTATTATTTATTATCTTTTTGTGAGAGATTTCTTCATACCAAAATCATCACTAACTTAAGTCTTCCTCCACCACCATGTACTTACTGGGTTCCCACTTAAGCCCCTCTCCTTTTCTTCTCAGCATCCTTGGCCTTACTGCAACAGAAAAAGCCTAGTCTAGGTTTCACCCTGTGGTTTTCCTTTCCTTCCTTGTTTAAGTTCTACCTATAAGTGATATTATCCAGCATTTCTTCTCCTTTTGGCTTATCTCACATATTAGTATGATTCCTTCAAGTTCTATCTAAGATGAGGCAAAGAAAAGGATTTCATCACTTCTTATAGGAGACTAGTATTCCATTCCATAGATATGACAATTTGTTTTTCATCACTGAAGCTTCGATACTCTATCTGGTGTTTTCAGACGGAGACGAGGAAAAAGATACTACAGCACCAAATCTTCCTTCAGGGCCAGGGCTCAAGCGTAGGTTGTATCCATGCCAAAGAAAGTGCACTACCAAAGTGAGTTATCTTGCCGGCCTTCCATAACTTTTAAGTAATCATCTGCTGTTGGGCTTTTGGGTTGCTTCCAGGTTTGGGTTATTACAAACAGTGTTGCTATAAATAAATGTAGGTGTACCTAGACCTCTTTGGATATGTTTTTGTTTTCTCTGGATAAACCCTTAGGGAAGGAACTGCCAGATCATAAAGCAGATTCATTTCTAATGTTCTGGGGAACCTCCAGACTGTTTTCCATATGGGCAGAATCGATTAACATTCCCACTAGGGGTGTAATAGGGTTCTGTTGCTCCACATCCCTACTAGCACTTGCTGTTTCTGTCTCTTTTAATGTAGGACATTCTTGCAGGTAGTAAGTGGTATCTCATTATTGCCTGATTAGTGTTTCTGACTGTAGCTCCTCCAGCTATCAATTTTCTCCCATCTAGCTCCATAGCAGCTACCTTTCTCCATTTTTTTTTTATTTAAGAAAGGATTAACAAAACCATAAGGTAGGAGGGGTACAATTCCACACAATTCCCACCACCCAATCTCCATATCCCACCCCCTCCCCTGATAGCTTTCCCATTCTCTATCCCTCTGGGAGCATGGACCCAGGGTCATTGTGGGTTGCAGAAGGTAGAAGGTCTGGCTTCTGTAATTGCTTCCCCGCTGAACATGGGCATTGACTGGTCAGTCTATACTCCCAGTCTGCCTCTCTCTTTCCCTAGTAGGGTGTGTCTCTGGGGAAGCTGAGCTCCAGGAGCTTTCTCCATTTTTAAAATATTTATTTATTTTCTCTTTTATTTTTTTGTTGCCCTTGTTGTTTTTATTGTTGTAGTTATTATTGTTGTCATTAGTATCGTTGTTGTTGGATAGGACAGAGAGAAATGGAGAGAGGAGGGGAAGACAGAGAGGGGGAGAGAAAGACAGACACCTGTAGACCTGCTTCACCACCTGTGAAGCGACTCCCCTGCAGGTGAGGAGCCGGGGGCTCAAACCAGGATTCTTACGCCAGTCTTTATGCTTCACGCCATGTGCGCTTAACCCGCTGTGCTACCACCCGACTCCCCCTTTCTCCATTTTAACTGGGGACCATCTTATCCTCCCTTACCCAGTGTGCTCAGCCTGGAAAAAGAAGGGGACAGGGAAATACTTACAGAATTCAATCTAGAAGAACTATAATTTAGGGTTCTTAACTGGTATCTGGTGAATCTCCTTGGTCTGATTCTAAGTAGAATTCTCTATGCTATCACCTTGGGACAAAACATCAGGAAAGGAGTGTAAGAGAAGCTAAAGTATATCATCTCTGACAATGCCTACAGGAAAAACAGGAGTCACTGATTGTAATTCCCCAACTATATGAGGCCTCGGGGAGCAATTCAGTGGGTTGAGGATATCAAGAAAAGTCAAAGTTCCTCGGCCTTATCAGAAACACAAAGCAAATCTCACACCACTGGCAGGACTAGTGATCCAGGAGGTCTTGTTCTCCATAATTCACATGTAAAGAACAAACCAAGTACTCATTAATAATCAAACAACGGTGTTCCCAAGCAACTTAAATCCAAGGTAATCACAGTACAATGACAACTTCTCCCACTTCTAAAACTGAAAAATGAAGGAAGAGACCAAAAATAAATAATATAAACAAGAGGCTGAGAGAAGAAGCTGGCATGGAAGGAAAGAAAAGGAAAAAAAAGAGTGTGTAAGGGGCTAAATAAGAAATCCAGAAACAAATAAAATAGCATTGATTTGATTCATAAATAATCAGGAAAAAAGGTTTCTAAGAACTCTTTTTTTTTCAGATTCTATTTATTTTATTAATGAGAAAAATAGGAGGAGTGAAAGAGCCAGACATCACTCTGGTACATGTGCTGCCAGGGATTGAACTCAGGACCTCATACTTGAGAATCTAGTTCCTTAGCTACTGCACCACCTCCTGGACCACTCTAAGAACTCTTTACCAAGGAAAACTAAATAGTAACAAATATAACTTAACAAGTACTTTTGACAGTCCAGGTCTCATACTCATTTCTCCTTAAAGCCATAGAATTAAAAAAATATATTTATTTTATTTTTTTGAGAGAGCTGGGGGAGAGGGGGAGAGAGAGAGAGAGAGAACCAGAGCACTGCTTAGCTCTGGCTTATGATGGTTCAGGAGATTGAACCTGGGACTTCGGAGCCTCACGCATGAGAACCTCTCTGCATAACCATTATGGTATCTACCCCTGCCCAAAGCCATAGAATTTATTCCTACATTACAGGAGGCTGAAGTTTCAAAATATTTTGCAACTTTCCCAAGGTCATTGCAATGGACATAATCCATAGGCCGAGCCAGTCAGTAAGCATACATGGTAATGGGCAATCTTTGTTCAGCATCCCCCATTAGACTGACTGCTTATATCAGAAATGCACTGGGTCCCTTTCTATCTAATCTTCCTTCTATCATTTTTCACTTGTTTGTTTTTAAATTTATTTGATAGGACAGAGATAAGCTGAGAGGGGAAGAGGATGTTGAGAGAGAGGCAGAGAGACACCTGCAGCACTGCTGTACCTTTAGTGGAGCTTCCCCCCATGCAGGTAAGGACCAGGGCTTGAACCTGGGTCCTTGTACATAGTAATGAATGAACTCAACCAGGTACTCCACCACCCAGCCCCCCTCCTCCCATTTTTTTTTTTTATTCACAGGTAGCAGAGCTACTACCTGTGTCTCATAGAAGCTTCCTCCAATAAACTTGCTCCATTATTTCCATTTGGCAACTCCTTGGCAAAGTTGATATACCTTGTAAGCAGCAGAACAGGGATTTGAACCTACATCTATCAAATCCCAAAGTCCTGTGCTTTCCTTTATACCAGATAGTGATGAGTTGACAAATAAGTCAGGTAGCTAAATCCAAGAATCAGTTCCCAGAATGATAAATGAAATGCCCAAGGGTTTGGTTCCAAAACTCCTTCTACTCATTATCCCCATTTATTCTATAAAACACTCTCATCTAATATTGCATAGCCTCCTCAACATATTCAAGTCTCTCAAACTGACTTCCCTAGTGTATACCTATCCATCAAATGCTAATACTTATATATTTGACATCCTACTTGACTTCTCTACTTGGATGTTTAGTAGCATCTCAAAATAAATAAGACAAAACCTGGTTTCTTTCAGTCTCATAGTCTGCTCTATCTCAATAAATGGCAACTCCCATTTTTCCATTTCGCAGGCCTTAAATCCACAGCCAGTGTTAGCACTAAATTCTGGTAGCTTTTCCTCTAAATTTTATCTAGCATCTGACCACTTCTCACCAACCCTAAATTACCATAACAGTACAGACCAATACCATGTCTGGAACACAACAAAAGCTCCTAACTGGCCCCTTGCTCTCATTCTTGCCATCCTACAGAATAATTCTCAAAACAGCAGCCACAAGGATCCTTGCAAAAACTAAGTAGGATCATGTTACACTCTAGCTCAAACCCCTCCAATGACTTCTCATTTATTCCAAGCAGAAGCCAAAATTCTTATAATGGTTTATAAGACGACTATGGATAATTTTATATGTCAACTAGACTATGTCACAAAGTGCCCAGATATCTGGTCAAACATCATTCCACAAGTCTCACTTAAGTTTAACATCTGAATCAAGAAACTGAGGAAAGTAGATTGCTCTTCCCAATGTATGTGGATCTTATTCAAGCAGAGGAAGAAGCATAGACTCCTCTGAAAAAGAAAGGACTCCTGCCTGACTGTGTATAAAAATTGGGTCTGTTTTTTGTTTGTTTGTTGTTTAACCTCTGTTTCAAACTTAAAATAGGCTTTTCCTGAACTGGCACCTCCTGGTCTTTGGACTGAAAATACACCGTTAGTTCTTCTAATTCTCAAGTCTTTAAACTAAGATTCAGAGCATATCAGCTATTCTGGGGTCTCTAGTTTGTCAGTTATGAAACTTGGGACTTGTTCTCCTCCATAATCTCTCTCTCTCTCTCTGAGTCCACTAGTCTTTTTTGTGGAGAACCCTGGCTAATAAAAAGACCTTACATGATTTGTTTCACTCAGATCTCATTTTCTATTTCTCACTCTTCACATCATTCTTTTGTTCCTTTTGCCTAACCATTAGATGCAGGCAGTGTCCACTCTCTCACAGGCACAGAACTTTGCTCAAGCATCACTCTCACCCAGAAGCCACCTATGAGCACAGTACTTAACCTGTACCAACCTCACCACCCCTACTCACTCTTTTATCTCCTTTCCCCAGAGAGAAAAATATAGCCATACTGCATTGTGTATGCTATCCATCTTCCTAGAAGTTCCATAAAGGTGATAGGCTTGTTCACTGCTGTTCCTCCATATTTATAACTTACCTGACACATAGAAACTACTTGATAAATAACTGTCCTTTGTTTTTGTTTTGCTTCTCCCCACAGTCCTGCTCAGCTCTGGCTGAAGGTGGTACTGGATGTTGAACCTGGGACCTCAGGTTTAACAGAGCTTCAGGGAGAAGAGACTTTTTTTAAGAGCCTTATTTAAAATTAATTAATTAATGTATTTATTAGGAGACAGAAATTGAGAAAGGGGTGGGTTAGAGAGGGAAAGAGGCAGAAAGAGACCCGTAGTCCTTCACCACTTATAAAGTTTCCACCCTGCAGGTTGGAATCAGGGGCTCGAACCCAGATCCTTGTGCACTGTAATGTGTGCACTTAACCAGGTGTGCCACCACCTGGACCCATTATCTCTTGAATAAATGTATGAATGTCCTAGAAATTTCAAACATGATCATAAAAATTTCATATCTTCATAGAAGCAGTTAAATGGTTTCCCATAGCCAAAGGAGGGCAAAATATTAGAATGGCTTATAAAAGGATACAGGGTGCTTGAATTACTCTACATCTTCATTGAGCTAGTGGCTACCAGGACACATATATGTCAAAGCTCACTATCATGTGCATCTGATTAGAAAAAAACAATCAGCCAAGGGAACATCTCAGCAGGAGAACACAGGACTTGTATCTTGAGGCCCTAGTCTGATGCCCAGCAACACACAAGCCAAAGTTGACCATTGTTCTGATCTCTCTAATTTTAAGCACAAATTAAAACACAAATTCACTTTTAAATTATGCAATTTGTTCTACATGGATTGGTATATAATTAAATTTGAAAACAACTCCTGCCTCCAATTATAAAAATAAACACTTCCAGGACCTGGGTTTGAGCCCCTAGGGCCCAGGTTTGAGCCCGCTAGTCCCCACCTGCAGAGGGAAAGCTTTGCAAGTGGTGAAGCAGTGCTGCAGGTGTCTTTCTGTCTCTTTCTCTCTCTATTGCCCCCCCTTGATTTCTGCCTGTGTCTAGTCAATAAAAGTAATAAAACATTTTAAAAATAAATACAAAAAGTACTCTTAGAAGGTCACAGATACACAGATTCTTAAATCAGAGAGACTCATATTTAAACCCTATGCTATACCACATTTATTAACTAAATGAACTGGAGCACATTTTTTGATTGAGTAATAATCTGTTAGACTTATATTGAGAGGAAAGCTATCAAAGGAGGGGGTGGGATATGGAGTTCTGGTGGTGGGAATTATGTGGAGTTGTACCCCTCCTATCCTATGTTTTTTTTTCCAGTGTTTCTTTTTTTGTAAATAAAAAAAAGAGAGATTATTTGTATAGTATAGGTTCTAATATAAAGTTTGCAGTTAGTCACCTTAGTATTATTATTGTTATGTAATCAGTCAGGAGATCCATCCAAATAACAATGGGGTTTCCTTAAAAAAAAAAAAGTAATGTCAAAAAAAAAAAGTAATGTCAATTTTGAACCTGAGAACTTTAAGGTCTGAGAGGTCACTTGGGAGTTTTATAGATGTTTGGCTGGCCCTAAAATGGCAATGTTTCTAAGAAGCTCAGAAAAACTATAGCACAGGGGCCAGACAGTGGTGTACCTGGTTGAGTGCACACATACAATGCACAAAGACCTGGGTTCAAGTCACTGGTCTCCTCCTGCAGGAAGGAAGCTTCACAAGTGGTGAAACAGTGCTAAAAGTACTTTTGTGTGTGTGTCTCCTTCCCTCATAATCTGTCTCTATCCAAAATAAATACTTTTTTAAAAATATTAAGGAAAAGAGAAGAAAAATTTCAGCATACTGTTGCAAACAAGCACTCAAGTAATAAAGCAGAAGTAGCTACACCAAGCCCCCACTTCTTTCCCAACTACAGACCCTACTATCACTCCCTACTTCCAGGCAAAAAAAAAAAAAAAAAAAAATACAGAAAGCAATGAAATCATTATACTATTGTTAATATAAGAGAAAAAGAATTTAAAATTATTTTTTATATATTTATTTATTTATTCCGTTGTTGCCCTTGTTGTTTTATTGTTGTAGTTATTGTTGTTGTTATTGATGTCGTCATTGTTAGATATGATAGAGAGAAATGGAGAGAAGAGGGGAATACAGAGTGAAAGACACCTGCAGACCTGCTTTATGGCTTGTGAAGCGACTCCCCTGCAGGTGGGGAGCTGGGGGCTCAAACCCGGATCCTTACGCCGGTCCTTGCGCTTTGTGCCACATGCGCTTAACCCACTTAACCATGTGCTACCGCCTGACTCCCAAGAGAAAAAAAATTTTAAAGTCAATATATTTAGTAAATGGGAACTAGCTGATGCTATACAATACTTCAAAAAAGTGAGAAAGAATTCTCATCAGCAGGAACTATTAAGTTTTCTTAATGCAGAAATGTATAATCTACCATTATAAGAATGTAGAAAAAAATATTTTTAAATTCACACAGAAAATATATAAAATCATGGTACTACAAGTGGTTCACTATGGTGAATAGAATAAAGATCTTTTAAGTTTTGTTTAACTCTTTAAAATAAAACCAATACAGAAAAAAAAATTTTAATAATAAAAAAGAGGAAAAATCAATGAAGGATGTGACCTCTGTGGGAATAAGTCTTACATTTCTTTGGTGAGTTCCTTGGAGATTTATTTTGTCAGACATTAACTCAAATACCTTCAAACCAAAACAGCTGTGTTCAACTTTGTGCGGCTCTCTCATTGATACCTGGTAAAATGATGAGTAAGGAAGTACTTGTTGGTAGGCAATGTAGGCTGTAGGAGAGTAAAGACAAAAATCTGGCCTGATCAAAATGAAATAAACTCCTGCTCACAACTTTTTAGGGTCCTTTATTAAGAAGCAAAGACTAATATTCTAGAGATATCCTGCTACTATGACTCAAAAACAAGAGGAAAAAAAAAACAGGACAAGGAATTTTAACCCTGTTCATATTACTAATTCTGATATGGGGCATAAACTTCTATGAGCCTCAAGTCACTCATCAGTCAAATGGGCATATGAATAACTTCTTATTCTCATAGTAGAGTTACAATGAGAATTCACTATAGTACTCCCAAGCACTGTACTTGTAGCACAGATGATTAATAAAAATTACCCCAAATTTGATTACATAAATAGGAAAGAAAAGTAGAAAAGAACTACTTCAGTGAATCTTTTTTTTTTTTTTTCCCTCCAGGGTTATTGCTGGGGCTTAGTGCCTGCACCATGAATCCAATGCTCCTGGAGGCCATTTTTTCCTCCTTTTTGTTGCCCTTGTTGTGGTTATTATTGTTGTTGTTGATGTCGTTCATTGTTAGATAGGACAGAGAGAAATGGAGAGAGGAGGGGAAGACAGAGGGGGAGAGGAAGATAGACACCTGCAGACCTGCTTCACCACTTGTGAAGCAACTCCCCTACAGGCAGGGAGGCGGGGGCTCGAACCCAGATCTTTATGCGGGTCGTTGCACTTTGCACCACACGCGCTTAACCCGCTACACTACTGCCCAAGCCCCTACTTCAGTGACTGTTAATGGAAATACTCAGAGAATCCATCTGGCTAACTGATGTCTGTACATAAAAGAACACTAACCATATAAGAAAAGAGCTACATTCATGATCAATGGGGACCCAGCACCTCCCAAGTTCAATGGTATTTACTATGGAAAGTCAAACTTAGAGGCAGCCACATAGTACTGGATTTGTAGTTTATATGTAAAGAGGAACAGGTGACAAGGGCCACTCAGGGCTCCAAATTCAATCTGTTATAATTTATATCTAACTTCCAAAAGGACCAAAGGTAGATAGATTACTATAAGCCACATACTCAATAGAATCATTTAAATAAGAACATAAGAATCAGAAAAGTGTAATGAGAGTGAGGTACTAGTAGTAAACATACAACAGCTGACGATGAAACTTAGTTTCTAGCACCTACAGTTAAGGAGGAATAAAAAAAAAAAACAGTGAATTTAAACACTATGATTAGGCAGAGGAAGAACTGTCATCAATCAGAAAAGGCGAATTTCCTTAGAAGAAAACTATCATCAGAAACTGATTCATAGGAATTTATGCTTCTGATTCTTTCCCACCTCCCAAACTCCCAAGATAAGCTTTGCTATGTTAACTTCTTCCTCACAGTTTTGCCAATTACCAGCTGTTTCCTAAAACCAGTGTGCCATCTCTCTGAATTTCAGTTTCCTCTCTCTTAAAAGATGGCTATCAGCCATCATTTACTTTTAAGTACACTGTCCTACTGAAATCTCCTGATAATTAAATAAGGGAAGTCTTGTAAATCTATGAGATTTGGAGGGGCAGACACAGCTGCCATACAGCTAGAAAGCAGAAAGGCCAAGAGTTTTCTGGCAGATTGGATTATCTGAATATTTCCTTTAAGATTCACTGATGGAATATACTTAAAATAGATCTACTAGCTTTTTCCAAAATGGAGACCCCAAATCTTCATCTACAATATTCTTGCCTTTAGATTCATGATTAGCCAACAATTTGTTCTGTTTTATATCTTAACTCTTTTTCAGTCACCAGGTTCCAGATGCTACCATGATGCCAACCAGACTTCCCCACCAATGTGTCCTGGAACCCCACCTCCCCAGAGCCCTACCCCACTAGGGAAAGAGAGAGAGAGGCTGGGAGTATGGATCCACCTGCCAACACCCATGTTAAGTGGGGAAGCAATTATAGAAGACAGACCTTCCACCTTCTGCATACCATAATGACCCTTGTAAATATTTCCATTTTATAAATAAAAGTTTTTTAAAAAAAGATTCACTCAAGTAGTTCTTTTCTACTTTTCTTTCCTGTTGATATAATCAAATTTGGGGTAATTTTTATTAACCATCTATGATATACAGTAATTGAGGGTCTATACTGAATTTTCATAACTCAATTATGAGAATTGGAAGCTATTCATATACCCATTTGACTGATGAGAGAGTTCAAAGAAAGAATATTTCCATCCTCCCTCCCTTTTTCCCTGCATTCCTTCCTTTCATCCTCCTTCCCTTTCTTCCATCCTTTGCACGAACCACGCCCTCCTCGCCTGTGCAGAATTTCACCACTTCTAGCCAACTTTTTCAATCAGATACAGAGGAAAATAGAGGAGAGATTTCACAGCACCAGACCTTTCCCCAGTGCTATGGCAAGTTCTATATGGTGCCAGTACTCAAAGCCAGGTAGTAAGTATCTCTCCAACCCCTTGAGCTCAATTTAATGCTTCTATGATACCAAGGCAAAAATATAATCATTATGTTTTCCCACTTTCCCTTTATATGTCAAGCACCCAACAGTGTCTGGCACATAGCTGATATTTATCATGTCAGTTCCTTTCCTAATGCTTCCTTTTCTACTAAAGAAAGTTTTTTCCATTTAGAAATTTGTTTCTCAAATATAAGTATCATATTTACATAGTTTCTATCTCTAAGGCAATTATATTACTTAATCTACATTAGCTACTAATCTCCCCAAAACTCTATCATTATATATTATTTTACTTATTTTTATTATAATCTTTTTCCCCTTTTGTTGCCCTTGTTATTTATCGCCGTTGTTATTATTGTTGTTGTTATTGCTGTCGTTGTTGCTGGATAGGACAGAGAAAAATGGAGAGAGGAGGGGAAGACAGAAAGGGGAGAGAAAGACACCTACAGACCTGCTTCACTGCCTGTGAAGTGAATCCCCTGCAGGTGGGGAGCTGGGGACTCAAACCAGGACTCTACTGCCAGTCCTTGCACTTTGCGCCATATGCACTTAACCCACTGCGCCACCGTCCGACTCCCTTTCTTTCTTTTAAATATTTATTTATTCTTTTTTGTTGCCCTTGTTGTTTTATTGTTGTAGTAGTTGTTGTTAATGATATCACTGTTGTTGGGTAGGACAGAGAGAAATGGAGAGAGGAGGGGAAGACAGAGAGGGGGAGAGAAAGAGAGACACCTGCAGACCTGCTTCATTCCTTGCGCTTTGTGCCACATTTTACTTATTTTACAAGCAAAGATCTAGAAGGTAGCAAGATGCTAAGATGATGTGCCTCAAGTCACATGAAAGTGACTGCCACAACTAAATAAAAACTTTGGTCCTCTTTACATCTAAACTGACCTTTAGCCTCTCACATGACATAGCCTATATAATAAAAGCCAGAGCATTCATTTTTTATTTGAAAAACTACCACACATATAATTCAGTACATAGCCTCATGGCCGTACCACCTTGTCAAAAGAAAGAAAGTATATTAAAATGACATCTGGGGGAGTCGGGTGGCAGCGTAGTGGGTTAAGCACACTTGGCGCAAAGTGCAAGGACCAGCATAAGGATCCCAGTTCGAGTCCCCGGCTCCCCATCTGCAGGGGAGTCACTTCACAGGCAGTGAAGCAGGTCTGCAGGTGTCTATCTTTCTCTCCCACTCTCTGTCTTCCTCTCCTCTCTCCATTTCTCTCTGTCCTATCCAACAATGACGATTCAATAACAACAACAATAATAAGTACAACAATAAAACAAGGGCAACAAAAGGGAATAAATAAATAAATAAATATTTTTTTTAAATGATAATCTGGTAGAAGCAGATGGTTTTGGTCTGTCAACTTTCTCTTGGAACATGCCTATTAACCACCATAACATAATGTAAAGCATAATGTAACAGATCCCGATGTCTTTAGAAATTCAAGTTCAAATTCTGATCCTTCAAAAATCTGTATGATGGACCGAGAGTGATCATTTAACTTTTTAGGGGCTACAACAGAGGGTCTTTTTAGCTCTTTGGAAAAAAAAAAAAAGTATGACACACAATAGGGCCACTCTAAGAAGATCTGAGTCAGCAAAGAGCACCTAGCAACATCAACTCATGGACCCACAGAGTACTGCAGTTCCAGAAAGGACCTGGCAGGCCACTGAGAATGACCCTTTTATCTGGGATATGATAACAGTGGGATTCAGGGAGATTAACTGACTTTTCCAAGACTTTACAGACTGATGGGAAAGTAAGAACTAGAAAATAAGCCTGCTGATTAAGTACCATACATCCTATTTGAAAACTGAGCTTCTGAAATCCATGAGTATATGTAGCACTTTCCAGAATTTCCCGCCTATCTAGAGTACAGAATTAATTCTAACTGCTAGCAGTGTTGCATAATGAGTACTTGGAATGAGCTAAACCTTGCTTCAGGTTCCAGCCTCAACATAAGCTGTGTGACCTCAGAGATAATCACCTCATTTCTGTGAGTCTTAATTTCCATTACCTAGAGGAAGTTCAGTTCATAGATGTTATATGACAAGTAATGCAGTATATATAAAGGGAAATGGTGGCTATGGCACAGAGCACTCTAGATCAGTATCACATTATATTACATTTCCCTTCTAGTTATGTATATATGAAATTTGATTCATTCAACTTGGATTTTTGATCATATATTGCTTCTCTCCTGACATCCCCCCATCTACACAATCCTCCATTTTCTCTTTTCCTTTATCCTGCTTATTTTTCTTCATAGTTATCATTTGATATTATATCATATATGTATTTATTTTTCTGTTCACTGTGCTTATTCAACTCAACTTTTGTCCAGGAAGAAAAAGAATTTCTGTTTATTATTATATCCCAACTAGGAAATTGTGGCAAGTAACCTCTAGTCTAATCTTCTTTCTTCCCACTATCTTCTTCTCAAATATGCCAATGTTTTATCATTTCTCTTCTAATTTAAAAACAAGCACTTAGGAGCCTTTGCAATCTCTGCATCCCTGTAGGTCTGAGCTCACATTCTGTTGTCATGAGTAGGAACATTCCAAGCTGCCCCAAATTCAGGACTAAATATGGGGCCCACATCAAATCGATGGGATGTACAGTCACCAATATTTATACACTTTTCCCATATTTGGGAGCTACTCTCTCCCCTGATCCAACTTTCTAGCCCTTTTACCAGCCATGACATCATCTCCCCAGACAATAAATTGTGTCCATCTGCATATCAGAGGTTAGGCTCAGGAAAAAACTAGTATAGTCATGGGCCCTCTGGAATATAACTAAAACATGCCTACTAGCTATCTTCAAAATGGAGACCCCAAATCTTCATCTGCAATATTCCAGCCTTTAGGTTCATGATTAGTCAACAATTTGTTTGGCTTTATATGTTAACTCTTTTTTCAGCCACCAGGTTCCAGACACTACCATGATGCCAACCAGACTTGCCTGGGCAGGCGACTCCACCAATGTGTCCTGCAGCTCCACTTCCCCAAAGCCCTGCCCCACCAGGGAAAGAGAGACAGCCTGGGAGTATGGTCCACCTGCCAACACCCATGTTCATCAGGAAAGCAATTACAAAAGCCAGACCTTCCACCTTCTGCACCCCATAATGACTCTGGGTCCATACTCCCAGAGGGTTAAAGAACAGGAAAGCTATCAGGGGTGGGGATCGGATACGGAGGTCTGGTGGTGTGTGGAGTTGTACCCCTCTTATCCTATGGCCTTGTCAATATTTCCATTTTATAAATAAAACTGAAAAAAAAGCACATACCTCTCTATTAATTTAAAGTACTAACTTCCCTAGTTATATAATTAATAATACTTTGTTCTTCTGCCTAAAATTCAATAAGCAATACTAATGCAAACATAAGTACTGAGGTCTTCTCTGACCTGGTGCCTTGTGTGTCTGCTGGTCACTCTATCTGGAAAGTTTCTTCCCACTATCCTGGTTCTTCCTCTCAGTGCTCAGCAACCACAAAAAGCTACCTACTTAAAGAATTCACTCAGGCCAAAATTACTGTCACCCTCATCGAGTTACTATTAGATCCTGTTGCCTTTTCTTTCCTCTTAGCATGTTATGATAATCCATAGAATGACTTAATTTATGTGTTCTATATTCCCAATAAGAATGTAAATTATGGGAAACAAGGACTTTTTCAGGTTTACCGCTCTATTTCCTGTCTTTAGATCATAGCAGGAAGTAAAAAGTATTTCGGAATTAGTACACAGGATTCAAAAAATGTCAGTTTACCAGGATGAGAGCTTCAGGTAAAGTATGCTATTGACCTGATAGTGTCATAGGATGTTTCTGTTCAAGATCAACTGCCCCACTGTATCAAAATTTGTTACTTTAAGCCAAACTTACTTGGGAATGGGCACTCGAATGAGTGTTCCTTCCATTTCTGGGTTCAGATTCATTCCACTTTCTCTTATAGCCTTGATAGCTGCAGCTGTACACTGAAAACCAGATCAAAAGGTAAACAGAATTAGTAAATAATTATTACCAGATGCAAGTTCTCTGTCGATAACTGGCAACCCATCTTGGCAGAACATGGAAACATTTAGTTCTGTTACCAGTAAGATCAGGAAGTTACATTGGTGTAGAGTGCTTTGATCAAGCTGAATAGCAAACTATGTCCACTCCTGGTACCAGTGTACTGGGGCGAGGGGCGGGGGGGAGAGGAGAGCAAAGAGAAGGAAAAAATAAAAAGAAAACAGCTCTGCTTCTTTGAAAATATTTCAATGGTTTGAAGCAACACAGATCAAAACCACAATAAATCCTCAAGGGAGGGGGGCTGGTCTGTGCAAAGATTGGTGCAAAGACAGATGAAAGATTTTATACATTAAAAATTCCAGTTGACATTTTACACTCCAAATATACCAGTGCTGATTTGGAATGAGTAAATAAATTTAACTCATTCCCATCTACCCTCACTCTAGCCTCACTCATGTTCTGGAATGAACGCTGAAATCTCTATTGGTATGTGCTCTATGAAATTATAATGTACTAGTTAAAAGCATGGGCTCCAGAGTCTGAAGGCTCTCAGTTCAAATTCTAGTCCTGCTAACTATTTGATTCTAAGGAATATACTTAACCCCTCTGAGTTTCCATTTTGTAATATGATAGCCATGTGGCAGCTATCCTTGAGATAGTATCTTGTCCTGTGCCTGGCACAAACTAATACCCAGGTAAGTGGAGTCATACAAAAGTGCAAATGTAAGAAAAGTAAGCCCCATAAACCTCCTAAACAAGCCTGGTTAGCATCAATTGGCTGATGCACTGCTGTCCTGCCTGACATTTTCTGGGATCGTTCCTCTAATGTGCCAAGTGGCACAGTGAAACAATGCTTTCTTATAATATTTCATTTCACTTAAGGAATGTTATAACCTTGGTATGCAATCCTTGAGGATAAAAGAAAACAGTGTGGAAGGAGATATTTTCACTGACTCGGACATTTTAAAAAGAATTTTAGGTTTGACCACAGCCAATCTATATCACTTGGTCTTATGTGATCAATTCTTGATTTCCTCCTTAAATGTCCTTGTTTAAATGAATGGAGTCTGCTGCATGCCTATCTCATTTTCCCAGTCTTTTATTTCTCATGGAGTGCTTGTTTCATTTTAGAGTGACCTTGAGGTACATGAGGTCTAAAAGACTAAAAAATTAGAGACTGGATGTCTAGAGAACTCCCTGAAGGCTAGAAGTGGACCTACCCTATGACTCTGCAATTCCTCTCCTGAGGATATATCCCAACGAACCAAACACAACCACACAAAAAGATCTGTGTGTACCTATGTTCATAGCAGCAAATTTGTAATAGCCAAAACCTAGAAGCAACCTAGGTGTCCAACAACAGATGAGTGGCTGAGCAAGTTGTGATATATATATACACAATGGAATACTACTGAGCTATTAAAAATGGTGACTTCACCTTCTACACCTCATCTTGGATGGAGCTTGAATGAATCATGTTAAGTGAGATAAGCCAAAAACAGAAGGAAGTATATGGGATGATCTCACTCACAAATAGAAGTTGAGAAATAAGAACAGAAGGGAAAACACAAAGCAGAACCTGGACTGGAGTTGGTGTATTGCACCAAAGTAAAAGACTCTAGGGTGAGGGGGAGGGTTCAGGTCCTGGAACATGATGGCAGAGCAGGATCTAGGAGTTGAATGGACATATGGAAAACTGAGAAATATTACACATGTGCAAACTACTGTATTTTACTGCTGGCTGTAAACCAGTAATCCCCCAATAAATAAAATTGAAAATAAAATTAAAAACTGCATAATGGTTATGCACATGACTTTCATGCTTGAGGCTCTAAGCTCCCAAGTTAATCCTCAGCACCCCCAAATGTCAGAGTTAAGCAGTGGTCAACTAGGAATTGCACACAAAAATAAACCAAGACCTTGGAAAACTATACATAGAAACTACCAGGTTGGCTACTACTTATAATAGCAAATTCTTTAAAAGGTATGTTTTAAATGGAAAATTCTTAAAATGGCACTTTTGACTACAGACTACTAGAATTTGTATGGATCACTGACATAACCAAGTACAAAACCTTTATTATGTATTCAGAGGCCTGTAGATAAGGTCAAATTCCTAATCACAGTAGTGTACTTTAAAAAGTTAACTTCTAACTAAACTACAGTGGAGTTAAGACCCCATGCATTTTACTTCCAGTTATGGGCAAAGTTAGAGAAGATTTTAGGCTGTTGAGCTCTCAGTGTGATTATGTTAGTCTATAGTTTCTCTCAGATTCCCCTAGCTCTTAATGTATTCAGTAATTGTGACACACATTTGATTTTATATAATATCCAAAAATAATTTGGAATAAAATCTGCTGCTACAAAAGACATGATCTGTATAAATTAAAAAGCTGGATAAAGACACAAAACTAAGATGGGGAGCTAGCTTTCCAGTAGAGCACTCACTTTACCATGAGCTCAGACCCAGATTTGAGCCCCTGGTATCACATGAGAACACTATGAATAGGGGAAACTTTACTAATAGTGGAGTGGTGCTATGGTGTCCTTCCTTCTCTCTTTTTCTCCATTCCCCTTTCTGTTTCACTCTGAGAGGGAGGGAGGGAGGGAAGGGGCGAAGCAAGGAAGGAAGGAAAGGAGGGAGGGAGGGAGGGAGGGAGGGAGGGAGGGAGGGAGGAAGAGTCCACTGGGAGTACTGGAATTACAAAGGCAAAAGCCCTACTGGAAACACACACACACACACACACACATACAGACACACACACATACACACACACCTATGGACATCTAATTTTTGACAAGGGAGCTTAAACAATTAAATGGGGAAAGGAGAGTCTTTTTAAATAAATGGTGTTGGGGAAAGTAGGCTGAAAGGAAAGAAACTGAACCACTAAATTACACCACACACAAAAGTAAACTCCAAATGGGTCAAGGACTTGGATGCTAGACCAGGAACTATCAAATACTTAGAGGAAAATATTGGCAGAACTCTTTTCTATCTAAATGTTATAGGCATCTTAAATGATGGAAATCCAATTGCAGATAGAAAACAACAAAATAAACCAATGAGATTACCTCAAATTTAAGAGCTTCTGTACAGAAAAAGAAATCACCACCCATCCAAACAAAAGAGACTCCTTACAGATGGGAGAAGATCTTTACATGCCATACATCTGACAAAAGGCTAATCACCAAAATGTACTAAGAACTCACCAAACCCAGTAACAAAAAAACAATTTCTAAAAGTGGGGAGAAAATACAAAGAGGATATTCACCAAAGAAGGACTCAAAAGGTCAACAGACATATGAAAAATGCTCCAAGTCATAGATTGTCAGAGAAATGCAAATAAAGAAAACAATGAGATACAACCTCACCCCTGTGAGAATGTTAGACATCAGAAAGGACAGTAACAACAAATGTTGGAGAGGTTAGGGTGCAGGGGTAGGATAGAAGAACCCTCCTGCACTGCTGACGGGAATGAAAATTGGTCCAAACACTGTGGAGAGCAGTCTAGAGAACTCTCAGAATGCTAGAAGTGGGCCTACCTTATGACCCTTATGATATATTCCTCTCTGGGGATATATCATAAGGAACCAAACACACACCCATCCATAAAGTTCTATGTATATCATGTCTATGTTCACAGCAGCACAATTTGTAATAGCCAAAAACTGTAAGCAACCTAGTTGTCCAATAACAGATGAGTGGCTGAGAATAACTGTCCAACAACAGATGAGTGGCTGAGAAAGTTGTGATATATATACACAACGGAACACTACTCAGCTATTAAGAATGATGAGTTCGGGCAGGGGTAGATAGCATAATGGTTATGCAAAGAGACTCTTATGCCTGAGGCTCCAAAGTCCCTGCACCTCCATAAGCCAGAGCTGAACAGTGCTCTGGTAAGAAAGAAAGAAAAAAAAAAAAGAATGATGAATTCACCTTCTTCACCTCATCTTGGAAGGAACTCAAAGGAATCATGTTAATTGAGATAAGTCAGAAAGAGAAAGATGAATATGTGATGATCTTACTCATGAACAGAAGTTGGGAAACAAGAACAGAAAAGGGAAACACAAAGTTGAACTTGGACTGGATTTGGTGTATTGAACCAAAGTAAAAGACTTTAGGGGGTTAGGGTGCAGGGATGGGGGTGGTTTCGGTCCTGGTACATGAGGGTGGAGGAGGACTTAGGCTGGGGATGAGAGTGCATAAAATTGAGAAATTCTAAGCATGTATCAAGAACTGTATTTACTGTAAACCATTAATCCCAATTAAAATAAATACATAAAACAAAAAAGGAACAAACAAAATCATTTTTCTCCTGCAAGAAAACTGTCATCTTCCTTAATAAAATGAAATAGGGATTTCTAAACTAACAATAGAGGGAGACTCTCTACTTTGAAAGAGATAGCTTGATTACAAGTCTCCTAATTCTTGTCTTTTTTTAAAAATAATTTTTATTAGTGATTTAATAATGATTAAAAGATTGTAAGATAACAGGGGTACAATTCCACACAAGTTTCCACCACCACAGTTCCATGTACTATCCCCTCCATTGGAAGCTTCCCTATTCCCTATTTATCCTTCTCTGGGAGTATGGACTAAAATTCTTTATGGGGTGCAGAAGGTGGAAGATCTGGCTTCTGTAATTGCTTCTCTTCTGAAGCTTCCCTCTGAATGACTGACAGCTCACTGCTTTAATATTCCTCTCTACTACCACCACCTTCACAGTCTTTTTCCATATATCCTTCCTCTGTATACACAAAAATCACTCAGCTGGACAGGAACTATGTCTCAATATTTATATCTTTCTGATATAAAACCCGGAACCCAGTATATGGTAAGTGCTCAGTGAAACCTTGTTGAATTAGCATAGTAATGACTTGGCTCATATCTATTGGAAAAACTTATCACTTAAGTTCATGTATAATATTGACAACTCTCCAAACCTTATTTTATGCTTTGCTTTTTCTATATCCTTGCATATATAGGGGGAAAGTGTGAATCAAGAAAGGTTTCACTTTACAAATAAATCTACTAAGAGAAATAGATCTAGGGGCCAGCTGGTGACACACCTGGTTGAGCACATACATATCAATGTGCAAGGGCCCCAGCTCAAGCCCCTGGTCTCCACCTGCAGGGCTAAGCATCATGAGAGGTAAAGCGGTGCTGTAGGTATCTGTCTCACTCCCTATCTCCCCACTCCCTCTCAATTTGTCTGTTTCTATCCAAAATAAATAATATTTTAAAAAAGAAATAGAACCTAAAATATTTTTAAATGAGCATTTTTTGTTTGATGTGCTAGAATGTAGAAACATAGGGTATTAGTCATTTTCCCAACATGACTTCAGAACTATTCATGCTTCACACACACAAAAAGGCATTTATTGCTATGGTTATTTCAGCCTTTAGCTCCTCACTAAAAGGATGCTCTTAAGCACTAGAGCAAATAGACTTTTTTTCAAATGAAAATAATTGATCAATTGGTTGAGGCTGCTTGGAAGAGTGTTGAAAAAGTTCAGATACAACATATGGGGTATGCAGAAAAGAGTGATGTGATCAATTAGTAACATCTGCTATTGATATTCTTAAGCTAATCCATGCAAAAAGATGATAAAATTCTTGTAGACAGGTGATCTCTTAAGAATATGGGTTCAGGTAAACTTTCTTAGTGTTATTCTAATGACTGGTCTATATTCTTTACATCATAATGAATACCTAGAATATATGGCCTATGAAAGCAAAGACCTTGTCTATACTAATCAATAAATTCTCAGCACTTCAAAAAGAGCTTCCAGAGACTAATAAAATATTTGCTAAAATAGTGGATGAATGGTGAAAGAAGCATAGGTTTTAGTAACAAAAACATCTATGCTCAAATTTCGGCTCTATCAAAATATTAACCTAGGGAAGTTATTTTATTTCTCTGATACCCTATTTCTTCATCTATAAAACTAAATAAATAATGCTCAATTTTAGAGAGTACTTATCTTAATCACATGAAACAAAACATGAAGAGATGCCTGGCAACATAGTAAGTACTCAATACACATTAATTTTCTTCCTTCTCAAAGAGCAGTAATAGTCTGCAGATTTTTTTTTTTTCTACTTGCCTTGTTCAAATCATGCTGTGGTTTTTACTCCCTTTTCTTTCCCATCATTAACTCTAGCTGCAGGCAAGTTTATGGAAGGCAGCAACTGTATGTATCATTTATCAAGCAGGACACATGTTAAACAAATGCAACACAGTTTTCAGTCTTCGATGCATTTGAAAAGATTATGCATGTAAATCTGCATTGTATCACAACAGCATGACACAGAAATGCTCAGGTTTCGAAAGAAAGCCAACTGCATGTGAAACAGAAAGGAATTACATAAACACAAAGAAGATTAGCTCAGCATTTTGAAGTTGTGAACCTGGGTAGTCTATGGACAGCTTCTAAGCCAGAGGAAGGAAATGTTTAGTTAGAGCTATTTGTTTAGTATATACATCAGATGAGATAAAGGAATTCAAAAGACAATGCAACTCACACTTCCTCACTCAGTTCTTGTAAAGAACCACTTTTATGAAATGCTTATAAAATTTTTTTTTCTTCAAAACCCACAGAATTTCAACTTGGAAAAACGGTAAGATGCTCCAGTTGAAAAATGAAGCTCCATTCCAACTTCCTAAGGCAAAAATTAAGCTGTTAATACCTCCTCCTGCCTCATAAGATACTCTGGTGACCAATCAGGTGCTTCTTCTGTGAATGCCATTTGCTATTTAATAACAGAAGTGGCTGGTTCCGAAAAGCAATCTGCCTGATGAGGTCTTCAAGCTGTGTAATTAGGAGGCTATTCCCTAAATTGGCCCGAAGTGCCTAAGGAATTAGATGAACAAGACTGAGAAGCCTCAGAGGATCAGAGGGCCAAGAAGGATAGAGAGTTGACAGGTACTTTTAGTCCATCTGTCTGCTCTGTAGTAACTCTAGTAACGAGGGCCTTCCTTCCATCAACCTACTGACAAGTATTTATCCATTTTAGAAAATTTCACTGAGTATTTCCATGTGCCAGGCAGTAAATTAGGTGATGGACACAATGAACAAGTTACAGTATGACTCCTATGTTCCAAGTTTACAATCCAGTTAAAGTGGGATGGGAAAAAATGCAAATAAGAGTATTACTATTACTAATGTAAGTGCAATGAAGAACTACAACTGTACTGTTAAGAGAGGTAAATGTGGAGGAATAATTAAAATATTTTATGGGGGAGTTTATAGTAAATACAGTTGTTGGTACATGTATAAAATTTCTCAATTGTATGCAAAACACTCTAACCCCTCACCTATGTCCTCCTCCACCATCACATACCAGGACCTGAATCACACACAAACACAACACACACACACACACACACACACACACACACACACATCCTTTATTTTGGTGCAATACACCAAACCCAGAGTTCAAGTTCTGCTTTGTGTTTCTCCTTCTGTTCTGATTTCTCACCTTTTGTCCATGAATGGGATCATCCCATATTCATGCGTCTCTTTCTGGCTTATCTTACTTAACAGGATTCATGAAAGAATAATTTAACAGGGTAGATTAGAGAAGGGTTCTCTGAGAAAGTTACTTTCAAGCTGTGATATGAAGTGGCAATTAGCTAGACAAGAATGTTCCAAGTCAAGGGAACAGTACATGCAAAGACCCGGAGAATGAAAAAGGCTTAAAGATGTAAAAGGCTATTGTGACTACGGCAGCATGCAACAGTGTGCAAGGACTGTAACATAAAACTAGAGAGATTACAAAAACAGGCAGGGACCATATCATGCAAAGCTTCCTAGGCCACAATAATTTTCTTTAATTACTTGAAGTTATTAATAAAGTGACCCCTCCCTCCCTACCATTCAACCGTCTTCCCATCCTCCCTTCTTTCCTTCCTTTTCTTCCTTTTACCACATATTGTTCAGCTCAGGTTTATATGGTGGGAATAACTTTAGGGCCTAGGAATGAAAACATCTGCTGAATAAAGCATTGTGGTATCCCCCAGCTCCCAATATTTATTTTTAAAAAGTTAATTGCATTATGATTGGATTCAGAGTGGCAAAATTTTCCGTAAGTGTGAGTGCACATCAGCCAAATAAAGTCCTCTTATCTTAAATAGTTCAAAACCATTTTTTGCACCTCAACATGCTTCAGCTCAGACTGTGTCCAGAGACTTCAGGTGTGGAATGACAACCCTTCAGCTTCATTACTCAGGTGAGACCTTTCCTTTCATAGTATACTCTAATTCCATCCCAGGTGAATCACTTTCTAACAAAGTCCCAAAACCTAGATATACACCAGGTTCTGTGAGAGAGAGCATATGTTCACACGTATCCATAAACTACTGCAAAATATATACCTGAAAGCAGAAGTACACTAGAGTTTGCAGTGAGCACCCCCCCCCCCCCCCCCGCCCCAACACTTCCTCTCCACTATTCCAACCTTTGGGTCCATGATTGCTCAACAATTTGTTTGGCTTTGTATGTTAACTCTCTTTTCAGTCACCAGGTTCCAGATGCCAACAGGATGCCAGCCAGGCTTCCCTGGACTGAAGACCCCAGCAATGTGTCCTGGAGCTCCGCTTCCCCAGAGACCCACCCTACTAGGGAAAGAGAGAGGCAGACTGGGAGTATGGACCGACCAGTCAACGCCCATGTTCAGTGGGGAAGCAATTACAGAAGCCAGACCTTCTACCTTCTGCAACCCACAATGACCCTGGGTCCATACTCCCAGAGGGATAGAGAATGGGAAAGCTATCAGGGGAGGGGATGGGATATGGAGATAGGGTGGTGGTAATTGTGTGGAGTTGTACCCCTCCTACCCTATGGTTTTGTTAATTTATCCTTTCTTAAATAAAAAATATATTTAAAAGAAAAACCCACATTTTTTTGTTATTATTGTTGTTGCCACCACAGTTATTGCTGGGGCTTGGTGTCTGCACCGCCACTCCTAGTGGTTCTTTAATTATTTTTTTTCTTAAATGATAGAAACAGAGGTAGAGGGATACTGATCCAATGTTCATGAAACATCGCCCCTGCAGTTAGGAACCAGAGGCCAGAACCCAAGTCCTCGGGCATGCTGATGCCGGTGCTCCACTGGGTATACCAATACCTAGCCCCTGAAACAGTTTCAAAGCAAGAGCATGCAGTCATTCATATCTCTGTCAAATGCAGCAAATTTAATTTTGGCATTTGCCTTTGGGAAAGAACTACTGAAATAGTCAAAAAAGGAAAAACTTTAGATTCCTTTACCTCACAGTAACAGATGAGGAACTGGTTATGCAGAGAAGCAATTTAGTTACTAAGTCAAGCAGCTAACTGACAGCAGAAATGGAGCCAGATTCTACCTCTCTAAGATCCAATCCACTGTATCAATAAGGAAAATTCAACTTAACTTCTTCAACCAGAGTTTATATGCAATTTCACTGTTGTAATAATCTCGGGCAATCCCTCTGGCAACTTTGGAAACACAACACAAAATTCTGCAATGGTCAGTCTAGTTTGAAAAGAATGTTAATTTCTGAGGGTCTGTTCTAACTACTAATACAGAAGTCACAAGCAGATAATCAAAATGCCCATAATTTATGTTTTATTTATCCCAGTCTTAAAAACCAAACAAGATTACAAAAGCTCCTATGCTAAATATGAATAGACATGGGTCCTAAATCAGATCATTGGGTTTACAGTATTTATATGCTTTTCCCATACCTGGGAGCTACTCTCTGCCCTGGTCTAGCTTTCTAGTCTTATTCCCAACTCTGACACTATCTTCCCCAGACAATACTTTTGGCCCACCTACATGTTAGCTGTGGGGTTCATACAAATAATAGTCATGGGACCATCAGAATACACCTAAAATAGACTTCCTAGCTTCTTCCAACATGAAGACCCCAAATCACATCGGCTATATTCTTACATTTTATTTCCTGATTATTAAACAATTTGTTCCGATTGGTATCTTAATGCTTTTCAGCCACCAAGTTGTAGATGCTACCATGACACCAACCTGAGTTTCCTGGGCAGTCAACCTCACCAATGTGTCCTGGAACCCCACCTCTCCTCAGCCCTACCCCACTAGGGAAAGCTAGAAACAGGCTGGGAGTATGGATTGACCTGTCAATACACATTTCCAGTGGAGAAGTTATTACAGAAGCCAGACCTTCCACCCTCTGCAGCCATAGTTATCCTGGGTCCCTGTTCCCAAATGAATAAAGAATAGAGTACCTTCCAATGGAGGGATGGGATATGGAACTCTGGTGGTGGGAATTATGTGGAATTATACCCCTCTTATCCCACAATCTTATTTATTATTAAATAACTAATAATAATAATAACAAGGGGAAAACAGTGAATTAGTAATCAGTGTTTAACAAAAACCTTGCATAAAATATTGGGTCATATAGGCTGGGAGCATGGATCAACCTATCGACACCCATGTTCAGTGGGGAAGCAATCACAGAAGCCAGACCTTCCACCTTCTGCACCCCATAATGACCTTGGGTTCATACTCTCAGAGGGATAAAGAATAGGGAAGCTATCAAGGGAGGTGATGGGATACGGAGTTCTGGTGGTAGGAACTGTATGGAGTTGTACTCCTCTTATCCTATGGTTTTTGTCAGTTTCCTTTTTATAAATAATTTTTTTTTAAATTAAATAAAATGTTGGGTCATTAATGTCTTCTAAAATAAAAATTTTAGTATCTGGCAATATTGATTACCATATCAGCACAGCTGAGTGCCAATCACTGTACTGCCACTTTTGTTTTTCCTAGATGGGGTTTATTTAAGTATTGAGATTATGTGCCTGGTATCTATAGTGTTTAACAAAAAAGGGATTTAGAAATATGCCTCACTATGCCTTCTCCCAGTATTTCTATTTTTTAAATATTTATTTATTTTCCCTTTTGTTGCCCTTGTTTCTCAGTGTAGTTGTAGTTACTGCTATTGCCATTGTTGGAAAGGACAGAGAGAAATGGAGAGAGGAGGGGAAGACAGGGGGAGAGAAAGACAGACACCTGCAGACCTGCTTCACCGCTTGTGATGCAAATCCCCTGCAGGTGGGGAGCTGGGGGCTCGAACTGGGATCCTTATGCCAGTCCTTGCGCTTTGCACCATGTGCGTTTAACCCGCTGCGCTACCACCCAACTCCCCTTCTCCCTGTATTTCATCCCAAGTAGAAGAGAATACTTCTTGGTTGACTAGGCCTCCTCCATTTCAAGAGACTACAAGAGTTCAACCTTACCTCTGGGAAACTGGCCATATTCACCAAAATCAACTGTGGTGACTTCATGGAGATCTGACCAATCTGGTTTAAAGCAAGCCTCCCATCATCAGTTGCCACAGTGATATGGTCAAGGGATCCTAAAAGAAAAAAAAAAATCATAGTGTCTTAGAATTCAGAAGAACCTTAGTATTAATAGTTAGAGATCACTTATCAATGTGGCAAAAAATTTCAAGCTTTTCTTTTTTTTTCTTTTTTTTATACTAGAGTACTGCTCAGCTCTGGCTTATGGTGGTGCGGGGGATTAAACCTGGGACTTTGGAGGCTCAGGCATGAGAGTCTCTTTGCATAAACATTATGTTGTCTATCCCCACCCCAATGTTCTTCCTTTCTTCCTTTCTTTCTATTTTAAGGTTTATTTATTGACATGATTGAGAGAGAAGCAGAGAGAAAGAGAGAGACAGAGGACCGAAGATCACTCTGGAACATGAGATGAATACTAGGGATCAAATTTTAAGTACAATGCTCTAGCCACTGGGCCGCATCAAGGGACTTTCATAGAAACAGCAGTGTCACATGTTAAAAGGAGCTGTGAAATGTTGATGGAAATAAGTTGGAATTCCTTACCAGCAACTAGGGTGGCCAATCATCCTTGCCTGTCCGGGCCTAGGGGGTTTCCTGTGACTTTTAACACTAAAACTGGAAAGAACTAGTCAGCATTCCAGCAACTTGCCATTTATTTTAAAAATTCAGGCAAGTTACTTATCTTCTCTGTATCTTGGCCCCAACTCCGTGAAAATATAACTCCCACATAGGATTAAGGAGATAATTATAATAAGTATAAACAACCGAAGGTACAATAGGCAAGGGGGGGGAAGCAGTACAAACTAGTACCTCTACTTAGTCCTTTGGGTTTTTAAGACTACTCTGTAACACTGAATTACTAACTTCACTTTATACAAGAGAAAGTGAGATCTGGGGAGGTTAAAAGGCTCAAGATGACAGCTAATAAAAAGAAAAAAACAATCAAGAACAAAGCCTCAAATTAAGGTGTGTTTAACTCAATTCCAGTCAAGACTCTTTTCTCCTACACGTAGAACACAAATTTGGCTGTGCACTAAGAAGCTTTTAAATTTAAATTCCTGAGTCTTTGCAGTATAGCTGCAGTATGTGGAAGATTTTGAGAATGTGAGTTCAGGGGAGCTTATGACTTTTTTTTTTTTTTTTGGTCATTTCTAGAGTTTTATCACTTTGGGTCTAGTTTTTTTTCAGATAGAATAAGAAACACACAGCATCCTGGGAGGAGGCACAGTAGATAAAATAAAGTCTAGAATTCTGTCTCTGACAATGTATGTTCCAGAGTGAGATTCTAATTAGTTTTCTCCTCCCCCCTTCTCATTAGTAAATCTTTTCGAATAGAAAGTAGAAGAAAAATACATGCTAAGGACCCTAAGGCAAGAAGACAGGCTGTACTAGAGAAATTGTAAGGAGAAACAGACAAGTCATGATAATGGGTGACATTTGCTGAGCAGTTTATGGGATTTTCATTAAGTTTTTTTATTTAATCCTCATAACACCTTTGTGAGATATACACATTTTTAAGGCTTAGTTAATTTGTTATGCGATATATAAGAGAATTCCACATGAGAGAGAGAGAATGAAAAGCCAATGTGCCAGTTCCCGTGCATTTTGAGCAGAGAATTAAACTGGGAGCCTCAGACATGCAAGGCCTGTGCTCCCGTGGAATCTGAGTTAAGCACACCTTAGTTTGAGGCTTTGTTCTTGATTGTTTATTGTTTTTGTTAGCTGTCATCTTGAGCCTTTTAACCTTCCAGATCTCACTTTCTCTTGTATAAAGTGGAGATAGTAATTCAGTGTTACAGAGAAGTCTTAAAAACCCAAAGGGCTAATTAGAGGTACCAGTTTTTACTGCTTTTTTTTTCTTTTCTCCTGTCTATTGTATCTTTATCACCCTGGCCAGAGTTAAGGATAATTTTATGCTTCATTTAGAGGTCAGGAAACAGATGTCCAAAAACTTGAAGGAATCTAAAAAGGACCATATAGTTATGAAGTAACAGAGTCATTGGTCTTCTCCAGGTCACTTGTCTTCGCAATCGTGGGGAGTACCTTCGGGACTTTTGGCAGCTTGGGAAGCCAGTAATGCTAAACTGGATGGTGATATGGAACCTGGTTGAGTATTTCAGAGCAGATATATAAGCTATTTTCTATTCTAACAACAGTTTGTTGGGACAATTCCCATTCCTTTAAAAAGACCTCTTTCCCTTTCTTTCTCTTGTGTCTTAGAATGAGACCACCATTAGTGGCTCCTATTTTTATTTATTTATTTATTCCCTTTTGTTGCCCTTGTTGTTTTATTGTTGTAGTTGTTGATCTCGTTCTTGTTGGATAGGACAGAGAGAAATGGAGAGAGGAAGGGAAGACAAAGAAGGGGAGAGAAAGATAGACACCTGTAGTCCAGTTTCACCGCTTGTGAAGCAATTCCCCTGCAGGTGGGGAGGCGGGGGGGTCGAACTGGGATCCTTACACTGGTCCTTGTGCTTAGCGCCACCTGCGCTTAACCCGCTGTGCTACCACCCGACTCCCTAGTGGCTCCTATTATGAATGATAAGCTTTTTCTTCTAGTTTCATTTGCATAGAGAGTTGAAAAAATGACCCCTTCCCAATCTATAACTGACTTTATTTGCTTTTATTCTTTGAGTGTCTGAGAGTTTTGCCCAGGATTTCTAGAATCCAGGTGTGAATGAGGATCAGATGAAGAATAACAATGAAATGATAGTTGGTAGTTTTCCTGTTTGTTTGCTTTTGTTAAAAAGTGGTCTAAATACTAAAATCAAGGGAATGATTCTAAACCTGACTATATATACGGAATCATTTGGCTATGTACTATATAGCAAACCCTAACAAAAGG
The DNA here is from genome assembly GCF_950295315.1 of Erinaceus europaeus. Taxonomy (NCBI): domain Eukaryota; kingdom Metazoa; phylum Chordata; class Mammalia; order Eulipotyphla; family Erinaceidae; genus Erinaceus; species Erinaceus europaeus. The sequence continues at coordinate 93,660,180 of NC_080171.1, read as the reverse complement.
ACTTTTCAAAGTTAACCCAATTACCAAATAATGTGATGATAATATTAACTATCAATTGTCTTTTTGAACCCTAAGACAGCAGGAACCTCACATCTCCACTATAGAGCCTCTACTTCCCCTAGTCCTGGAACCCTTGGATAGGGCCCACTTTCCCGTATGCCTCTCCCAATCCATATCAAATAATATTGCATCTGCCGATCACAACCTAATCAACACAACAATTGCCACCTCAACATGCTTCACTTCAGACTGTGTCCAGAGACTTCACGTGTGGAATGACAACCCTTCAGCATCATTACTCGGGTGAGACCTTTCCTTTCATAGTATACTCTAATTCCATCTCAGGTGGTTCACTTTCTAACAAAGTCCCAAAACCTAGATATACACCAGGTTCTGTGAGAGAGAGCATATGTTCACACGTATCCATAAACTACTGCAAAATATATACCTGAAAGCAGAAGTACACTAGAGTTTGCAGTGAGCACCACCACCACCCCCCCCCCCCCGCCCCAACACTTCCTCTCCACTATTCCAACCTTTGGGTCCATGATTGCTCAACAATTTGTTTGGCTTTGTATGTTAACTCTCTTTTCAGCCACCAGGTTCCAGATGCCATCAGGATGCCGGCCAGGCTTCCCTGGACTGAAGACCCCAGCAATGTGTCCTGGAGCTCTGCTTCCCCAGAGACCCACCCTACTAGGGAAAGAGAGAGGCAGACTGGGAGTATGGACTGACCAGTCAACGCCCGTGTTCAGTGGGGAAGCAATTACCAGACCTTCCACCTTCTACAACCCACAATGACCCTGGGTCCATGCTCCCAGAGGGATAGAGAATGGGAAAGCTATGAGGGGAGGGGGTGGGGTATGGAGATTGGGTGGTGGGAATTGTGTGGAGTTGTACCCCTCCTACCCTATGGTTTTGTTAATTAATCCTTTCTTAAATTAAAAAAAAAAGTGGTCTAAATACTAAAACCAAGGGAATGATTCTAAACCTGACTATATATACAGAATCATTTGGTGAGCATAAAAAAGACCATAGTCGGGGGAGTTGGGCAGTAGCACAGCGGGTTAAACGCACGTGGTGGAAAGTGCAAGGATGGGCATAAGGATCCTGGTTTGAGCCCCCGACTCCCCACCTGCAGGGGAGTTGCTTCACAAGCGGTGAAGCAGGTCTGCAGGTGTCTATCTTTCTCTCCCCCTCTGTCTTCCCCACCTCTCTCCACTTTCTCTCTGTCCTAACAATGACGACAAAAATAACTACAACAACAGTAAGAAAAAAAAAAAAAGGGCAACAAAAGAAAAATAAATTAAAATAAATAAAGATCATAGTCGACCAGCAAAATAACTTGCTTGGATAGTGTTTGCATTGCTATGCATGTGACCCAGGCATTAACCTGGCCCTCACTGAAGTAGAGGAAATTTTGGTGCTATGGTGTCTTTCTCTCTCTGCCTCTGCTCTATTTACCTCTGCTCTATTGTCCTTTCTCTACCCAAATAATTCCTGTTTAGTCTTTAATATTCAGCTATGACAGAATCTAATTTCAGAAATCTCATTTTATCTCCTAGGGTGGATTACTACACACATTTCTTGGAAAATGACAATGATAAACAATATTTACTGAAGATTTCCTATGAACAAGACACTGTGCTACATGCTATCTATAATTTACTGCTTTCCTTATAACAATAACTCTAGGAAATAGTGCTTATTACTTCTATTATTTCAGAGATGAAGAAACTGAGGCACAGAGTAACTTTGCTAGTACTACAACAGTTCTTAATAGTGAAGTTATCTTTTAAGATTTTATTTCTGTCTTTTGTAAGAAAGTGAGAGAGGAGCAAGAGATCAGAGCACTACTCCCTCATTTTATACAGGGATGGGGACTGAACCCAGGGCTTCACACATTCAAAGTATACACTCAACCTACTGAGATACCTCCCTGATTCCTGGAGCCTGAATTTAAACCCAGGTCTGAACAACTCCAAAGTCACAGTCCTTGCTTTACTATATGGTATTTATTTATTTGTTTGTTTATCTTAACCAGAGCATTGTTCAGCTCTGGTTTATAGTGGTGCAGGGGACTGAACCTGAGACTTTGGAGCCTCAGGCTTGAGAATCTCTTTGTATAACCATCATCTACCCCCACCTGCTACATGGTTTTATACTTGCTGATGTATTTATCTAACATTTCACATTAAATTATAATCTGTTCTGTAAACCATTTATCTACTGATTAATGAGTGAGGGGGAGAGGAAGACAGGGAAAGAGAGAGAATGAGAGCTAGTGCATCACTCTGACACATGTAATGCCAGAGATCCTACTCAGGACTTCATGCTTTCAAGTCCCAAGCTCTAGCTACTATGCCACCTCCCAAGTTACTATACTATAATCTCTCTCTCTCTTTCAATTTCTTTATTGGGGGTTTAATAGTTTACAGATGACAGTAAAAGACAATAGTTTGTACATGCATAACATTTCCCAGTTTTCCACACAACATTTCAACCCCCACCAGGTCCTCCTCTGCCATCATGTTCCAGGACCTGAATATACTACAAGCTCTTAAAAGGTGGGGACAACATGTTTTCTTTCTGTATCTAAAGCAACTATCAATCAGCACTGGATGAGTGTGCAGTAATGCTTTGACAAGTAATGGAATGGATGGAAGACAAGGTAAGGATGAATAGGCAACGGAGTCAGGCGGTAGCAAAGCGGGTTAAGCACACGTGGCACAAAGCGCAAGGACCAGCATAAGGATACTGGTTTGAGCCCCTGGCTCCCCACCTGCAGAGGAGTCACTTCACAGGTGGTGAAGCAGGTCTGCAGGTGTCTATCTTTCTCTCCTCCTCTCTGTATTCCCCTCCTCTCTCCATTTCTCTCTGTCCTATCCAACAACCTATCCAACAACAACGATATCAATAACAATAATAACTACAACAAAACAAGGGCAACAAAAGGGAATATTTTTTAAAAACTCTTTAAAAAAAAAAAAGAATGAATAGGTGAGCAAACCCATATCTTACACAATTATTAAAAGCAAAACGGTGGACCCCATCTCAACTCTTCATCTGCACTATTCCAGCCTTTAGATTCATGATTAGTCAACAATTTTTTTGGCTTTATATGTTAACTCTCTTTTCAGCCATCAGGTTCCAGATGCTAGCATGATGCCAACCAGACTTCCCTGGGCAAGCAACCCCACCAATGTGTCCTGGAGCTCCGATTCCCCAGAACCCTGCCCCACTAGGGAAAGAGAGAGACAGGCTGGGAGTATGGATCAACCTGTCAACGCCCATGTTCATCAAGGAAGCAATTATACCTTCTGCATCCCACAATGACCTTGGGCCCATACTCCCAGAGGGTTAAAGAATGGGAAAGCTGTCAGGGGAGGGGATAGGATACGGAGTTCTGGTGGTGGGAATTGTGTGGAGTTGTACCCCTTTTTTTTTTTACCCCTCTTATCCTATGGTTTTGTCAGTTTCCTTTTTGATAGATAGATAGATAGATAGATAGATAGATAGATAGATAGATATTAAAAAATAAAAGCAATCTTGAAGATAGAAACTGCTGGGAGAGAGATGGAGGCTCAAGAAGGAAAGTATCTACTGGTTCAGATGGTAATGTAAGGTGCTAGGTCATAAGAACGAAGGAATGAAGGGAGGAAGGAGGACAGAATGGAAAGAAGGAAGAGGGAAGAAGACACAGAAGATAAAACAGTGGATGAAGTATTGGATTATCAAGCATGATGTTTCAAGTTCAACCCCTGGCACCACATGTGCCAAAGTGATGTTCTGGTTCTCACTTTCTCTCTACCATTCTAATTCATAAATAAATAAATCTTGAAAAAAAAAAGACTAAGTTTAGCCTGTTTCAGTTGCTACAAACATAACCCTGAAGACAAATAAGAAAAGAGGAACCAACACAACGATTGCCACCTCAACATGCTTCACTTCAGACTGTGTCCAGAGACTTCACGTGTGGAATGACAACCCTTCAGCGTCATTACTCGGGTGAGACCTTTCCTTTCATAGTACACTCTAATTCCATCTCAGGTGGTTCACTTTCTAACAAAGTCCCAAAACCTAGATATACACCAGTTTCTGTGAGAGAGAACATATGTTCACACGTACCCGTAAACTACTGCAAAATATATACCTGAAAGCAGAAGTACACTAGAGTTTGCAGTGAGTACCCCCCTAACACTTCCTCTCCACTATTCCAAGCTTTGAGTCCATGACTGCTCAACAATTTGTTTGGCTTCGTATGTTAACTCTCTTTTCAGTCACCAGGTTCCAGATGTCATCAGGATGCTGACCAGGCTTCCCTAGACTGAAGACCCCACCAATGTGTCCTGGAGCTCCACTTCCCCAGAGACCCACCCTACTAGGGAAAGAGAGAGGCAGACTGGGAGTATGGACTGACCAGTCAATGCCCATGTTCAGCGGGGAAGCAATTACAGAAGCCAGACCTTCTACCTTCTGCAACCCACAATGACTCTGGGTCCATGCTCCCAGAGGGATAGAGAATGGGAAAGCTATCAGGGGAGGGGATGGGAAATGGAGATTGGGTGGTGGGAATTGTGTGGAATTGTACCCCTCCTACCCTATGGTTTTGTTAATTAATCCTTTCTTAAATTAAAAAAAAAAAAAAAGAGGAAATACCAATGGGAGACCTTCTGAAAATGGATCTTAATTCAGCCTTCCTGATTTGCCATAAAATCCTTTGCCACAGAAGTCCCAAAATGGACTTTTCACTATGCAACTGTGTTGTTCCCATCCCCTAAATCCGTATCGACATAATGCATCAAATCCTTTACCTCAATCTGTCCCCAGTGAGAATCTCCGTCAGTCTCATTCCTGCCCTTCATTTTCTCAGAGGTTAATATTTAACAAATTACACTCCCAACCTCTTTCCAGGCCCATCATCTTTTTAAGTTCAACAAGAGTGGAGTTTGCTGGCTAATTTTAAGTATCACATTTCTCCCTAAGCTCCTCTCAAACTGCTCTCTGGTTTCGACTGCAGAATGTTAACAGGCTAGAAAGCACAAGGGAGACAAAGCACTTTATCAGTTTCATACCTAAAATAATAATCAAGTTTAAAATAAACAGTTGGGAGAGATTGAATGGCACACTCCACTGTCAGCAGAGACAGAATGGCCTGGTCCAAAGGATAACAAACGGCAGAATGGTCTTCTGATTTTACATTGGCTCTCGTCTCTGAACTTCGTATGTTCCTGTTAAGTTTTTAAGTGAAGTAGTGTATTTTTCACTTGGTTTTCTCATGAAAAAGTCCACGGAATATTTTCTAGTTTCATTATAAATTAGCCCAATCAAGGTGTGTATGGAAGCAGCCTAAGCTCCCAGATAGCTCCAGAGGATCCCAGTCTTCAGAGGGGGTCCTAAGCTTGACTTTAGGATGATGACAATTTCCAAAATGCCAATTTACCAGCAATTGGATTTTTCCTGCCTGCCTGCACCATTACACTGACAGTTCACTTCTTTCATCACATCTGCAAACAGTTCTCATAGACGATTCTGACATTTCCCACTTAGAAAAGCCATTTTCAGGAAGTTATTAACCCAAATGGACTTTTCCTGGTCATGCTCAGGGTTACAGAAATGTTTCAGGTGGGCAAGCTTATAGCTACTTGCTTCCCAGTAAGAAACAAGAGTAGCCAAATAAAAATATCAAACTAAAGATGCCAGTTGCAGTGAGATTAAATAGCTAGAAGTACAATTATAATAAAACTCTAAATTTTTGGATTTATAATGCTATGAGGGCAAAGATCATATCCACTTTTTTTCCAACTTTTTTTATTATTATTTAATAATGATCGACAAGATCATGGGACAAGAGGGGTACAATTCCACACAATTTCTACCACCAGAGTTCCATATCCCATTCCCTCATTTGAAAGCTTTCCTATTCTTTATCCCTCAGGGAGCATGGACCCAGGATCATTATAGGGTACAGAAGGTGGGAAATCTGGCTTCTGTGATTGCTTCTCTGCTGAACATGGGCGATGGCAGGTCGATCCATACTCCCAGCAATCATGTCCACTTTTCCCACCACTGTGTACTAGTTCATGGTAGATACATATTGTGGAAAGATAAATAAATGTTGTATTAACTATGTGCCAGACATTGCGCTAGAGTCACTGCATACATTATCTCACCTTCCTTCACCACATTGGAAGAGAGGAGTTAGAAAAGTAAATGGGGGAGTTGGGCTATAGCGCAGCGGGTTAAGTGCACGTGGCATGAAGCACAAGGACCGGCATAAGGATCCTGGTTCAAGCCCCCGGCTCCCCACCTGCAGGGGGATCGCTTCACAGGTGGTGAAGCAGGTCTGCAGGTGTCTATCTTTCTCTCCCCCTCTCTGTCTTCCCCTCCTCTCTCCATTTCTCTCTGTCCTATCCAACAATGACGACATCAATAACAACAGCAATAACAACTACAACAACAAAACAACAAGAGCAACAAAAGGGGATAAATAAATAAATATTAAAAAAAAAAAGAAAAGTAAATGGAAGATCAGAAAAGTAAAGCAACTGTCCAACGCCACCAATCAACAGCAAAGCTAGGACTAAAATGAGACTGCTACAGCCAGACTATTTCCACTACAACTTCCTCCAAAACAATAGTTCAGCCACTAACCTGGTGAGGTCCTTATATTCACAGTCTTATTGAAATTATCCTTGAGCATTTCCACCACAGATTTCATTTCTTCATCCACCTCTTCCAAGTTGATTATATCTTCAACCAAGGCAGTGTTAAGATTCACTCTTGTCTGGGACTGTCCCTTCCCTTTGGCTAGAAAGTTAATGTCATTGGATAAATGAAGAGCAGCATCAGCAGAGACAATAAGCAACTAGCGAAGCTCTACTGAATACAGAGCAAAATGTGAAATGCTAGAAAACTACAAAACATCATCTCACTCCCCTAAACAAGATTTTGTTGCTAAGTATCAAGTAGGTACCCAGCCTTGTGCTGACCAATTTCTCAGATATTACCACAGGCTTTATGAGAAACCCCAGGTGAAAATAGCAGTTTAGATGCAAACTAGCTTTATAAACTTAAGCAAGTTACTCTATTTTTCTTGCTTATCAGGTCCCTTTATCTATAAAACTGGAAAAATAACTATTATGTCAGGTTGCCACAAAGATACAAATTAAGTGACTCGTGTACTTAAAACAGCACTATCCACATGTCAAGCACTCCAGAAATGAATTCCTTACTTTCCAGAAAAATAAGCAGATGAAGAAGGTAAAGTGGTCTATTTAATACCACTGGACCATGAAATAAAAAGCCAAGACTTGGTCCCAGATCTGCCTATTTGTTTTTTAATTTGTAGGTAAATCTACTTTTATTAATGTCAAGGTAATACTTGTCTAATTTATCAGCTTTCACAGGTAGATTCTCACCTCCTCCCCGCCCCCTGACACACACACACACACACACACACACTTCTCTCTCCAGGTCCTGATGGAGTTCAGAGCCCTCTCGTCATCTTCCTCTAATATTTAGCCCTCTGGGAGTATGGATCAAAATTCTTTATGGGGTACAGAAGGTGAAAGAGATCACTAACAACAATAATAACTACAACAACAATAAAAAAAAAACAAGGGCAACAAAAAGGAAAATAAATTAATTTTTAAAAGGAAATTAAAGGTAAACAACATAAAAAAATAAAATGTGTAACTTCAGACTACATAGCAATAAAAATGAAGAATAAAGAAACTTCACTAATCCAATAAAAGGGGGGAAAAAAAGGAAGTCATGCTAAAGACAAATTACAAAATAAAAGTTATAGAAATTTAAATATCCGACACAATATAAAACAGGCCTGTTAAAAGTTAGAATTCTCTACAGAAATTTTTTAAGAGGTCAGAACCCAGGTCTAACCCTTGGTCCCTACCTGCAAGGGGGACACTTTACAAGTGGTGGAACTGTGCTACAGGTGTCAGTGTAGTTTGTGGGGAAGTAGATGGACCTCTCATACATAAAAGCCTGGGCTCTTCCCCCTGCCACCCCAAAAAAAAAAGAAAGAAAAGAAAAAATAACTGTCAAATATGAAAAATAAAAAAACTCTAAAATGTTCAGAAGAAAATACAAAGGGGGGTGGATTGATGCACATGGACCCAGGCTTAATCCCCAGTCCCCACCTGCAGGTGGAATGCTTTTTGAGTGGTGAAGCATTGCTACAGGTGTCTCTCTGTCTCTCACCCTCTCTACCTCCTTGTTCTCTCTCAATTTCAGGCTGTCTCTAGCCAATAAATAAAGATAATAAAAGAGAGAGAGAAAGAAAGAGAAAACACAAATGATTTTATTAGTAAACACTCGTAACACTTACAAATGACAAAGAACTAGTATACCTAATATGGAAACAATCCAATAAAAGAAAGTCAATCAACTTTACATGGGTAAATAAGACAAAAACTAAGTAGCCAGTTAAATGTGAAAAGATATTTCTTAATTTGCATCTTTTCAGAGACTTTACAAAACCAGAAGCTTCAGGTTTACAGCTCTGCTACTAATTAAATATAACCCTAGGTAGTGTCCCCAATTTCATCATTTGCACAAGAATGAGTTCTGTGCTTCATTAAATAATCATAATTCTTTCAAATATATATTTACATATATAATTATGAGAATCAAATTATTAAAGTAGATTTAAGTAAACAAATATATTGATTATATTTATTATATTATATTACTATTATGAGAGTGCACACACACACACGAGAGAGAGGAGGTAATGCAGCAGCTAGAGTATTGAATTTAAAGGCATGAGGTCCTGAATTTGATCCCTGGTATCATACATGCCTGAGTAATGCTCTGGTTCTGTCTCCCTTCTCTTTCTCTCTCTCTCTCTCATGTTAGTCAAAAAATATTTTTTAAATATACATACATATAATGCAACATACAGATAAAAAATTATTACTACTTCCACTGCTAGCAGAACATAAAAACATTAATGTTCTTTCAGTAACTTGCTAATCTGTATATTAACGGAAAAATGGGCAGTCTGCTCAAAATCATAAAAGGCAAGTCAGTAAAAAATGTTTCTGCAACACACATCCAGCACCATCCTTAGGAGTGAACTCCTTGACTCACCACTGCAAATAGCTGTTAAGTTAGATAATTTTCTGTCACTCATTCTCTCATGAAGCTACACACACACACACACACACACAAAACCTTGTTAGGAACTAAACAAGCCATAGACCCTCTCCTCAGAGATTCAGCATGGAACACAGATAATAACCAACCAATCCCACAATTAACTAATTAATTAGTGCTGTGCTATGTACATCAAGGGTAAAATAACAATGTGCACAAGTGCATGTAACTAGGGACCTGACCCAGCCTAAGAGGTCAGGGAAAGGCTTCCCTGAGGAAGCAACATTTAAGCTGAGACCTGCGGTATATCAAAGTCTCATTCTTGGATGACACAAACCATTAAGATCATCCATCTAAATCCATGGCTCTAATACCTCCTCATCCAACAACCTTCTGGTTTTAATTTTACTTCCAACATAGATCTTTTTATAAGGAGAAAATATGTTGATCTTTGCCACAAGAATTCTGGCTTGCTTGGCATTTATACATCTAGTTCTAAATCAAAATGGAATAGATTGGGTATTTTCTAAGCCACCATAAGAACACATAAAGTAGTTTGGTAATGAGAAAACAGAACCTAGATTCTAATACCGTCTCTGTTACTGTGCTCTTTTAAGCTAATCAAGAAAAATATCTGACACATCATTTCTTCACATGGGCAAGAGAAACTCCATAAATCTCTGAGGTCCCTTTAAACTACGATAATTTGAGTTCAGTATAAATATAAATATAAATCTTATTTCTACCTTTGGCTTTCTTGGTAGCAAAATGACGGATGGGTACAGCTGAGTAGACCATGCATTGCATATGATCATTTTGTCTTCTGGCTACTGTCTTCATTGTGATTTCTGAAGCCGATCTGGTGAAGGCTGCAAGGGAGCTGTAAAAGGCAGGATGGACCAAGCGGAAGCACTTTATGCCCAAGGCCATGACTGAAAGCAATCCTTGTGAACATCCACTAAAAACAAGACAAAAAGGAGATCTAAGTAAAAAAGACCTTATTGTAATTTTAGGGAACAATTTGTAGCTTTTATTGAGCAACTGAAATAAACACATTATTGAATCTTCCAATAGCTAGAGAAGGAAATATGACTAGTCCTACCTTACAGAACAAAAAATACTAAAACTCAAGAGAGATTCAACTTGTACACAACCTGAAGAACTTCAAACATCCAAGCTCTTTCCACTGCACCAAATGACTCTGAGTACATAAGGAACAGAAAGTTAAGTGAATGCAAATCAGTCTGAACTTTTAAAGATGTTAAATCCCTATATGTGAAAAGGCAAAAAAAAAAAAAAATCTTGATAGTTATACTATAGAGAGGACAGAGTACTGAAAGAGAACTTTAAATAAGAAACCCATTTCAACAGGCATAAAATAACTGGAAAATTCACACAACAGCACTGAATTAAATTTTCTTTGGTTCCTTATGCACTAATTACCAATTAGAAGGTACTTTAATGTGAGTCTTAAACATGGTTTAGGTTTGAGGTCTTCCGTGCTATAGAACTAGAGCTCTGGAAAATGCCACCCTCCTGTGTTAACACAAGTAACATATTATATTTATGAGATTTCTGACCATGAAAAGATATTAGAACCTACAGTTACCTTTGGGGTAGAATATTATACTGGCTAACTTACAATGTACCATTAATACATTCTACCAGCAATCTGGCTTTCAATCAGTTAAAATTAAAAACAATTAAAACCAAATACCTGGGAGGTATTATCTTAAAAGTCAGTTCCAGGCCTCATTTTTAAAAAATCCATCTGAAAATTTTGATGCAGCATAATAGATAAGAGCATTAGATTTGATGCAGCAAAAAAGCATGCCCTTTGTAGCCAGGAAAACTTAGAATCCAATCCCAGCAATATCTAGTTGACTAAATGCCCCTGAACATCTCTGCAGCTTGACTTCCTGAACTGAAAGATGAGAAAAATTACATTCATCACTTGGAATTGAGAGGAACTGGAATGTGTATACAGGTAAAATACTTCACAAGTATCGTGAAAATAGCAGGAACTACCCAAAAGAATAACTATTGTTAGGAGTCTTGTGGTACCGGCAGGTTAAGCACACGTGGTACAAAGGAAGCACAAAGACTGGCCTAAGGATCCCAGTTTGAGCCCTCAGCTCCCCACCTGCAGGCGAGTTGCTCACAGGTGGTGAAGCAGGTCTTGCAGGTGTCTACCTTTCTCTCCTCCTCTCTCTCTCCCCTTCTCTCTTCCCCTCCTCTCTCCATTTCTCTCTGTCCTACCTAACAACAACAATAACAATAAAAAACAAGGGCAACAAAAGGAAAATAATTAAATAAATACTTTTTAAAAAAGAATATCTATTGATGCTTGATGTTGAGGAATTTCTCAACATCAGATGCTTACCACCTTTCCTTTCAAGGGCTTTCAAGCCAGGATTAGAAGCAAAAAAAAAAAAAGTTAGGGGGCTAGGCAGTGGCACACCTGGGTAAGGGCTCACATTACAGTGTACAAGGACCCAGGTTCAAGCCCCTGGTCCTCACCAGTACGGAGGAAGCTTCATGAGTGGTGAAGCAGGTCTGCAGGTGTCTCTCTGTCTCCTTCCCTCTCTATCTCAATTTTTTTCAATTTTTTTCAATTTTTTAATTATATTTATTTATTTTCCCTTTTGTTGCCCTTGTTTTTTACTGTTGTTGTAGTTATTGTTGTTGTTATTGATGTCACTATTGTTGGATAGGACAGAGAGAAATGGAGAGAGGAGGGGAAGACAGAGAGAGGGAAAGAAAGACAGACACCTGCAAACTTGCTTCACCACCTGTGAAGCGACTCCCCTGAAGGTGGGGAGCCTGCAGCTTGAACCGGGATCCTTACGCTGGTCCTTGCACTTTGCACCTTGTGTGCTTAACCTACTGCGCCACTGCCCAACTCCCTATCTCCTTTCAATTTATCTCTGTCTCTACCCAATAAATAAATAAATAAATATATATATATGTATATATATATATATTTTTTTTAAAAAGAAAAAATTAGGGAGCCAGGTGGTAGTGCACCTGGTTAAGCATACAAATTTGCCATGCATAAGGACCTAGAATCAAGCCCCTGCTCCCCACCTGCAGTGGGCAAGCTTCATGAACAGTGCAGCAGATCTGCAGGTGTCTCTTTCTCCTCTTCACTACTTTCTCCTCTCAATTTCTATCTGTCCTATCAAATAAAAATGAAAGAAAAGAAAAAATGGCCACCAAAAGCAGTGGATTCATTGTGCAGTCACCAAGCCCCAGTGATAACCCTGGTGGCAATAAAAAAAAAAAACGTTGGGAGTCGGGTGGTAGCACAGCAGGTTAAGCATACATGGCGCAAAGCGCAAGGACCGGCAAAAGAATCCCAGTTCAAGCCCCTGGCTCCCCACCTGCAGGGGAGTCACTTCACAGGTGGTGAAGCAGGTCTGCAGGTGTCTATCTTTCTCTCCCTCTATCTTCCCCTCCTCTCTCCATTTCTCTCTGTCCTAACGACAACATCAACAACAACAATAACTACAACAACAATATAAAGACAACAAGGGCAACAAAAGGGAAAAATAAATAAATTTAAAAAAATTTTAAATGTTATCAAGGCTAGGTGGTGACATATCCAGTCAAACACACACATTACCATGCACGAGGACTCGAGTTCAAGCCCTTGGTTCCCATCTGCAGGCAGGAGGCTTTACAAGCAGTAAAACAGTGCTGCAAACGTCTCTCTCTTTCTCTCTCCTCCTTCTGTACTCTCCATTTCTCTGTCTCTTATCAAAAAGAATGAAAAGGAAAGAAAAAGAAAAGAAGAGAAGAGAAGAGACGGCCACCAGGAGAAGTAGATTCATTGTGAAGACAATAAGCCCCAGAGAAAACCCTGAAGAAAAAAAAAAAAAAAAAAAGAAAAGAAAAAACTTATGTCATTACTGATATACAATGTAGCCTGGAGTCAGTCAAATCTGGGTGTAAATTTCAAAGTTGGCAATTCACTCCATCTTTCTGGGCACCACTTTGCTTATCTGCAATTGAAAAAAACAATTTTTTTTCCTTTTTCCTCTCTTCCATTAATTCCTTCATTTTTCATGTTCTGCAAAGCTGGAACCTTAAACATGCTTAATTTCACAGCTCCCAGGTCAAGTTTTTCACTTGGATGGAAAGACAGAAAAAGGAAGAGACATTAAGCATTGGAGCTTTTCAAGGTTCCATGGCACTCTCTTAACCAGGTCCCTACACTGCTCTCATGGCGTATCCTGTCTGATAAAATACCCCTCCCACCCCATATGATCCTGGTCTCCTGATTGTGAATGCATGTACAGCATTGGCAGAATCAGTAATATAGCACCTATTTAACTATGTTGGCTATCATTAATTTTTAAAGAAAACCAAACCAGTAGCACAGAGGCAAACAATTTCTCCTGATAGAATTTTTAACAGTCAAGTATGCCAGCTGTGATTTGTGTGTGAAATTAGTAAAAAATATCTAGATTTTTAATTTTAAACATTTTTATTACCTTTATTTATTGGATATAGATAGCCAGAAATCGAGAGGGTAAGGGGAGGTAAGAGAGGGAGAGAGACAGAGACACCTGCAGCACTGCACTGCTTTATCACTTGTGAAGCTTTCCCCCTGCAGGTGGGGACCAGGGGCTCAAACCGGGGTCCTTAACACATTGTAACATGTGCGCTAAACCAAGTGCACTACCACCCAGCCCCCAATATCCAGACTTTTTAGATAGACAACTTTTTTTGCTTCTTTAACTATAGGGTTGTCATTAGTCATGATGCATTTTTGCATAGGAAAACATGAAAAAATATGTCATACCTTTCCTGACAAACCAATAGTATCAATGATTACTATTAACTGAGGCTAGGCCTGGGCTGGCTTTACCCATACTGGTTACTTAACACTCTCAATAATGTCACAAAGAAAGTATATTAAGAGGGAGCTGGGCTGTAGCACAGCAGGTTAAGCGCAAAGCGCAAGGAACGGCATAAGGATCCTGGTTCAAGCCCTCAGCTCCCCCCCCACCTGCAGGGGAATCACTTCACAGGTGGTAAAGCAGGTCTGCAGGTGTCTATCTTCCTCTCCCCCTCTCTGTCTTCCCTTCCTCTCTCCACTTTTCTCTGTCCTGTCCAACAGCAATGACAACAATAATAACTACAACAATAAAACAAGGGCAACAAAAGGGAATAAATAAATATATATATAAAAAAAGTATAATAGCAGGTTGGAAGTTGGTGCAATGGATAAAGCACTCGACTGTAAAAAATGAAGTTCCAACTTTGATCCTCAGGATTGCATGTACCATGCTAATATTCTGATTCTCACTGCCTCAGTCTCATAAATAATAGTAACAGAAGTTCAATAAAACTATCACTGTTCAAGGGCATGGAGCTAGTAGTCCCATCCTATTGCAGCAAAACTGTAACAAAAATCTGGCCCTAAATGAGGTTGCTATATCTAGGGCTTTGCCTAATATAGACAATGACTAACCCACACTAATATCCAAATATGGCCATATAATAATGTGTGTTTCTTGTTTTTTATTCTACAGGGTATCAATTTGGCTGCTCCATTTAAAACTGGTTTCCTGGTGTTCCTGTTGTAGGTCATAATCCCTATCCACAAAGCAACAGGAAATCAAAATGGGTTAGAAATAAACAACCTTTGACAGAAAATGCAGCACCCAAAAGCAGAGCCAGTACACATGAGCAGGAAGGCAACTCTATAAATAAACCACATTGCTGAAATGCTTAAGGCATATATTTTAATTGCACAGAAGTCAGGAAATGTCAAAGTAGAAGTTCAATAAAGGCAGTCCCTAGGGTCCTTTACCTTAGGGCATGCATATTAACACTCAGTCCAGCACAAATGAAAAGGTAAAGTCCAGACAAGAAACTTATAGCAGCCTAAGTACAACGTAAGAAAATTAGCCTATACTCAGAAGCAATGTGACAGGAAGCACCTGGGCTTTGCACGCAGTCTTGAGCTAGAATCTCATTTTCTCTATTTAGTAGCTGTGTGACCTTGGGTAGGTTATTTTGCATTTCTGAGCTACAACTTCCACTGCATCTTTATCATGATATTCATGGGCATTAAAAAAGATAAAAGAGGGAGTCGGGCAGTAGCGCAGCAGGTTAAGCGCATGTGCTGCAAAGCGCAAGGACCGGCCTAAGGATCCCGGTTCGAGCCCCTGGCTCCCCAACTGCAGGAGAGTCGCTTCATGAGCGGTGAAGCAGGTCTGCAGGTGTCTATCTTTCTCTCCTGCTCTGTCATCCCCTCCTCTCTCCATTTCTCTCTTTCCTATCTAACAACAACATCAATAACAACAACAATAACTACAACAACAATAAAAAAAAAGATGAGGGCAACAAAAGGGAAAATAAAAAAAAACTTCAAAAAAAGATAAAAGAATGATAATATTTAATATGTACATAGTGATAACTATGTGTCAGAAATTATGTGTTATTATACTATATGCATTAACTCCTGTGAGCCTCCTAATAACCCTGTATTATTTTACACATTTTTAAAAAACTTATTTATCCTCTTTTGTTCCCCTTGTTTTTTATTGTTGTAGTTATTATTGTTATTGATGTTACTGTTAGGTAGGACAGAGAGAAATGGAGAGAGGAGGGGAAAACAGAGAGGGGAAGAGAAAAATAGACACCTGCAGACCTGCTTCACCGCCTGTGAAGCGACTCCCCTACAGGTGAGGAGCCAGGGGCTCAAACTGGGATCCTTTCACTGGTCCTTGCACTTTGCACCACCTGCGCTTAACCAGCTGCGCTACCACCCAACTCCCTATTTTTCCCATTTTACAGCTGAGGAAACAGAGACATGGATAAATAATTTGTCCAAGATTTGATTCATATAATCAAGCTCCAGAGTCTATGTTCTTAACTATCAGTGTAATGATTATATAAAACATAGAACAACACCTGGTGTTCAATAGGTACACAAAAAAGTAGCTATGAAGATATTAAACTGTTGACATCTTTTTAAAAATGAAACACATTCTATTTCCAAAATTAATGATCTCAAAACTTTCATTTTCCTGTTCTTCATAGAAATACATTTTAATTTTGGAGGGGCCAGGAGATGGTGTATTCAGTTGAGCATACACATTACCATTGGCAAGAGCCTTTGTTCAATCCCCAGACCCCTACCTACAGAGAGGAAGCTTCATGAGCAGTGAAGCAAGCATGCAAGTGTTTCTCTTTCTCTTTCCCTCTCTTATCTCCCCCTTCTCTCTTAATTTCTCTTTCTCCTACCAAATAAAAGAAAGGATAAAAAAGGAATATAGGCAAACATTTTAATGTGGGAAAGCACTAGATGAAGAATACAAAGTCTTGACTTATCCAGTACCTCTCAGCAACCCTTCCTAATCTGGTTGCATATTACATTAACTTTTCATATGTAAAATTAACACATAAATGTATTTAATATCATAGGACAGAGAGAAATTGAGAAGGGACGAGGAGATAGGGAAAGAGAAAAAGAAATACCTGCATTACTGCTGTAGCACCCTGAAACCACCCTAGGGGCTTGAAGCCAAGTCCTTGTGCATGGTCATGTGTGTGCTCAAGCCTATGTGCCATCAACCTACCCTAGTATTGTACATTTTTATGCACACACACTCACACTTACCTCCTTGGGGTTTGTTTGGTGTTTTTTTTGTTTTTGTTGTTTTTTATTGCTGTAGTTATTGATGTCGTCATTGTTGGATAGGCCAGAGAGAAATGGAGAGAGGAGGGGAAGACAGAGAGGAGGAGAGAAAGATAGACACCAGCAGACCTGCTTCACCGTCTGTGAAGCCACTGTCTTGCAGGTGGGGAGCCAGGGGCTCTAGGGGTTTGTTTGTTTGTTTCTTCCAGTTTCCAGTTTAAGCATCACTTCCTCAGAGGATGCCTTCTTGGCCAGTTCCTCCAGCCTAATTAGGTCAAGTTTGTCCTATAGTTCACTTTCCTAATTCCCCATACTTTTCATATCACTTAATTTTTAAAACGTTAGTGAATATCTGTGTGACTATTTGGCTTCTCTCTCCAGAAGGCAATAAGCACTAGAAAGACTGGGACAATGGTAATCTTAATATTATATCCTCAGTACTGAAACACAGTCCCTGACACAGAAGATAATGAATAAGTATGAGGAATACATAAACATAATACCAGAACAATTAAATGGGTTCCTCCATCTCTAAAGTCAGTGCTGTGTAAATATATTTGTAGTATCTAACTACACAAGAGCCGTGTCCGGCACAATCAAAAAAGGGATAGTAACACTTTCACAAGTAAAGACAATCTGCCTAAGTCTAGATTTCTATCTAGTTACTCCCTACCAGTTATCCTCTTCGCATTTATAAGCATTTTGTAGTCAAAATGCTTGTGACTTACAGCAAATAATTTCTCCAACCTGAGTTTTGTCTCCTCTTCTATAAAACAAACAGAAGGAGTAGGTGTTCATTCTTCCCAACTATAGAGTTGTCCCAGATTCTGGGAATCGCAAGGGTCGGGTGAATGGAAAAAAAGACACTGAACTTAAAGAAAGCCTGGGAAAAACCTGGCTCCAGCACTTCCTAAATTAGTCAATCTCATCTTTAAAATTTATATAATATCAGGACGATCGAATGAGATATGGACTGCATTTTGTAATTGATTATTGAAGTAACAATGGACTCTCCCCTTGATTTTGGGGTTGTGGTTAAAATTTGAGACTTGGGGAGTCGGGCTGTAGCGCAGCAGGTTAAGCGCAGGTGGCGCAAAGCGCAAGGACTGGCGTAAAGCTCCCGGTTCGAGCCCCGGCTCCCCACCGCTTCACAATCGGTGAAGCAGGTCTGCAGGTGTCTTTCTCTCCCCCTCTGTCTTCCCCTCCTCTCTCCATTTCTCTCTGTCCTCTCCAACAACGACGACAATAATAACTACAACAATAAAACAACAAGGGCAACAAAAAGGGAATAAATAAGTAAATAAATATTTAAAAATTTTGAGACTTGGAATTTTAAGACATCATTTGCTAACCACGTGCCCCTGTTTAACTTTTTTTTTCTGAGCTTCTCCTTCTTCTAGGGGGACAGTAATAACCTAACTTCAAGGAATTGTTCTGAAAATTAAATGACCCTTCTAGGTAGTTTGCCACCAACCAGAAGCTACTATTTTGGTATGCCCCACCCCTGGGCCTCCGGTTTCCAACATTAAAAGAGGCCCGCCCCTTTTAGTGCACGGCGTGAGGCCCTCACGGAGCGTGGGTCCCGCCCACCTCCTTAGAGGTCAAGCCGAGTTCGAATGGGACAGGCCGAAAGACTGCAGTGAGACTCCCTAAAGCCCCCAGCAGCCCAGAGTAGAGATCTTTGACAACCAACCCCCACGCGTGTCTTTCGAGGCCGTGCAGAGATCACTCACCAGCTGTCGCCCAGGATATTAGGTTAAGACTCCTGCGACGTCGGCGGCGGCGCGGGCGTCGTGACGTCACGGGACGAGGCGGCGCAGGCGTAGCGCGTCACCGGCGGCCTGGAAGCAGGAGGTGTAAGAGGCGGTCGTGTGTAAGAAGAGCCATCGGATCGAGGAGTCGGGACCTGTTTGGGGGGCATGAGCGGAGGGGACGACGCCGAGTCCACAAGGTGAGTCCGGCCACACGGTACACTTCCACGCCGGCCCTTCGAGGAGTTCACATAGGGGGCTGCCCTAGATAGACGGTTCCTCAGGCCCCGCCCCGGATTGTCCCCGCTGCTGGCCCGGAAATAACAATCTGAGAAATAACCCAACGCAGGTGGAAATGCGATGCCAGGAGTCGGGGAGCCGGCCTTCCAGGCCTGGCCCTGCTGCTGCCTTCAGCTTTTAGAAACAAAGTGCCTTTGCTTCTCTGAGTTTTACCTAGATAATTCTTCCTCGCCTCCAGGCTTGCAGCTCTGCTGGGAGGATTGATGTAGACGGGTTTCTGGTGCAAACCCGGAGGATTTTGAGAGTTGCGTGCCATTTTGAGCTCTTATTATAGTTTCTCGTCCCCCAGAAAGACCCCCCCAAAAATGCCTGATTTAAGCCTCATAATAACCCAGAGATAGGGATGATTGTGCCATTTATAAAAAACAAACCGGAGCGATAAGTGAAGAATGACTTGCTTCACTTACTCGTTAAGTATTGAGCACCTGCCATGAGTCAGACAGTGTACTAAGTCCTGGGGATAGAACTATGATGAAGATAACCTGCACTCTGCGGCGAACTTGCATTCCAGTGAGAGAAATGGAAGATAGAAAAAGTAACACGTTAAGTTACCCTTCTATGAAAAGGAAAAGATGATTGTGATAGAAACTAAAAGGAGGCCAGTTACAGGAAACTTTCCTAAGGAGAGGACACTGTAGGAGACATCGTGTCTTACTAAAATTATACTATAACTGAATGTAAAAGGTGAGATTTGAATCCAAGTTTGTTTTTCCCATTAAAGATTGTGTTCCTCCAGTGACATTAGCTGTTGATATTAATGCTGTTTTTAGGTATTAGACAATCAGAGGGTCCTATCACTTAAGACTGATTTCAACACCTTTTTGTTGTCACGGAGGCTAAAATGCCCCTGGCTGACTTTTTTTTTCAGAGAGAGAGAAAGGAGGAGTAGAGATAACCCAGCACCAAATCTTGCCCCAGTGCCATTTTACTCCCACATGGTGTACCTGGGATTGGAAGGTGGCCTCCATAACATAGCAGGCACAACAATCTTTCGCCCCTCGCATGGAGAACAATATGATCTCAGTGAGATCATATCCTTTTTCTTCATTTCACCTTTGTCTTCCCCTAACAGATTGAAGCGTCTTGAAGGTAAACCTTGCTTATTCACTGCAAAGAGGTGACCCGTAGGAAAAACAGGAGGGAAGGCACACAGAAGACAACGAGTTATCACTTAGGGGTAGAACATGGTCAACAAATACCATGGGGCTATTGTGTGCTACTGTATAGGCTGAGATGAAATGAATGTCAGTGTTTGATATATACCAGCTACAATTATTGGGCTCAGTTCCTGGGGCTGGAAGATAACTCATCGAGTAGGGTGGTTGCTTTACCATGCTGGTGTCTGCAGGTTCAAATCTTGACATTACATGGCACTCCACAACACTGGAGGAATCTCCACAAATGGTGGAGCAGTGTTCTTGTGCTTCTCCCTCTGTCTTTCTGCATTCTCTCTGCCTCTCTCTGAAATAAAAAGAATGGGGGAGTCAAGCCCCCGCTCCCTCCCGCAGGGGGGTTGCCTCACAAATGGTGAAGCAGGTCTGTAGGTATCTCTATCTTTCTCTCCCCCTCTCTGTCTTCCCCTCCTCTCTTGCTTTCTTTCTGTCTTATCTAGCAACGACATCAATAACAATAATAATAGTAACAACCACAACAGCAATAAAAGGGCAACAAAAGGGAAAAAATAGCCTGGAGGAGCAGTGGATTCCTGGTACACCAAGCCCCAGCAATAACCCTGGAGGCAAAAAAAAGAAAAAAATCCTCCTTGGAACTCTGGAATGCTGGTAAGATTCCAGCACAGTAACAGTGTATGTAAAATACACACACACACACACACACTCTCTCTCTCTCTCTCTTTCTCTCTCTCTCTCTCTCTCTTCTTGCATGCTGACTTCTGGAGAATTTCTGGAGATAGAGGATGCATGTTTTCTTTTGCAGAGAATTTGACACAACCTGCCATCTTTCTAGCCCTTTTTCTAGCCTCTGTTCTTTCTCTACAGTATACATTTAGTTAACTTTATTTTAAACCTATTATTTTATTTTTGATCCATTCAACTACCTTAAGTTCTGAGTTTTGTTATATATTAATGAAGACACAATGGGTTATATAGAAATGAGGAAGTAGAAACCTAGAAATGCCAAAATAAGAAATTAGATCCTTGTCAACACCATGTCCAGTGGAAAAGTAAGTACAGAAGCCATACCTCCCACCTTCTGCTCCCCATAGAGATCTTTGGTCCACACGCCCAGATGGATAAAGAACAGGGAACCATCCAGTGGAAGGGATAGGATATGGCAGTCTGGTGGTGGGAATTGTATGGAATTGTAGCCCCCCTTTCCCACAATCTTGTTGATCATTATTAAATCACTTTTTTAAAAAAGCTGAAAAATAAAACACAAAGCAGAATTTGGACTAGGTTTGTTGTATTGCATCAAAGTAAAAGACTCTGGGGTGCATGGGGGGGGGGTTCAGGTTCTGGAACGTGATGGCAGAGGAGGACTTAGAGGGGGTTGAATTATGTGGAAAACTGAGAAATGTTACACATGTACAAACTATTGTATTTGACTGTTGACTATAAGCCATTAATCCCCAATAAAGTGGAACAGAAAGAAAGAGAGAGGAAGGGAAGTAGAAAGAGAGACTAGATCTCAACTACCTGATGGTTTCACTCAAATGTGGAATATAGAAAATTGAAACATATGAACTTGTAAAAAAAAAAAAAAGCCAGACTGTCACTAAGACTGTGAGAAATATGCTGGTTACCACTAGGGACTGGGGGAGACACAGAACTTTGGTGGTGGATATGGCATGGGACAAAATATATCCCTGTAATCTTGAAGCCATTATTGAAAAACGAAAACTAGATCTTCTAACAGAAAAGCTTTGTCTCTCTACTACTGTGTCTGTCATAAGTGGACTTTTTTTTTTATCAGGTGAGTCATTTCAGGATGTAAGATTCATAATTTAAGCTAACATTAATTAAAGGCTTCTTGGATGTCTTGCATTAGTCCCTAATGCTCTAGTTGAATCTAACAACTCTGTAAGGTGTTACCCATTTTGCAGATGAGTGAACAAGCACAGTGTTTTGTTGTTGGTTTTTCTTTTTTTAAGTTCTATTTATTTATTATTTATTTATTATTGGATAGAGACAGAGAGAAATTGAGAGGGGAGAGGGTGATGGAGAGGTAGAGAGACACCTGCAGCCCTGTTTCGCCACTCGTGAAGCTTTCCCCCTGCAGGTGGGAACCAGGGGCTTTAACCTGGGTCCTTGTGCACTGTGATGTGTGCACTTAACTAGGTGTGCCACCACCTGGCCCCTAACAAGCACAGTGTTTATAGTGTTACTTGGAGAACTGGAATAACAATAATAAGAAGAAAAGTAGTTTCTTCTTCCCAATATTAAACAACATACTCACTACTATTTATTGATTACTTACTATTGTTAGATGTAGTGTGTAATGCTGTTTTCTGCACTATTTTTTAAAATATTTTTATTTATTTTTTATTTTTTAAATCTATTTTATTATTGATTTGTTTATTGAATAGAAACAGAGAAATCAAGAGGGAAGGGGGGTAGAGAGGGAGAGATACAGAGAGACATCTACAGCCCTGCTTCACCACTCACAAAGCTTTCCCCCCCTGCAGGTAGGGACTGGAGGGTCTGTGATGTGCACTATTTTTAATCTTCACAACAGCCTTATAAGAATTGTTAAACAGAGCGCCAGGTGGAGGCACAGCGGGTTATGCTCACATGGAGCAAAGCACAAGGACCAGCATAAGGATCCTGGTTCGATCGACCCACCTGCAGGGGGGGTCGCTACACAGGCAGTAAAGCAGGTCTGCAGGTGTCTTTCTCTCCCCCTCTCTGTGTTCCCCTCCTCTCTCCATTTCTCTCTCCTGTTGAACAATAGTAACAGCAATGACAACAATAATGATAACAGCAGCAACAATAAACAACATGGGCAACAAAAGGGAAAAAATAGCCTCCAGGAGCAGTGGATTCGTAGTACAGGCACCGAGCCCCAATGATAACCCTGGAGGCAAAATAAGTAAATAAATAAATTGTTAAATAGGCCACACAGTGGCACGCCTGGTTGAGGGCACATGTTACAATGCCCAGGGTCCTTGGTTCAAGCCCCTTGTCTGTATCTGCAGGGGGAAAGTTTCACAAGCATTGAGATAGTGCTGCAGGTCTCTGTCTTTCTCCTTATCTCCCTATCCCTCTCCCTCTTACTCCTCTCTGTCTCTATCCAATAAATAATTTTTTAAAAAGAACTGTTAAACACACACACAGGTGGCACAGGAGGTGGCACAGTGGATAAAGTGTTGGACTCTCAAGCATGAGGTCCTGAGTTCAATCCCTGGAAGCACATGTGCCAGAGTGATGTCTGGTTCTTTATCTCCTATCCCTCATCAATAAATAAAATATTGATAAATAAATATTTCTAAAAAAGCAAAAACACACACAGGTCTTAGAAGCTCAAGTAATTAACCAAGTCATACAACCTGCTTTCAAAGCCAGTTCTAATTTCAAATCCATCCCCAAACACTTTCTATATTTCCTTTTCCATGAGAAGAAAAGATACAGTGTTCCTCCCACCAATCCCTTTTTAGTGTCATTAAGAGTCTCTTTTTAGTAGTTTGCACGCTTATTTTGGGTGGTAGTCATTGAGCTGGAGTATCATGTAGTAATAAGAGACTTTGGCCGCTTGCCCAGTCAGAGAGGAAAACATTAGTTTCTACACACAGAAACACGCCCTTTTCACCTTAAATGGAAGCTTTTGTGCTCTGGCTGCCAGAGGAGCTGTCCCAAAGGAATTGGTGCTGGGGCCCTGGTTGAAGAAGAGCTGGGGCCTTTGAAGAAATTGTCCAGGACATGCCCATCTTGAGTATATGTTTGTTGAAATGGATTTAGAGTCTCCTAGTTACAGTGTTGCTCTTCTGTCTCATATTCACAATGTTCTTATTTTCTCTAGCACTTCATAGAGATTGATGGAAGCAGAAACAAAAACTCTTCCCCTGGAGAACGCATCCATCCTTTCAGAAGGTTCCTTACAGGAAGGACACCGGTTATGGATTGGAAACCTGGACCCCAAAATCACAGAGTAAGTCTAAGTCATTCTAATTCATTTGGACCCCAAAATAACAGAGTAAGTCTAAGTCATTCTAATTCATTATCTACAAAATTGGGGAGTTTGTGATGGTGGTACTCAGGATAGTTTTTAAGACCTATAGGGTCTGTTTTGACTTTTTTGTTTTAATTCTCTTCGGTAGGGATGTGATGTTATCAGTCTGTCTTGTTATTTTCTTCCATTTGGACTCTTCTTCCACAAGGACAGATTTGAGTCTCCCTTAGGCTGTATATTTCCTTTTTTCCTACTTGTCAGTGATGCTGTAGTTGTTATTTTCAATTAATTGATTCATTGTTTCTAGTGACTATAGAGAACCGCTTTCTAGAATCTGCCTTATGTCTGCTTTTGTTTCTCAAAATGAAAGAGCAAGCGTTTCATGGCCTTTGTTAAAAAGATACCACTGAACTATAGAAGGAGATTAGAGATCATCCTCATCCCTTTGGCTTTAATAATTCATTCATTAAATAATTGGAGTGCTTTCCGTGTTCCTAGTACTATCCTAAGCAGTTTTCAAACTTTTTAAATCAAAATCACCTTGTCTTATCAGAACCTGTAAGTTAAAAAAAAGTATATCTAGGGGGAGTCGGGCGGTAGCACAGGGGGTTAAGCGCAGGTGGCGCAAAGCACAAGGACCCGCGTACAGATCCTGGTTCGAGCCCCTGGCTCCCCACCTGCAGGGGAGTCTCTTCACAAGCAGTGAAGCAAGTCTGCAGGTGTCTATCTTTCTCTCCCCCTCTCTGTCTTCCCTACCTCTCTCCATTTCTCTCTGTCCTATCCAACAACAACATCAATAATAACTACAACAATAAAACAAGGGCAACAAAAGGGAATAAATATTTTTTTTTAAAGTATACCTAGAACCTTTCAGTAGTTACTACCCTTTTTTGTTTCTGCTCCTCATCCTCTTCCTTCTTTAAACTTCTCCTTCAATTTTTTTTCTTTCTGATCAGAGCATTGGTGCTGCAGATTGAACCTAGTGCCTCTCACATGCTAAATTTGTGCGTTATCTCCTCTATCCTACCCTTTTTTATTAAAGACTTTATGCAGCACACTTGAAAACTTCTGATGTGATCCAAGTCCCCTACAGTGGAGGAAAATGAGGCCCAAGAAACAAAACCCAAAAGTGCCGAAAGTGGTCGTAGAACTAATGGAGTGGCTCAGACTCCCTACTTTTCCACTGTGGGGATTTTAGGAAGGAATTTCTTGTTTCTTTTTAATTTTGAGTGTTGGGAGTTTGGTGCAGTGTACCCACTCTCCCTATACCCGGGTTATTTTATCTTGTTTATTTATTTATTTTGGTAGACAGGAATTGAGGTAGGGATACCTGCAGCACTATTTCACCATTTCTTTTTTTTTCCTCTCTTTTTTTTTTTTTGCCTCCAAATTTATCTCTGGGGTTTGGTGCCAGCACTACGAATCCACTGCTTTTGTCTGCCTTCCCCTCCCCCCTCCACTTTTACTTGATAGGACAGAGAGAAATTGAGAGGGGGTGAAGGGAAAAATAGACACCTGCAGACCTACTTCACTACTTGTGAAGTGTCCCCCCTGCAGGTGGGGAGTAAGGGCTCAAACCCAGATCTCTGTTCAGGTCCTTGTGCATAGTACTATTAATCATTGCACCACCACTTGTGAAGCTATCCCTATGCAGTTAAGGACTGGGTGCTTGAACCCATGTCCCTTGCACACTGTAATGTGTGCACTCAACCAGGTGCACCAATACCCAGTACCCCTAGAAAGAAATTATCTAGCAGAAGTAATTAAGAGGCTTTTCTATCCTTCGGTTTTTCAGTCAGGACAGTGGTGGTTAGTGAAAGGATAGTAAAGAGTTAGTGGATTGAGCTGTATGGCAGTCAGTATTTAAAGCAAGGGTAGATTATGTCACTAGTTCCAAGAGCTACTCCCATTGGAATAGTTCTAAAGGAAAGATAGAGAGAACAGGGAACCCACTTGTTGAAGTCTGAAGTGAAAAGAAATATGTAAGAGTTGAAATTTAGCAGAGCAGAAAAAGAATGTAAACTATTGGGTCAGATTGTGCAGAAAATGTACACCCCTTAGCCTGCTGAAGCTTAAATTAACTTAATACAGATACTGCTCGGCACCTTTAGAAATTATAATGACATTTAAGATGTATTATCTTTTGGGAGGGTTAATGGGGATAGATAGATAGATAGATAGATAGATAGATAGATAGATAGACAGACAGACAGACACCCACCAACAAATTGCTGCCATCAATTGTTCCTGCTATTTTTCTTTCCAGCAGCCCTGTTCATCTCTCTTTCCTAGATGTGCTCCTGTTCTTTTTATATATATACATAAATAGAATTTTTTTATTTAGTTAGTTATTGGACAGAAACAGAAATTAAGAGGGAAGAGAGTGATAGGAAAGGAAAGAGAACATGCAATGCTGCTTCTCGCTTGTGAAACTTCCGTCAGGTGGGTAGGTGGGGGGAGGGACACTTGAACCGGGTTCCCTGTATATTGTAGTAACATGTATGCTTTACTGGGTTTGCCTTCACCCGACCCTATATTCCTACTCTTTACCATCACTCTGATCTATTAACTGATTTGAAAAATCCCTCCTATCAAAATAGTCTCTAGTCTCACCTCTTGTTCAAAGGTAAATTTTGATGTATAATTTGTATATATGTAATACTTACTGTTATTTACACAGGAGCATATAAAACAGCAATTGAAGTTTCTGTTCAATTTTACATGTTTACTTCACATGTGTTCATCCAATGTGTGTTTTCCTGTTATTAATCTGAACCCTACTGAAATTATAGTAGAATGTTCATCAATCTTTTGTCAACAGAATATACATTGCTGATATTATATAGCATTTTTAATATTCTGCTGTTAATTTGTGTTTGCTTTATGGTTGCAGTAGTCAGCATTTTATGACTATGCTAGATGCTAAAAAGTATCTGTATAGCTAAATAGATTTTAGAAGTTTGAATTTAAGAAAATGGCAGCGTGCTATTATTATTTTAGTTGTTAGTATTAGAGGTTAGCAAATTCAAAACTTTTATTCTTTCTATTATAGTCCCAGTCTCTTATACCTCATGTTTCATACTTGTAAAATGGAAATATTAAACTAAATAATCTAAATATTTATTTTAGCTCTAATAATGTGTTATTTTCTTTATTTAAACTTGAAACAACATTATGTGACATGTAGAACATATAATGCTTCTCTATTTTATAGAAAACAGAAGAGATCAGTTACCTCTGTTTACTGAAGAACTCTATGGCTAATTTTCTACCACCTAATTTGGTGCTTTTTACAGAAATAGCCTAATAATTCACATAATTAAAATTCACAACCTTTACTATTCAGATTCTAAATTGTAAAATGTAAGGACACTTTTAAACTTGTTGTGGAACCTAGCTTAACTGTAAAGATACAAACAATACCTCTAAATATGATTACTAGTGCCTTCAGTAGACAAACCAAAAATGTCCCTAAGGGGATCATTGGGGAGACACTCTAGTGTCACTTGCATGCGTGCACACACACACTTGAATTTAAAAATTGCCCTGGAGAGGCCAGGCCGTGATACACCCAGTTGAGTACACACATTACCAAGAGCAGAGACCAGGTTCAAGCCCCAACTTCCCATCTGCTGGGGGAATACTTCATGAGAAATGAAACAGGGCTGCAGGAATCTTTCTCTCCCACTTCTATTTCCCCTTTCCCTCTCAATTTCTCTCTAGCCTACCCAATAAAATGGGAAGGGGGGGCTGGGATTAAGCGCACATGGCACGAAGCACAAGGACCAGCATTAAGGATCCCTGTTCGAGCCCCCAGCTTCCCACCTGCAGTGAGGGGGGTCACTTCACAAGCGGTAAAGCAGGTCTGCAGGTGTCTATCTCTCCCCCTCTCTGTCCTCTCTTCCTCTCTTGATTTCTCTCTGTCAAATCCAACAACAATGACAGCAATAACAACAATGATTAACAAGGGCAACAAAAGGGAAAGAAAAATAGAAGGAAAAAAAGAGAGAGAGAGAAAAGAAAAGAATGGCCTCCATGAGCAGTGTATTTGTAGTGTTGGCACTGAACTCCAGCAATAACCCTGGTGGCAATTTAAATAAATAAATAAATGTTGGCTCAGAGCAGTGAAAATACATGCATGTGGAGGTCCTGGCCATGCCATCTGTATGCATTTGTTTTCTGCACCGCTATTTCTTCTTTTTCAAATATTTAATCTATCTATTGTTAATGCATTATGCATAGGAAATTTGGGAAGGAATTCTTGCAGTGGACTGGCAGATATACCTCACTTGGATAGTGTGAGGCTTTGTCATGTACTCTACCCAAATTCAAGCCTAGTCCCCATGACAATAAAAGAAGCTTTGGGGGCGGGGTGGTGGCGTACCTGGTTGAGTGCACATACTATAATGCACAAGGACCCAGGTTCAATCCCCTGGTCCCTACCTGTACGAGGAAAACTGCAAATGGTGAGGCAGTGTTGCAGGTGTCTCTGTCTCTATGACACCCTTCCCTCTCGATTTCTGGCTGTCTCTATCCAATTAATAAAGATAATAAAAACATTAAAAAATAAAAGAAGCTTTGATGCTGTGGTATTTCTCTCTCCCTCTCCCCCTTTCCCTCTCTCCCTCTCTCCCTCTCTCCCTAACACTACCTTAAAAGAAAGAAATATAAATAGAAGGAACATCCCAAAGGGTAGGTAAATCACAAATAAAGGTATGTACATAGGAATAAAGAAATCTATTGTGAGTTGTCTATCAGAAATTCCTTTTGACTGGAGAAGATGTTGAATGTTAAATGGCATTGAAATTAATAGGTGGAGAGGCTAGGTGGTGGTACACTTGGTTAAGCATACACATTAGAGTACACAAGGACCCGGGTTCAAGCCCCTAGGCCCCACCTGCAGGGGGGAAGCTTCACGAGTGGTGGAGCAGTGCTGTAGGGTGTGTCTTTTTTTTTTTTATTTTTTTTAAATTTTATTTTATTTATTTATTCCCTTTTGTTGCCCTTGTTTTATTGCTGTCGTTGTTGTTGGATAGGACAGAGAGAAATGGAGAGAGGAGGGGAAGACAGAGGGGGGGAGAGAAAGACAGACACCTGCAGACCTGCTTCACCGCCTGTGAAGGGACCTGCCTGCAGGTGGGGAGCCGGGGGCTCGAACCGGGTTCCTGACTCTGGTCCTTGAGCTTAGCACCACCTGCGCTTAACCCGCTGTGCTACAGCCCGACTCCCGGGGTGTGTCTTTCTATCTCATTCTCCCTCTGTCTCCCCCATCCCTCTCGATTGCACTGTCTCTATCCAATAATGAATAAATAAAAAGAAAAATCTTTAAAAAAGTTAATAGGTGGACTAGAATGCCATCAGATTTGGATAGGTTATTTAACCTTTTTTGTTATAAGATTTTATTAAGACAATTTTTGTTTTATGTAGAAGCAGTCCATAGATGTTAAGCAGGAGATTGACATCATAAAAGTGATATTTTAGTAAAGAAATTAAGAAGATTTTAGTGCGTATGATAAATTAGAGATGACAACTACGTTAAGAGAGACTGACATAAATAACACCTACTGTTACTATCACCTATATAGAGATAGTAAGCTTAGCAACCAACAGAGTAGTCTGAGACATGAGGAAAGTAGTTAAAGAGGAATGGAAAAAAGTTAAAGATGATCCTAATGTTTCTCTCTTGAGAGATAGAAAAGGATTATGTCTCAGTGGATTAGCTGGGAAGGACATTAATTTGTGGTGTGGTGGAAGTCAGTTTGGGGCTTATTTTTATTTAGAAAATGTTGTTTCACAAGATGTTTGTTATAAGGGTACAGTTTCACATGTCCCCAAGATAGGTGTCAGCTCACCACACTTGCCACCAAATTATTCTCTCCTTCCACCTTCCCCTTTTTTAAAAATTTTATTTAAATTTAAATTTATTTTGTTGCCCTTGTTTTATTGTTGTTGTTGTTATTGATATCCTTGTTGTTGGATAGGACAGAGAGAAATGGAGAGAGGAGGGAGAGACAGGCGGGGGGCTGGAAGATAGACACCTGCAGACCTGCTTCACCACCTTTGAAGCAACTCCCCTGCAGGTGGGGAGCCGGGGGCTCGAACCGCTGGTCCTTGTGCTTTGCACTATGTGCACTTAACCGGCTGCGCTACCGCCCGACTCCCCACCTCCCCCTTTTGAAGCCACAGTTTATTAATGATTCCCCTGTATTTTCCCTTGCTACATTATTTCTGTCCCGCCTGTGAGCTAGATCATCCAGTTCCATCCATGTTGTTGCAGAAGACAAGATCTCTCCTTTCTTTGATATGAGTAGTATTCCATAGTATTTATATACAACTTCTGTGTCCATTCCTCTGTCATTGGACTCTTTAATGTGTTTCTAAATCTTGGCAATAACCTTTCCTAAGCCAGTATCCTCTGTGGCACAATTGGTCATCTTCATCTGTGTTCCTGTGTGCATATTTGTATCTGCGAGTATCACACTGTTCTGTATTTGATCACACTCTCTGTCTGCTAACCCAAATGTGAGGTCCTAAAAGACATGATGTAGTTAAATGTAAGTTAAGTCATGGTCCCAGTACCTAGTATAGTTTTTAACATAATGTCTGCTTTAACATTGTATAAATTAACTACTCTGTGCCACTAGACAAAAAAAAAAAGCACTGATTAAGTTGCAAAAATATGTCTGGAGCTGGTCTAATAATTCTATAGCTCCCGAAGGCTGCAGGGCCGCTATTTCACTAAGTGAAGTAAGGCTCTGATGAGTAGTGAGCCTTCCCGTACTTCAGCAACAGATAAAAGTGTTTGCAGATGTGAAAGCAAGATTCTTCAGGCTCTTTTCGCTATCAGAGCTTGCAGTCCCAATCTCCAGGAAGCAAAATAGTAAACATTTCATTCCTTTTGTTTTCGGTGTTCCGATAATTTCAAGAAATTATCAAACAAGAAAAGACGTTCTGGAGAAGTTGAAAGACACAGGCCTAAGCAGATGTTCCTGGAAGCTTAAGGTCACACTTGTTGGGCAGAGCATATTTGCTAGCTTTTCAAAGAATAATCTGTCGACTTTTTTTTTCCTGAGTAAATTAAAATTCTTTTCCCAGGAAATGCCGATCTCCTTACCTTCCTGCTTTTAAGCAGAATGGAGCTAATGAAAAGATGACCAGCCCACAGTAGCCCTTAGATTGTCTTTCAAAAACTGGTTTTGAGGCATCATTCGTGGCTACTGGCACAATGCTGAGGTTTGAATGAGTATAGTAAGTGGAAGATGCAGCTGTGAATTAAAGACTGGGCAGGACTCTTCTAGCCCATCTGTCTGCATTGAGAGACTCACCCTTGTTGCAAGCCTATTTAAAAAAAAAAAATGAAGTAAAACCAGAAATCTGTGCTTCAGGTGTCCCCCTTTTCCCTTGAAGAGTTGTTTTCTGTTTCCTCACTAGCTGATGAGGGCTTCTGATGGAAGTTGAGAATTTGGAAACTAGGGGTTTTGATTGTTTTCCTTTTCAAAACAGATCTAAAGACCAGATTAATATGCACAATATGCATTGGGATCCTGGCATCCTCCCCCACTATGAGACCTGTATTATGTCTTCTTTGCTGCACTGTGTCAAGCACCTGATCCTGGACAATGGATTTACTTGTTGATGTGCATTTGTATCATATTTAGTATGGCTTATGACCCATTTCATATCTTTCGGCCTCCCAGAGGAGAGGCTACTCAAGAATAAAACCTTGATGTGTTTCTCCTAGAACACAATGTGAGTATAAATGTGGCTGTAACTACAACTTTACTGACTCCCTATGGGGTAGAATTCCCAGTAATAACAGATTTAGCATGTGGGCTGATACCTTTTTAGTATCACAGGGACAGCATTGTTTAGAGAAAGCCTTGACTCCATTTGAATAGTGCAGAGGATGCCAGGAGGAAGGCCAAAGGAAAAGGAAACGGGAGAGCTGTTGGTTTGTCTCACCCTTACATCAGATGACAGGAAGTCAGAATTGAGATTGGCCACAGCAACCTGTTAGGGCCACATCTGTTTGAGTAACTTAAAAACTCTATGGAAACCAAGTAAGGTTTATAGTAGAAATCCAAGACAAAGATATTGGCAGAGTGGCAAGCAAGAGCGTGGGCGAACCTTCTGTCAGGAATAATTTCTTCCTTGAACATCTGTCTTCTTTATCTGACCATACTCCAGAGTGCAAACTATGTTAAGGCAACTGAGGTTGGCCAGACTCCTCTACCCTGTGTGAGACCAGTTTCAATTAATATTGTGGTTCCACATTGTCCTAATGTTCAGTCACACCAGGGATTAAAACTCATAAGCACTACATGTATCCATAAGTAAGGGAAAAATCTATACCTTAAAGTGAAAGTATACAATAGTGACTCAATAAGTGCATCAAGCACATAGAAAACCTACAAAGATACCATAAAGTACTTAATCAAATAGTTTCTACTTAGATCTAGATACCCTCCTCACCTGCTTCCTATTTCACATCTCTCACTCTGAATCCAACCGTTTCAGATAAAGTAAGGACTACAGAAGCTGAATATGGGCAAGAGACCGGCAACTTTAATAATGGCCCTTTTGGTCACTACCAGGCCACTCCATCATCCAGGGCACTAGTCAGGGAATCCTGGGATCCCCACATAGATATGATAGGCCTAGACCTCTAACAAATCCCTCTCTCTACCATCACTGGTCATCTCCATCAAGAGCAACATAATAAACTCTTTTGTGGACCACTATAGGATATTGCCCTCAATGTGGAGCAACAGTGGTAGAGACTGCCCCACTCTCTGAAGGGAGGTTGAGTCAACATACTCTGCCACTCAAGGCAGACTGGTCCTGAAATGAGTGCAGCCTAGAATGTTCCTAGCTATGACCATCGAATGCAAGCTCAGACTTCTAAGGATGCAAAAGTTACACAGGCTCCTGTGCTAAATATGAATAGATATGGGCCCCAGATCAGATCAGTGGGGTTTACAATAAAAAGTATTTATATACTTTTCCTATATCTGGGAGCTACTCTCTGCCCTCATCCAGATTTCTAGTCCTATTCCCAACTCTGGCACCAACTTCCCAGACAATACTTTCAGCCCAACCTGCATGTTAGCTGTCATGCTCACGCAAAAATTGGTAAAGTCATAGGCCCCTTGGAATATACCTAAAATAAGCTTCCTAGTTTTTTCCAAAATGGAGACCCCAAATCTCATCTGCTACCTTTTAGGTTCCTGATTATTAAAAGTTTGTTCTGCTTTATATCTTAATGCTTTTCAGCCACCAGATTCCAGATGCTACCATGACACCAACCTGACTTCCCTGAGCAGAGTACTCACCAATGTGTCCTGGAACCCCACCTCTCCAGAGGTTCCTGCCCTATTAGGGAAAGATAGAAACAGCCCGGGAGTATGGATTGACCTGCTAAGCCCATATCCAGAGTAAAAGCAATTACAGAAGCCAGACCTCCCACCTTCTGCACCCCATAATGATCCTGGGACCATACTCCCAGAGGGATAAGGGATAGGAAAGTTTCCAATGGAGGGATGAGATGTGAAACTCTGGTGGTGGAAATTGTGTGGAATTATACCCCTCTTACCCTAAAATCTTGTCAATCAATATTAAATCAATAAAAATTAAAAAAAAAACTCATTAGCACTTATGGACTTGTAACTAGCTGTGTGTGCTTTGGGTTTTGGCAGAGTTTCTCACAAGTGTAATTTAGGGCTTATGACCAACTATGAAGTCAAATATAGAAATCTTCCAGGCTTGTTGCTTTGTTTATGTGAATTGTATGTGTTTGTTACTTTGTTTTGCTTTATTTTTTGAGATAGAATAGGCTTTGACTTGGAGTGTGGGTATGTGTTTCTGATGGAGTTAGTTACTCACAAAAATTATTCATTGCCAAGAAATCAAAAATAAATAAATTGACACTGTTATTGAGCTTCTTTCCAAAAGAAAAACAAATGTTACTTGTGGGCCAGACAGCTGTTTGCTAGGTGTGGTTTTTGTTAGATGTTTTTGTACTGGACAGATGCATAGCCATGATAATTCAAGTACCCATTCCAAATAGAGGCAAACAACTCTGTTTGCCAAATAAACTAACACAGTAGTTTGGAGAGGAATGCAGGGAGTGCAGGCACTACATTTTATCCCTAGGGTAAATTACCTGTCACCTGCTTTTATCTTGTACTTCAGCCTCGGTGGCCAGAAGAATTTCCAGTCCTTGCTCCTAAGTAGCTGTTCTCTCTCCACAGATACCACCTCCTCAAGCTCCTCCAGAAGTTTGGCACAGTGAAACAGTTTGACTTCCTCTTCCACAAGTCAGGTGCTTTAGAAGGACAGCCTCGTGGGTACTGTTTCGTTAACTTTGAAACTAAACAGGTAATAGTATCTCTCCCACCCCTCTTCATAGTACTTCCATACTTTCCTGTTTATTTGTGCATCCCTCTTCACAAGTAGAATAGCAGTTCCTTCTGGACAATAGTCCTGTCTGACTCCTCTGTGTGCCTTGTCTTGAGTGTGAAAGGACCTCTTGGGCAAACAAATGAATTGGTGAAGCGCTTTCAAAATTTGCCCTTCCTTGGACAGTCAGTATAAGGCAGCTAGCTGACCTAGTTTACTAACCAGAGGCTTGGGGATGCCTACATTAAGTACATAGATATCCTCCTCCCTGTTTGGTTTTATTTGTTCTTTTAATTGCTGGCTTACAAAGCTTCTTTCTTTCAGTAGCTTTGCCCTCTCTGTCTGTGATGAACTACCCACAGATTTTTTTTCAGTTTGATTTCTTAAAAGTATACCCTTCACAGTGTCTCCAGAACAAATGCATATAAATGAGAACATATGTAAA
This sequence comes from Erinaceus europaeus, assembly GCF_950295315.1. NCBI lineage: Eukaryota > Metazoa > Chordata > Mammalia > Eulipotyphla > Erinaceidae > Erinaceus > Erinaceus europaeus. The sequence goes on along the minus strand of NC_080171.1, from coordinate 93,625,388 downwards.
GGAAGGTTAGCATCAACGTATATGTATATCTATGTATGTACATCCTTCTATTAGAATATTTACAAATATATACATATATTGTATTAGAATTTAGTCCTAGGAGTAGACATACATTGACAAACAAATTGAATTTGAGTGTTATTTTTAAATATGCTGATACTGCTAAGTAGTCATAGTTAGTCATATGTGGAAATGTTGCCTTTTAAATATTTGTGTTTGTATGTTTTTTGCTTATTATAAAGGTGATACAAGCATATTGTAGATGAGTAACTTCATGTATCAGCCAGAAATAATTATTACTATATATATATCCATATTCATAAACACATGTACAACTTATTGCATGTGAGTAAGATCATATTGTTATGTTGGGAATAGATAATGCTTTGTAACACTCAAAATCATACGAAGTTTTTTTCTCTTTCCTACTATATTTTTTAATAAATATGTATATTTTACTATCATCTTTATTAGATAGAGACAGAAATCAGCATAGAAGGGGGAGATAGAGAGGAAGAGAGTCAGAGGGCCACCTTCAGACCTGCTTCACCACTCACAAAGCTTTCCCCACCCTGCAGATGGGGACCAGGGGGCTTGAACCCAGGTGCACCACCACCCAGCCCCTCTACTATATGTTAAGATACTCTTCTATATCATGATGTTGTGGTTTTACTGGTGCAGAGAGAGAAGGAGAATAAAAGTTCGTTGAGGGAGTCCGGTGGTAGCGCAGCGGGTTAAGCACGCATGACTTGAAGTCCAAGGACTGGCGTAAGGATCCCGGTTCAAGCCCCCAGCTCCCCACCTGCAGAGGAGTCGCTTCACAAGAGGTGAAACAACAACAATAAAACAACAAGGGCAACAAAAGGGAAACTTAAATTTTTTTTTAAAAAAATGTCTTATTTATGAGAGAAAGGAGGAGAAGGACAAAGAACTAGAGCATCACTCTTAGCACATGCACTGCTGGGCATCAAACTCGAGACCTCATGCTTGAGAGCCCAGTGCTTTTTCTTTTTCTTTTCTTTTTTTCTTTTTTAGTGATTTAATACTAGTTTACAAAATTACAAGATAGCAGAGGAACAATTCCACACCTTTCCCACAACCATAGTTCTGTGTCCCCATTCTTTCCATTGGAAAATGCAGTGGTTCTCCCAGGGTCACAGATATAGGCTGACTATTGTTTCTGTAACAATCTATCTATCTGTTTATTTTTGCCCATTTTTTCTGTGGCGCTGCCTTCTCTTTCTTTTTTTTTATTTTTTTTATATTTTTATTTAAGAAAGTATTAATTAACAAAACCATGGGGTAGGAGGGGTACAATTCCACACAATTCCCACCACCCACTCTCCATATCCCACCCCCTCCCCTGTTAGCTTTCCCATTCTCTATCCCTCTGGGAGCATGGACCCAGGGTCATTGTGGGTTGCAGAAGGTAGAAGGTCTGGCTTCTGTAATTGCTTCCCCGCTGAACATGGGCGTTGACTGGTCGGTCCATACTCCCAGTCTGCCTCTCTCTTTCCCTAGTAGGGTGGGTCTCTGGGGAAGCTGAGCTCCAGGACACATTGGTGGGGTCTTCAGTCCAGGGAAGCCTGGCCGGCATCCTGATGACATCTGGAACCTGGTGACTGAAAAGAGAGTTAACATACGAAGCCAAACAAGTTGTTGAGCAATCATGGACCCAAAGCTTGGAATAGTGGAGAGGAAGTGTTAGGGGGATACTCACTGCAAACTCTAGTGTACTTCTGCTTTCAGGTATATATTTTGCAGTAGTTTACGGATACATGTGAACATAAGCTCGCTGTCACAGAAACTGGTGTATATCTAGGTTTTGGGACTTTGTTAGAAAGTGAACTACCTGAGATGGAATTAGAGTATACTATGAAAGGAAAGGTCTCACCCAAGTAATGAAGCTGAAGGGTTGTCATTCCACATGTGAAGTCTCTGGACACAGTCTGAGGTGAAGCATGTTGAGGTGGCAATCGTTGTGTTGGTTAGGTTGTGATCGGCAGATGCAATATTATTTGATATGGATCTTCTCTTCCTTTCTAAGTCACACCTACACCTATTACTACTTACGAATATCTTCCCTTTTTTCCTCCTCTCTCTCTGGGTCCTGATGGAATTTGGTTTCAGAGCCCTCTAGCCATCTTCCCCTAGCATTTCTCCCCCTCTGTGAGTATGGACCAGAAGTACTTTTTGTGTTCAGAAAGTGGGAGTTCTAGCTTCTGTAATTGCTTTTCTGCTGGACCTGGGCATTGGCAGGTCAATCCATATCCCCAGCCTATTTCTGTATTTCCCTATTTAGGTTGGGTTGTGGAGACACATTGGTGAGGTCATCTGCCCAGGGAGTTCAGGATGGAATCATAGTAGCATCTTTAACTTGTTGGCTAAAGGCAGTTAAGATATGAAGCAGGACAAAATGTTTAGTAAATAGAAAGTAGAAATAGAGCAGGTGAGAATAGAGACTTGAAGGTGGTAAGAAGCTAGGAAATCGGGAGTCGGGTGGTAGCGCAGCAGGTTAAGTGCACATGGTGCAAAGCGCAAGGACCAGTGTAAGGATCCTGGTTCAAGCCCCTGGCTCCCCACCTGCAGGTGAAGGGGAGTCACTTCACAGGTGGTGAAGCAGGTCTGCAAGTGTCTTATCTTTTTCTTCCCCTCTATATTCCCCTCCTCTCTCCATTTCTCTCTGTCCTATCCCAACAATGATGACAACAGTAACAACAACAATAAAACAACAAGGGTAACAAAGGGAAAATAAATATTTAAAAAATTAGAAAGAAGCTAGGAAATCTAAATCCTGGGGGTACAGGACTTTAGTAATTTTTCTTGAACTCTATAATTAACATGGAGGTGGACTGAGTATATTGTCTAGGAAGATGTAGTCAGATTTGAAAATAGAACTGGAAAGCTGGATTAGGTCAGAGAGTAGCTCCCAATCTATGGTCACAGTTGGGAACATTCTAGGCTGCACTCATTTTAGAAGCAGTCTTCCTTGAGTGGCAGAGTAAACTGACATAACCTCCCTTCTTAAAAGTGGGGTTGTCCCTACCATTGCTACTTTGTAGTGAGGACAAGATCCTGGAGAGACCCTCAAAAGGATTTAGGATGATGTTCCTGATGGAAGTGACCAATGGTGGTAGAGAGAGAGAGATCTACTAAAGGTCTAAGCCCATTATATCTATGGGGGAATCAGGATTCCCTGACCAGGGCCCCAGGTGATAGGGTGGCCTAATAGTGACCCAAAAGGCCATTACTAAGTGAGCAAGTCTCTTGCCCTTTTCCAGCTTTTGTAGTCCTTTCTTATCTGACTTTCTCCCGCTTGTTAAAAGTGTTGAGTGTCATTTGTTGTATCCAAACTGCTATTAGATCTATGGGGTCTGGGCTCAAGTTGGGGAAGAATTTTAGTGGGGTCTAAGTTAACCTCAGGTTTTATTGTATGATACTAATAAAGGTTGTCCTAGGGAGAATAATTGTCCTTTAGTTGCTATATGTATTTCTTCCCAGTATATCTCTTGCCCAAATATAAATAACAGTGTTTCTTCTAAAGATTATCAGGAGGTGACAATAATGCTGATGCTGTCAAAAGAGATTAGGAGATACATCTTTCTTTTGTGTAGTTAGTTGAGTAGATAGTCTTTGAGGGAAGTGAAGTATGGGGTGGGAGAAGAGGTTGTCTAAGCCTGCATAATAAATATGTTACTGGAGAATTTATGATGCCTTTTTTAGACCATTTTTCTAGATTGCAGAGTTTATTAGGTCTAGTCTAGTCATAGAGGACTATTGGGCACTTTTACTTTGAGATAGATAGATGTCCCTCCCTAATGATGGATACATGTATACATGTACCTAGTCCCCCAGGCCCTGGCCTATATCTAAAATCTGTGACTTAGTTACAAAGCACACCATCTGAAATGGAACTGAGTCTGAGTACTCCCATGTGTTAGGACAGGTCTCACCAGATTATTGGAGTCTGAAGGTTGACATCTCAGGCTTGGCATCTCTGGATACAACCCAAAACAAAAGGGCAGTGGCAGCATAATGTGAGAACCTAGTGTTTTTTTTACCCACTGTGCTATCTCCCAGGCTGATATATCTTGAGTATTTATGCATTTTACATATAACTTTGACCTCAATTTAAAAGCATTATTTTTGATGACTGTCTATCTCATATGAATATATAAATATATATATGATACTTACCCCTAATTGTTAGTTACTTAGATTGTCCCCAATGATATAAGCAGCAGTAATTAATTTCTTTCTAGGTCTATGTGCATATCTACTACACATACAAATGGAGGACATCAGTAAAAGCCATATATATTTTTTTTTTATAGAACTGTCAAATTTCCTTTAAGAAATGAGGTATCATTATATTCTGAAACTATATAGGAGTGTCGTAATTCCTTCCAGTGCTGGGAATTTTTATTTCCTATAATTTTTATAAATGTGATAGGTAGTAAGTGATATATTGTTACACTGATTGTTCAATAATTTCTGGGGGCACTGGAGAAATGCTCTACATAGGGAGTTGGGCTGTAGCGCAGCGGGTTAAGCGCAGATGGCGCAAAGCACAAGGACCGGCATAAGGATCCCGGTTCGAACCCCGGCTCCCCACCTGCAGGGGAGTCGCTTCACAGGCGGTGAAGCAGGTCTGCAGGTGTCTATCTTTCTCTCCTCCTCTCTGTCTTCCCCTCCTCTCTCCATTTCTCTCTGTCCTATCCGACAACAACAACAACAATAATAACTACAACAATAAAACAACAAGGGCAACAACAGGGAATAAATAAAATAAAATATTTTTAAAAAATTTTTTAAAAAAGAAATGTTCTACATAGTTAGCATTCTTTAGAGCCTTATTATTTTTTAATGATGAAAATTCTTGCAGGTAAATAAAATTATTGATCATTTTGGGGATAGATATATATATAGACTTTTTGTATCACCTTGTGATTTAAAAAATTACAAAACTGACTTCTATTTCTGGCTCCTTAGTTTATGAACCTTGGGCAAGATTCTTACCCTCTTTTGGCTTCAATTTGCATCTATAAATGAAGATTAAAATATCTTCCTTACTTTATAGGAAGTTCAGAAAATAGATGAGAATTCATATGAAAACACCTGTGGCATTTAATTATATTTTTGAATACAGGAGCTCTGGAACAACATAAACAAATATATACATATATATATATTTTTTTTTTTTAACCAAAGCACTGCTCAGCTCTGGCTTATGGTGGTGGGGGAAGGAAATTTTTTTTAAATATTTATTTATTGGATAGAGACAGAGAAATTGAGAAGGGAGGGGCAGGAGGGAGAGACAGACAGACAGCTGCAGGACTGTTCACCACTTATGAAGCTTTCCCTCTGCAGGTGGAGACCAGGGGCTTGAACCTGGGTCCTTGGGCACTGTAATGTGTGCATTTAACCAGGTGTGCCACTGCCTGGCCCCAGGAAAAAATACTTTTAAAAAACATAAGTGCACCATGACCATGCACAAGGACTCAGGTTTGAGCCTGCACTCTCCCATCTGTAAGGGAGAAGCTTCATAAGTAGTGAAGCAGGTCTGTGTCTTTCTCTCTCTCTCTCTCTCTCTCTCTCCCCCCTCCTCCTCCCCTCTAAATTTCTCTCTGTCCTAACCAATAAAATAGAAAAGAGAAGGGAGGAAAAATGGCCACGAGGAACAGTGGGTTCCTAGCCCCACCAATAACCCTGGTAGCAATATGTAAGTAAGTAAATAATAAAAATTTATTTTCTGTTGGCACCTCATTACTGCATACCACAGAATTAATACAAATATAAGTTCTTGATCACTAAATAAAACTTTAAAAGAATTATAAAATATTACTTATATATCCCTCTAACTTTGTATACTTTTGAAAGACAAGTACTAGCCAATGCCATACATGATACATGTAGTACTATATATATACATACATTTGTTGAATGACATGCTGGCAAAGAGAATCAACAGGAAACCAGACTGGGATGCCTGCTGGTGTTCCACTGCAGAATAGATCCTCCTTGTTCCTCTTCCTATTCTTTAAGAATATCTTCACCCCCAGCCAACATGGGTTCCACTTGGCTCAATGCCTTACAGATACAAATGAAGCACAGAGACGGCTTGGCAGGATGGAAAAGTACAGCCAGGTTTTCTGGGAATGTCCTAAAGTGACTGTTATCCAGCTTCAGGAATTCCTTTCAACCCTGTTGCTTCTATATCTGATGGGGAAAGAGTCAGGGAATTTTTGGCTCTGAAAACCAGGTGCATAGATTGGCTCATACCTAACCCTAACCTTGCTCATGGTTTCTCTTGACTTAGTCCTGCTTTTTCCGGCCTAGTTTCCTTGAACTCCCATATCCTTTGAAGTCATAACTGTTTCTCACTTAGGATCCAGAGATGATAAACCCTAATCCAAGATACATAGTTCCAGGGTTCGAGGTGCAAGGGGGTGGGAGGGGGAAATACACTTCCTTCACACAGTAGGTACTACACTGACAAAAGTGTGAGGGGAAAGTACCTATGAAGAACAACATTATTCGCTCAACAATATTATTCTTTAAGTTCTTACCATAAGCTCCATGCTTTATATGCGTGCATTCTGTAACTCCTCACAACAACCAGTGAGGTACAAGTGGCAGTATCTGTATTTTACAAGTGAAAAAGCTGGTATTTAGGGAGATTTTGACCTATAAAATATTACATTTCTAGCAGGCAGCTGAGCCAGAATATGATTTGTTTGAATGTTCATACCCTTTTTGTTACTCTACCTTTGTTTCTTGTCAACCCTTTTTGCCAGTTGTCTACCAAAAGCAGCTGACTAAAAATTCAGTCCTTATAAACCAGTCAGATCCTATAAAAATACATATGGCCAGGTAGGCACTTGAATTTCTCACTAACATTAGTCCCTTTCCTGGACAGGAAGCAGAGCAAGCCATCCAGTGTCTCAATGGCAAGCTGGCCCTGTCTAAGAAGCTGGTAGTGCGGTGGGCACATGCTCAGGTAAAGGTAAGTCTAGAGTGCCAGAAAGTCACTGTTGAGTGAGCTCATCCTGAATGGGTCTTCCAAAAGACAGCTCTCCACTCATCCATTTGCATGTCAGCTTTTTCACATCTGGAATAACCAGACTTCGGTCTCCTACTTGTATTTACCATGTGTTTTGCCAGATTTTCCTTTTGAGAAACATCTCAGGAGGGATTAAGTTGCTTCGTTGTTTCTCTCCACATACCCACAGATTCTGTTTTTGCATGTGGTTGATGTGTATACTCACCCCCCCCTTTTTTTTCTGGTGGGCTTGTTCTGTAGAGGGGGGGGAGTATTTATTTTTAAAAATTACTTGCTTTTGGCACTATTAGACTTCCCAGCATCTCAACTCTGGAGACATGTTTAATTTAACTGCATGAAAAGTCGATAGTTTGGTTGAATAGTTAAGACACTGGTATCTCCTTACTCTAGGGAGTTTGAGTTATTTGTGGAGCTTTGTAGTGCCTATATTGTCTCCAAGGCCCAAGAAATAGCAGACTGCCTTACTCATCTTATAGTTAGTTGGTCTCTTGGGAGAATGCACTGGAAAACTAGGGCCACTGAAAAATAATGAATGGCATTCCATTATACTCTGCAAAGAAGTGGTGATATGCATAAAACCATTGTTTCTTGTCCTTTTGTTGTGTCTTACCTACAAAAAGATACATGGCAGTTAATATTGGGGCTTTATTCTTTAACTGGACAGTATGGTTTTTTTTGGTCAGAATCTCACTATCCAACAAATTTCTTAGTAAAAGTTATAGAAACTAACCATTTGAATTCATTGTCTAGGCAGAAACACAGAACTAAAGCACTTAACATACTTGTGAATATTTCAAAGAATCCTTCTCAATTTCTAGGGAACATTGCCTTAAAAATAGAAAAAACCAAGGAGAATTAACTAAGTGCTTTTATACTCAAAAAGAATTCTTTTGGGAGTCAGGGGGTAGCGCAGCGGGTTAAGTGCCGGTGGCGCAAAGCACAAGGGCCAGCATAAGGATCCCAGTTCAAGCCCCTGGCTCCCCACCTGTAGGGGGTTCGCTTCACAGGCTGTGAAGCAGGTCTGCAGGTGTCTGTCTTTCTCTCTCCCTCTCTGTCTTCCCCTCCTCTCTCCATTTTTCTCTGTCCTATCCAACAACGACAATAGTAACTACAACAACAATAAAATAATAACTACAATAACAATAAAAGCAAGGGCAACAAAAAGGAAATCAATAAATATTTAAAAAAAATTTTTTAAAGAATTTTTTTTGCTACACTAGTTGTCGTTTTCTGATTCTGTTTCTCATAGAAAAGACATAAGAGAAACTATAATATTTGTTCTCCCCCCAGCCCCTCCACCCTACCCCCAGCACTGCTCAGCTCTAGTTTATGGTAGTAGGGTTGGAGCCTCAGACAGGAGGATTTTTTGCATAAAGACTATGTTATCTCCCCACCCTAATTATATATACTTTTTACAAGACTATCTGACATAAAATTAAGCCACTCTTTTATTGTGAAATATTTTCAGTATCAGCAACTGAAAGTTATTACTATTTTTCTCTAAGACCTAGTAAGAGTTGAATATTATACCTAACAATTTATAATCTGGCTTTTTTTTTTCTTTATGACTACCAGAAAGAATTATTACTGAAGCTCAGTACCTACACAACAAATTCCCTACTCCTGGTGGCCATTTTTCCTGGTTTTTATTCCTTTAAAAAAAAAAATGAGAGGGAAAGGGAGAGAGAAAGAGGCACCTACATATAGCATTGCTTCCCACCTCTACCCCCACATGTGAAAACTGGAGGCTTGAATCCAGGTCCTTGCTCATGGTGATATGTCTGCTGTACTGGGTACACTACCATCCTGCCCCTCTAACAATTTTTTAAGTGTTTTGAATAACCAAAGTGGACATTAACTAACTGACTATATTTCTATATTTTTGCCTTTGTTCTTCTTCTTCTCCTTCTTCTCCCCCCCCCCCATGGCCCTGCCCTCTCTTCCCTTTAATGCCATACCCACACCTATTACTATTTACAAATGTCCCTTCTCTTTTCCTCTTTTCTCTCTGGGTCCTGATAGAATTGGAGTTCAGAGCCCTGTCATCTTCCCCCTATCACTTTTCCCCCTCTAAAGTTAAGGACCAAAGTGCTTTTTGGGGTGCAGTAGGTAGGATTGATGGCTTCTGTAATTACTTCTCTGATGGACATAAGATACTGACAGGACCAGATAGTTTTGATCTATCTGGCATAAGGTTGTAGGTAACTTAGACATTTAAAAAACTATATATACAATATATTTTAGAGCTCTTTGAACAATTTAAGCCTGGTCTCAGAATATGATCATATTACAGATCTGAAACATTAAATGCCTAAGCTCAAGAAAATATTCTCAGAGCTATGGTCTAGGCAGTTAGAGAACTTGAAGTATTAAATATACCCCCGACATGTTAAATTAATAGTGATTTATAAGATTATAAGTTCATAGGATAATATCAAAGCTTTCCCACCATCAAAGGTCTATGTCCCCACCCCCCACCCCCCCAGATAACCACTATAGTTTTCCACAGTCTTGGATATGGGTTGACTTTTAGTTTGTTTTCGATTTCAATCCTTTAAATTCCACGTATGAATGAAACCAGTCTGTAGTTGTCCTTTACTTCCTTACTTCACTAAGTGTAATCTCCAATTCCATCCATTTTATACCAAAAGACACAATATCATCTTATTTTATTGCTAAGTAATACTCCATTGAGTATAAGTCCCATAACTTTTTTATTCAGTCACTTGTTTAAGGGCATATTGGTTGCTTCCATATTTTAGCTATTATGAATAATGCAGCTATGAACATGGAGGTACATATATCCCTTCAAATTAGTGTTATTATCTCTTGGATAAATGCCTAGGAATGGGATTGCTGGATCATGAGGCATTTCCATCTGTATTTGATTAATGAATCTCCATACTGTTCTCCATAGTGGTTGCACCAGTTTGCATTCCCACCAGCAGTATAATGGAGTTCTTCTCTCTCCAACACTTCTCTTTCCAGTACCTATCCTCCTCGTTTATTGATGAAGGTTATTCTAGTGGTTTTAAGTTGCATTTCTCTGGTGATGAGTGAATTGCAGCATTTCCACATATGCCTGTGGGCCATGTGTATCTCTTCTTTATAGAGAACTGTGTATTCATATTCTGCTTACTTTTTTTATATAGTCATTTATTTATTTTCCCTTTTGTTGCCCTTGTTTTTTATTGTTGTAGTTATTGTTGTTTATATTGATATCGTCGTTGTTAGATAGGACAGAGAAATGGAGAGAGGAGGGGAGGACAAGTGGATAGACCCCTGCAGACCTGCTTCACCACTTGTGGAATGACTCCCCTGCATGTGGGGAGCTGGGAGTGGGGGCTTGAACCAGGATCCTTTTGTTGGCTCTTGCGCTTAATGCCTCGTGTGCTTAACCCATTGCGCTACCGCCCGACTCCCCTCTACCTATTTTTTATTGGGTTATCCTTTTTCTTTTTGTTGTTTCTCTCCCCCTCCTTGCCTCTCCTTCCTTTCTGAGTTTCTCTGTATCCTAATAAAAAAAAAATTTTTTAATTAGGGGAAAAATGGTCTCTGGGAGTGATGGATTCGTAATGCTGGCACGATAAGCTTGGCAGCAATAAAAAAATGAACAAAAAGAATTCATTTATTTATGAGAGAGAAAAAAAAAGAATCAGAGCATCTCTCTGGGATATGTGATGCTGGGGATCAAACTTAAGACCTTATGCTTTTTTTTTTTTTTTTGCAATAAACATTTTGTTTATTTTTTTAAAAAGGTTTTTTTTTTTAAGTTTCTTTGTTGGGGAATTAATGTTTTACATTCGACAATAAATACAATAGTTTGTACATACATAACATTTCACAGTTTTCCATATAACAATACAACCTCCACTAGAAGACCTCATGCTTATAATGCAACACATTAACCCCTGTGCCACCTCCGAGGCTGGAATGTGTGTGAAGTTTTGCATTCATCCTCAGTATGAAGCAGTCCTAGAATTGTCTATGAAGATCTGAGCATACATTCGTGGAATTGGGGTTTTAAGAACCTACAGTAAAGGACTGGTTTCTGCTCAAGTGAAATAATTCACTTTTTTTTTTTCCAGAGATATGATCATAACAAGAATGACAAGATTCTTCCTATCAGTCTTGAGCCATCCTCAAGTACTGAGCCTGCTCAGTCTAACTTAAGGTAAGATGAAGATGTTACAGTATAGAGCGATACACTTATGCAGAACTTTGAGCCATTTCTTCATTCCCAGCTTTCAGTTGTAATCTAATAATTCTAATTACATTTTAATTTGGTAGGTTGAGACACCTGTTCAGTTAATCTCCAAAATGTATATATGTTTCCTCTCCTCCCATAACTTAAACATAATATTCTACCCATTTATAGAATTTGCGCTCACTTCAGAAACACTGGGTATGAGTACTGTATGGATACACCAACCTTTGTGCTTCGACTGGGAATAAAAAGGGAAATCTAGACATGGTTCATACCCTGAAAACAAGCTTTTAATAGGACCTTCAGTTTCTTTGAAGTTTTTTGTTATTCTCTTGATTCTTTTGCAACATGAGTTTCTTTATATAAAACTTTCATTTGAGAGCTGGGGAGATGTCTCACCAGTAGAGTGAAGGACTTGCATGATGTGCCCCAGGTTTGACCCCAGCAACCTTCTGTGTTATGGCAGTGCTCTGGCCTGCCCCCATAGCTATCTCTCAAAATGAATGAAATTAATCTTAAAGGATTTAGTTTGTAGGAGTTCAATTCTGTGTGCCATTTTAGTAACTAATAGTTTTGGCTCTAATACTTACAAATTGTCAGCTACTTCTTTGGAGTTAATTCAGAACAGAAGGAACTATGGGTTGGGTAGAGAAAGGGGAAGTTACATGAATGGATGAACAGAAGTAGAGGAGTTTTTGTTTCCTTTGTTTGTTACATTATACCCTCTGGGAAAATTTTAACAATAACAATAGCAGGGCTTTATTGATCTTACTATGAATCAGGCACTGTGTTAAGCATTTTACATGCTGTTTCATTTAATTATTATTTTTTTAAAAAACTGTTAAAATAACTGTTACAGTCATTTTATGTATAGAGAAACTGAAACTTAGAGAAAATATCTTGGCAAAGATCATGCAGACAGCAAAGATTCACAGTCAAAACTGCTGAACTTTACTTTTTTTTCTTTAAGAAAGAGATCAAAAGAGACCACAGCACCAAAACTTAAATGTTAAGTGAGGGTCGTACACTAACATGGGTTGTGCCTATGACAGCAAAGCAGTACATTATCCAAATGAGCTATTTCTCCAGCCACAGAACTCTTTTTATTTCACACTTCAAGGATACTCTAGGCTGTAAATGAAGAAATATAGTTCTGAAACTTGTTCATGAGGAGGTCAGGAGATATCTGAAGGAACATTATTTCATAAGGATCACAAATCAATACCCAGTTAAAGAAGCAGGTAATCACTATAATTATTAGAGGGACTGACCCCAAAAAAAAAAAAAAACCTTTCATATTATCTGCTCTATTGTATATGCAAGTATATGATTAAACTGCAGGGAAGAGTGATCCTGCAGTGCTTTATGTGAGTGATAATATTGGTAAATCAAAAATGGTTTTAGGGTCAGAGAGAAGTCTCACTAGGTAGGACATATGCCTTCTTGTGTGCACAACCCAGGTGTGAGGCCTGGCACCACGTGGAAATGCTGCAGCACTGGGGGTTGGGGGAACTTTCAGTGCTGTGGTGCCTCCTCCTCTCTGTGTGAATGAATCATTCAGTCTGGAGGTGGTAGAATCACACGTGCAGAAAGAAGGCCCTGGCTCTACAACAAAAATAATACTTTTTGCTGTCACTCTTTTGGTGTGATTGTTCTTCCTTAACTTCGTTTTACTTTACTTTTTCCTCCTGCAATTTGTTACCATGAGGACTTCCCTAAATTCACTGTAAACTTACTGCCACTGTGCTGTTTTCCTCATGAGATTAGAACTTCTTGTTCACAGATTGGTTTTTATAAATCTGACCTGTAAACAGGAATAATTACATTAGTTTCTTCTCAGAGTTTATTCGGTTTGCTTGAGTCTACTGTATTTTAAGTAACTTTATAATCCAGATAGTTTCATATATCTTTTTATTACTATCTATACCTAATTACATGTGAATTATGCACAGTGAATGACTGTCTGTCTGACTGATGGAAATGATGAAAGAAGATGTCTTGGTAATGCCTCAGTGATTATTTTTTATTGTAACTTCTCTTTTTCTTTTTTCTTTTTTTTTTTTTTTTTTTGTCTTTAGGGCTCATCCATGCTGTAGTATGTCAGAATTTATTTCTTTTTAAGGCTAAATATTTTTTAAATGTGGCACACCACATTTGTTAGTTTTTATTGATTTAATAAAGATTGACAAAACCATAGGATAAGAAGGGTACAATTCCAAAAAATTCCCACCACCAGAGTTCCGTATCCCATCCTTCCATTGGAAGCTCTCCTATTCTTTATCCCTCTGGGAGCATCAAGGGGTGCAGAAAGTGGGAGGGGAGCAGAAGGTAGGAGGCCTGCCTCTGTAATTTTTTTTCCACTGAACATGGGTGTTGGCAAGTCGATCTATACTCCCATCCTGTTTCTGTCTTTCCTTAGTGGGGTAGACTCTGGAGAGACAGGATTCCAGGACACATTGGTGAGGTCATCTTCCCAGGGAAGTCAGGTTGGCATCATGGTAGCATCTACAACTTGGTGGCTGAAAAGCATTAAGATACAAAGCAAAACAAAGCGTTTAGTAATCAGGAACCTAAAAGGTAAGAATGTAGCAGATGAGATTTGGGGGGGAAAAGCTAGGAAGTCTATTTTAGGGCATACCACATTTTGTTTATCTGTCATGAGCCAGAAGACACTTGTATAACTTCTACCTTTAAAAAATTGTCAATAAGGGCCAGGCGGTAGTGCACCTGGTTGAGTGCACACATTTCAGTAGGACCCAGGCTCAAGCCCCTGGTCCCCACTTGCAGTGGGACAGTTTTAGGAGTGGTGAAGCCGGTCTTGCAGTTGTCTTTCTGTCTCTTTCCCTCTTTATTTCCCCCTTCCCCAATTTCTCTGTCTCTATCCAATAATAAGTAAATAAAATATTTTTAAATTGTCAATAATGTTAAGAATATTAGTGTATGTATCTCTCTCTCGGACCCTGCTTTTAATTTCTACACAAATTATTTTGAATGCTTACTGCCAACATGCTGAACAGTGTTTGTTTCTGAGAAGTAAATGTGACAGTATATGAAGTACTCTTTAACAATGTCTGTGTTGTAATAAAAACTCAGTAGAGTCATGTTGCTTAGAAGTGTTTCAGTAAACTACAGACAGCATATATGCTGTGGTTCCAGTGGGCTATACCATATAGCCTAGGTGTATAGCAGACTGTACCCTCTTGAGTTTGTGTAATTAAACTACGTTTGCACCATCATGAAATCGCCTTTCTACCCATTACTTAGAACATATTGCCATTGTAAAGCAGCATATGATTATAGTGGTTCAAACCTGGTCTCTTTCTTAAAATGAGAGCCTCACTTATTTTTTTGTATGTGTTCTGTATAAAATGTTTGAATGTAGGGTTTTTTTTTTTTATTATTGGACAGGACAGAGAGAAATTGAGAGGGGGAGGGGGAGGCTGAGAGGGAGGGAGACAGAAACACCTGCAGACCTGCTTCACCTCTTGTGAAGCTACCCCTTGCAGATGAGAAGCCGGGGGCTCAAACCTGGATCCTTGTGTGGGTCCATGAACTTCTTGCTACATGCACTTAACCCAGTGCACCACCGCCCTACCCCGACCCCCATATTTTATTTTTTAATTGATTTACATATTAGAGAAGAGTGGAAAGGGAGAAAACCAGAGCATCACTCTCCACATGCAATGCCCAGGGCTCAAACTCAGGACCTCATGCATGAGAGTCCAACACTGCAAACACTGTTGCCTCCGAGTCTTCTGAATGTACAGATTTGAGTATTGCTTGTCTAGTTGCATAAGAGACAAAGATAAAATACAGAAGTATTCTCTGAAAGCATTCAGGCCCACTCTAATTCTGTTACCTTTTTTCCAGTGTCACTGCAAAGATAAAAGCTATTGAAGCAAAGCTAAAGATGATGGCAGAAAATCCTGATGCAGAGTATCCAGCAGCACCTGTTTATTCCTATTTTAAACCACCAGATAAAAAAAGGACTACTCCTTATTCTAGAACAGCTTGGAAATCTCGAAGGTGATGGTCATGAATGCCTGTAGCAGCAAAGTCAAATTGATTTTCACAACTAAAATCCTCTGCCTTTTTACTTTGTAGATGTGAATGGTACTATCCAACAGAGCACAATCACATGTTAGAGTTTGGTGATGTAACATTTTTGGATGTTTTTATGGATGTTTCTGCCCTGAAGTGTGTGTGGAACGGAGCATCATCCAGAATAAATAGAATTGTATCCAAAATTGTGATTTGAACACTGAGATGCTCTAGTTGGCTGGTTTGTTTGAATTTGTAACTCCAGAAACATATCATGTGCCAGGAAAAAAAAAAGAAAAACAGCAAACATAAATGTTATTATTTATATCAAGATACTAAATTTATTGTTCATCTTTAAAGAAAAAGCACTTCTCTGTGTTTAAGTGTCTTCACAACATAAAAAAAAAGAGAGACAGGGAGGTGAAATATTTTGAATCATGTTCATAACTGTTTTTCCAGAATTCACTATGGCAGTCCCTCCCGATGAACTAAGAGAAAATTCTTGGCAAAAAGGAACCAGTTCTTTGAGCAAAGGTTGTGATGATCTATTTAAGAATTATGTTTGTTGATTCAGAATCTCAATTAGGAAAAATTTGGTGTATATCTCAAGATTGCATCAGCAAAACTATAGAATCAAATTTAGCATTTTATAACACAATGGAAGTTCTATTTGAAACTTAACTTTTATTCCTAATTGTCATTTTCTAAATCTAATTAATCCTGCCTTCTATAATACCAAATGTTGTTATAATGTGGGGATTTTTTTTAATCGTGCCTCATTGCATGAGATTGTTTTTAAAGCATGAAAATGTTCTACTTGGAAATGTGTCATGGTCAATCTAAATAGAAAAGCAGCTTTTTTTTTTTGAAAGCCTAGACATTACATATTGATTGCTGTCATATATTATTTTTAATATTTGTGTAGGGAGGGGTTTGAGTAGAAGTTGAATTGTCTTGTGCAAGGTGAAGAGGGAACGTACAATGGACGCAGGGAGTCACTTAGTTTTGGCACCAAAATAGTAATGATCTTACAGTTTATAAATTTTTTATAAGACTTGAAAGACTGCATGACTTTAAAATGATTCTTGTATTCACAGTTTTGGTCATTAGGTGCCACATTAACAGACTGTATCATTGGGCAACACCATTATTTCTTTACCAACTAAATCTTTTCTTTGTCATCACTGGAGCTTCACCGCTCCAAACCAGCTTTTTCAGTTAGAAGAGAGAGAGATACTATATAGACCATAGCTTCTCCCAACACCATTATACTTTCATGTGGTGTGTACCAGGGGCTCAAATATAGATTGTGTACAAGACAAAGTAGTCACCCTCCAAATTGAGCTGACTTGCCATGACTACAAATTGTTAAATACTATTATTCCTAAAGAGAGGGAATTTTCACTAGAGGAAAATGTCTTTCTGTGAACATAAATGAGTTTAAGACACTGGAACTAAAACTGCATGAGATTTCAGAATTCACAGAACTGGTTCAGAAGAATTCTAATCATTGTTCCTGAGGCAAATCTTTTTAGATATCTTTAGATACTAAATACTATCTGCATTTACTAGCAATGTCTATGATAAATGTAACTCCTTCCATTTGGGGGATAGTTTAGGAAGATGGGAGCATTCTCTCATTTTCCTGATGACTTCTTAGAGCATAGAATTCACCATTTTATCCTTACATGCTCAGAGGATTATGGTGGAGTAGGACTTATTTAATGCAATATAGTCTTCTATTTTAATAGGAACTTAGAAAATACTTAACTTTGAATTATAGAGTTGTTTTCTTTAGAAACCAGAGCTATTTATTTGTATTTAAAGCAATGTTTATTATTTGTATCAATTCTTATTCCTCCGTGTGAATAAATGCAAGACAGTGTCTGCGTAGTTGTGTCTTCTCTCATCCAATTTCCTAGAGCCCCAACCACAGCTCTATGGTAGGACTGTTTCCACTCAGGACTTAGTCCGGCCTGTATTGGAGGGGTGCAGTTTCTAAGTGCCTTATTTTCACAAGATTCTAGCTAGAGGCCAGTACTGTCTACCCTTTATGTTTGATGCCTACTTCTATTAGAGATGAGAAAAGAGGCTAGCTGTCCTCACTGCAAATTTAACTATTGGGTTGTTAATGGAAATCCCTGAAACTGTCATACTGTGTTTTCTACTGGGTTGTCGGAAAAGTCATGAAGTATTTTTCTATGTTTTCCTGTGCAAAAATGTGAAATGACTTTTCTAAAAACCCAGTATTACACTGTTCTCTTTCAAAGTAGAAATTCCAAAAGAAAGCGTGCCATAGATATGTTAAAAGCAGTTTGGTAAAGGTTTCCAAAGTGTGTTAACTTCCTGAACTCTATTTCAAATGTATCTGTACTTGATTTACTCTCTTTACTAAAATTAACACCTTTACAATTCTGATCAAAGGAAATGTTCAGGAGAGGAAGAAGGATATAGACTGTCTTCTTTATCTCAGCTCCTATTTTATCAAATGTAAAATAATAACCCTAACCACTGAAATTTCCTGTCAGTGACACTTGTTTATCTCTCAATATTGAGGAAGAGAATTTCAAACAAGAAAAAATTTTTCAAAGCATGTTAGAAATCAACAAGAAAAGTTTTTTTAAACCAAATATTATAGGTCCCTATCCCTTTTATAAGGTATATATAATTAATTCTGAATCAGCAGATATCTCTTTTTTATTCTGCTATATAAGACCGTTTTTTGTTTGTTTGATTGTCTTTTTAATCAGAGCAATGCTCAGCTCTGGCTTACGGTGATGTGGGGCATTGAACCTGGGACTTTGGAGCCTCAGGCTTGATAGTCTCTTTGAATAACCATTATGCCATCTACCCCCACGCCTATAAGGTAGATACTTGAGTTACAAACTAAACACTAACTATATCTAGTATATTATTTGCTAAAATGTTGGATCACATCATATTTACCCTCTTGCTTTTCTGCTCCTGTTCAGTATTTCAACAGATCTTGTCAACTGACCCTACAAAATACATCTGAAGTCCAGTCACTTTTCCCACTACCATTTTTATTAAACCGTCTCTTGCCTGGACTATTGCAGTATATTCCCAATTGTCTCCTTACAGTTGTCTAGTAACACCTCTTGAGAGTCAGACTCAGTTTTTCTCTGTTTTAATTTTTTTCTTTTTTAATTATTTATTAGAGACAGAGAAATTGAGAATGGAAGAGGAGATAGAGAGGGACAGAGACAGCACCTGCAGCCCTACTTCACCACTTGGGAAGCTTTCCCCCTGCGGGTGAAGACAAAGGGCTTGAACCCAAGTCCCTGCTTACTGTAATGTGTGTGCTTAACCAGGTGTGCCTCTGCCTGGCCCCAAATTTTTCTTTTTTAATTTTCTTAATTATCTTTATTTATTTATTGGATAGACAGTCAAATTAAGAGGGAAGGGGATGATAGAGAGGGAGAGAGACATCCGCAGCCCTGCTTCATCACTCGCAAAGCTTTCCTTCTGCAGGTGGAAACCGGGGGCTCAAACCTGGGTCCTTGCACAATGTAACATGCGCTCGCTCAACCAAGTGCACCACCACATGGTCCCCATTTTTTTTTCTTATTTGGGGGGATTAATGGTTTACAGTCTATAATAAAATACAGTAGTTTGTACATGTGTAACATTTCTCAGCTTTTCAGTTTTTTTTTCAGTTTTCCTTTTAAAATGTGAACATGTCATTCCCTCCATTCCTCCTTAATGGCTTTCTATCACATATGGAATAAAATCCAAAAACCTACAGAGCCCAGAATGACCTAACCTGGATTGCCTCTCTTAAATATTAATCCCCTTAGTTGACTATGCTTTAGTCACACTGGTTTTGCTACCCTTTGAATACAAGGGGGTTTTTTGTTTGTTTGTTTTTGCCTCTAGGTTATTGCTGGAGCTTGGGTCCATGAATCCACTGCTCCTGGAAGTTTTTTTTTTTCCTTTGGTTGCCCTTGTTTTTATTATTGTGCTGGTGGTGGTTATTGATGTTGTTGTTGGCTAGGACAGAGAGAAATGGAGAGAAGAGGAGGAGAAAAAGAAAGACACTTGCAGACCTGCTTCACCACTTGTGAAGCAACCCTCCTGCAGGTAGGGATCCGGAGGCTCAAACTGAGATCCTTATGCTGGTCCTTGTGCTTGGCGCCATGTGCACTTAACCCACTGCGCTACCGCCTGACCCCCTACAAGGGCATTCTTACAAGTCATTCACCTACCTTGACAGTTCCAGAATCTAGCTATCCTGATTTTTTATTCTTTTTTTAAAAAAAGACATATTAGTCTGTTTATGATAGAGAACCAGAGCATCCCTCTGGCATATGGGATACAGGGGATCAACTCACTACCATGTTTGCAAGTCTGCTTTATCCACTGTGCCCTTTGTAAAATCATATGCCTGTCACTCTCCAATCCTTTTCTATTTCTTCATTTTCTAAATAGCATTTAATAGTGTATATGTTTTTCTCATTGAAGTGTAAATTACATGTAAACAGAAACATATTCATTGCTAAAACTACATGGAGTATAATAAATGCTCAATAAATATTGTTAATGAAAATAAGAATCATAGTACTTAAAAGAGACTTGAAGGGAGTCAGGTGGTAGCACAGCCGGTTAAGCACAGGTGGCACAAAGCACAAGGACTGGTGTTAGGATCCTGGTTCGACCCCTGGCTCCCCACCTGCAGAGGGGTCACTTCTCAGGTGATGAAGCAGGTCTACAGGTGTCTATCTTTCTCTCCCCCTCTATTTCTTCCCCTCCCCTCTGTTTCTCTCTGTCCTATCCAACAATGACATCAATAACAACAACAATAAACAAGAGCAACAAAAGGGAATAAATAATTTTAAAAAAAAACAGACTTGAAAGACTGCTATATTGTCCCAATTGCTCAGGGAGAAAAAGAGAGAGAAAGGGGGAAGAGAGAGGAAAAGAAAGCCCAGAGATTAAATGAGTCAGTGAGGATCACATAGAGAGCAGTGAACAGAACCCAGATACACAAACACCTTGTTTGGGATTCATCACTTTAGCAAAATGAACTGTGCCCTCATTTTGTATAGGCCACAAGCTAAGAATGTTTTCTTGCATTTTTTTAACATGGCTGATGAAAAATAAACTGTTTGTGACAAATGAATTTCAAGTTTCAATGTCCATAATAAACTGACTGGAACACAGCCATGCCTGTTCATTTGCATATATTGTCTGGCTGCTATCCTACTGCAGTAACAGAGTTGAGTAGTTCAACAAAGACTGATCCAAAAAAACTAAAACATTCACGACCTAATTTTTCACAGTAAAAATGTGTCATGATCTGCTCTAAACTATATTCCATTAATGGAACTATCTAACCCTTTGTGGCATCAAACATTCTGGTACTAACTGCAGAAAATAACAGTAACGAAGGTGATGCAATGATGTGCACTTAGTATTGTCAATTCATTATACTCATCTGACCCCCTCTACATCTTTGGGATAGGGAATGGGCTAACCAAGCCTAGTAGCATCATTTTACTGAAGAAAATGATACGGGGGGGGGGGGTGTCAGGCAGTGATGCACCCAGTTAAACGCACACAGTACTATGCACAAGGACCCAGGTTCAAGCCACCTCTCCCCACATGCAGCAGGAACAATTCACAAGTGGTGAAGCAGGTCTCCAGTGTCTCTCCCTCTGTCTTTCCTTCCCCTCTCAGCTTCTCTCTGTCCTATTGAATAAAACGGAGGCAGGGGGTTGGGGGGCAGAGGGGAAAGGTTGCTGGGAATGGTGGATTCATAGTGCCAGCATGAAATCTCAGCAATAACCCTGGAGGCAATTAAAAAAAAATTTAAAAGCAAAGGATACAAATAGAGGCTACCTCATGCTTGTGGGGAAATTAAGACCTAAAGAACTTTAACGTCAGGCTTGCCTAAGTGAGACTTCAATTCCCAGCTGTATGAACAGGTCACTCAAGACTTAGTTCAAATAACAGAAAGCCTATTCCACTTACCTTATAGTAAGAATGTATTGGCACATGTAACTGTAAAGTCCATGTATGTGAATGATATGGTCAGGAATCTCTTGATTGTGAATTCCTCTGGGTTGACAGCATTCTCAAGAAGGATTTCTGTAGTGATCTCTTCAGAGAACCTTTCATTCTAGGTTTTAAAAGAAAGGAGAAAAAATCTGTTAGAATGTATCCCAAGGTATCTTCTTTGTACTCCGAATTACTTGAATAGGGTTACTAATTATACAGAATATGCTCTGTGACTTTGCTGAACTTGAAGTGAAATTTAAATTTTAGCTTCGCAGTCAGGTAACTCAGGGTAGAGCATAAGCCTGGTATGTATTGTGCCCAGGTTCAGTCCCCAGCATCTTATATGCCAGAGTGACATTCTGTTTCTCTCATTAAAATATGTCTTGGGAGGCCAGGTGGTAGCACAGTGGGTTAAGCCCACATGGTACAAAGCACAAGGATTGGCATAAGGATCCCGGTTCAAGCCCCTGTCTCCCCCGCTGCAGAGGAGTCGCTTCACAAGCGGTGAAGCAGGTCTGCAGTTGTCTTTCTCTCCCCCTCTCTGTTTTCCCCTCCTCCATTTCTTTCTGTCCTACCTAACAACAATACTAATGATAAACAACAAGGGCAACAAAAAGGGAAAAAATTGCCTCCAGGAGCAGTGGATTCATTGTGTGTGTGTCTTTTAAGTTAAACTTAAAATAAAAAACAGGACTAGGTAGTGGCATACCCAGTTAAGCGCACTAAGCGCAAGGACCTGGTTTTGAGCCCCCACTTCCCACCTGGGCGACACCTCACAAACAGTGAAGCAGTGTCTATCTTTCTCCCTCTCGTTATCTCCCCTCCTCTCTCAATTTCTCTATCCTATCTAATAAAAATTAGAAGGAAAAGGAAGGAAGAAAAAGTTAGAAAGGAAAAAGAAAGAAAGGGAAAAAATGACCACCAGGAGTGGTGGATTTGTAGTGCTGGCACTGAGCCCCAGCAATAACCCTGGAGGCAAAAAAATGAAAAAAAAAAATAGTAAGTTGTCCTGTTCTGTAAACAGTCCTACTAGCCCTTCCTTTGAGAAGTGCTCTGATGGGTGACCTCATCAAAAAGAAAAGTCACTGTTTCCGTAAGCATAGGGCATCTGTCATGGGCCAAGAGTGGAGGGAAGGTGCCTGGGTACTAATGTGTGCCATGACAAAGGGAAGAAGACATTGGAGATCCAGGAACACAGAAAATGGGCACCTGGCCAAGCTGGAAATAGAGGTGAGTGAATAGATGACTTCCCAAAAGAAGCAACACCTGAGCTAAATACTAAAAGCTCTTGAGACACAGCCAGACACAGAGTTTAAGAGAATTGTTGAAGATGTGGTCCGGGAGGTGGCACAGTGAATAAAGCCTTGGACTCTCAAGCATGAGGTCCTAAGTTTGATCCCTGGCAACACATGTACCAGAGTGACATCTAGTTCTTTCCCTCTCTCTTCCTGTCCCTCTCATTGATAAATAAATAAATAATATTTTAAAAAAAAAAGAAAGGGGAGTCAGGCAGTAGTGCAGCGGGTTAAGCACACGTGGCACAAAGCTCAAGTACCGGTGTGAGGATCCCAGTTCGAGCCCCCGGCTCCCCACCTGCAGGGGAGTTGCTTCACAGGCGGTGAAGCAGGTCTGCAGGTGTCTTTCTCTCCCCCTCTGTGTCTTCCCCTCCTCTCTCCATTCCTCTCTTTCCTATCCAACAACGACATCAACAGCAACAATAACTACAACAACAATAAAAACAAGGACAACAAAAAGGAAATAAATATTTTAAAAATCTTTAAAAGAAAGAAAGAAAGGAAAATTGTTGGAGAAAGAAAAGCCCCGTGAAGTGAGAGAGCTAATCATAAGTGGAGCTAAGGCTGTTCCAAATACTTATGCCCATAGGATAAGCCAAGTGTATGGGACTTTCTACAACCTGCTCCCCAATACACATTCTCTCCCGAACTAGATTAAACTACCTGCACATTCCAAACATGAGGCAGTCTCTCAGATCCTGGTGTCTTTGTATGAGATGTTCTTTTCTCCTACCTGGAAAGTTTCATTTGCACAGCCTCACTCAAGAGACCTCTTCCTGTCCACCCTTACTCTCCCCAAGGGAGTTAATTTGCCTTTCTTCTTTGCCCTTAATGTCTTAAATAATATGTAACGGTTAAATACCACTTTAGTACTTGTACTGTTTTAACACATCACTATATCGGCATATGTATGCATACATTTAAAATGTAATTCTCACTGAAAAGTAAGAGTCTCAGGGACAAGCTGGTTACCCCTTTGGCCCCCAAAATCAGAATGTGAGGAAGTTTACTTTCTTCTATATATTGAATTAGTCCTGGATGCTGTAAAAACTCCCCTAGCTTCAACTTCACCTCTGCACTGATGAAGTTCCTTTCTCTAGTCCCAACCTTTCTTCTGAGTTCACTCCAGGGCACCTCCACCTGCCTATTCATCTATAATGATAAACCAAAACTGAGTTCATGTTCCCACTAGTCCCTGCCCTGTCACTCTTAGGTTTCATGTCTTTGGGAACAACATAATGAAGAAAGGAAAACTTAAAAATTAAGAAACCTGAAAGTTTGGCATTTTCCACTTCCAGTATTCAGTCTCCTAAATATTCAACTTCACACATTAAAAGTATACACGTTATTACATAAAATCATATATTACATGTGTATATTTCTACATCTTTACTAGTTAAAAGAACATCACTATTACATTGTATTATGCTTTATATGCTCATACATAACATTGTAATGTGACTCAGTAAATTATACAATATTGCATCTTCCTGTCTTGTCTGTGTGGCAGCCTCACCACCTCCTTTTGATAGTGCATTATCTCCAAGACTCAGTAAAGGACTCCTCACTTTCAAATCTATCCTCAACTCACTACTTAGGTCATCTTTCCAAACCCCCAATTGGACCATACTAGCATTATATTTTAGAAGATTTTGATGGCTCTTCATGGTTTATATTATGAAATCGAGACTTAACCTGCTATATAAAAAAAAAAAAAGTTTACCCCAGTCTAACCTATTAGACTGGTTTGCCCCAATCTTACCTATTTGCTTTATATATCATAACCATATACCCTCTACTGAAAAAAAAAAAAGGCTAATTGGAGATATTTACTTCAAATAGTGTTGTTGGGACAAAATTTCCTAAGGAGTGGACTTCTAGCCCCTTGAAGTCCTCTCAGCTGCAACTCCCTGTGCTCCCACAAGTGTGTGTGTGTGTGTGTGTGTGTGTGTGTGTGTGTGTGTGTGTGTGTGTGTGTGTGTGTGTAGTGGCTGAGAGAGTGAAACAGACCATAGCACTGATGTTTCTTCAGTGTGGTGGGAGCCAGGCTCAAACCTGGGTTGTACACATGGCAAAATAGCAGACTTTCCAAGTGATCTGTTTCACTGCCACTTCTTCTTCTTCTAGCATTTGCCTTCACTGCCACTGGTACCTTCTTTCTTTTTTAATATGTTTTATTTATTTATTTCGAGAGAGAGAGACCAAAGCAATGCTCAGCTCTGGTTTGTGGTGATACTGGGGATTAAAGCTGGGCCATTAGAATCTCAGGCGTGAAAGTCTTCTGTAGGGGGCCAGGTGGTTGAAGAAACTTAAGAATCACCATTCTTACTTGTCTTAGGTCCCACAGCCAGCTTGTAATAGAGTCAGGTATCAATTCAGGCTACCTGAATCTTGACTCTAGTCTTGGCCATTGTGTCATGTTGCATCTACAGAAACAGAATGCTAACCCCATAGCCCTGCTGACTCAGACTCAGCTTTCAAGAGGAATCTAAACTCAGTTCAGTTCTCAGCCATCCATGATGTGGCTGCTATCCTCCTTTCCAGCTTAATCTGATATTATTTCAACAAAGCACTAGTTGGAGACCTATTCTCCATCCTGACCCATCTCTCTCAGATTAGGCCTACCTTACACTCACTTGTCAGTTAGGGGTCCAATGAAAGATCAACCCCTCTCTGACATCTTTGGCACTATTTTTCCCATAAACCCACCCAAGTGCCTTTTCCCCTTGATCCTTTAGCACCTGTGCTACACAGCACCGGTTACACTGAACTACAAATGCTGACTCTCCTTGTACCCAGTAGATGGGACTTCTCATGACAGGGACCAAGGTGGCTTACACTGTTTTATATGCCCGTCCTGGGGTCTGGCTTGAGATAAGTGCTTCATAAATGTTTGTTGAATTTATGCTCTGGCTATTTAAACTGGAATGAGGACTTCTGATGACAATAGTTGCTCATACTTGAAATATGTCTTGAGGTCTTAAAAAGCACTTTCAAGACTGGGGAAGATAGTGCACATGGGACTTGTATGTAAGAGATACCAGGTTTGATCCCTGGCACCATCGATAGCCATAGTTGAATGGTACCCTGGTTAAATAAGCTTCACACACACACACACACACACACACACACACACACACACACACACACACACACACTTTCACACTGTTTTCTGACTTATCTCTCCAAGACTGATGTTATAGTTTAGAAAACCAAGATTCAGGTGAGTGACTTTCCCAAGTTCACAAAACCTGGAACTTACTGAACTGGAATTTGACCTTTGGTCTTCCTGCTCTCTCCATCACTTCCCCAGTCAAAGAACATACAGACTTTTTTTTTTCCCACGAAGACAGTAAGACCAGGATAGGAAAATTTCTTGCCTAAGGTTGTAAAGTTTTTACCCCATTCTATGTTACTTCTACTCAAACAGGAAATGCCCAGGAAAGTGACAAGGCAAGGATAGTGTCCTGAGCTGGTGTGTGTGTGTGTGTGTGTGTGTGTGTGTGTGTGTGTGTGTTTTGTCGGGGAGCTTTCTGTGTTTCTACCCATTGCCTCCTTTCCATTTGTCACAACCTAAATGTTTAAATCTTGTACTCAGTATTTACTCTTAAATAGCTTTCATCTGATTTCCTCCCTTGCTCACCAATTTAGCTGTCAGAGTAAATAAATGTGAAACTGGGTCTCCAGCTTCCCTCAGCTCACATTACCTTCCTAGAAGTGTGCCCCAGTGGAGTGGAACTGCTGCTGGGGGAACTCTCGCAGAATTATCCAGTTACTAATGAAGTCTCTTTTCTAACGTTTGTTGAACCCAGACTCAGGTAGAGGAAGATGGCAAAATTCACCTCCGTAGTTGAGATAACCCGGTCATATTAGTGAGCATACATATTGAGAGCTAACTGGCATTGTACATGTGGGGTGCTGATTGCATTATAAATATAGGATACTGCTAACACTGGAAATGTAGGGTGCTGTGGCATTGTACTTGTAGGGTGCTGTGGCATTGTACATGTGGAATACATATGGCATCACACAAGTAAGATATTTACATGACCCCAAATATGGAGGCAACACTTATAATACATTCGTTTTTAATATATGATTAATTGATTACCTGGCGGTAAGTATTATTACTCCTGTTTTGCAAATTGGGAAAATGAGGCTCAGAGAAGCTAAGCAAATTGCCCAAAGTCTCCAATAGAAATCAAGTCTCTTGATGGAATGTGCCACATTTACTTGTCTGATTTTTACCAATATCACACCTATCTGGACTCTCTTACCTACTAGAGACAGGAATTGTTGAAAGAAAACTTTTTTTTTCTAAGCAAAAATTTTGCTTCTGTCCTCTTTGATGTCAGGTAATCCCTGGGTTTTGATCATGATTCTGCAGCCTTCCTTGGGCAAATTATCCAGGAGGATCTTTCATTCAAATTGGGTTGCTGCATGCCTTGTCTTCCTTCACAAAGGTTTCAATGTGGGAGTGAGGACTAGGGGAGTGGTAATGCATAGAACTTGCTTGCCTGTAGTCCCAAAAATTGAAGGTTCAGTCCTTAGCACCACCATATGGCAGAGCTGAGTGATGCTCTGGTCTCTTCCTATCTCTCACGTAAAGAAATAAGTATTTGAAAAAGAAACTTGTTATGGCACCTAGTGAAATAACTGAAATAACTCAATAAGTCCATGCTTTGATGGTGGATAATATTCATTGATTGTTTCCTCTGTACCAGGCAAGGTTCAGAGCCCTTTCCCTGGGATCATTTAGTTAGTTTTCATAAACATTGGGTGTGAATTCTAATCATCTGCACATTTCAGATGAAGAAGCTGAGACTCAATAAAAGAGTTATTGTGGGAGTGGGGCAGGTGGTAGTGCAGTGGGTTAAGCACACATGACACGAAGCTCAAGGACCGGCTCAAGGATCCTGCTGGGGGGTTGCTTCATAAGCGGTGAAGCAGGTCTGCAGGTGTCTATCTTTCTCTCTCCCTCTCTGTCTTCCCCTTCTCTCTCCATTTCTCTCTGTCCTATCCAACAACAACAGCTATAACAACAAGGGCAACAAAAATGGGGGAAATGGCCTGCAGGAGCAGTGCAGGCACTGAGCCCCAATGATAACTCTGGAGGCAAAAAAAAAAAAAAGAGTTAATAATACCCAGACTTTCCCAGGTAAGAAAGAACAATGTCAGGATTGGCAACCAGGCAGTCTGACTCCAGTGTCTTTTTGCCCCACTACTATATATTAAGTGTCTCTTCTCTAGCTTTAATTGTGTGAGCAGCTAATAAGTCAATAACTCAGGAAAAGAATTGTATAGTCAGTAATAGTTTGAGTACTGTAGTCTGAGTGCTAAAGCTTGAGAGGAAGCTCCTTAAATTTCCTTCTCTACAAGGGCAACAAAAGGGAATAAATAAATATTTTTTAAAATTTTTCTTTCTCTAACTATAACATAAATATAATCATCTATCCTCTTTGCAGGGTTGCAGCCAAGGTTAAAGAGAGGATAAGGCATGTAGGGCAGAGCTTCGCAACTAAATGTTCAGAGGATAATAGTTGTGTTATTATTAGCATCACTCAGGGACTGCACACTTCACATTTTTGTAGGAGTACAATAGTTTGTCCAATTTCTGAATCTTTTCAATCCTCACTTTACTGGGAAAATTTTCTTTTCCCCCCTAGTTCATCCAAATTTCACCTGCCTTTAGTTTCAACTCAAGTTTCAAGCCCCTTCTTGCCTGAGGAGTTTTACAAAGCTAGTCCTGCCCCCGTGGGTCATCTTTTATCCTTTACTCCAGGGGTGAGGAACCTCTGTCCCTCAGATCACATATGACCCAAGAAACCATTTGGTGTGACTCTGCCAAGACAGTCTAAATTTTTATCATAGCAATGCTAAGTGCTAATTTTTAAGCTGGTAATTTTGTATGGTCCATGAATGTTTTAAACATCCAAATGATCCTTGGTAGAAAAAAGTTTCCCCACCCCAGCTTAATCTTTCTGTACATACACATTTGACTTAAGTACAGTATTGCATAATGTTTCATGAACTCCTGCTTCTCCCAGCCATAAATAAATGTTTGCTACTATTATTCCCATTTTACTGATGAAAAAACAATCTTAGTCCATAGTGGTAAGGGCAGGACTCAGATCTAAGAGTTATCTTTTGACAGATAACACAGAAAATTGTGTGTGTGTGTGTGTGTGTGTGTATTCATGAGCATACACACATGCATGCATACACTGTGTGGACACAGTCATGAATGCAGCCTAGAAATCAAGAGAATGAACCTTGGAGGCAGGGAGGTAGCTCACCGGGTATATCACATGCTTTTCTGTGCATGAGGCCCTGGGTTCAAACCCTGGTACCACATGGGAACACCATGAATGTAATGGGGAGCTCCACGAATGATGGAACAGCATTATGATGCTTGTCTACTCTCTGGAGCTACTGCTCTTTCTTGTTTGTTTTCTTAGAACCAGGGCCTCTTACATGTTGTGATTTCACTGTTCTCAGGCTGATTTTTCATTCAGATAAAGGAAGAGACAAGAAGAATGGCAGAGATATCACAGCACTGGAGCTACCTTCAGTGCCCTAGCACTTCCCATGTGGTGCAGGGGCTTGAACCCAAGCTGCTGATAAGGCAAGACACATGTTCTACCTGGTGAGCTATATCTCCCTACCACTCATATAATTTTTTTTAAGAATTAAAAATTAGGCCAATGACATCGGTATTACATATGCACAAGAACCTCACATTGATTCATTAGTGCTGCATAAGAATAAGCAA
Organism: Erinaceus europaeus; assembly: GCF_950295315.1. Lineage (NCBI taxonomy): Eukaryota > Metazoa > Chordata > Mammalia > Eulipotyphla > Erinaceidae > Erinaceus > Erinaceus europaeus. The sequence continues at coordinate 93,595,992 of NC_080171.1, read as the reverse complement.
TTAAATAAATAAGAAATTGAATGAAATTTGATGTCAGATGAACCATGGCTCTGACAAGTGTTAGCAATGTAACACCTTGTTGGACTTACCACATGATCTCTCTGCACCTAAGTGTCTTCATCAGGAAAATAGGTACAATATGAAATAGTACCATAGAAGACTAGGCCAAGTTGGGCACACACATTATCATGTGCAAGGACCCAGATTTAAACTCCCAGTCCCCACTTGCAAGGGGGAAGCTTCATGAATTGTGAAGCAATAATCTCTTTCTCTTCCCCTCTCCCTTTCCTCTTTCAATCTCTCTCTTTCCTGTCAAATGAATAAACAAATAAATGTTGAGAAGTAAGTAAATAAATAAGTGGAAATGCTACCAATTGGCCTGGGCACACGACCCACTCCTGGGTAATTTAATCTGTGGGGTAGTGCAATGAATAAAGTATTGGACTTTCAGGCATGCGGTCCTGAGTTCAATTCCCAGCATCACATGTGCCAGAGTGGTGCTTTGTTTTTCTCTCTTTCTCATTAATAAATAAATGAATCTTTTAAAAATAAATAATAAAATAAATAACAGAAGCATTTACCTTGTAGTGTTACTATGAAAGGAAAGTGAAATCATGATTGTAAAACACTAAATTTGTCACAAATTAAATTACCCAGAAGTGGTAACTACGAGTATTAGGTGCAAAAGATATTTGACAGGGAAGTGCCCCCTCTTGTGACCTTGTGACTATGAGGGGTACACATACACATGTGCACATGAGCCTGTGTGTGCACAGCCAACCAACTTTTGCAATGAAATCTATGTTCTTGGTATAAAAGATTAAGGTGAAGAGATAATTTTCACTCTGAATCTATATGTCTAAGAGCAATCCACAGTGGAAATGAAGGGAGGTGGGAGATATCATTGCAGGGGGCTAGCACTATTTCTGTGTGCCTAGGTTTCTTAAAAGGAGTAGTATGGATCGTTGTAGCATGTTGGTGTATTGATAGCTTTGTCCGCCTATGTGTGTGCTCTGCTGAGCCCATGGCTATTGAGAATCCTGTGTATGTGTGTTGTTTCTGCCTACAAGTGGTTATTTTGCCATCTGTAGGGACAAGTGTGCATCTCTGTGGGTGACTGATGATGTGAGATTTAACAGGGATCTGGAATTCTATAGAAGTTTGTGTGTACAAGTGTGAGGACAGCTGTGTGGCTTGTTTACATTTGCAAATGACAGCAAATATGGAGGTGACGGTATGTGTGGTGGAGTGGAGATGGGGTGTCATAATGTGCTACTGTATCTGAGTATGGATATTTTTAAAAGAAAAAAATATTTTATTTATTTATCAGATGGGAGGAGAAAGAGAACCAGACACTACTCTGACACATATGCTACTGTGGATCAAACTCAGGAATTGATGCTTGGAAATCCAACGCTTTATTCACTACATCACCTTCCAAATCATGAAGAAAAATATATTTACATATTCTTCTCTGGATTCAGTTTGTGTGTGGAAAAAAAAGGGATGTGAGTTTCCACATACATGTGCATATTGTTGGGTCTTAGTGGCTGAGCTTCTGCTTTTGAGTTTCAGGGGCTTGTCTGTGCCTTTGGCTGCTGTTCTATCTAAACCCCCCACCCGGAGTAGGGCCCTAGAGAAGGCGAGGCAGGCATTAAACTGGAAGGCTCAGAAAATCCTGGAGGGAAGGGATATAGTCCCAAACAATCCCCAAGGGAAACGGAGGGAACCCCCCCCCCCAAGAGCACACACACACACACACACACACACACACACACACCCTTTCCTCCAGTAAAACCCCAGCAAACCAGCCCCATCCGGCCTTCAATGGTTGATCCGGAACACAGGTATCTGTACAGGTGTATGACTTGTGTGGACACCTTGTACAGGCGTAAACAACGTGAACAGGTAATCATTTGCATGAAAATGTACATAAATGTGTCCGGCATGGGATTGCATCAGCCAGAATCTTAATGTGTGACTTTATATGGAGTTCATTTCCGCCCACGGGGTAGCCACGCGTTCCTCTGGTACCTGCGAGTGGGACTTGTGTCTGAAGCGTGGGAGTGTCCCTGGAGTCAGGGCCAGTCAGGGGCAGTCAGGGGAGATGTGTGGGTCGTGTGCCCGCCGCTGCCTTTGTATGTTGGCGTGTCTCCCCGTCTCTGCTAGCAGTTCTGAGTTCCTGTGTGTCTCTGTGTCTCTGTGCGTGTCTCTCTGGGTCGCTGCCTCGCTGTGTGTGTGTCTCGCTCTCCCTTGGCGGGGAGGGGATTGGTCACACATGACTCATCTTGAACCGAGCGGGGCTCAAGCGGCGGGGCGGCCGCCTCTGCAGCTGGAGGGGGAGGAGGACAAGGAGGAGGAGGAAGAGGAGGAGGGGGAGGGGGAGGAGGAGGACTCCCAAGAGGGGGAGGGGAAGGAGGAGGCGCGGGCCTCTCCAAGTTTGTCGGGACCTTCTTGCGAAGCAGAGGCGGCAGCAGCTGGGGAGGCCTGGGCTGCGCGCGGGCCGGGGGCCGGGGCCGGGACTGCAGGGCCGGCGCTCTCCTCCTGCTCGGGCTTCAGCCTCTGCTCCCGCTGCTGACGCGACACCCTTCGGCGCGGCTCCCTGCGCCGCGCATCCGCAGAGCCCGCCGCGCCCCGGCCCATGTACTGGAAGCATGAGAACGCAGCCCCGGCGCTGCCCGAGGGCTGCCGGCTGCCGGCGGAGGGCGGCCCCGCCACCGACCAGGTGAGCGAGCGGGAGCTAGGGAGCCCGTCGGTGGGAGCCGGGCCGCCCAGGCCGGGGTGCTGGCGGTGCGGGGAGGAGGGGTGCGCCCGTGAGTGAGTGTGAGCGCGCGCGAGGGGGTGGGGGGCGTCGCGGAAAGCGGGAACACATTATGCAAATGTTGGAGGAATTTCTCAAAAAGCGATTTAGCAAAGACACAAGCGAATCAAGAGGAGGCGAGGCGGGTATTGTCCGTCTGAATAGGCGCTGATAGCGCCGTGGCGCCAGGGGTTGTGCGGGAGTAGCGCGGAGAATCCCGGCGCGGGACTGGTCCCGGGCGCACCAGGGGCTGCAGGGAGCGCTCCCCTCCTCTTAGACGCCTGTTTGCTCTCGGGGTCCCGCACCCGCCCCCCCCCCGGCCTCGCCCCCCTTTTGCTCCGGGATTCCCTTCTACGCGCCCTCGAACTGCGCCTGAATCCGTGTTAATATCTCCGCATCAATTTCTCGGCGCGAGCGTGCGGGGCGGCGGGCTGATGCCCCCAGCGCCCCTGGGTTTTATTTTCCTTCAACGCCTCCCTCCCCTTTCCGCCCCATCTCCTTCTTCTTTTCTTTCTTTCTTTCTCTTTTCTCCTTTTTTGCATTTTGTGCGGAGAGGAGGAGAAGGGAGCGAGAAAAGGAGAAGGGGGGAGGGTGGAGGGAGAAAAATTTCGATTTTTAATTACTACCATTAAAAAATCAAATTTGCAATTCTTTGGGCGGCCTGATGGATCTCACTGATTGACAGTTGGAATTGACACTCTGGCTACCTCTTATCTTGGGCATTCACGACAATTTCTAATTGCAGGTAGTTTGTGTGTGTGCGCGTGGTTTTTTTTTTTTTTTTTTCCCTCAGAGGCTTGGATTGCAAGGGAACTAAGCGATTACTTCAAGAGCCACGGGTTAAGTGCTGGGAGAGGGGGAGAGAGAGGAAAAAAATCCAATCCAAATTCAAATTGCTTCATTAGAGAGACACCGCTTTTGTGGGGAAGGGCTTTAAATGCCCACTACAAAGTTAGGACTTATTGTTCCGCGCCGGTTTATATAACAGGCGCGGGGAGGCGCTGGGCTCAGGCTGCGAGGAGCCAGTTTTGCAGCCGCCGCCGCCTGCCTTCCCTCCCCCATCCCCCCCCAGGTGATGGCCCAGCCCGGGTCCGGCTGCAAAGCGACCACCCGCTGCCTTGAAGGGACCGCGCCGCCCGCCATGGTGAGTCCGCTCGGCCCTGCTTTCGGTCTTCGGGCCTCTGGAGGCCTAGCCCTGACAACCTGGCGGGGGCTCTCGGCCCCGAACCAACGCCCCTGAGCTAGAGGATTTCCCCGGGGGCGCCGAGCCTCTGTGGGCCAGGGTGTCCTAGCTGGGTATTTGGCAGTGGCCGCTGTGGGCACCCAGGGCCCCGCGCGTCAAGAGTTGGGGACACCCCTGACTCTCCTATAGACCCTTCCACTGCTGTCCGCTGGCCCACAGCGCGCGGTCTTGGGTGGACTTCGTTGTCAATTAGTGCTTCGGAGACCCGCGTTTGCATCCTTGGCGTGGCAAAGCGGAGCACAGGGCTCTCGGCTCAGTGCTCGGCTGGCCCTCCATCCACCCCAACCGCAGGCTCAGTCGGACGCGGAGACCCTGGCAGGAGGTCTGGACAAGGACGAGGGTCGGGCCTCCCCATGCACGCCCAGTACACCATCCGTTTGCTCACCGCCCTCCGCTGCCTCCTCGGTGCCGTCAGCGGGGAAGAACATCTGTTCCAGCTGCGGCCTCGAGATCCTGGACAGGTATCTGCTCAAGGTGAGAGCGGGGGTGGGCTGTCGCCAGTGTGTTGTCAGGATGTGGGTTGTAGGACCTGTGCCAAGCCCACTTCACTCCCAATCCTGTCTCAACCTCTGCCCGACTGAATGGCTTTGAGCACACCTTAGCTTCTTTCTACCCCCAGGGTTCCCATCTGAAAGATGGGAAGAGCTCGATTTGCTACTTTTCCCCCAGTCTCAGTGTGAAAGAAGAAATGGGGGTGTGAGGGCGGGGAGGGACTCACTTGCACTTTCTGAACTCCAGTGTCTCTGTCTTCCTCTGCAAAAGGGGACAGGGACACTGGGAAGCCAGGCCTCCCACTGAGTTGCCCCCACCCCTCTCCCCAGGTCAACAACCTCATTTGGCACGTGCGCTGCCTCGAGTGCTCCGTGTGCCGCACCTCGCTGAGACAACAGAACAGCTGCTACATTAAGAACAAGGAGATCTTCTGCAAGATGGACTACTTCAGGTAGGCTGCTGCCCTCTGGCCAGCAGTGCTGGGACACGGCGGACACCGCCTGTTCCTATTATGCTTCTGTGGCACCTGGTCTTTGGCTCACCAGCCCTGAGCCCCGAGTGCACTACCGCCCTGGCCCAGCCCACCGGCTCTTAGCACCGCCAGCGAGGAGCGCCAGCCCCAGGTGTGTGGACTGCTCAGGGCCGGGTAAGGTCTCTGGGCTCACCACCGGTCCTGTCTGAGTCTCAGGCTCCAGTTCCAACCTCAGGTGCCTCAGTGCAGCTCTGACTTCGCAGGCCCACTCGGATCCTAGCAGTGATCTGGCTATGTCTCCAGTGCACTCTGGGTTCCAACCCTGCCCAGGCTCCAGCCATGCCACCGTTCTGGGATCTGAGCTGTGCTCCAACTCTTAATGCCTGCTCACTCCTTTTCTCTTCTGCTCTGAGTTTCGGGTCTGGTTTGACCCAGGCATTAATATCCCCCATCCATTGTGTATCTGATCCCAAACCCCAGTGCCACCTTCTAAGTCCCAACTTCAGTCTCTTGTTCAGCAACTTGGGGTCCTGCTTGGGTTCTAGGTGCTGGCTCCAGTTCCAGCTCCCTCATTGTTTTGGTGTCAAGCTTCAGCCTCTCCCAGATCTAGGCTCTGAGTTTGGGCCTCCAGGATAGGAATGGGGAGAGCCAGGCTACAGCCAGGTGTGGACCCTGGTAGCTCTGCACTCCAGTGGTTTTTCTGCACTCCAGGTGGTTTTCACTGCAAACGGGGTTCCTCCTCCCATCTCTCAGCCAGGTCTCCACAACTTATTGGTTCTGCCACTAACCACAGCAGCCTGGACTTAACCAGGTCATGAGGTCAGGGTCACTGAGAGATCACTTGATCCAGTTTCAGAACCACTGGCCACAAGACCTAAGAGGTTGGAAGAGATTGGGATTAAGATTGGCTCCTGGGAGGGATCACCCCAAGGGTTTTTCTCAGGAAGTAGAAAAAGCTACCCTCTACAATACTCACCCAACTCAGGGACATCCTCCCACCTGTGCCTCAGGAGAGAGTGGTCACAGCTCTTCAATCTTTATGGAAAGGACTGCCCCCACACACACACCTGGGAGGGCAATTGCCACATCTCTCCCTCTGACAGTCTCAAAGGACTAGGAAAGAGAGGATCTTCATTCTAGGTGGATGTGTGCAGCATTTTGAACTGGGATACTCTGGGGGAAATTACAGGAAGTGTGGCTCAAGGAATGGGCTCTTTAGTTGTGTGCAGGTATGAAAAGGTGTGAGAAAAGGCTCTACTCAGCTGTAAGGAATAAATATCTCCTTTCTGAATCTGAGCAGAGGTGCTGGTGGAAGACATACCCATGCAGCTCAGGGCTGTAGGGCAGCCTGGGAGTTCCTTTCTGACTAGATTCTTAATTCATGTGAGAACATTAATCTATATGTGAATGATGGGATTCTATGGGGTGTGAGTGTGTGTGTGTGTGTGTGTGTGTGTGTGTGTGTGTGTGTGTGTATGCAAGAAAGTCAGGGCAAGATTGCATATGGACAGGAATCCGGAGGTGAGAGGATTCGAATCTGAAACTCTGCCATTTCCCGCATCCATCCTCTCCTTAGAGGGAGCATTCCCACTTATAGTCTTAACCCCAAGGTGTGATGTGAATGTGGATTTGTGGATGTGGACTGCAGCCTGTATGTCACAGAGGATTATGATTGTGTGGTGTGTAACCAGAGTCCGATGCCTACTCCCACTGTCTTGGCTGACTGTTGGCTGGCCAGGGCAAGAAATGAAGGCTAGAATCCCTGTTAAGCCACCTCCTAGCTCTAGGCCTGACTCCAGCCAAGGAAAACAACAACAATAATAATAGTATTAGTATTTGTAGTAGTGGTGGTGGTGGTCAAATGCTGCCTCTAGGCTCCTTAGGCTCACTCGCTACCCAGGAACAGATTCTAACCTAGAGGATACAGCAGTATGTTATCTTCAAGAAGACAGAGCTGGACCCCTCTCCATCTCTCTCCTGGTAACAAACCTGACAGCACTATCTAGTAGCCACGTGTCCCCCTTCCCGCACTGCTCAGTCCGAATTCATACTTAGCTAGACTCATCTCCCTTGAGTATTGTGCCTTACTAGACCTTAAAGGAGGAATCAAAATGCAGGAGCTCCTCTTCTCTTCGGGGTAGAGTGAAAGATGGGGTGTGTGACTATAAGTTCAGTAGAGACTGAACTCCATCAGGTCAATGCTGAATCACTGTGTGACCTTGGGCAAGTCACTGAAATTCTCTACTCTCACCCCTACCTAGATGGACAGTAAAGGGAGGAAGGGTCAGAGGAGGCTCCTGAAATAGCAGGTGGCATGGATGCTGCAATGATCCCATTGTCACCATTAACTGGGTGGGTGCTGGGTCCAACCCCCTGGTGGTCCACCTCAGCCAGTTGCAAGAGAAGTAGGGCCAAGCCACCTCTATCTGGGCTACAGTTCTGAGCATTAATCCTTTTCCAGGTACAAGAGCCCCCAAGGTAAACCTAAAACAGATTTTTTTTTTTTTTTGGTTAAGTAAATGAAGGCAGTAGAAACTCACATTCCCCTGGGCAAGGAAGGAATTGTGGCTCTTCTGATCATTTTTCCCTCCGTCAGGTCTCCCTACAGGCATAACCAATCCCTGGCAGCCCCACCTGTAACAAAAATAATAAAACCCACAAAAAGGGAAAGAGGAAAAAAAAAAAGGCAGAGTGCCAGCCAAGGACTATTGTCTGTGGTGAGCTGCAGCCTGGGCCCTGGGCGGCTGCTCTAAGGGAGCTCTTCCTGGGGAAAGTATGGTGTGGGAGGCCGAGTTCCCTTTGCCTGAGCTGAGGAGGTGCTGCATGCTGAGATTCCCCAGCCTTCTGTTTCCTGAAGCCAGGGTCAAGTGTCTAGTGGGAGATGGACTAGAACACTACCCAAAGAGAAGTCTATATTGCTCAACTAGGAGTTGGGGAGGGCAGAGGAGGACATGACCAAGCTTTCCTGGAGGGAGACTGAGTGACCCCTTGGTCTTTCAGCTTTATCCCCCAGAGATGGGCTTTTCTTCCTTTGCTCCTTCGCCCTACACTCCATATCTTCTTTTTTTTTAACTTATTTTCAATTATTATTATTATTATTATTATTATTTTACCAAAGCACTGTTCAGCTCTGGCTTATGGTGGTACTGGGGGATTGAACCTGGGACTCTGGAGCCTCAGGCATGAGAGTCTGTTTGCATAACCATTATGCTATCTACCCTCCACCCAACACCCCATATCTTCTATCTTGGACTATCCTGTGGCTAGTCTGCAGTGTTTGCTAGCAGAGCTGTGTTGGCAGTTGAGGAAGTTAGAGGTTAGGGAAGCACTTCAAGCTTTCTGCACCTGGGGGCTGAGGCCTGGAGGTCCAGTGCTGACTTGGGCTTCTTTGCTTTATTGAGAACATTGGTTTTCCCTTGGTTGTGTGTCCTTTGCCTTTTTGCCTCCATTTCTCCAACTCTTCTTCCAAACAGGGACCTCACTAATCTTTGTGGATTCAACCAGAGTTTAACCTCCTCTCACTCCCAGAGTCTTTGTAGGGGGGAAAAATTACCAGGGGGGAAGGTGATAATGCTTTTCATTTCATTGCTGTTTTTTGTTTGTTTGTTTGTTTGTTTTACCAGAGCACACTGGTCAGCTCTGACTTATGGTGGTACAGAGTACTGAATCTGGGACTTCTGGAGCCTCTGGCATGAGAGTCTCTTTGCATAACTATTATGCTATCTACCCCTCTCCCTCTTTCTTTTTGACCACTGTCTTTGCTTCCAAGCAGTGAAGAATATCCTGGGGATGGAGTGGGGTGGAGTGGATAATGCTCCTTTCTGTGGTTTGCTGCTGACCTTCACCCTCACAAGTGCTGTTATAGGCTGGAAAGTGACATATCCAGGGTCACAGAGGTGGGGTGCTGGGCAGGGGTAAGGACACCTATCACCAGGATATTCATCTACAGGCTTCATTTCATTCACTCCTCAAGTCCACCCTGTGAATATGGTATGTTCATGATCCCCACACTATGGGAGGATAACTGAGGCCCTGAAAGGTGAGCTTACATAGCTATTAAGTGGCAGAGTCTGAAATGGCTTTCTGGCTGCCTGACTCCATCACCCCTGTCTCTAAATTCTCCTTCTCTAGGAGAAATGTCAGCAGTGCCTCTGTGCAGTGGGGCTGGAGGTATGGCAGAGGACCCTCTCTGCTGGCCCTGAGATGCCCCCCCCCACATACACACACGCAGTTGGGCTGGCTTTACACTGGGAGCACCCACTGTGTGCTCTGCTGTGTGATTCTCCCTGGGTGGGCCCTGGGAATATTAGGGCTGGAGTGACTTCATCAGAGGACCAAGGCAGGAGCAACTTGGTCCATGGCTTTTGCCATTTGATCCTGGGAGCAGGGAGTAAAGGGCTTGCTACCTCTCTGCCTTTCTGGCATTTGGGGTTCAGAGAGTGCCCAGGGTTGGGCCAAAGGTCTGCTTCCTGATGTTTCTGTCCTTTCCCTCTTAGGACAAGCCCCCAGCCTCTTCTGGCCTGTTGCCAGAAGAGCCCAAGCTTTCACCCGCAGGACTCCAGCGGGAGAACCCCACCCACCCCCAGAGTGTCCCCGGGGAGGCTATGAGCTGGGAAGCGGCCCCCCACCGCGGCAGAGGGCGGCCCCTGCAGCTGCCAGCTGTTGGGGGACAGATGTTAGGGGGGGCACTAGCCTTGAGTGGAGTTCGGAGGAGGGGCCTCAGGCCGGGACCTCCGTGGTGCAGGGCGTTTTAACCTTTTAGTTGCTGGTTCTGCTTTATTTATTTATTATTATTTAAACACGTTCTCCTAAGGGTTTGCTCTGGAGAGAGCAGAGAGAATAGGCCGGTCCCATTGTCTGCTTCATAGAGTCTCTTGAAGGTTCTCAAGTGAGTGTCCTTATTATACAAAATTAGCGAACTAATTTTGAGTTTTGGCACCAGGGCCGACTAGCTTCATAACTGCTGTTGGAATTTCCGTTTCCTTACTCTGAAAACAGGGTAGCTTCCTCATGAGGGCAGGAGTGTGGAGAAACTCCGATGGGTTCCCTCGTTGAGGCTCTTTGTTCCAGCATGGAATTTCGAGCGTCTCTTCCACACCCAGGGCGAGCAGGCCGGACAGCCCCAGGCACCCAAGTCCATCCTCTCACCGCTCCGAGGAGAGAGCTAGAAGGAGCGCTGCTCACCGCATTGCATCCTGAAGCTGCCAGGATGAGCCGCATCAGCCGGGCACCTCTCCCAGCCCGCACGTCTCTTGTCTTTTTTGCGCCTTTGCTGCCGGGCGCGCAGCGCGGGGACCCGGGGAGGGGGCGCACCCGTGGCTGGCACTGCGGGGGGCCTTTCCCCCATCCCTTATGCGCGCCCTTTGCCGCTGGCCCACACCCTTTTCTAGAACATTCGTTGTCTCCGCCGCTGATTTCGCTGCTTCCGGAACTTGGTGGTGGAGGCCTCGTGGCCCGCGTGCCAAGGACTCTTTGTCAGTTTTTCTGAGCTTCTATCCATAAGCTCCTTTGCGCCTTTGTGTCTGCGACCGACTTCAGCTCTGGGTCCCGGGGAGCAGTTTCTGGAATGACCCGCCACTCCTGCAAACCTGCTTAGTGACCTCCCAGCCCGTCACGCAAGGATCCAGAGCGAGGTCTGTTACGCTGACTGGGTCTATCCGCGACGAACGCGGAGTCTCCAGGCCCGAGGACAGCTGGTGGCGGGTGGAGAGTGAGCAAGTTGCGGAGAGCCTCTGGCTGCGGGGCGCTGGCAGCGGGGCTGGGGGCTAGGGGATGGGGCGTTGGTGGAGTGCAGCGCTGGGCCAGTTTAGGGGCCTAGCGCTCCCGGAGGTCCCGGACTTCTGGAGCTGGAAGATGCGGGAGTTGGGGGGCTCGGATGCGTGCGCTGAGCTGAAAACGAGGCAGCTGGCAGTTCTGAGCTGGAGGGCCAGGAAGCTTACCCTTGGGGCCGCGCTGGGCAGCGACTCTCCCCGCAGACTCACCCATACCCAGCTCCCAGAGAAGTCCCTTCCCTTCCGCCCCCTCTCCCCCGGTCGCCCCCAGCCAAGGCCTTAGGGGCTCGAGTTTGCAGATCTCTATGCCTACAGACCAGGCCCTTTTCTCGGTCACCCACTAACTCGACTCATCGCTGTGTGGCTGATTGTTTTCTCCTGTTCTAGGTCCTGGGTGGGTGGGGAACCTCAACCTCGGGCTGGCACACCATGAAGTCTTGGGTAGGTCACTTAATCGTGCGGAACCTCTCGTTCTATGGGGGCAAATCGCAGGTCAGACTCACCGCCTCACGCAGTTGCCTCCAAACCCGGGGTGGGGGGTGGGGGGTGAGGGGTCCAACGACTGGATTATGTCCCCAGGACCCCAGGTGGTTTCTTCTTGCTCCTGGAAATCAGAAAGTGCTCCTAGCTTGCCATCCAGGTATCTGTCTGCTCCACAGCAGGAGTGGACTGGGGTGGGCAAAGCTCTCATCTCTGCCCTAAACTGGGGGACCATGGGCACTGGGAGGCTCATCCAGTTCCCAGACTCAGGAATCCCTTTCAGGGAGATTTCCCAGGCAATAGGCTGGAGCAAAGCGCACTTCCATGGCAGGGTTCCCTAGTCCCAAGACTAGTGGCATTGGAAAGAGGGAGGTGGGAGATTATCACTTACAGGAGTTGGGGCTGTTTCACCAAGATCATCTAGTCAACTAGGCAGCCACTTGCAATCGCCAAGGTAGAGGAACTGTATAACTAGTTTAGCGCCTGGACTGGCTCTTCCATGCACTCATAGGTCTTTCTGGATTATTTTAGGGTAGGGGTGTTAGTATACCCACTCTAGGGCTATAGGCAAATCTCACTGGCATGCTCCAAGAATGTGAGGTAGGGGAGAGAGAAGCGGAGTGAGCCCTGATGAGAGGGTGGTGCTGGGGTGGAGGTGGGGGGCTGAGGACTCTGCCAGGAGTGTGTGGGAAGAGGTGACAATCTCTGCAAACGCACTGCCCCAGGTAACAAAGTGCTTCAGAGGCAACCCTAAAGCCCTGGGACCAACCTTGTGGCTAACTTGCACTCTGGCTTGAGGAGGTTTGGGAGGATATATGCTTGAGAGGATGTGGTCTATTGGACTCTGTAAACTACAAAGATCTTGAACCAGATCCTGAGGAGAGAGAGGAGTCATCAAAGGATTTTAAGTAGGGCAGGCTCAGGCTTCCATGTACGTGTTGGAAACTTGTGGTTACTGGTGCTGGGAGTGACCCTGGAAGCAGGGAGACTGGGGTGGAGGCTGGAAGTGAGAGGTGCTTGCCTGGATCTTAGGCAGCTGTGCAGTGATGGAGAGAGAAGAGGGATCCTGAGACATTTAGGAGAGAGACCCAGTAGACTCTGGTAATTGGCTGGATGTGCGACTGAAAAGAGGGAGGAGTATATATGATTTTGATTTCTAAATCTGAAGGACTGGATGGTGGTGGGCCAGTCACAGAACTAATGTGCACCAGAGGAAACTGAGGCTGTGAGAGTTGGGACAGGGTCATGGGTGAGTCACTTAGAGAACAAACTTTCCCTGGAAACTCAGAGGTCAGAGCTAGGACTAACTTCTGGTACAGAATGAAGCTGACTATGCTGCTGCCTAGGAATGGTGGTGGTATGGGCAGTTTGGTGGTGGAGACAGCTACCCTCAAATAGCCACACCACAAAGGATTGAGAAGAGGGCAAGAGGTGGAGTGAAGGAAGGTCAAAGGGAGAAAGAGCATTTGATAGGAGCATCATCTCCTTCTATTATAATTATTATATCTTAAAAAAAACATTTACTGTTAGAATGGCATGTAATTGGTCTAGCTTAGTTTAATAGATTGCAAAGCACTAAACAATTAGTAGTCATTGTGATTACCCCTTAGTTCTGCCCAGGGCAGGCAAAATGAGAATTTAGAGGAGTTCACAGATTTATTTGCTCAGGGTCCCAAAGCAGCAAGTGTATATTCTATATCTACTTAGTGATATATATATATATATCATATATATATATATATATATATATCACACAAGTAAGCATCCACAAAGCTCTCACCTTTTCTTCAGTCTCTGAATTGACTGACAAGGCTTTCTGTTCTTGCAAGCTGTTTGACCGTGTACAAGTTATTTATCTTCTCTGATCCCCATTTTCTTCATTTGCAAAAGACTAATTGGGATAATCAACACAAAATACTGGCACTAGGAGATAACACGACAACTGTGCACTGTGCTTTCTTTTCTTTATTTTTTTAAAAGATTTTATTTATTTATTAATGAGAAGGATAGGAGGAGAGAGAGAAAGAACCAGGCATTACTCTGGTACATGTGCTGTCAGGGACTGAATTCAGGACCTCATGCTTGAGAGTCCAGTGCCTTATCTACTGAGCTACACACTGGACTGTGTGCACTACGCTTTCATACCTGAAGCTTGGATAGCCCAGGTTCAATTCCTGGCATCATCATAAGCCAAAGCTGAGCAGTGCTCTGGTCTTTCTCACACATTAAAAAATTAATAGAGGGAGTTGGGTAGTAGCGCAGTGGTTAAGCGTAGGTGGCGCAAAGCACAAGGACCAGAGTAAAGATCCCAGTTCAAGCCCCCGGCTCCCCACCTGCAGGGGAGTTGCTTCACAAGTGGTGAAGCAGGTCTGCAGGTGTCTGTCTTTCTCTCCCCATCGTCTCTGTCTTCCCCTCCTCTCTCCATTTCTCTCTGTCCTATCCAACAACGATGACACCAATAACAACAGCAACAATAACTACAACAATAAAAAAGCAACAAGGGCAACAAAAGGAAATAAATAAATATTTAGAAAACAGTAACAAAAAATTAATAGAATACTTAGAATCTTGCTGGGTGCATTGTAAGCACTCAATATTTTTCTAGTATTGTTTAATGTTATGCAGACCTTAACATTAGGGTATATGTAGGCATATTAATGTCACAAACAAATGTAAGTGGTTATTGTAGTAAACGTGGAAAACCCAGAAAAGCATTCGGAAGTAAAAACAATCCGATGTCTCATCTTCTTTGTGGGCCTTGACTGTGCGGGTGGATCCAGGAAAAGGGAAACTCATTAGTGAAAGTTCTGAAGCTGTAAGTCTGGGGCAGGCAGTCTGCTGGGGCGTGGGGCGGAGCCTTTCTGAACTTCACCGCTTCCTTTCCTACCCAATGCCCCCTTAGCCGATTTGGGACCAAGTGCGCAAGATGCGGTAGACAGATCTACGCCAGCGACTGGGTTCGGAGGGCACGCGGTAACGCCTACCATCTGGCCTGCTTCGCCTGCTTCTCATGCAAGCGCCAGCTGTCCACAGGCGAGGAGTTCGGCCTGGTCGAGGAGAAGGTGCTGTGCCGCATCCACTACGATACCATGATTGAGAACCTCAAGAGAGCCGCAGAGAATGGTACCCACCCCAACCCGAGGCTTTACCTCTGCCCAAAGTCCTCTCCCACCCCAGAAAATGTTCATACACTTCTAAGGGCCAATGGTGCTTCCTTTACTACCCAGAGGCTGAGATAGGGTGGGTCAGAGCAAGGAGCTTTTACTTTTTTAAATATATCATTGTTGCGACTATTATTGCTGTTATTGATGTTGTTGCCAGATAGGACAGAGAGAAATGGAGAAAGAAGGGAAAGGCAGAGATGGGGAGAGAAAGATAGATATTTGCAGACCTGCTTCACCGCTTGTGGCTTGTGAAGTGACCCCCCCTGCAGGTGGGGAGCCTGGTGGGGGTGGCTTGAAATGGGATCCTTACTCCATCAGTCCTTGAGTTTAACCCGCTGTGCTACACTGGACTCCTGAGCTTGCACTTCTAACTCCAAGATTTGCTTGGGAAGTCAATGCCAGCTCCTGAATCTGTCAAATGGGGTGAATGACTGGGCATCTTGTCAAAGTTGCAACTACCCTGGGAGGTAGCTAGTGTACCTTTTAGAGGCAAGGAAACCAGGTAGAGATTACCTACAGTATGTGACTGACCAAAGATTTCACACTAGTATTTCAAACTCCAGACTCTTCAGCACCATAACATACTACCTCTTCCCAAGCTCCAGAGCCTCTAAAATTTACTAAGCAAGGGAAGAATGTTGGGATATGGCTAACTCTGTGAGTTTTACACACACACACACACACACACACACACACACACACACACACACGTCCTGCTTTGCTTTCCTAAGGGACATCAGTACCATCAAAGCTCTGCCCCACCCCCAGGATCTAGGCTGAGTCTAGATAATCTGAGTCTAGATGGAGGTGGGGATAACCTGAATTTGCCTACAGTAATTTCAGCACTGCCCAAGTCTCCTTTCACACAGCAGGTCACCAGCAACTCCAGACTTCTTCTATCCCCAGACCAAATGGGACCATACCATACCTGAAGGCTTGATAGACCTTCAGGCCCCATCCTAGACTACTGTCATACAAGGAGGCTTGAAGGCTAAGTACCCTGGTTCCCCTTGGCTGACTTCTTTTGGCTACTGTTCGACTTTTTAAAACTTAAACATACATACTTATGGTAGAAAAATGAAAAAAGATGGCATAGAAAACAAAAAGACTGGGGCTGAGCAGTGGTGCACCCAGTTGAGCACACACATTATGATGTACAAGGATCTGGGTTTAACCCCCTGTCCCTTCCTGCAGGGGAGCAACCTTCACTAGTGGTCAAGCAGTGCTGCAGGCTCTTTTTCTCTCCCCTTTCTACCTCTCCTTCCCTGTCAGTTTCTCTCTGTCCTATCAAATAAACACATAAAATTTATTTTAAAAGAAACCATTCCAAATGTCACCACTCCTCTATATTTTAGTATTTATCTTTAAGTCTGTTGCTACATTGGGGTTTTTCCTTTGCTGTGTGTTTTACCTAATTAAAAGAAAAAGGAAATGTGGACAGTGCTGGAATTCATGATCATTTTAATTGTTTTGTGCTTATGTGAATTTTCTGAGTTTTTGATATGGTACATGTATTACTTTTGCAGTCAGAAAGTGAGATCATAAAAACACTTATATCAATTTATTATTGTAAACCTAGTGGGAAAAAGAGTATCTAACATATATTCCAGATAGTAAAATTAAACTTCAGAGGAGACTTATGATTACTGTAAATGCCCCCAAAAGTTAAAGATATATTAAAGGTTGAGTGTTCATAATCCTAGCCTTCCCAGGTGGCCACTACTAACTTCTTGATAAAGGTTTTTCCAACCTTTTCGAGAGTCTGCTGTTGTTTACATTAGGATCACAGTTCTATAACCAGTTTGCTTCCTATCTCTCCAGTGCTTGGGTTCCTCCAATTTAGCTAGGGGAGCCCAGTTTAGGGCACTGGAGTCCGATCTAGACGTTCTTCTCTCTGAGCTTCGGTCTCCTCTGTAAAGCTAGGATGAGAATGAGTCGCCCAACCACAGGTGTGTGATGCATAAGGGACAAATTGAAAGCGAAGCGTCAGGTATTGAGGGGACGCTTAGAAATCAAAATCCATTCACCAAAGGCTGAGTTTGGGGACTAGGAGGACCCTTGGGGTCCCCGCTCTCCTGCAACTCCGCTCCAGACCCTTCCTGGGACCAGCTCCCCCCCACCCCCGTCCTTTCCAGGCTGCTACTAGAAGAGATGGGGACAACTGGTCAGCTCCTTCTGTCGCCCCCAGGGAACGGCCTTACGCTGGAGGGGGCAGTGCCCTCTGAACAGGACAGTCAGCCCAAGCCAGCCAAACGTGCGCGGACGTCTTTCACCGCGGAGCAGTTGCAGGTACCAGTCAGGGCTCCTAGGCCCGGTGTGGGCGGGGCCGCTAGATGGGCGGGGCTCGAAACCCCGCCCCTTTCCCCGGCCCGCGGGATGTGAGAGTGGGCGGGGTTGTGATTGCTTGGGGCGTGGCCTCAGGGCCGCAGCCTCTGATTGGGCTGGGGCCTCGGAGACCTAGGCGAGCTGGTGTTCCACTGCCC
This sequence comes from Erinaceus europaeus, assembly GCF_950295315.1. Classification (NCBI taxonomy): domain Eukaryota; kingdom Metazoa; phylum Chordata; class Mammalia; order Eulipotyphla; family Erinaceidae; genus Erinaceus; species Erinaceus europaeus. The sequence goes on along the minus strand of NC_080171.1, from coordinate 93,579,087 downwards.
CCGGCACCACGCAGGTTATGCAGGCGCAGTTCGCGCAGGACAACAACCCCGACGCACAGACGCTGCAGAAGCTCGCGGACATGACGGGCCTCAGCCGCAGGGTCATCCAGGTGGGGCCCGGGGAGATCGGGGTCTTCGGGTCAGGGGCGGGCCCGGGGCTCTTCCTCTGGAGGCGGTGAGGCGCCCCTGCGGCGCGCCTGACCCCTTTTCCCGCAGAGCTGAGGCTGCTGAGGCTGTCGTTCCAGGTGTGGTTTCAAAACTGCCGGGCGCGCCATAAAAAGCACACGCCGCAGCACCCCGTGCCGCCCTCCGGGGCGCCTCCGTCCCGCCTCCCCTCCGCCCTGTCCGACGACATCCACTACTCTCCGTTCAGCAGCCCCGAGCGGGCGCGCATGGTGACCCTGCACGGCTACATAGAGAGTAAGTGACCCGGATCCCGAGGCCGCTGGGTCTGCTGGGCCGGGGGCGGCGGGGGGCGCGTGTGGGCGACCTGGAGGAGTCGGCGTGGAGGAGGTGGAAGATGTGGGCTCCACAGTCTGACCTTAGCACATGCAAGCCGTCCACAAAAGCCTTTCCAACCACCCCATCTGTAATTAGGGAGAGAGCGAGATGAGTGTAAATCCCTGCCTCGGTGTCACCTGCATTCTGGTGGGAGAGACAACATGGAAAATAACCTGACAGATGAGCATGCAGCTATCATTGCCATAACTCCTACAGGAAAGGTGCTGGTTGAATGGGAGTATCTGGAGGTGCCGCCTTTTGGAAAGTTGAGGTGGAAATGGATGGATAGAAATTCAGAAGACACAGGAAAGGATGTTGAGTGTCAAGCTGCTGAAGAAGTCAGAGTAGGCATAACTTGCCTTAGCAAGCACTGTGACTTGCGTGTACTTAAGAGTTGCAGTTACCAGCGTTGACGGGCTGTGAGACCTTGGGTAAATCACCTAGTTCCTTCAAACCTCAATTTTTCTCATCTGTAAACTGGGATAGGGGGTAGGCGATGGCGCACCTGGTTAAGCACACACATTACAGTGCTCAAGGACCCAGGTTCAAACCCTGTAGGGGGAAAGCTTAAAGAGTGGTGAAGCAGGAATGCAGGTCTCTCTGTGTCTGTCTCCCTATCTCCTCCTCCCCTCTCAATTTCTCTCTGTTTCTATACAGTAATAAATAAAATATTTAAAAAATAAACTGGGATATGTTCCTAAGGCTCATATTCCAGAGTGAAAGGTGGTAAATAAAGAGGCAATATGCTAATAGAGGAAGGAGGCAGGCATGCCATTGGGGACGTACTACTGTACAGAAATGAATGCTAGATCCTCATGCATTGAGCAGGAACCTGGAAGAAAGGGAGAGCAAGCTTGTAGGCATCAGAGGGTGACAGGCAGTGAATCTGCTACTGAGAAGATACTTAGTATAATACTTTTTGTGTTTTTTTTTTCCCCATTGGTTTATGTCCTCAAAACTGGGAATAATTAGGGGATTAGAAAAGACCAGAAGGATAGGGCACCTGTGTTGTCATACACATGACCCAGGTTCAAGCCTGGTCACCACTGCACTGGAAGAAGCTTTGGTACAGTGGTATCTTTCCCTCTCTTCTTCTGTCTTCCTCTGTTTAAAAAAAAAAAAAAGGGAGTCGATCGGTAGCGCAGCGGGTTAAGCGCACATGGAGCAAAGCGCAAGGACCGCCATAAGGATCCAGGTTTGAGCCCCGTCTCCCTACCTGTGCTGGAGTCGCTTGACAGGCGGTGAAGCAGGTCTGCAGGTGTCAATTGTTCTCTCCCCTTCTCTATCTTCCCCTCCTCTCTCCATTTCTGTCTGTCTTATCCAGCAATGACGACATCAATAACAACAATAATGTCTACAACAATAAAGACAACAAAGGCAACAAAAGGGAATAAATAAATACATTTTTAAAAAAATTTAAAAATTTTAAAAATGCCTCAGAGCAGTGATTACAAAAATAGATCATAGTATTCTGTACATTCAAATCCTCTCTTCTTGGCTTCAAGAAAAAGAGAGAGAAAGGTGGTAAGAAAGGCCACTGTCATTTTACAAGTCTTTCCCATGTGCCAAGCAGTGTGCTAATCAGATTTCTAAATTTCAGTATTTACTATCCCATTCTGCCTGTGAGAAAACCGAAGACACACAGTTATCAGAAGCCAGGATTCTATAGTGAATGGAGTGTGGACTTTCATGTCAGATAACTGGGCTTCAAATCCTATTTCTGCCACTGACTAGCTATGTGGCTTTGGGCAAGCTTCTTAGCTTCTATGAATGTCTGTTTTCCATATCTGTATGAGGACAATAAGAATACCCATCTCAAAGGAATGTTGTGGGTGACAGCATTGATTTATGGTCTTCAGTGACTGATAGAAAAAATTTTAGAATCATTTATTTATTGGCTAGAGACAGAGAAATTGAGAGGAGGGAGGGGAGATAGGGAGAGAGAGAGATACCTACAACACTACTTATGAAGTTTCTCCCCTGCAGTTGGGGACCAGGGGCTTGAACCCCAGTCCTTTTGCACTATAGCATGTGTGCTCCAACTGAGTGCACCATTACCCAGGCCCTACCTGTTAGAAAAGTCTTACTCTTAGGTGGTGGTGGTTGCAGAACTAGAGATGCAGAATCCTGCTGCATCATGCTGCCAGCTGGAAACCAAGTCTGTTTGTATTGCTCCCTATCTATACCATTTTCTCAGTAGAACGGACTTCCCCCCACCCTGCCCTTTCTCAACAATGACATAATCTGGCTGCACAGAGCACAGTAGACACCTGCTTCATCTGTTAAAGGTTCCAGGACCAGGGTATCTCTAGGTACCAGGGATCTGTTGTTCAGCTAGCACTTGCTTTAGAGTTGGTGCTGGATCTAGATGATTCCCTTGGGAGTGAGGCCATGACTTCCAGGGTCATACCAGAACTCTACCCACATACTTGGCTCACCAAACCTAGATGTCTTTGACTCATAGAGAAGGACTGAGGTGCCCTTTCACCTTTCCCTTTAGGTAGAGAAAAGAACTCAAATGACAAATAGACTGAAACAATAAGAGATTTGTGTTAGATACAGTGTGGACCTTCCCCATGAATTTTATTTATTTTATTTATTTATTTAGTCAAAGCACTATTCAGCTCTGGCTTATGGTGGCATGGGGGATAGAACCTGAGACCTTAGGAACCTCAGATATGAGTCCCTCTGCATAACCATTATGCTGTCTCCTCCGCCAAATTTTATTTTAAAAATATATTTATTTATTTATTATTGGATAAAGACAGAGAAAAATTGAGATGGAGAGAAAGAGACACCTATAGCACTACTTCACACTTATGAAGCACTCCCCCTGTAGGTGGGGGCCAGAGGCTTGAACCTGAGTCCTGGGCACTGTAGTGTGTGCAATTAACTAGGTGTACTACCACCTGTCCCCCCTCCCATTGATTTTAGATATTGGAATAGATTACTAAGACTCATTTAACAGATAGATACAGAATACCTACTATTGAGTGGTTGGAAAAATCATGATGCATTTTTGCATGGAAAAACATAGAAAAATATGTCATGACTCCTTCTGACAACCCAATAAATGCAATACACCAATCTCAGTCCAAGTTTTACTTTATACTTTCCCTTGCTGTTCTTGTTTTTTAAAGTTCTACCTATGAGTGAGATTGTCTGGTATTCACTCTTCTCTTTCTGGTTTATTTCACTTATTTAGGTACTGGCAATCCCCTCAACATTTAGAGCTGAGAGCACACACACATCTTTACCCCATTTGGGTCTTGCAGTCTAGTTGGCAAAACTAGATAAGACCAGAGAATAAAGATATGCACTAAGCAGGAGAATGATTAAAAACTAAGGAGGAAAAATAAAGCTAGAAAGGGGGCCAAGAAGGTCAGGGTGGATGTTAGTATTGGTGTTGGGTTGCAGTTGTCCATTGAGTGATTAGGGAGAACTTAATAAAGATGACCCCAGTGAGAAGGCCTCTAGGAGGTACACGAGTAAAGCCTTGGTGAGACCTGGGAGATACAGAAGTAAAAGGTTCTGCTGAGTATCGTGGTAGATGTAGTCCAGCCTTGCTTGTAAGAAGTGTTCAGTACATATTCATTTATGAATGTTTGTTGAACAGTGGTCAGATAGCACAGAGAGCACTGCTTTCAACCCTGTTGAGATTTTGCCCAGGGTCATTGGTGAGGTGGTTTAGCAGGCAGAGGATGTGCTTTGAATGTATGAGGGCCCTGGCTGAATCTCCAGCACCCACCGCATCTGAACAGGGCAGTGCTCTGACCACCCCCCCTTTCATAAAGTAAATAAATAAATCTTTAAAAAAGAATGTTGTTACTAAAAAGATTGTATTTTTGGAAAATTTTGTCCCTGGCTACCCAACTGGTAAGTGGCAGAGGTGAGTTTGGTCCCAGGACTCCAGCCTGCCCAGGATGGGGTGGGTAGGCTCCTGCTTGGAGGCTGGGGGAGTGGGGGTGTGCTCTAAGGCATCCTCTTGTCCACAGGTCAGGTACAGTGCGGGCAGGTGCACTGCCGGCTGCCTTACACTGCACCCCCAGTCCACCTCAAAGCTGATATGGATGGGCCGCTCTCCAACAGGGGTGAAAAGGTAAATGAAGCCAGGTTGGGTCTGGTGGGTCAAAGTCATCCTGCCGGGGATGGGCATCTGGTGGCAGTTTTTGGTGCTGAACAGGCACCACACAGGTTGGTGGTAGACCCTCTCTGGCTTAGCACTGTCAGGCCCTCACTGTGGCCCAGAGGCAGTCATTGAATAGTTCTAGTTCATTCTGTGTACATATCCACTCCAAAGACCCGTTTGTAGCCTCTACCTCCCACCTATTTGTAGCTGGCCTTCTCTTTTTCAGATTTGTGAATATAGTTCTTTCATTACTTTTCATGGTTCCAGGAGCCCCCAGTCAGTTGCCAGAAACACAGAGATAAGGAAAACATGGTCCTTGCCCTTGAGGAGGCTGCTGTCTGGAAGGGAAGATGGACCTAGATAGTTATAATACAGTGTGATCATTTCTTTCACACACCACCCTGCCTTCTTCTCGTTCTCCTTTTCATTCCTGTCTCTTGGGAGTAAACCTTGAGCTGGTGTGGACCCCAAAACAAGCAGATAAACAGGTGGCCAGAGCTTCCTTGGGGAGTTCCCATTTCTAGCTGTCTCAAGTATTAGGACTGAACATCCAGAAAGTATTTAGGCATCACCCAGTCCAGTGGCCTGAAATCTTTATCTGTTAAGTGCTGGCACCCTTGGTGTAATTTTTGCCATAACCCAGCACTCAAATGCTCTGGGTGAAACCCCAAGGGAAGTACAAATTCCTTTAAGCTCTAAATGCTTCTTGGTTAGCAATGGAAAATGAATGCCCTAAGACAAATGCTCATTTTAGAAGTGGGAGAAATTGAGGCTGAGGTAGGTCAAGGTCATATCACCTGAGTGAGGACTTATCCACTCATTCATTCATTTCTTCATTTGCTATGTTGATATCTGCTATGTGCTAATGGTGCCAAATTTAATAGTGCAGAGATGAGGAAAGAATGGTATTTGCTCTTGAGGGGCTCACAGCCTGGATGGAGCAATGGTTACAATACAGTGTAATCACATTGTGAGGAAGGAGGCCAGGGAGATGAAAAGGGGTGGGAGTAAAATAGTGCAGCTTAGGAGAGACCAAGGAAACTTCCTAGAGGAAGACAATGACTGAGATCTGAAGGCCAAGGCAAAGTTCATCAGGGGAGACAAGTACCCCAGACTTGGCACGACCTTGGGTTACTAGTTGGAGGGATCTGGACTTTAATCTGGGGCCAGTGTGTTTGTGTGAGTATGTATGGAGGGGGAGCTGGAGATTTACTACACAAGCATCACTAGTGGTCATAGAGAGGCAGGGATATGGAGGGCTAGATTGGTATGCTGACTTATCTAAGGGTCCAGTGTGAAGCCCTGATGAGCTGTAAGTGCCCCTCCACTACCACCACCACAACCCTCCAGTCCAGCAGAATGCCTTCTTGGTGATTCACCTAGGCTGCTTGTAAGATACAAGGCTGATGCTTGGGAAGCTGAGGTCTGGGGTGGGTTCAAGGGATCTGCATATATTACTCTGCCTCTGGGATTCTGGGCAGCCACCAGGGCATGAACCGCTCTTTGGGATAGTCTCTCTTACTCTATGTCTGATTGAATACCTACCAAGTGATGGGATCTTTGCTGGGCATCATAGGGAAAGGGAGCAGGGGTAGATGCAGCCCAGTTAAACAACTAAGCTCATAGGTAAATGGTAGCACTGAACACAGTCCCAGAGAACTGGGAGGTGGGGCATCCTCTCTGAGATTGTCATACTCATAGTCACAACTGCTCATCTTGTCTGGCACTTTCCAATCACTTTGGCTATTAGGATGACACTCTCATGCTAAGGATCAAAGAACTAAGGCTCAGAAGCCACATGCCTTGTTCAGGGATATGACCCTTCTGTGAGACTCTTTAAGTCTGCACAGCTTAGCTACCTCATTCCTTCATGCACTGCTTTACACTTGGCACAATATTCTTTCATAGCCTCCCTGGGAATGATAACTTAACTGGATCCATTCCATACCTGCAAAAATGGAGGCTCAGACAGATCTACAGTAGCTTTCCTAGGCTCACATGTGAGCATGGTACTTGGCTTCTATCCTAGTGTTGCCTGCCTCTGAACTGCCCCTGTTCCATGAGAAAGACTCAATCCTGTCAGTCATGAAACAACAGCTACACTGCAGAGCCGGCACAGTTCCTGCCCTCAGGGACCATGTGACCTGGAGCAGGAGGTGGACCACTATACCCTAGCATGATTAGACAGTTGAGATGAAGAGTGAACATTACCTTTAAGGACCCAGGATAGGGAGTGATGAGCCCTCAAGGGAAAAGCAGGGAATGAGAAAGATGTCACCTCCCCTCCCCCCCCCAAACTAAGTGGTACCACCCACCTAAAGAGCACATGGGAGGGTACAGAGACATGGAGTGATGGGGGACATGCATTGTTTAGTGACCAAGGTCCAAGGAGGTGGGGAAAGTTGATAGGGGCTTCCATATTGAAGGAGCTATGCCATGGAGCCAGGGACTTGGGCATCATCTGGACACAGGAGGGAGCCTTGGAAGTGTTTGGGGCTGAGCTCAGTGTGCCTCTCTTGTCTCCTCTGGTTGCTTAGCTAAGCCTGTGGATCTGTCTGGTTCAGTCTGGTTCAGCAGCCAGTATGGGGTCTGGCAATATTACCCGAGTAGATTTCTGGCCCCTGGGTCTAACTGCTGATCCAGAGTTTTCTTTTTCTGGGCCTTGTCTCCACATCTAGTAACCGCAGAAGTGACTGTCCCTCCATGACCTCCTGCCCTCACACTATCAGGACTTCCTGCCAACTCCAGGAGAATCTTTAGGATCACATCTTGCCAAACCTGTGGGGCCTGATGGGCTGTGTGTAGCCAGTGAAGGACTCGATAGGCTTTCTTCTAAGTTTTTCTGAGCTTGAGCTGGCCCAGCTCTAAAGAGATGCATACCCCCACAGCAGGCACTGTACCCACTCATCAACACTAGCCTGGACTGGCCAGGAAAATGATGCCACATCAGCACTTGGTCACACATGCATGTGAATTTCCAGAAACTACATTTCTTCCCCATCATGTCTCCGGACCCTCGCACCCCCATTTCAGAGTTTGGAAGACTCTTAGAAATGAAGGCCAAGCTGTCACTGAGATACTGAGGCCCACAGAGAGGGTCTTAGCATAATCTTCCCTCTTGAGAGGACTTCTTTTAATAAGAATCTCAAGCCAGGCATTCTGAGGCCAGAGGAGAGCATTGTTCAATATTGGATAAGGCATTGCCATGTGAGCTTTGGAATCATGCAGATTCTGAATCCCAGCTCTGTCACCTCCTCATGGTGAGACCCGGGAACACAGCTTATAAATTTCAGCTCCGCATCTGCAGAAATGAGACAGTAATAGTGTCCACTGCCCAAGATTGTTGCCAAGGACAAATGCAATAACATGCTAAGAGCCTTGCACATGGACACCTCCCCACACAGGGACCGGGTGGTGGTGCCCCAGGTTGAGTGCACATGTTATAATGCACAAAGACCTGGGTTCAAGCTCCCAGTCCCCAGCTTTACCTTTGCAAGTGGTAAAGCATTGTTGCAGGTGTCTCTCTTCCTCTCTATCTCCCCCTTCCCTCTCAATCTCTGTCTGTCTCTATCCAATAAATAAAAATAATAATTTTTTAAAAAGAAAAGAAACCTCCCACAGAAGCTGGTTATTCTTTTTAAATTATTATTATTTATTAACAAGACCATAGGATAAGAGTGGTACAATTGGGAGTTGGATGGTAGCACAGCGGGTTAAGCACTCATGGCACAAAGTGCAAGGACTGGCATTAAGAATCCCGGTTCGAAGGGAGTCGGGCAGTAGTGCAGCAGGTTAAGCGCACGTGGCGCAAAGCGCAGGGACCGGCTCAAGGATCCCGGTTCGAGCCCCCGGCTCCCCACCTGCAGGGGAGTCGCTTCACAAGCGGTGAAGCAGGTCTGCAGGTGTCTGTCTTTCTCTCCCCCCTCTCTGTCTTCCCCTCCTCTCTCCATTTCTCTCTGTCCTATCCAACAACGACGACATCAACAACAATAATAGCTACAACAACAATGGAAACAACAAGGGCAACAAAAAGGAAATAAATAAATAAATATTAAAAAAAAAAAAGAATCCCGGTTCGAGCCCCGGCTCCCCACTTGCAGGGGCGTTGCTTCACAGGCAGTGAAGCAGGTCTGCAGGTGTCTGTCTTTCTCTCCCCCTCTCTGTCTTCCCTTCCTCTCTCCATTTCTCTTGGTCCTATCTAACGGCGATGACATCAGTAATAACAACAATAATAACTACAACAACAATGAAAAACAACAAGGGCAACAAAAGGGAAAATAAATATATATAAAAAAAGAGTGGTACAATTACACATAATACCCACCACCAGAGTTCTGTATCCTATCCTTTCCAGTGGAAGTTTTTTATCCCTCTGGGAGCATGGACCCAGGATCATTATGGGGTGCAGAAGGTGGGAGGTCTGGCTTCTGCAATTGCTTTTCTGCTGGACATGGGCATTGGCAGGTCAGTCCATACTCCCAGCCTGTTTCTCTCTTATCCTAGTCTGGAGACATGGGGTTCTATGGTACATTGGTGAGGTTGTCTGTCCAGTGAAGTCAGGTTGGTATCATGGTAGCATCTGCAACTTGGTGGCTGAAAAGCATTAAGACACCAAGCAGAACAAATTGTTTAATAATCAGGAACCTAAAGGTAAGATGATAGCAGATGAGATTTGGGGGGGAGGGTGTCCTCCATTTTGGAAAAAGCTAGTAGGTCTATTTTAGGTATATTCCAGGAGACCTATGACTTTAATAATTTTACCTGAGCCTGACAGGTAACATGGAGGTGTGCTAAATGTATTGTTATTTTTATGATTTCTCTCAAAATAGTCACCACAGCTTTCCTTTATCTCTTTATGGTAACCAGTCTAGGATAAAAATTCCTGATTGGAAACAGAGCTTCCATATGGCCCTACCCCCTTGATGTTCTGGGGCCACTTGTAACTTCCTCCTGACACTTTACTGTGAATAAGCACATCCCACTGACCAGCCAGTCAGTAGCTGACCTGATATTCAAGGAACTGGCTGTATTGAGAAGTGGCAATGAGAAGTCATCTGGGCATTTTAACTGGGAGAAGGAAAGGGGCAGATAATACCTAATCACCCACAGTGTGACAGACACCTGGCATGTCTAAGCCACCTGCCTCTTAGCTTTATGGATACTAAGAGCACTTGATGTGCTTGGCCCATTGCCTGGTGCATAGAAAGTGGTGCATGCCAACGGTCTCAGTGACCTTAGAGAGGTAGACAATGTGGTGTAATAAGGAGAGCTTGCTCTGCAGCCAGGCCTGAGGTCTATGCCAGTTCACCTCTTCTCACCTGCCTCATTGTGGGTGTACTGGTTCCACATCTTGAGACTCATAGGCTCTCTCTTATCAAATAGAAGTAGGGGTGGGATTCCTTCATTGGTTAAGGTGAGGTTTTTCGTCTAGTGTCAGGCGCAGTGTAAAACACCTGGAACACATTCACTACTGCTCTTGAGACCCATGGAACCCTCATTGTTCTAAGAGAGAGGTCTTGTTATCCTAAACAGGCTTAGGGAAGAGAAGTAAGTCACCCAAGGTCTCACAGCAAGTAAATGACAGAAACAGAACTTGAACCCACATCCAGGCCCTGAATCACCTTCCTTCTCCATGCCTTTGAGGACTTCCGGTGTGCGTGTGTGTGTGTTTGTGTGTGTGTGGGGGGGGGGTAGGGGGAGGTCTGCCAAGTAGGCTGGTCCCTAGTTCACCAAGTCCCCTGCTTCCTCTTGCAGGTCATCCTTTTTCAATACTAATGCTGTCAGCACTTCCACCTCTGTCCATGGGCACCCCACAACTGCCCCTGAGCCGCTGAAATCCAGTGTCCAAGTTGCTGCCAGGGATCCACCCGCTCTACCACCATCCTTCCTCCACCATCCTGCTCACCACCATCTCGGCCCCTGGGCCTGGGCCTGGGTCTGGCTCCCCCTCTCCTGCTGAGAACCAGAACCCACCAGGAGCACCACTGAATCCTCCTCTTCAAAGACAAACCTCCTTGAAATTTGGAATCAGGGCAGAAACAACAGCCCCCTTCCACTATTCTTCTTCTTCTTCTTCTTCTTCTTCTTCTTCTTCTTCTTCTTCTTCTTCTTCTCCTTCTTCTTCTTCTTCTCCTTCTCCTTCTTCTTCTTCTTCTTCTTCTTCTTCTTCTTCTTTTTCCATCTAGAGAGGAGTCATTTTCAACTTAAGTTGATTACAATAGCAAAAAGCCATGCTATGCCAACAACCTTCTAATTTACAGGTTTTCTTTCCTCTCGTATTGGCCTTTATTTACTACTTCCTTGGAACCATCTCTGAATTCTGAATAGCTGACAAGCCCGCCCCCCTCCCCCCAATGTTATCCATTCTGTTGCTTTTGTCTGGAAAAACTCTACAGTGTTTGTGGGATGTCCCCAAAGGAAAGCTATGTTCTAATTTTATCATTTCCATCTGTCTGGTTATGTCAAGTTAATTCAGAGAGAGAAGAGACACTGACCAACCCTGAGAGGCCCAATGGGGCAGAGAGGGAGGCCTGCCCAGACCGCAAAGCAGGGGGATAGGTGGGGTCTGGGTGGGGGCAAAGATTCCCATTAGTTTGGAGATCAAGGAGATGGATGTGGCTCATTGAGCTGGGAGAGGCACTAACTCGCCTTTTAAAGATGAGGAAAGACAAAAAGCTTGGGGTGGGAGGGGAAGACACTTAGCTGTCCAAAGTAAATACAGGAGACATAGCAGAGATGGTGTTTAAGTTATATGATGACATTGCTGAATATTTGGACGGGTTTGAACTGGAGACCCTTTCTTAACTACTTGTTGACTCCTGATAATGGTGATTGGGCTAGGTCATCTTGTGTATGTATGTGTGTGTGGGGGGGCTCTCATGGAGGGGGAGGGAACAGAGCCCAGGGAAATGGCAGTTGAATGTTAATACTAGGCTCCTCTGTGAACACAGAGAGGGTACTCACTACCTAGGTGAGTGTGCCAAGTCCTGAAGTCCAGTTGACATATCTGGGCTTCTACAGCAACCTTCCCTAGAGCCAGCCCTGCCTACTCTAAGAAAGGGGGTCAGACATAGCTGTGATCACATCCACCCTAACCTGCTGCAATTCTTCCAACCCAAACAAAAGGGCTTGGGCTACATAAGACCATAATTTATATTTTCAGGGGATGCCCGTTTGTCCCAAGCTTATCCTGTAATTCTAGAATTACTTGGTGTTCTGATGCATTTCCCACTAGAGGCTGTGAGGAAGCACATTTCAGCTCAAATCCCCCTTCCTTCCACTAACCTAATATGTTGCTTTTGGAAGAAGACTCTTGCACAGGGAAAGCAAGTTCATGATTCACATGTATCAGCTGTCCCTGTTGTTACCCATGGCAGACATCACTGATTGCAGCTCTCTTGACTCACAGAGTCCAGATACAGTTTCAGAATTCGGATACTTGAAGTGGACACTTCTATGCAAACCTGTATGTTCTAACTTTGGAACACAGAAGAGGGTTAGCTGTGTGGGTACAATCCAAGAAGAAAACTTGCTTCCTTTTCCTTCCGAAGATGGCTCCTGCTGACTCAGGGCAAAGGGAGGGCCCCACTCAGAATGCAGTGAATACAGGTCTGTTTAGAACTTGGCCCCATGAACAGCTTCTACCTGGTCCTGCTGGGTGTGATATTCACAGGAATGACTTGGTCCGGATCCCTGGCCTTGAATCCTAATCTTTCCTTTACTTTTTGTTCCTGATGATCAGAAAAACCCAAGAACGATCATGTGGTAAGTGGCTAACCAAGTCTTGTCCAGCATTACCCAGTACTCTCTCTGCCTTGACCCTCCCCCCAGGATCTGTTCCTTGAGTGGATCACATGGTCATAGCATGTTGCAGTTCAGACATGTCTCCAATAGCCTGTTAGAGCAGCCTGGAAATGCACAGGCCATCAAGACTATTTATTTAAATACAAAACAAAAAGGAGAAAAGACACATGGAAAAAAATTGTAAGCACTTTTTTTTTGTAAAACCAATGTCTGTTTTGTTACATACCTTTCATGTTGTGCTTTGTAAATGTCTTATTTGTGTAATAAATAAAGTTAATGCAAGTAGAAGTGCTGGCACTTACATCCAGAACACCATGGGATGCCATTACTTTTCTGTTCTCTGGTTGAGGGGTCATGTCCCTGAGCTGGACAGTGCATAGGCCTTCTTGGAAAAGTGTTAACTGTTTCCAGTTAGTAAGCAGCATGATAAAGACATGGTGGCAGATTTTTCTTCTCATCTAACTTTTATAGGAATTCAGGCTGGCTGCTGACCATACTCTCTTCTGGGCCCTGTGCTGGCTCTATATTGTCAGCAAAGTGCCCAGCAGTTGGCCCTGTAAGTTCTGTGAACAGATAGGTTCCCTCCAACTTGCAGGGGTACTGGAGCTGGATTCTATCAGATGAGATGGTCCCAGAGGAGGTGTGGAGGGCCAGGTGTGGTGGGAATGGGGGGTGGAATCAGTACAGTGGAGCATTTTTGAAGATAAGGGAGAATGTCATATGGTGAAATGAAGGGAATATGGGGTATGAGACAGGACTTCAGCTAGGGCCCAAGTCTGGGTCTTCTTCCATCCTTGTTGGGTTCCAGACCCATGTAATTTGGGAGAGGAAAGAGTGTATTTTTCTGTTGCTGAAGATTTTTCTTTTTCCTTAAAGCAGAACTGTTTGTTCAAACCAAAGTTCACAAAGGGAGGTGGAATGGCCCTGTAGAATACAGATGGTTCCCCAGCACCTCATCCCATTCCTCAGGTCCCCAGCCCCCAGCCACAGCTCCTGCACAGAATTTACTTCAACAAGGCTCCTTTCTGTTTTTCTGTTCCCTTTCCCTAATTCCATCTCTAATACCCTCCTACTTTTCCAAATTATGTATTCAATGCTAATTTACATATGTGTGCACCTTTGAAAGTAGGTCGATTTTATGTGTGTGTTTGTTTACATGCATATACCTTCTGTTTTCAAAAAACAGTTTGGAGGGGCAAGGGAGAACATAATGGCCATGCAAAAAGACTTTCATGCCTGAGGCTACAAAGTCCCAGGTTCATTCCCCCACACCACCATAAGCCAGAATTGAGCAATGCTCTGGTACCAAATCCTCCAAATCTACCACTCTGGCAGCCTTTTTTTTTTTTTTCCCTCCCTTTGATAGGACAGAGAGAAACTGAGAGGGAGAAAGGAAGATAGGGAGGGAGAGAGAGAAAAAAATACATGCCAACCTACTTCATCACTGATGAAGCATCCCGCCCTTAGGTGGGAGAGCAGAGGCTCGAACCCTGGTCCCGGCACATGGTAATATGTGTATTCAACCAGGTGCACCATCACCTACCCTCCCACAAATTATTCTTTAAAATGAGCATTATCTCTTTTCAGTCATTCCACTTCTCTCTAGTTTTAAGTATCATACACATTTTATACACATTTTAAGTATCTATACACATTTTACAGATGAGAAAACTGAGGCTGAGAAGTAAAGTGACTTCCTCTATGTTACAGGATATCTGTGGTAAAGTTTGAATCCAGGAGTGTATGACACCAAAGGCTTGCTTTCCTTTTGTATTTTATTTTTGTATTTATCCTTTTGTATTTATTTATTTATTTATTATTTATTTATTGTACCAGAGCACTGCTCAACTCTGGCTTATGGTCCTGGGGATTGAACCTGAGAATTTAGAGCCTCAGGCATGAAAGTCATTTGCATGATCAGTATTCTGTCTTCCTAGCTTGCCACATTCTTTCTATGGTACTGCATGGACTATGTTCAGAATATGATATTCAGACAGGAGAACTGTCAAGATAGAACCATCATCCTGGGTAAAGTTAGAAGGCACCAGCTTTGAGTCTGGGCTTGGCCATCATGTCCTACAATCTATAAGAAGTCTCTGGGGCTGGGGAGACAGCACACAAGTAGTGTGCCATACTGTGTGTGTTTCCTTTGCTTTGACCAGAGCACTGTGCAGCTCTGGCTGTTGGTGATGTGGAGAAGGACTGAACCTGAACCCTGTCATATGCAAGACCTCTGCACAATTGCTGTGCTATTTCCCCAAATATTGAATATACCAGAGTCCCCAGAGGTTACAGGTTCAATACCTGGCACCACTTTATGCCAGAACTGAATAACTGCTTTCTTTCTTTGTTACAGAAATACATTTTCAAAAGTGTCAAAACAATTGAAAAATTAAAAAAGAATAAGACTATTAAGACAGGCAACTAGGGATAATAAAATATAACTGTTGGGGGGGGCAGCTCAGTGGGAGAACACATACCTTTCATACACGAGGCTCTCTAGTGGATCTGTGCTCCGGTCTCTCTAAATAATATTAAACAGATCAAACAAACACACATGCAAAAAGCCAAGCCAAGCAAAAACGAAACAAAACACCTTGTACTCAGTAGTGGGATTTAAATGCTATCGACCTAGGGCAAGTCACTCAATCTCTCAGAATCTCAGAACCCCCAGCTGGACATGGTGATGCTCAGCCCTTTCCTACAGGCTATTGTGAAGAGCAGGGGTAATGTGCACACTGCCTACATATATAAGTTGTTCCCTCATTTACACAGTGCTCTTATGGTAAGATAGCGGTTTTTCCATACACATAATAAATATTGAAGAACGTAACTCATTAGAGCCCATTCCTCTTGATTCTGAATAGTGGATCTAGGGTAGTAAGATGCAGGAGGGCCAGTGAAATAGTTCACTTGGATGGTGTACCACTTTGTCATGTGCGTGACCCAGGTTTGAGCCTGGCCCGCACTGCACTGAAACACTGAAGGAAGCTTGAGTGATATGGTTTCTTACACTGTTTCAAAAATAAAAAGACCCAGGAATACTTCACTCCTAATTTTGCCTTGGTGATACTGGTGCAGGCAAAATGAGGATCTCTCTTGAAGAAACTAAAGAAGGAACACTAGAGGCACTAATTGCAGCAAGCCTTTATTCTGGAATCAAAGTCAGGCTCTAGACAACATTCTTCCCTCCTGGGCTAGCCAGCTAACCAGCACCAGCAATGTGGAAGGACACCTGGTGGAGGTGGCTGCAGAGCTCACAGTTTGGGCTTCGGATGCATGAAATCGAGCTTTGGCTGCACAGCCTGGGGTTTTGGATGTAACTCAGGCTTCAGATGCATGCCCTCATCCCAGCCTTTCCGACATGTCCGGACAATCCACTCATGCTCATCATCATCTGCAAGGCAAGAAGAAGAGCTGGTCATACCCAGTGCTCGGGTCTCCCCTACCCTGGGAGACCCCCAGGTGGGGTCTTGGCACCGGAGTCTATGCAGGTACATGTGGGTGGCCTTGGTCGCCACTCTCTTAGCTCTGTGGATATGCCTGCTATTCGAACTGAATTCTTTAGTTGCTGTTAGTGCCTGGCCTGGAGAAAATGGAGCGCAAGGGGACTGTGAATTTGTGGATATGGCTGGTGTTATCTTCTCATTCAGAATCAGCTGCTTTTAATTGGCAGACAGGAGGCAGCTTGCTTGATCTAGGTACCCCCAGGACACCCACAGATGGCACCTCCAGAACACTGGGAGACAGGCTGGCTGGTATAGGAATTAAAGTTTTCAGACCTTAGTTTCTCTTTTGGGCTCCTTCTTCTTTCTTTCCCCTGCCTCCCTTTTGTGACAGAGAGGAGACAGAGAATAAAGGAGACCACAACACCAAAGCTTCCTCCACTGTGATGGTGTGGGGGCCAGGCTCGAACCTGGGTAGCACACATGGCAGATGGGCTTTCTATTCCTTTTCTCTCTCTCTCTCTCTGTTTCTTTCTTTCTTCTTCTTCTTTCTCCCTCTCTATTCCTTCCTACTTTCTTTCCTTTCATTTCCTTTTCCTTTCTTTTCCTCTTTCTTTTTCTCTCTTTTGACACCAGGGTTATTGCTGAGGTTCAGTGCCTGTAGAATGAACCCACTGCTTCTGGTGGCTACTCTTTCTTTCTTTCTTTCTTCCTTTCTTTCTTTCCTTTCCCTTCCTTTTTTTTTTTTTTTTTTTTTTTAACCAGAGCACTGTTCAGTTCTGGCTTATGGTGGTATGGGGGATTGAACCTAGGGCTTTGGAGCCTCAGACATGAGAATCTCTTTGCATAACCATTATGCTATCTACCCTCTGCCTGTGGCTATTTTTTCTTTCTTTTTATTTGCTAAGACAGAAATTGAGAGTGGGAGGGGGAGACAGAGAGGAAGAGAGAGAGAAGCCTTTAGCACTGCTTCACCCCTTGTGAAGCTTCCCTCCTACAGGTGGGAATCAGGGGCTTGAACCCAGATCCTTGTGCTTGGTAATGTGTGTGCCCAACCAAATATGATACCACCCATCCCCTTGGGCTTTCTATTCTTGGTTCTTCAAAGAGCCAGGGCCTTCTAGATGATGGACACCCTTTGTTTTCTTTTTTTCTTTTAATTTTTTTACAATCTTTATTTACTTATTGGATAGACACAGCCAGAAATTGAGAGGGAAGGGGGTGATAGACAGGGAGAGAGACAGACACCTGCAGCACTGCTTCACTACTCATGAAGCTTTCCTCCTGCAGGTGGGGACCGGGGACTCGAACCTGGGTCCTTGCATGCTGTAACATGTATGCTCCCCACCATCTGTTTTCTAAAGTCTTTTCAGTGGGGTCTGGAGAGAAACTGAAGTTCCTGTAGACCTTAAACAGTCTATCTCCTTTAACTAAATCACCATGACCACTTAATGGCTGTGACCCCACCATTCCATTGATAGACAGACAGGATGGACAGAGAGGTTCAGTTGCTTGCCAACAACAAGTGAGTCACATGGGAGCGCCCAGAATGGAGCTGTCTGGTGACAAAGCCCCATGCAAGCCCAGGCTGTTTTTTAAACCTCAGAGAGAAAATTGAGTGAAGCACATTCTTCCATCACAGCTCTCTGCCAGGCCCCTCCGTGGACTGACTTTCATTTTGTTTTTTCTTCCTTAGCCCCCTAAACCCACAGCCAGCCCCTCCCCCTCCCATGGCAGGGACCCACTCTAATGGAGGGATGTATACCCCTAAAAAATGCAGGCAGCTCTGTAAAGCATGTATTGTTGCTTTGTGTGAGAATGTGGTTCCAATTTACATAAATGACATTGTGCTGAGAATTTTATTGTGCCTCACTTTTTGCACTCAACACTACAGTTTCAAGACCTATTCTTGTTGCTACATGTACATCGAGTTCTTTGCTCCTTGCTGTGCCCCACATTCCATGGTGGACCTTCGTCATGTTTGACTCCCAGTGCTAGACAATTTGCCTCCAGCTCCCGTTTCTGTGTATAATGCTAGGGTGGATGTTGCCATGCACAGCCTTTCATGGAACATCCCCCTGGGGTTGTATTCCAGGAAGAAGGACCCTGAGTCATACACTCTTCATTCACCAGGACTCCCAGCTGTCCTTGCCTCATTCCTGTCTGCAGACCCTTGGGACAAAGACAACTGGCCCAAATCCCTGACCTCAAACAGTCATCCTCTGGGATACAATACCAGAGGATCATGTTCTGCTCCCTCCCCCCCCCCTCAACTCTGTGCCTAACCCAGTGCCTAATGCCTCAGAGGCAAGAGGTTGGCCTCTGTCTGTCCATCTTGGGCAACAAGTGGCAAAGCTAGAGAACAAGAGAATGTCTCCAGAATTGAAACTTGGACAATCAGCACAAATCCTGCCCCCAGTACATGTGAATCAGATTCTCCCTCCCGGGAACACTTCTTCTGTGAAAGTATTAGACTTGGCCTGAGAGATGGGGAGTTTTTGATAGATTATTCTGTGTCTATGCTTTTCAAATGTCAGGTCTCATGCAGTCAGTAACAGCCCAATAGGCCAGGGAAGGTTACCCCCATTTACACGTCTTTAAAATTTCATACACACACACACACACACACACTTTTTTTCCCAGCAAGATTATTATTGGGAATCTGAGGCTGCACAACCCTACAACTCTGTGGCTATTGTTTTGATAGAGGATGAAAGACAGAGATATGGAGACAGACAGAGAGAGACAGAGACAGAGAGAGACACAGAGAGAGAAGGAGGGGCTAGGCGGTGGTGCACCTGGTTAAGCACACACATTGCAATGCTCAAGGATCCAGGTTCAAGCCCCTGGTCCCCACTTGCAGGAGGAAAGCTTCATGCATGGTGAAGCAAGACTGTAGGAGAGAGAACTCATGAAAGAGAGAGACAGGAAAAGAGACACCTGCAGCACTGCTCTACTCTTGCGAAGCTTCTCCGCTGAAAGTGAAGACTGGAGCCTTGAACCTGGACCCTCATGCATAGTTACATGTGCGCTCTACTGGGAAAGCTACTACTCCATGACCCCTAAAATTCTTGTCATTTCTGAAGTGGTGAAGTAGTTGAGTGTAGGACTTGCAACCATGAGGTCCTGAGTTCTAATCCTGGCATCTCATATGCCAGAGTGATGCTCAGAATTTCTCTCTCTTGTTAATAAACATTTAAACTTAAGAAAATTTTATGAGACTGAGAGAGGAATGCTGCACTGTGTGTCCTGGTCCCATGTAAGATTGGGGGTCACTAATCTGGTGTATCATGCTTGAAAGTATGCCCTTTGCCTGCCGAGCCATCTCCAGGGCAGCATTTACCCCCATTTTATAGAGGAGATGAGCCTTGTCCTAGCCAGTGGAATTTAAATCAAAGCTCAGCAGGCCGTGGAGCCTGGCTTCCTACCCCAGGCCACACTTCATGGTGCCCTTGTATGCCACTCCCTGCCCCCCCCCCCCCATTTCTTTGTATGTGACCTAAGGGAAAAAAAGTCTTGTTGCCTGGTAAGCTCTTGCCTTTAAGGACTGTTTTAAGTAGACATTGGGCCTCAGTTTCCCCTGAGGAGGCTGCTTGGGAATCCATAGTGGCAGCAGCCCCCAGGGGCAGAGAGAGTGACGGCACACAAGGAGTTAAACGCTGGTGAAGCCCACTTTTGCCACACCGCGATAATTACAGTTCTGAAGTCTCCAGGCTATTCGAATCAGTGCAGCTGCAACCTCTTCAGTGGTAACCCCTGAAACCAGACAAACTGGGTTTATTGTGCTGCACCAGTCCTCAGGCCCCTCCCTGATCGTTACAAATTGACAGCAATGGACTTAACAGCCCTCTTCACTACCCCTTTTACTCTCTACCTGGTTGCACAGCCACCAATTTGAATCACAGATGCCTTCTCTCCCGCAGCTGCTCACCAGCCCGCCCTCCACTTCCCTGCTGCCTCTCCTCTCCTAGGCACTCACTCCTCTCCTGGCCTCACCACGCCATGGTGAGGCTGCTGCAGCCACATTTCATCAATATTTAAAATGGAATTAAACCTGCAGCTTTGATTAATGCCGCCCAGAGCCAAGGAGTTGTGATTACTATTTTGCAAATTGCAATTGTTGGAATATGTTAATATGATTGTCTGAGAACATCTTCACCTTCGCAGATAATTTTTCCCCCTTTTCTGGCAGAGGGGGAGGAGGAAGGAGGGAAGAGAGGATGAGAGAAAAAAACACCCCCAAAACTCTTTAATCAATTGTAAATTATTACTCTGGGCACAACTGCTGATGGTTCAGAGAGGAGTGGGGAGGGGATTTCTGGTTTGGTGCATTTATCTTGAAAAGTTTTTGACCCGCACCACACCCCCAACCCCCACACACTTTGGCCCAGTAATTCTGTTCTGGGACACAATCCTGAGGGACTAATCTATTTGTCTCAGTGCAG
The DNA here is from genome assembly GCF_950295315.1 of Erinaceus europaeus. Lineage (NCBI taxonomy): Eukaryota > Metazoa > Chordata > Mammalia > Eulipotyphla > Erinaceidae > Erinaceus > Erinaceus europaeus. Next base: position 93,558,763 of record NC_080171.1, on the reverse strand, counting down.
TAGAGAGTCTAGAAATGAGCCTTCATTTTTCAAAGCAAGAGTGATTACTTGTCATACATTAATTAATTTAACAAATAATTTCCAAACACCCACTGTGGGCCAAGCATCATCTTGCTTGGGGGGGGGGGGTGGAGCACAATGAAAGCCAAATGGAAGAATATTTAGAAGTTATTGAAAATAATATGGTTATAAAGTAAAACAACACAGGTGAAATGTCTTTGATGTGATAATTATTTTTAATGGTGGGAAGAGGTAAAACCCCAAAATACATGTGCTATATCATCTGTGCAAAAGTTATGCATAGAGGAAAACTGTGGACCGATCAACACGAATAATGGTCATCTCTGATCTGTGGAACTATTGACATCCAACTGTTCTTGGTATTTCCCACATCTTTCATTAATATGCATCAGCAAGAAAAAAACTGACTATTAATTTTTCCCTTAACCTTCTAGTTTAATGCCTTAATAATTTCATGTATTTTATTAATTGGAGTAAAACATTTCTAAATGACTAGAAACATCAACAGAGGTCTTGGATTTCTAAAAAGAAAAAAAACAGTGTAAAAATATTGGCAAAAGAGTGCGGAAATCAAAGAAGAAACCAATGTATGTAGAAGAATTGTCAATAGTTTATGTGGATACCCTGCATCTGAGGAGGTGGAGCATAACTCCTGACTCCTTAGATGTGAGCTGCTAAGGGACTTTTTCCCAAACAGAACCTAGATGGGGAGGAAAAGTACCTCCCAGTGCAGAGAGTGATACACAACACACATCAGCCAGGTGTCCAAGGGCAACAGGGTCAAGTGACATGGACAGAGATCATCCTTCACAGGATGTGATGGTAACATGTGTGCTAACATGGTGCACCACCACCTGGCCGGTATACAAAGTGATGAAATTGGCACTTCCATTCTGATCTTCCTCAAAGTCCATAGCCCCCATCTAAAGTCATCAGCAAACACCAAAATTCCAATTCAGAAACACAACACTAATCTGGATTTCTCAAACCATTATCCCAAAAGAAGGAAAGTCTATCAAAACAAAGGAGAATTATGAGACATGTACAGTAAAAGTAATTTGCTATTACTGAATGGAATCCTGGAATGGGGGGAAAGAAAGAAAAAAAGAAAGAAACAGAGAGAGAGAGAAGAGGAGAGGAGAGGAGAGGAGAGAAAAAGAGAGGGAGAGAGAGATGGACCTCACCTCTCCAGAGCCCTTCCCCACTAGGGAAAGATAGAAACAGGCTGGGAGTATGGATTAACCTGCCAATGCCCATGTCCACTGGAGAAGCATTTACAGAAAACGGACTTCCCATCTTCTGCACCCCAGGTCCATGCTCCCAAAGGGATAAAGAAGAGGAGAGCTTCCAATAGAGGGGATGGGATACGGAACTCTGGTGGTGGAAATTGTGTGTATTTGTACCCCTCTTATCCTACAATCTTGTCAATCATTAAATCAATAATAATAAAAATAAAGGACATTAGGGAAGATTGAAGAAATCTAAATGACGTATTGACTCTAAGTTAGTAATAATGTATCAGTTCCTGGTACCACCATAATCCAGAACTGAGCAGTGCTATGCTCTAATAATAATAGTAATTAATGACAACAATAACAATAATGCATCTGTTTTAGTATATTCATAATGGCAAAGGCACCTTACAATGTAAGCTATAAATCAAAGGGGGACTGGGCATAGAATATATGGGGAAAACTTTTATTATTTTTATAGTAATTTAAAAATATTTTTATTTATTTGTTATTTGATAGAGACAGAGAGAAATTGAGAAGGGAAGGGGAGAGATACCTGTAGCTCTGCTTCACTACTCGTGAAGCTCTCCTCCTGCAAGTGGAGCCTAGGGGCTTGAACCTGGATCCTTGTGCACTGTAATGTGTGCACTTAACCAGGTGCACCACTGATTGGCTTCCAGTAATTTTGTACATCTAATTTTGTTCTAAAATGTTTATTTTTAAAATTGCACTAAGATCTGTTGTGCTCCCAAACAAAAAAATAAGATATTGTTATGATCTCCAAGAAAAATGAAACTTTTTCATATCCAATCATTCATGTTTTTTTAAAGAATTGTTTTTATTTATTTTCCCTTTTATTGTCCTTGTTGTTTTATCGTTGTAGTTATTGTTGTTGATGTTGTCGTTGTTGGATAGGACAGAGAGAAATGGAGAGAGGAGGGGAAGACAGAGAGGGGGAGAAAAAGACAGACACCTGCAGACCTGCTTCACCACCTGTGAAGTGACTCCCCTGCAAGTGGGGAGCTGGGAGCTTGAATCGGGATCCTTATGCCATTTCTTGCACTTTGAATCGGGATCCTTATGCCATTTCTTGCACTTTGTGCCATGTGCACTTAACCTGCTGCGCTACTGCCCAACTCCCTAAGTTTTTTTTTTTTTAAGAATATTTTCCTCTCTCCTGGCTTACATGTATAACAAGATATGAATCTATACTTGGATGTGTTCCCTTATGTATTTTTCTTTCTCAAGAGACTTAGACTGCATTTTTTTTTTTTTTTTTTTTTACCAGAGCACTGATCAGCTCTGGCTTATGGTGATGCAGGGGACTGAACCTGGGACTTCAGAGCCTCAGACATGAAAGTCTCTTTGCATAACCATTATGCTATCTACCCTCACTTGACTGTAAACTCTTTAAAAGATATGTATTAATGAGAGCATTGGAAAGAGAACCAGAGCATCACTCTGACACATGCAATGCTAAGGATTTTAGGACCTGAATTCAAGACCTTATGGTTGAAAGTTCAAGACCTTATCTACTGTGCCACCTCTTGGGCTGCTAGACTATAAGCTCTTAATGCAGGGAATATATCTGCTTCTTGACTGAAGGACCCAGCAGACAGTAGGTGCCCAATCATTGCTTTCCCAGAATGGAGTCTGGAACTAGGTCTATTGAGTTTTGACTTCTTGCCATGACTGCCATCAACAAACATTCTTTAAGCTTCTATTTTATGCAGATTTCAGCTCAAATGTCACTTCACTGATCCTGATCCTCCTCCTCCTTCTTTCGGTCATCACTAGGGCTTTACTGCTCCAACATGACTTTTTCAAATAGAGACAAAGAGGCAGAGACAGACAGTGAAAGAGACCACAGTAACAAAACTCCTGCAATGCAGTGGGGGCCAGGCTGGAACCTGGGTCTTGCACAAGGCCAAGAAGAACATTATCCAAGTGAACTATTTCATTGGCTCCAGTGATCTCTCTTCTGTCTTCACTTCCATTCACTCAAATGCATCTTCATTTTAACTTCTTCATAGCATCTGCTTCACTCCGCAATTTTCTTGTTTATTTATATTTCATCTGTTTTTCCCAAAGTGTAAGCTCCAGTGGAACCAGGAAGCTTAGACAGCGTCTGACACATAGGAGACATTACTCTATAACTGTTTAGTGAATGAATACATGACCATACTCAACCCTGTGGCTGGCAGCCCCGTGCCTGTTTCAAGTGGGAGATAGAAGGTGGGGCAAAGAGGCCTGATAATCAGCAGGGGCTACTGTCCAAAGGTTTATCTACCTTTGGGGTAGAAAGAATTCCTTATTCTGATTCTCAAGGTTTGGAGGTGATCTCCTGTGTCTCCCTTGATGTCCTCTAATTGAGAGAAAGAGAGAACAGCACTGAAGTTTCTTACATTGTGGTGGGGGTTGGGTTCAAACCTGAATTGCACACAAGGCAAAACAGCATACTATCCAAGTGAGCTATTCCACACCCCCTTTCCACCTGAGTCTTACCAGTCACCAGGAAAACTGGGCTCTTTGCAGAAGAGAAAAGGTACTTGCAGCCAAAAGGCCCGCAAAAGAACCATGACTCCCCTGCTGAGAAGGGACAGTGAGAGTCCTGCTCCTTTGCCTGGACTTCAGTTCCCTTTAGCTCCCCTGCTTTCCACTCCACCTCCTTCCCTTCCCCAGTTCTCCTCTTTCTAGAAAATGCAGCCACCCTGACTGTCACATTCCCATGTGCACATGCTCTCCAGTACCTGTATGTCCCAATGCCTGCTGTGCCTCTGAGGGGAACAGCCTTCCTTTCAGCTTCAGCTATAGAGTGTCTCAGGGCTCAGGAAAGGCCCAGGATACTTCCCCTGTCTGGACCTCAGAGCATATAAGAGTGAAGAAAGGCTTAGATAAGAAAATTATAACTTTAGTGTATGTAAAACTCTTGCATTTGACAAGCCAATACTTTTTACACAAACAGGCAAATATAAGAAGTATGTTGAACGAGAACTGCTTTCAAGGAGGTGTAAGTCCTCAGTGCTCTACTGGCAGGAAAGGGGGTCTGATTTGAAAGTTTTCTGATCAACGTGATATCCTTTCAGCCATATTTTATCCTGAACTTAAGGCCCCTCATAGAAGTGTGTGAGAAAGCCCCAGTGACCTCCTGGCTGTCTCAGTGGTCCTACCTGAATATTACCTTCCTTGACCTAGATCAAGGTCAAAATCATAGACTGCCCTGCTGGGACAGTCGTGACCAATTAACATCTGCTGTTCAGAGCCCAGCACACATCTGGCACATAACTAGTGCTTAATACACAGTGAATAAATGGATAGAGACATACATTTGGAGATATAATTGGTACAGGTTTATCTGAGGGATTTGGACAAGGGTGAAAGAATTTCTTCTCCACCCTCAGCAAACAGAGCTCCCAAGAGGGCAAAGCAGACATGCTAAGTGAAAGGCCAAGGCCTGCCTGTGGTTTCTTTTTGTCTTGAGGCCATAGATGGAAAGAGCCCTACCGCCCAGAGAGGTTGGCTTTGTACTTGGGTGCTAACCACACTCGGGAAGCTCAAAGTCCTGGCCACCATGAGGCCTACTTCACAGTGAGGGTGGGGAAAGGCAGGCCTATACATGCCACTGCTCAGAGCCCAGGTCACTGAGGGTGTCATTGGTACAGTCTGTGGGTCAGCACAGTGCTGGGGGAAGGAGAGATCTTAGAAGTTATATAACGGGGAGTCCGGTGATAGCGCAGCAGGTTAAGCACATGTGGTGCGAATTGCAAGGACCAGCGTAAGGATCCCAGTTCCAGCCCCCGGCTCCCCACTTGCAGGGGAGTCTCTTCACAGGCGGTGAAGCAGGTCTGCAGGTGTCTGTCTTTCTCTCCCCCTCTCTGTCTTCCCCTCCTCTCTCCAATTCTCTCTGTCCTATCCAACAATGATGATATCAACAACAATATAATTACAGCAATAAAACAACAAGGGCAACAAAGGGGAATAAATAAATAAATATTAAAAAAAAAGAAGTTACCTAACAGATGCATTTTCAGGAGGAAATGTGGCCTGATGGTTACGCATGTGGACAAAGGGCTGGGAGAGTTAGCATAATGGCTATGTAAAAAGATTTTCATGGCTGAGGCTCCAAAGTCCCAGGTCCAATCTGCAGCACCATAGTAAGCCAGAGCTGAGCAGTACTCTGATGAAAGGAGGCTCAAGAGATCAGTGAGCTCAGCTAATGATTTTTGTTCATGGCCAGGCAGGTTAGAGCAGGTGAGAGCCCAAGGAGGACACATTGGGGCTGTAAGACACCACAGACCAGGCTCTGCTCCTCTTGGCACACCTTTGGAGCATGCACACCTGTAGTTACCACAGCTATACAGCTCCTATCATGTGCGTGTGTGTTGGGTGGGGACTGGCAAAGGGAAGAGAGTAGGATGAAAGGAGGCATCTGGCCTCAGGAGAGGGGAAGAGGCTCACCCTGGCTGAGCACTTAGAAGACACCCCTGCTCTGCAGGAAAAGTGTCATGTCACTCCCCTCCCCAGTGCAATAGGCTGCCTGTTTCCATAGAAGATGAGAGCACAGAAGCTTCAAGGGATGGAAGGTTTTGCCCCACTTCATCCCACCGAGGAGAGGGGAACGGCTTAGAGTGCTGGTGCCAGTCACACTCATGAGGCTGGGTATACATGGACATGTGTGTGTGTGTGTGTGTGTGTGTGTGTGTGTGTGTGTGTGTGAGAGAGAGAGAGAGAGAGAGAGAGAGAGAGAATCTACCTAAATGTGAACATGAAGGTGTGTGCCATTGTACAGTGGTGTGTACTGTGAGCATGCAAGGAGCTGTGAGGAAGGCGTGCATGCTGGAGGCTGCTCAGTGGGTTTGAGGCACACGGTGTGTAGCAGGGTAAGCCCCTGTGTGTGTGATCAGATGACAGGGAAGGAGGCATCCCCAGCCTGTAGAGACAACATGGTGCTTATCCAAAAAGCCAGGCTCCAGAGGAGAAGGCTCTGCCATGTGCACTGCCCTCTTTTCCCAGGGTCAAGGCCCCTCTCAGAAGCTTCTTGTGAACCATGATTCACGGCAGGGATGGGAGCTGTGTGGCAAACCAGAAGCCCTGGTCTGTGGGAACCCAAGGCCAAGGCCACACCACCTGTGCAAATGCAGGGCTGTGTGAGCAGGTGGAGCTGGGCCAGGGCCCTGAAGGTAACCAAGTGCCTACAGTGAGGGTGATGGTGCCCAGGCAGGACTCCTGACAAGAATGCTTTGAACCACACTGGTATAGTGGTGGCCAGAGGCCAATGCCATGGTATCATCAGTGTTGACAGAAGGGTTAGTGCCCAGACAGAGCCTGCTGTCAAAAGAAGAGGCAGTCTAAGGGGTTTCTCTTGCTTTTCCCTGTCAAGGAACATCTTCTAGGGGGAGGGGGTGGGGTTGGAGGTGGATTAGGCCAGGCCTGCTTCACCCACTTCAAATCAAAGGGGCAAGACCTAGCACCCACAAGCTTTTTAAGTCCTATTCAAACAGAAGAGGCTTGGAGGAGGGGAGAAAAAGACTGACTTTAACATATAACAAGAGAAACTGTGAAACTACAATTAATAAATGTTCTTATAATTAATGCATTCAGGTTTAATTATTAAGTGTAGAAATAACAATAATTTATTACACTTAAGATCAATTTTAGGGCTTGGCTTTCTCATTTTGCAAGACTCCTCCAGCGTGCATGTGGCTCTTAAGAAATCACAGCCAATTGTTAAAGACTTGTAGTCATACCATTTACCATGTGAAGTTTTAAAAATCCTTTCAAAGTTCCAACCGCAATATATTTAATGTGGGAGAGTGGATTTGTTTTAAGATGTTGAAAGGACTGGGGTGAGGCCTCCAAGGTCAGACCCAGGACTGGGTTGGGGCTGGAATGAGGGAGGGGTGACTACCTAGTACCAGGAGGCAGTTCCAGGTACAGGCACCTAAACTCATGCAGCCCCAGGACCACACCAGGTATCCATATAACTGGGGTGGTCTTGGGAGCAGAGTTATAGGGCAAGTGCCATAGTCAGAATGACCCTTGGGAATCTTAGGAGGGCCCTGTGTTGCAGAAGGAGCTCTCACAAAGTGTCACATAGCCAATCCTGACACTGTGGCAAGCAAGTGTCCCCTACTGGGGTCCAGAGGCACAACCAGCTTGTGGTCATGGGCAACAACGGTAAGAATGTCTGCCCCTTAATGGGGACGTCATCTTGCATGTGGCAAAAGACTCAACTGCAGGAGGCACTGGGGAGAGGGCCAAATAATTTACTGGTTCACACTCACTGAAGAAGATGCAAAGTCACCAGCACTGTTTCTACTGCTATTCTCGTTCCCCTGACCCCCACTTGCCTCTCTTAAGCACTCCCAGTGGGATTCCCTAAATAAATTCATGAGACTGAGCCACTGTCGCCCTGTAGCTCAGAAAGCAAATGTTGGAGTGGAGGTGGCTCAGTTGGCTTTGTCACCCAGTGTCTTTGTTGTGTCCCTCTGTTCACTTAGTGCCCTGCTCCCCAGCCTTGTGTGTGTGGACAATGGTCAGAGGGGGGAAGACCTGGAGAGACCACTCTCCTCTAGCTGGAGGATGTGGGATAGTGGTGATGAATCAATGCTGGGGTAGTGGAGACCATCAGGAGGGATGTTAGAAGGCTAAGAACCCAAAGCACCAAGGAACAGACTAGGACTCCTTGAGTTCTCACTGTTATCTTACAAGGTCAGTGTCAGCATCACTGCTTCCTAGGAGGGAGTCCTGTGGCCCAGTTCTTCTTCTAGCGTTTGCCCTTCTTCCGTAGCCAGTCAACAGCATCAGGTTGAGCCTGATGTAAAGTTTCGAGACCTCCTTTGAATCTGGAGAGGTGGCAGTCGTTGACTATGTGGGTCATAGTCTGTCTGTAGCTGCAGGGGCAGTTCAGGTCGTCTCTGGCTCCCCAGCGATGGAACATAGCAGCGCACTGGCCATGGCCTGTTCGATAGCGATTGAGGAGGGCCCAATCATAACATGCTAGGTCAAAGCCGGGTTGACGCTTGCAGGGGTCTGTGATGAGGTGTTTGTTCTTTACCTCAGCTGACTGCCAGCTCTGTTTCCAAGAGACTGGAACAGAGAAGTTCAGTGTAGGCATAGGAGACCAGATTGGATGACGAGACGTCAAGCATTGAACAGGGTGGGCGAAGATATCCGCGTATATTGGCATGTCCGGTCTAGCGTAGACGTGGGAAATGAACTTAGATGATGCCGCATCCCGACGAATATCTGGTGGGGCGATGTTGCTAAGAACTGGCAGCCATGGAACCGGGGTGGAACGGATGGTTCCAGAAATTATCCTCATGGAGGAATATAATTTGGAATCGACCAAGTGGACATGGGGGCTACGGAACCATACTGGGGCACAGTATTCTGCAGTGGAATAGCATAATGCCAGAGAGGATGATCGTAGTGTGGAAGCGCTCGCGCCCCATGAGGAGCTGGCCAGTCTTGCAATGATGTTATTCCTCGTGCCCACCTTTGCTGCAGTTTTTATGAGATGTTCGTGAAATGACAGAGTGCGATCGAGAGTAACGCCAAGATAGACTGGCTGGGCTTCATGCCGGATTCTCGTATTGCCAAGCTGCACATTAAGCTCACGCGAGGCCGAGGCATGGTGTAGATGAAAAACAGATGATACCGTTTTTGCAGTGCTAGGGATTAGTCGCCATTTTTTACAGTAATCAGATATCAGAGACATGTCTTTCGTGAGTGTTTCCTCGAGGATGTCGAACTTGGATGCCTGAGTTGCACAGCAGATGTCATCGGCGTAGATGAACTTCCTTGAAGAAGTTTCTGGGAGGTCATTGATATAAATATTAAATAGCGTAGGAGCCAGAACAGAGCCCTGGGGGAGGCCACTTGAGACAAGTCTCCATCTGCTAGACTTGTCACCCAGATGTATCTTCTGTTTTGGAGAACAAACGATATAGTGTTGGCCACCCATGGAGGCAGGCATCTTGAGATCTTGACTAGGAGACCATGGTGCCAGACTGTGTCATAGGCTGCTGTGAGATCAACAAAGACAGCACCCGTCTTTAAATTCTTCTGGAATCCATTTTCAATGTAAGTTGAGAGGGCCAGGGCTTGTTCGCAGGTAGATCTTCCTGGGCGGAAACCAGCCTGGGCGGGTGATAGGAATTTCTCTGTAAGATGAGAAATACGTGACAGAAGCAGCCTCTCAAGGAGTTTGTAACACACGGAGAGGAGAAATTGGTCTATAGCTGGCGGCCAGTGTTGGGTCTTTCTTTGGTTTCAAAACCGCTATAATCTTCGCACGACGCCAAACTTTGGGCATAGACTCAGATTCCAAGATGTGGGACAGGAATGAAGCGAGCCACTTCTTTGCCGTGGGACCCAGGTTAAGAATGGGTTCTGGGGTGATGTTATCATAGCCAGCAGCTGTTCCCGGTTTAACCCTCTTCAAAGCGTCTTCCAGTTCAGACAGTGTAAAGGGAGAGATTTTTGGAGATGGACAAGATAACCGGAAGTGGGATGACCATTCATGGGAAATTTCTCTTTTCCAGACTGGGTCGATCTTAGCACGTCCAACTTGTGGCCCAGTGAGGACCTGTGTCAGGGCGGGGGCTTAGGCTGTCTCTGAAGTGGTGGGAAATGGTGAGGATGGTGGGGAACACTTTCAAAACTATACTGGGGGTAGATAAATATCTTGGGACAACAGGCCTGTCCAGTTTTGAAACTGGCAACAAAAGCAGGTAGGAAGCAGGCAGAGTGGAGAGGGCAGTTGGCCAAGATAATAGTGGTTCCTCCCTCAGGAGTCATGGAGTTAAGGAAGTCTCTACTTTTCCATACTCCCTGCCCATGGGGTATAAGTCATCACAGTTGTGCCCAGGGACATGCACTGTCCATGCTTCTCTTGCCTGAGGCACTGCTCTTCCTGTATCCCTAATTCATCTCACCCCATAAGGGAGGTCTTATTTATTTTTCCCTCCTCTCCCTTCCTCCCTTCCTTCTTGTCTTTTTTTTTCTTTTTAAAATTTTTTTCTTAAAAAAATTTTTTTTTTTTGCCTCCAGGGTTATTGCTCGGGCTCGGTGCCTGCACCACAAATCCACTGCTCCTGGAGACTACTTTTTTAAAAAAAAATTTTATTTATTTATTTCCTTTTTGTTGCCCTTGTTTTTATTGTTGTTGTAGTTATTATTGTTGTTATTATTGATGTCATCATTGTTGCATAGGACAGAGAGAAATGGAGAGAGGAGGGGAAGACAGAGAGGGGGAGAGAAAGATAGACACCTGCAGACCTGCTTCACCCCTTGTGAAGGGACTCCCCTGCACGTGGGGAGCCAGGGCTAAAACTGGGATCCTTACTCCGGTCCTTGCGCTTTGCGCCACCTGCCCTTAACCTGCTGCACTACCGCTCAACTCCCGAGACTACTTTTTTTTCCCCCTTTTTGTTGCCCTTGTTTTATCATTGTTGTGGTTATTATTATTAGTGTTGCTATTAATGTCATGATTGTTGGATAGGATAGAGAGAAATGGAGAGAGGAGGGGAAGACAGAGAGGGGGAGAGAAAGATAGACACTTGCAGACCTGCTTTACTGCTTGTGAAGAGAACACCACTGCAGGTGGGGAGCTGGGGGCTTGAACCGGGATCCTTACTCTGGTCCCTGCGCTATCGCCCACCCCCCCCGTCTTTTTTAAAAAATATTTTATTTATTTTTAATGAAAGAAAGATACAGAGACAGACCAGAACACTGCTCAGTTCAGGCTTATAGTGGTATGGGAGGATAGGGGACCTGGGACTTTGAAGCCTCAGGTATGAGAGTCTCTTTGGGATGCATTGGATCGACCTTCTCGTGGTGCATCCCGTGAGTACCCATTCATTGGGGAAACTGACGATCCTTCCTAGCCAACTGAATCCACATGGATCCCAGTCACTTTCAAAGCCAGCAACAAGCAGCTCCTGACAGCTTTCAACCTGACCTGTTGACTGGCTACGGAAGAAGGGCAAACGCTAGAAGAAGAAGAAGAGTCTCTGCATAACCATTCTGCTATCTACCCCCATTCCTATCTTTCTTTTTTTTTAAATTTCTTTATTGGGGAATTAATGTTTTACATTCAACAGTAAATACAATAGTTTTTACATGCATAACATTCCCCAGTTTCCTATATAACAATACAACCCCCCACAGGTCCTCTGTCATCCTTTTTGGACCTGTATTCTCTCCACCCACCCACCCCAGAGTCTTTTACTTTGGTGCAATACGCCAATTCCATTTCAGGATCTACTTGTGTTTTCTTTTCTGATCTTGTTTTTCAACTTCTGCCTGAGAGTGAGATCATCCCATATTCACCCTTCTGTTTCTGACTTATTTCACTTAACATGAATGTTTCCAAGGTCCATCCAAGATCGGCTAAAAACGGTGAAGTCACCATTTTTTACAGCTGAGTAGTATTCCATTGTGTATATATACCACAACTTGCTCAGCCACTCATCTGTTGTTGGACACCTGGGTTGCTTCCAGGTTTTGACTATTACAAATTGTGCTGCCAAGAACATATGTGTACACAGATCTTTTTGGATGGATGTGTTGGGTTCCTTAGGATATATCCCCAGGAGAGGAATTGCAGGATCACAGGGTAGGTCCATTTCTAGCCTTCTGAGAGTTCTCCAGACTATTCTCCACAGAGACTGGACCAATTGACATTCCCACCAGCAGTGTAGGAGGGTTCCTTTGACCTCACACCCTCTCCAGCATTTGCTGCTGTTACCTTTTCTGATGTATGACATTCTCACAGGAGTGAAGTGGTATCTCATTGTTGTCTTGATTTGCATTTCTCTGACAATCAGAGACTTGGAGCATTTTTTCATGTGTTTCTTAGCCTTTTGGATCTCTTCTGTGGTGAATATTCTGTCCATGTCCTTCCCCCCATTTTTGGATGGGGTTATTTGTTGTCTTGCTGTTGAGTTTGACAAGCTCTTTATATATGTTGGTTATTAAACTCTTGTCTGATGTATGGCATGTAAAGATCTTCTCCCATTCTGTGAGGGGTCTCTTGGTTTGGGTAGTGGTTTCTTTTGCTGTGAAGAAGCTTTTTAATTTGATGTAGTCCCATAGGTTTATACTTGCCTTAGTCTTCTTTGTAACTGAATTCATTTCATTGAAGATGTCTTTAAAATTTATGCAGAAATGAGTTCTGCCAATATTTTCCTCTAAGTATCTGATAGTTTGTGGTCTAACATCCAAGTCCTTGATCCACTTGGAATTGACTTTTGTATTTGGTGAAATTCAGTGGTTCAGTTTCATTCTTCTGCATGTTTCAACCCATTGTTTCCAACACCATTTGTTGAAGAGACTCTGCTTTCCCCATTTAATAATCTGGGCCCCTTCGTCAAAGATTAGATGTCCATAGGTGTGGGCCTATCTTTCTTTTTAAAGTATATTTATTTATTGTATAGAGACAGAAATTGAGAAGAGAGGGGAAGAGAGACAGAGAGGGAACTGCAGCTCTACTTCATTACTTGTGAATCTTCCCTCCGCAAGTGGGAACTTGGGGCTTGCACTGTGTCCACGGGCATTATAACATACACTTAGCCAGGTGCATTACTGCCTGCCCCTTTCCCTTTCTCTCTCTCTCCTTCTCTTTTCCTCCCTCCCCCCCACCAGAGCACTGCTCAACTCTGGGTTATGGTAGTGCTAACCTGGGACTACAGAGCCTAAAGCAAGAAAATTTTTTGCACAACCACTACGCTGTTCTAAGGGAGCCCCTATTTCTATGCTCATTTTTAAGACAAGGAAAACAAAGCTGAGAGAAGTTGAGAGATGATCTCAGGGTCACAAAGTGGGAAAATGACAGATCTGGTTGACTCTAAAGCCCGACCCATCACTCTGCCTACCTCTCCTGGACCCAGGATCAAACAGGGCTTACAACCAACTGCCTTGAGTTCCAGATCAAGAGCCAAGGAAGAGAGGTGAGGCTTCTGCCCATGGGCACCGGCCTAGCTTTCACTTCTTATGCAGAAGACAAAACAAATCACTAGGTCACTGGCTTCATGGACTGTAGCCAGGGCAAGGGGAAGCAGTGTCCTTTGGATGCCTCCAGAAAGCTGCCATGGCAGGCAGAGGTGTATTGTTACCAGAATCCGATGGGCATGAGGGGGAATTTCCAGGACCCTTGGAGTTGGAAAGAATGGCAAAGGGCAGTCCCCACAGGTCACAGAGAGGCAGCAAGCTCTGGGCAGGCTGTTAGTCCCAGAGCAAAGATTCCCATGGGACCCTAAGGGTGGCTTCCAGGTGCTGACTCCGCCCCCTGCAGGCTGAGCCTGGCTGGTAAGTTCTAGGGCATTGCTCTGAGGGAAAGACCCCATTTAGCTTTGCCTAGATTGTTAGAGAGAATCATGACCCAGCACATCTTGCTGGTTCAGACCATGACCTCTGGTTCAGAACATGATTTCAGAGGCACACAGGTTCAAACCCTGATTCTTTTCCTGCCTGGCTATGGCATTAAAAACAAATGTAACCTCTGAGCCTCAGTTTCCCCATCTGCTTAATACTGATAATAAAAAGGAGGCCAGCTTCCAAAAAGTGAGCTGTGCAAGTCCCTGGCACAGGAGGCATTCAATGCTTATTAACTTCCCTTTCTACTCCATTTGCTTATAGCAGATGCCCAAGTCTGCCGGCAGGATGTGTGATCTGTGAGGGCATTTTATTTGGCAGTTTCAAGTGTGATATTATCCCTCCACAAAGCCATCATTATGGTGCTGTGAACAATACCACAGATAAGGCAGGGGTGCCCCTGCGTGCCAGCCTCCAGGTGATTATAACATTTGGGTAAATTGCCTTTTGTCTCACAGAGAGATGATGGCAGGAGGGGCTTGTGAGAGCCAGACTAAGCCATTCTGCAGAAAGCACAAGGGAAGCTGATGGGGAGGCCCCCTGGGTTTGCAGAAGCAGCCAGCAGTGAAGAACTGGGGCTCAACTAGGGTTCTGCCAGATGGGGATGGGGGTAGGGTAGGTGGGGTATCCAACAGGATTTGACCTCTAGTTTCCCACCTGTCAGGAGAAGACGGTGGCTTCTACATCAGAGAAGCCCTACTTTGTCAGTGATATTTGAGATTCTTTCTTGTTCTTTGTCCACTTCTGGAACCATAGAGTGGGATGAGAACTCTCTAGGGGGAAAAAGAACCAGGATGCAATTGATACCCTCTGGGTGTGGACTAATGCCTCTGGGTGAAACGGTCAGCCCTTGGTTCTTTCTCCTGCAGGTAAACTCCAGCTTCTCAGTTAGAAACAGCTCAGATGTCATCTTTAGGTCTGAGTTAAGCTGTATCTAGCTTCAAACCCCATCTCTGTCTTATTCTCTGTGTCCTTATGGGACAAAGCATTTCCCTTCACCTTAGTTTCTTCATCTCCTAGTAAAGACAACAGGTGTGCAGAGCTACTGTGAAGATCTAATGAAATGAAATATATGAAGTGCTTAAAACAGTGCACATAGGAAGCACTCAGTAAATGCTGATTCCTACGACCATCTTGCCTTTCAGCTTAAAAAAAAAATCGGGAATTGGGTGGTAGCACAGTGGGTTAAACGCACATGGCGCAAAGCACTAGGACAGGCATAAAGATCCTGGTTCAAGCCCCCTGGCTCCCCACCTGCAGGGGAGTCACTTCACAAGCGGTGAAGCAGGTCTGCAGGTGTCTGTCTTTCTCTCCCTCTCTCTGTTTCCCCCTCCTCTCTCCATTTCTCTCTGTCCTGTCCAACAACAACATCAATAATAACTACAACAATAAAACAAGGGCAACAAAAGGAAATAAATATTTTTTAAAAATCAAAATCTTTTTATCTATTTTAATGGCTGCAATGCATTTTACTTTAAAACTAGATGGTGTATTATATCATTAGTTTTCTCCTAGACATTCAGAATATTTCCCCCCTCTCATTCACCCTTCCTTCTTTTCTTCCTTCCTTCCACTTTTCATTCCTTCTTTATTTTCTATTTGTTTCTTTCTTTTTCTCCCACATTGCTATTCCGCTCCAGCTTAAGGTGGTACTGGGACATTTGAGCCTCAGGCATGAAAGCTTTTTGCTGTCTCCCTGGCCAGGATCTTTTCAACAATTTAATAATACCAGAGAAACTTTAGAAGACCAAGCAATCTTTCATTTCTTGATTTTCACTAGGTAGCTTTAAAATATTTTTATTTTAATGAGAGGTATGTAAAGAGAAACAGAGATCGAGAGATAAGTTAGCACTGTTCAGCTCTAACTTATGGTAGTGTGGGGGGACTGAACCTGACTTTTGGTGGTGTGAGGGACTTCAGAGCTTCAGTCATGAAAGCCTTTTGCATAACCGTTATCCTATTTCCCCTCCTCTGCAGCTTTTTTTTCCTTTCTTTTAAATTTTTTTTTGAAATATATTTATTATTGGCTGGAGACAGAGAGGAATTGAGAGGGGAGGGGAAAATAGAGAGGAAGAGAGACAGAGAGACACCTGCAGCTCTGCTTTATCACCTGTGAAGCTTTCCCCCTGTAGGTGGGGAGCGGGGGTTTGAACCTGGTTCCTTGCATGCTGTAATGTGTGCGCTTAACCAGGTGCGCCACCTCCTGGCCCCTTTTCTTTTCTTTCTTTCTTTCTTTCTTTCTTTCTTTCTTTCTTTCTTTCTTTTTTCTTTTCCTTTTTTTTTTTTTTCCTCCAGGGTTATTGCTGAGGCTCGAATCCACTGCTCCTGGAGGCTATTTTTGCCCTTTTGTTGCTCTTATTCTTTATCATTATTACTGTTTTATTGCTGCTGTTGTTGTTGGATAGGACAGAGAGAAATGGAGAGAGGAAGGGAAGACAGAGACGGGGAGAGACAGACACCTGCAGACCTGCTTCACCACCTGTGAAGTGAGCCTTCTGCAGGTGGGGAGCTGTGGGCTAGAACTGGGATCCTTAAGCCAGTCCTTGAGCTTTGGGCCATGTGCACTTAGCCCACTATGCTACTGCCCAGCCCCCTTCTGCAGCTTTTCTAAAGTTGGATGGGAGCTCCATACCCATGCATACGTGGAGGGGGGGAATCTCAGCATTACCCTGGCACTGTGAAAAGCAGAAACTCTCGGGAGATAGATGAGGCTGAATGGGGATTCCAATTACTGCCAAATTCACCAGAGATACTCTTTTGTTTTTTTTAATTTTCAAAATATTTTTTTAAATTATTTTTCCCTTTTGTTGCCCTTGTTTTTTATTGTTGTTGTAGTTATTGTTGCTGTTATTGATGTCATCGTTGTTGGATAGGACAGAGAGAAATGGAGAAAGGAAGGGAAGACAGAGAGAGGGAGAAAAAGATAGACACCTGCAGACCTGCTTCACTGCCGGTGAAGTGACTCCCCTGCAGGTGGGGAGCTGGGGGCTCGAACTGGTCCTTGTGCTTTGCGCCACAAGCGCTTAACCTACTGTGCTACTGCCTGACTCTCCAGAGACATTCTTTAACTTCACTGAACCTCAGTTTCTTCATTTGTTTATCAGGAATCTTGCAAAAAACTTCCCCCACCCACTCTCTTGAATCTCTGAATCATAATAGTAAACATTCATTCAATATGGGCTCTCCACCTCATTTTGAAGCTCTGCATCGTCATGAGGCCACCACCATCTCCCAAAGACTCCAAGTCACACAGGCCAGACCTTTTTTTTGGACCCCAGTTCACACCCCTTCCTCCCACTGCCTGTTTAACGGAGCATATATTCGAATGAAACTTGTGATCCTGACTTTATATTCCGTCTGGAACCCACAGGTTCAAATACAGGGAGGCCTTCTCTGCAAATAATCACTGGTATGCGATATTTTTAAGAAGCCAAAGCCATTGTCTCTGATTGAAGGAAAGTTGTTGCTATTTGAAGCACAGCGCGATTAAGCGGTGGCGTTATCTCTTTAACCATTGGGAATTATACGCTGTTTGAAAGATTTGTGAGCTCTAGGACATTTGCCAGATGTGCTTGATTCGACATTTCAGACAACAAAGGGGATAATGTTGGCGGGAATCTTGACGGCATTTCTGATGATCAGGATATTCTTTGAGGATGGTACTGAGACCTTTCGGGGGAAGAATTTCAGCTTTTACATAAACTAATTTGGGATGCTCACTCTCTGTCTTCCACAAAGCAAATTTAGTTCATTGTTAGTTGTATATGTTAAAATGGTTAGGAGGATTTTTTCCCTTTGAATATTAATAATGTGCCTTTCATCAGAGACACTCGCACGGGGTGTCATTAATTGCGGGGAGGGAGTAAGGATTAGTGGTGTAGTGATTTTGCAAATGACTCCTAGTAGTAATGTTGAGACAAGCAACAGCTACATGAAGAGACACATGTACAAACTGCTAACAGGGCTTGTGCTTATCCTTACTGAGCAGAATGAAAGACACACAGAGGAGGGGAAGGGTTAGAGTGAATCTCCCAGTGTTTTACTATCTTAAAGGCAATTGTCTCAGATATCTGCCAATGTTTCTTTACTGGCCCACAATGTGCAAAGGGACCCCTTTTGAATATGGGTACCATCTCCTTTGCAAAGGTGACTGTTGTCCTTTTGTCTTAAGTATAGAAAATGGACATTTTCATTTATTTAGGGACATCACCAAACTTCTACCAGGTTCCTGGAACTGTGTTTGGTGGCAGAACAACTGTGGATGAACACAGCCCCGGAGTAAAGAATAGGTCGTTACACAAACTGGCTAGGAGAATGGACTCAGCTCTGACTCTGTTACTAGCTCTGTGACTAGGAGCCAGTTATTGATCTGTGACCAGGTGTCCTTATTATGAGCCATGGCTCATGGAAAGTACCCACTTGGGAATATAGGACACAGCACAGGAGATAAGTTGGTAGGGTGTTTAGCTGGGGTCATGTAAGGACCCTCCACAGTGATCATGCCTCCACAGTGATCAGCTCGGTTTCCTGTGAGCTATAGATGCATTGGGAAAGTCACATGCCATTCTCGTGGGGTTATAGGCAAAGACTCATTAAGGGTCTTTTGTTCCATGCTAAGCACCAAGATTTGAGCATGACTGTGACCAGTAGAGGAGGAGGAGGGCATGCTTGGTTGGGGAATTACATGAGGTGAGAATAGACACTTGTTTAGCATGAATGGTAATGTTGGTCTTTTTAGTCTGGAATATGCAGTGGAAAAGAATGGAAGATAGAAAGTGGACTGGGTTTCTGATGGCCATAATTAAGAGCCTGCAGACTTTAAAGTGTCAGCAGCTCTTGATTCTCAAGCCACTTCCATGAGGAGGTGGGAAGACCTAGCATATCCATCCAAACATGGGTCTCCCAGATGCTTCTTTGCTCTCAAGCATCTAGAGAGATTTTTCACAAATCCCAGAGCCTGCTTCTCTTCTCTTCTCCAGCCTGAGTGAGTAACTGCATTGATAACAAACACAACTGCCAATCACACTGGACACCGGCTCTGGGCTACACAATTTGTATATCATGCCACCTCCAGATTGTTACTGCAGTACCTATTTTACAGTTAAGGATACTAAGTCTCCTAAAGGAAACAAGCTGTAAACTATCTAGGGTCATGTAACAGCAGATCAGTGATGGATCTGAGATGTGAGGTGAGCAGATTTCAGACACTGACTGGATTTTTTATTGTTTTTAATGTGGTGTCAGGGAATGAACACTGGGCCTTGTATGCCCAATACTGAGTCACCTCCATTGAGTTATCACTCCAGTCCTTTTTTCTTTTCTTTTTTTTAAGTTTATATTTTTAGAATGGGGAGGGGAGAAAAGAGGGGGAGAAGGATACAAAGACTAAATCCTAGTTCCACCATTCATGCAGTTGCCGTGAGGATCAAACCCAGTGTTATATGCTGTCTCCTGGGCCCCCAGGCCCCTGGATTTAAACTGCCATATCATCTTTATTACTCCCAGCTCCCAGGTCTTCTATGGGAGGTGAGTTTCTGAGTCTCTGGTCTTATGTCTCCTGTACTAATTGGAAGACTGTCTGCACTGAATTGCTATCTCTATGATTTTATGGTCTCAATAGGGTATAGTGGAAAGCTCACTCATTTTGGTTTGTATTAAGGTGGAGGTGGATTCAAACTGCTGCTTTACCACCACTGGCTTTTGATTCATTTCCCTGAGACCTCCTTTCCTAATCTCATTCCCAGCTCACTCAGTGAACAGGAAGTTCATAAAGTTATGCCACCCTCATGGGTCTGAGGCTTTAAGGTGAACCTGAAGTGACTGATAGCATAGAGGGTCAGACAACAGGTAGGGACCTGGGCAGAACCTGTCCCATGCAGGTGCCTTCCACATAAGAGGCTGTCAGCATGGGCCAACCAAGATTTGGTCTGAGGGCCAGTGTTTTGAGATCGTCAAGGTTTAAAGTTTTACAAAGCTAAAGTTACTCTGAAAATTTATTAAGCAGGGCTGCAGGTATCTTTCTCTTTCCCATCTCTCTGACTCTAGACAATAATAAATAAATAAAAGATATTAAAAAGGAGAGAGAATTCTTTCTCCTTAGTGTTCAAAGAATAAACAAGATTTGTGGTTCCCCAAATTCCCTTCCTTCCTTCCGGCAACCATGTGCTCTGTTTTGTTTTGTTTTTTTCTTTATTGGGGAATTAATGTTTTATAGTCGACAGTAAATACAATAGTTTGTACATTCATAACATTTCACAGTTTTCCGCAATAACAATACAACTCCCACTAGGTCTTCACCATGCTTTTTCAGGGCCTGGTAAAGGATGGCAGAGGACTTTGAAAACTTAGATGTACAGATAAATATCATGAGTTGTCATCTCACACCTAAGAGAATGGCTTATAAACCAGGATGACAGGTATTGGAGAGGTTGTGGAGAAAAAGGAACTCTGTTATATTACTGGTGGGAGTGTAAACTAGTGCAGCTCCTTTAGAAACTGTATGCAGAGTCCTCAAACAAATAACAATGGAAGCATCTTATGACCTAAATACCACTCTTGGGCATTTATCCAGTGGACATTCACATACTAACTAGAAGGGACCCCTATGTTCATAGCTGCATTATTCACAATAGCTAAAGAGTGGAAGCAGCCTAAATGTCCATCATCAGATGACTGACTAAAGAAGTTATGGGGTATATATATTCCATGAAATCAAAAAAGATGATATTGTGTCCTTTATGAGAAAATGGATGGAAGTGGAGGTGATTGTGCTGAGCGAAGTAAGTAAAGAGATAAAAAGACAACTACCAGGAGTCACATGGTAGCGCAGCAGGTTAAGCTCATGAGCATGAGGTGCAAGGACCAGAATAAGGCAGCTCCCCACCTACAGGCAAATCACTTCATAGGTGGTGAAGCAGGTCTGCAGGTGTCTATCTTTCTCTCCCCCTCTCTGTCTTCCCCTCCTCTCTCCTTTTCTCTCTGTCCTATCTAACAATGACAACTTCAATAACAACAACGATAGTAACTACAACAACAATAAAAAAACAAGGGCAACAAAAGGGAAAATAAATATATATATATAAAAGAAAAAATACCAAATTAAAAAAAAAAAGACAACTACCAGATGGTTTCAGTCATATGTGGAATCTAGAGATCTGATTTACATAAACTTGCCAAAAATAATAATCCAAACAAAACAGAAACAAGCAAACTTCGTAAGATTTGTAAGAACCATGGTGGGTGGGGATACAGAACTTTGGTGGTGAGTGTGGTGTGGAACTATACACATTGTAATCTTACAGTCTTGTAACATGCTGTTAATAACAAATAAAAATTATAACAAAAAAGAAATATCAGAAGTTGTGGTTATCATTAAAATTGGTAAGATGGGAGTTGGGCGGTAGCGCAGCGGGCTAAGCGCACATGGCGAGAAGTGCAGGGACCAGCGTAAGGATCCCGGTTCGAGCCCCCTGTTCGAGCCCCTGGCTCCCCACCTGCAGGGGAGTCGCTTCACAGGCGGTGAAGCAGGTCTGTAGGTGTCTATCTTTCTCTCCCCCTCTCTGTCTTCCCCTCCTCTCTCCATTTCTCTCTGTCCTATCTAACAACGATGACAACAATAATAACTACAACAACAATAAAAAACAACAAGGGCAACAAAAGGGAAAGTAAATATATAAATTAAAAATATTTTTTAAAAATTGGTAAGATGTCTTCTACTATGGGCTGCAAACTGCATTTTATATATTGGAGAATATGAGGGACTTATAGGAAGATCTCTGTCTGCTTGCCTGCCTGCCTAGTTTTCCTTCACAAACATTTAATCAGCTCCAACTCATAGGAACTGTGTGAGTTGCAGGGGACCCAGTGATGAATGAGACATGGCCACATAGTTGCTTCCCTCAAGAAGCTCCCAGTCTGTGAGGCAGAGGAAGACAGGCAAATGAAGATACAAGTGGGCTAAGCGCTACTATGGAACCTTGTGTGGACTCACAGGAGGGATACTTAACCCAGACAGCAGTGGTGATGTTGATGGGGGGGGTGGGGGGTTTGGTTGGTCAGGAAAGGCTGGTTAGAACAATGATCAACCAATGGTAGGCCCTGATCCTTAAGAGGGTTATAAAATTGATTTTGTGCCTAGCAGCTAGCATTAAAAAAAAAAAAGTTGGGAGTGGTATGGGAGGTGGTGCAGTTGATAAAGCACTGGACTCTCAAACATGAGGTCCTGAGTTCGATCCTGGCAGCACATGTACCACAGTGATGTCTGATTCTTTCTCTCTATATCCTCCTATATTTCTCATAAATAAAATCTTTAAAAAAAATTTTAGGGGTCGAGTGGTAGCGCATCAGGTTAAGCGCACGTGGTGCAAAGCACAATGACTGGTGTAAAGATCCTGGTTCGAGCCTCGGCTCCCCACCTGCAGGGGAGTCACTTCACAGGTGGTGAAGAAGGTCTACAGGTGTCTTTCTCTCCCCCTGTCTTCCCCTCCTCTCTCCATTTCTCTCTGTCCTATCCAACAATGAATGACATCAACAATAACAATAATAGCCACAACAAGGCTACAACAACAAGGGCAACAAAAGGGGGAAAAATGGCCTCCAGGAGCAGTGGATTCATGATGCAGACACTGATCCCCAGCAATAACCCTGGAGGCAAAAAAAAAAAAAGGGGGATCACCTGCACTTAACCCACAGCAGTAGTGCAGTGAAGCAGGTTTGCAGGGGTCTATCTTTCTCTTACCCTCTCTGTCTTCCCCTCCTCTCTCCATTTCTCTCTGTCCTACCTAACAATGATGACATCATTAACAACAACAGGGAGTTGGGCGGTAGCACAGTGAGTTAAGCACAGGTGGCAAAGCTCAAGGACCGGCGTAAGGATCCCAGTTTGAGCCCCTGGCTCCCCATCTGCAGGGGAGTCGCTTCACAGGCGGTGAAGCAGGTCTGCAGGTGTCTTTCTCTCCCCCTGTCTTCCCCTCCTTTCTCCATTTCTCTCTGTCCTATCCAACAACAACTACATCAATAATAACTACATCAATAAAAGACAACAAGGGCAACAAAAGGAAATAAATAAATATCTTTTTAAAAAAGTTAGCTAGAAAGAACTGAGGACATTTTATCTTTTGCTACATCTTCAATGGAACCCATGAAATCATGCTAAGTGAGATAAGCCAGAAAGAGAAGAATGAATACTAACTGATTTCACTCACAAGTAGAACTTAAGAAACAGAAGGAAAAAAAAAAAAAAGGAACACACAGGATGAAACGTAGACTAGTTGTGGTCTACTGTAGCAGTTAAGAACTCTAAAAGGGGGAGGAATAGGGACTAGGGAGGGTATATGGTAGAGGAAGATTTCAGTTAGTGGTAGAAGTGGTGGGCAGACATCTACCACAAAGAAAGGAGAGACTGTATTTGTCTGACAACTACTGTCTTGCAAATTATTATTTCCCCCCAGTGATGTGATGGGGAAAAATCTTAAGTAGAACAGAAAAGATCCCAGACATGGCATGTAAAGTAATAAGATATACACACATGCATGTGTGTTTGTTTGTACTAGATGGTGATGTAAATAATTTCCCCTTCCTTCCTTCCTTCCTTCCTCCCTTCCTTCCTTCCTTCCTTCCTTCCTTCCTTCCTTCCTTCCTTCCTTCCTTCCTGCTTTTTTCAATTGCCAGCAGGATTATCACTGGACGTCAGTGTCTGTATGATGAGTCCACCACTCCTGGTAGCCATTTTTTCTTTCTTTCTTTTACTTGATAACACAGAAATTGATAGGGGGAGATAGAGAAGGAAAAAGAAAGAAAGACGCTTGGAAAACTGATTCACCACTTGTGAAGCTTCTCCCTTGCAGGTGGGGACTGGGGGCTTAAATTTGGGTCCCTGAGCATGGTAACATGTGTGCTCCTCCAGGTGTTCCATCCCCCAACTTGTAAATCATTTCTTACTGAGAACCAGGGTACAAAGGACTGAGAGCCACCCACACTCAAGGGCTCTCAAAGCCTGGCATGTTATAGTCACTCAAAAAAAAATTTTTTTTTTTGGAT
This sequence comes from Erinaceus europaeus, assembly GCF_950295315.1. Lineage (NCBI taxonomy): Eukaryota > Metazoa > Chordata > Mammalia > Eulipotyphla > Erinaceidae > Erinaceus > Erinaceus europaeus. The sequence goes on along the minus strand of NC_080171.1, from coordinate 93,535,094 downwards.
GAGTGGGAAAATTAATTTAAATTCTCTTGGCTACTCAACAAGCATGCAGCAACACCCATACACCCAACACCATTAAGAAAGGCATTCTTCAAAACCCAAGCCTAGCCAGCTTGAATTTGTCAAGCATGTTTGCATCTCTGCAATTGATAGTTTAGCAGCTCCACATTGTCCAAATCTAAAGCCAACTTTGCTTGCTGAGGAGGATCAGAGCAGTTCAGAGATAGAAGGTGAACCCAGAGCAACCCTCCTGCTGGCGCCCCAGTCCATGACTCCCTATATAAAAACAGGCTCTGAGCCACCCAGGTGGCACGTGTTTCATAATAGCAGTGGCTTAGGCAGCTGTGTTTATTCTGAGATGGCCTCAGTCACCCACCTCAGGCCCACACGACTCAGCAGCTCTGTGCCTCCAGGATCCAGCAGGAAATACTGTTTATGGGGGCAGACTGGAATACAGGGGAAATCAGAAGATGGACAGAAGCCCAAATCAGTCCCTGGCAGGATGAAGTGAGTCAAGGGTAATGACTAGGTGAGGGTGGACAGACAGTCCCTCTTAGTGGTTTCCAAGACCCTTCAAATTTGATCTGTCCTATAATATCAGAATCAAAATACCCCTTGGCTACCTTTCTCCCCCATCATAGACTCTTAAGGTTGAAAGGTCCCTAGAAATTATCCAGGCTTACATCTTCATTTTACAGATGGAGAGGAAGGGGCCCAGAGAGCAAAAGCACTGCCCAAGGTCAGCCAGCAGGCAGCCTGAGAACTGAGCTAGGTCTCTGTGCTACCACTCTTTGCCCTGGGGTCCCTCAGATGTTTTTCTCTCCCCATCTCCCCATGTCAGAGGGATCTTCTAGCTAACCTGACTCCCCTCTGCTCACTACGCTGTACGTAATAAGAGAATTATTTCTAAAGGGCTGACAGATTCACTTGTTCCACTCCAGTATAAAGTTGTCACCCATGATGGAGACTTCTAACTTCGGGGGAAATTTTAGTTTCCTGCTCTTATGGACTCAGCCAGGATCCACAATGACCTGGTAACCAGTGCCAGGGTCATCAGGCCCAGCAGACTGCATTGTTCAAAGGCCACCATAGTCTCTACCAGCTACATCCTCAGTCACCTCTGGAGTATCTTTTTGTTGTTGTTGTTGTAGGACTTCACAGCTCCAGGATATGCCTTTTTTCAGATAGAAAGAGAGATAGCCAGAGAGGGGAAAATACCATAGCTCTGAAGTTTTCCTCTATGCCACAGTATTCCCAGGTAGAATACCAGGGTTTGAAATCCAGGTCATTACTCGTGGCAAAGCTGGCAGCCTCCCAGGTGAGATATCTCACTGGTTCCATATCTCAAACCTCCCACCCCGCCCCACTTAAACAACAGCCTCAAGAGACACAATGTGTATCATTAATCTATGTTCTAATACTGACAAATTCTGTAATGTAACTCAACTGGAGTGATGAATAAATGAAATAGAGTAAGTAAAAAAAAAAAAAAAAAGCATTGAACAGTTACTGCTCTACCAGCCTGGAACCAGCCCTTGTTCCCCTCCTATCCTTGGTGGGTCCAGAGTCTTTGCTGCTACCCTTACCCTTCATACCTCTCAGGCTTCCTTTCATGCTTTTCTCCTGACAGTGTTATCTCAGCTCCTGAACTTCATGTAAACCCCTACATGTGCAGTGTTCTCCCGTCTCTAATCCTTTAGAATATGCTGTTCCCTCTGTCTTTAATCCTACCACTTAGGTATGTTCTTTAGGTTTCAGACTGTATCTTGCTTTTTCCAAGACACTTCCCCCCAACACACCCACTTCTGCAGACCTCCAGGTTTAGGCGGTCTCTCTCTCTCTCTCTCATTCTCTCATTCTCTCTCTCTTTACCAGAGCACTGCTCAACTCTGGCTTATGGTGGTGCAGGGGATTGAACCTGTGACTTTGGAGCCTCAGGCATGAAAGTCTCTTTGCATAACCATTATGCTATCTACTCCTGCCCCCAGGTTGAGGTCTCCTTTCTACATGTTCCTCTAGCAATTTTACATTGTGACAACCCATTTTACCTTCTGTTTGTTTTTCCTGCTCCCCTAGAGAGAAGACTCTTTTTCTTAAGCAATGATCTAGTGTATTTATTAGATAATTATTGCTATGTATCCATAACTTAGTTCCATAAACAATGATGAATTTTAATTGCTCTTACAGTGTTGGTGAGTCAGTATTCAGCCATGATTAGCTTGAATATGCAAGTCTAATACTATCTCTTTATTTATTTATTTTTTATTATCTTTATTTATTGGATAGAAACAGCCAGAAATTGAGAGGGAAGGAGGAGTTTGAGAGACACCTGCAGCCCTGCTTCACAAGTTGCAAAGCTTTCCCCCTGCAGGTGGGGGCCAGGGGCTTGAACATGGGCTCTTTCACACTGTAACATGTCGCTCAACCAGGTGTGCCACCACCCAGCCCCTAATACTATTTCTTATGAGGTTGCTACTATGGTGTTACCCAGGACTAGAGTCATCTGAAGGACCGTCTAGTGCTTAAGGATTTACTTTAAGGGCAACTCTGTCATCAGAGTAGTAAATTGATATTGACTGTTTTTAGGAAATCTCAGATTCTCAGCAGAAATAAGATTCTTTGATGCTGCTACTAGAGCCTGAAGTCAGTATTTGTTGACTAAACAACCATCAGTACTTGTCTCTTTTTCCAGATTTCCTAAAAATGGCCTTCCCTTACTGTGATACATTTTAAAAATATTTTTATTGCAACAAGGGTTATCATTGGGGCTTGGTGCCAGCAATATGAATCCACGACTCCCAGTGGCTATTCCCGACCTCCCCCCACCTTTTTTCCCTTTTCTTTCTATTATACTTGGCAGGACAAAGAGAAATAGAGAGAGGAGGGGAAGATAGAGAGGGAGAGAAGGGGCCAGGTGGTGGCGCACCTGGTTAACTGCACACATCACAGTGCACAAGGACCCAGGTTCATGTCCCTGGTCCCCACCTGCAGGGGGAAAGCTTCGTGAGTGGTAGAGCAGGGCTGCAGGTGTCTCTCTCCCTCTCTCTCTCTCCCTCCCCCTCTCAATTCTCTCTGTCTCTATCTAATAATAAATAAATATAAAAAAGAGAGAGAGGGAGAGAGAAAGACAGACACCTGCAGACCTGCTTCACCACTGGTGAAGCTTGCCCACTACAGGAGGAAGCGGGGCTCAAACCCAGGTCCCTTGCACATGTGTGCTTAACCAGATGTGCCACCACCACCACCCTGACCCCATGTGAGCCTTTTTCTTTTTCTTTTTTTTAAAGTATTTATTTTATTTATTTAATGTGACAGAGAGAGAGAGAGAGAGAGAGAGAGAGAGAGAGAGAGAACCAGAGATGCACTTTGGCAAATGCAATGCCAGAGATCAATCTTAGAACCTCATGTTTGCAAGTCCAGCACTCTATGCCACACAACCTCCCAGATGACTAACAGACTTTGATTTTTTTTTTTTTTTTAGAGTAGTCAGGTTCAAAACAAAACTGAGGGCTGGTAAGACAGCATAATGGCTATGCAAAAAGACCTTCATGCCTGAAGCTCCTAGGTCCCAAATTCAATCCCCAGTACCATCATAAATTAGAGCTGAGCAGTGCTCTAGTTAAAAGCAAAAACAAAACCAAAAACACCCTTAATTTATAAATATATATATATGTAAAATTATATGTAGTTAGGAGATATGAAAATACCAGTAAAAATATATTTGCTCCAAGGTTTATGGCAATTTTATTTTTAATATTTATTTATTTGCTTGTTGTTGTTGGTTTTTTTTTGCTTCTGGTCAGAGCACCATTTGGCTTTCACTATTGGTGGTGCCAGGGATCAAACCTGGGACCTCTCATATGCAGCCCTGTGGGCTGCTACACAATCTCTACAGCCCTGTAATGGCTAAAATATGAAAACAACAGAAGTAGCTATGGATAGATGATTGGATGAAGAAAATATATATGACACATATATTCAGATAGGAAAAAATGTAAAATGTTGCCATTTGCTGCAAAATCAAAGGAGTGAAATAAGGTAGAAGGAAAACAATAGGTTTTTGATTATTTCACTCATAGGAGCAAAATAAGGCTATACAATTGATGAATTAATAAAACGAAATAGGGAGTCGGGTGGTAGCGCAGCAGGTTAAATGTAGGTGGTGCAAAGCGTAAGGACCAGCGTAAAGATCCCAGTTTGAGCCCCTGGCTCCCCACCTGCAGGGGACTTGCTTCATAAGCGGTACAGCAGGTCTGCAGGTGTTGATCTTTCTCTCCCTCTCTCTGTCTTCCCCTCCTCTCTCCATTTCTCTCTGTCCCATCCAACAACGACATCAATAACAACAACACTAAAACAAGGACAACAAAAGGGAATAAATAAATAAATTTTTTTTTAATTTAAAAAATGAAATAAGTAAAAAAATAAACTAGTGGGCACTTATAAGAGAAGTAAGGTTTATCTGAGAGGTAGAAGACAGGTAGGAGTGTAAGAAAAGGTGGTAAGTTTTGTTTAAAAGGAAAAAAAAGAGGAAGAGTTGGGGTAATAACACAATGGCTTATGCAACAGACTTTCATGCCTGATGCTTGGAGGTCCCAGGTTCAGTCCTTGGCACTAGCATAAATCAGAGCTAAGCTGGCCAAAAGAATAGAAAAAGAAAAAGAAAAAGAAAACGGAAGGAAGGAAGGGAGATTGCTGATACATCACAAAATACATATCTCATAGTACAAAAATGAAAACAAACAAACAAAAAGCACATTTCCACCAGTATATACAAAGATGCTTTTATAGGCTGCATCATGCTTCCTAAAATCCATAGGCGTAATTTCCTCAAAATATCACTGTATTTGCAGATAACAATTGTGAAGAGACTAGTAAAGTAATTGTGGACATATGGATGAGTCCAGAATGATTTATGCCCTCCTAAGAGGAGAGTAAGACATCAGTAAGAGTAGAGGAAAGACCATGTGAACACATCAGGGAAAGATAGTCATCTGCATGCCCAAGAGAGAGAGCTTCCTCAGAAGAAACCAACCCCATCAACATGTTGATCTTGGACTTCTAGCCTCCAGAATTGTGTGAAAATCAATTTCTGTTGCTTTAGCAACAGAGAGAGAGGGTGGGGGGAGGAAGATATAGAGATTTCCCACAACTGCCCCCCCTCCCCCCGCACACATGTACGGCTATAGTATTCCTTCTGTATTCTTACATCCACAACCAGAATGGTACTTTTGTCATCACTAATGAACCCACATGACACATCAAAACCACCCAACATCCAAAGCTGACAGTAAGTGTACATTTTATGGGTTTGGACAAACATAGAATGACTTGTATCCATAATGACAGTATTACACAGACTTTACATAGCCCCCAAACCCTCAGTGCTTCATCTAGCCAACTGATGATGCAGCTTTTGACCGCAGAGAAATTTCCCATGAGTGGTCATCCCACTTCCGGTTATCTTGTCCATCTCCAAAAATCTCTCCCTTTACACTGTCTGAACTGGAAGACGCTTTGAAGAGGGTTAAACCGGGAACAGCTGCTGGCTATGATAACATCACCCCAGAACTCATTCTTAACCTGGGTCCTGCGGCAAAGAAGTGGCTCGCTTCATTCCTGTCCCACATCTTGGAATCTGACTCTATGCCCAAAGTTTGGCGTCATGCGAAGATTATAGCGGTTTTGAAACCAAAGAAAGACCCAACACTGGCCGCCAGCTATAGACCAATTTCTCTCCTCTCCGTGTGTTACAAACTCCTTGAGAGGCTGCTTCTGTCACGTATTTCTCATCTTACAGAGAAATTCCTATCACCCGCCCAGGCTGGTTTCCGCCCAGGAAGATCTACCTGCGAACAAGCCCTGGCCCTCTCAACTTACATTGAAAATGGATTCCAGAAGAATTTAAAGACGGGTGCTGTCTTTGTTGATCTCACAGCAGCCTATGACACAGTCTGGCACCATGGTCTCCTAGTCAAGATCTCAAGATGCCTGCCTCCATGGGTGGCCAACACTATATCGTTTGTTCTCCAAAACAGAAGATACATCTGGGTGACAAGTCTAGCAGATGGAGACTTGTCTCAAGTGGCCTCCCCCAGGGCTCTGTTCTGGCTCCTACGCTATTTAATATTTATATCAATGACCTCCCAGAAACTTCTTCAAGGAAGTTCATCTACGCCGATGACATCTGCTGTGCAACTCAGGCATCCAAGTTCGACATCCTCGAGGAAACACTCACGAAAGACATGTCTCTGATATCTGATTACTGTAAAAAATGGCGACTAATCCCTAGCACTGCAAAAACGGTATCATCTGTTTTTCATCTACACCATGCCTCGGCCTCGCGTGAGCTTAATGTGCAGCTTGGCAATACGAGAATCCGGCATGAAGCCCAGCCAGTCTATCTTGGCGTTACTCTCGATCGCACTCTGTCATTTCACGAACATCTCATAAAAACTGCAGCAAAGGTGGGCACGAGGAATAACATCATTGCAAGACTGGCCAGCTCCTCATGGGGCGCGAACGCTTCCACACTACGATCATCCTCTCTGGCATTATGCTATTCCACTGCAGAATACTGTGCCCCAGTATGGTTCCGTAGCCCCCATGTCCACTTGGTCGATTCCAAATTATATTCCTCCATGAGGATAATTTCTGGAACCATCCGTTCCACCCCGGTTCCATGGCTGCCAGTTCTTAGCAACATCGCCCCACCAGATATTCGTCGGGATGCGGCATCATCTAAGTTCATTTCCCACGTCTACGCTAGACCGGACATGCCAATATACGCAGATATCTTCGCCCACCCTGTTCAATGCTTGACGTCTCGTCACCCAATCTGGTCTCCTACACCTACACTGAACTTCTCTGTTCCAGTCTCTTGGAAACAGAGCTGGCAGTCAGCTGAGGTAAAGAACAAACACCTCGTCACAGACCCCTGCAAGCGTCAACCCGGCTTTGACCTAGCACGTTATGATTGGGCCCTCCTCAATCGCTATCGAACAGGCCATGGCCAGTGCGCCGCTATGTTCCATCGCTGGGGAGCCAGAGACGACCCGAACTGCCCCTGCGGCTACAGACAGACTATGACCCACATAGTCAACGACTGCCACCTCTCCAGATTCAAAGGAGGTCTCGAAACTTTACATCAGGCTCAACCTGATGCTGTTGACTGGCTATGGAAGCAGGGCAAATGCTAGAAGAAGAAGAAGCGCAGAGTTCTAGGTACCATGGTTTCTGATTCCCCAGCCACCCCAAGTTTTATGTGCCTCTGTGTCTTTGTACATGCTGTTCCCTCTGTTAGGAAAAGGTACTATCATCCACCCCCCAGGTGTTTACTCTATCTACCCAACCCCTCTCAAGTTCTCTTTGTCCTCTCGAATAAAATAGAAGGGGTGGGGGAATGGCTGCTGGGAGTAGTGGATTCACAGTGCAGGCACTGAGCCCCAGCAATAACCCTGGAGGCAAAATGTGTGTGTTGATATCTGTGTCATTTATCTAATTTGTTTTTCTTTTCTTTCATTTCCTTTTTTACCCTTATTATTTCACAGAAGATTGACAGTGGCTTTTAGATAAGACTATTTAGATAAGACTTTGAACGCCCATCACTCAAATACAGGAACAATGGCTCTTGCTACTTCATATGTCTGCTCTTAAGGGAGAAGGCATCTTTGTATTAGAGTGTATGGAAGTGTATAGAAGGCATCTTTGTATTAGAGTGAATGTCAGTTGTACTTGTCAAAAAAAAAAGCATAGATGTGGTATCTTCTTTTTTTAAATCTTTTATTTATTATTGGATAGAGACAGAGAGAAATTGAGAGGGGAGGGAATATACAGAGGGAGAGAGACAGAGAAACACCTGCAGCCCTGCTTCACCATTCATGCAGGTGGGGACCAGGGGCTTGAACCCAAGACCTTACACACTGTAATGTGTGCACTTGACCAGGTGAGCACATATGGATGCTGAACGATAAAAAGGCTGGATGATCCATTTGTGAAGCTGCTACTTACTCTTCGTTCCAGACTTTCTACACTAGGCTTTACAGTGCTAGGTCTGGGATTACATGGATGATATTTTTCCAATGCCAGCTAGCCCCCAGGTGGGTGCTTCAAGGTAGACAGAAGTAGAAAGACACACTCTTGTCAGTTTTGCTTGTCGCTCAGGTCAATGTCACTGCAGCACTGACATTTCACTTCCAGTTTACCCTTTATACCACACACCTAGAATCAATTTTTGGATTTTATTAGCAGAAGCTCTTTCTCCCCAAATGCATGCATTTTGTTGGTATACATTTGTATACACCTGTGTGTAGATGAGAGAACACATAAGCCATAAGGTGTCAGAATAAACATACCTGCATTTCTCAGAAATCGCTTCTGATAGTCCTTGACAATCCTTGTTTTCGGATTATAGAAGCCATCTCCACAATCATAAAATCCATTAGGGATTTTTCTAGGTGGGTCCATATTGGTGAGTTGAGAGATACCTTGAAAGGATATAATTGATAAGTTATTTCATCAAAAAGACCAAATCCAGGGAGTCGGGCAGTAGTGCAGAGGGTTAAGCGCATGTGGCACAAAGTGCAAGGGCCAGCTTAAGGATCCCAGTTCGAGCCCCCCCCCCCTCCCCATCTGCAGGGGCCTTGCTTCAAAGGCAGTGAAGCAGTTCTGCAGGTGTCTATCTTTCTCTTCCCCTCCTCTCTCTATTTCTCTCTGTCCTATCCAACAATGATGACAATAATAACTACAACAATAAAACAACAAGGGCAACAAAAGGGAATAAATGAATTTTTTTTTTAAAAAAAGACCAAATCCAAATTCAGATCTTCTGTAAAGTTCACTTTCAATGGCTTATTCATGTGAGTATCTGGTTCTACTACTAGGTAAATACTCCTTACGCGATCTATGCACATCCACGTTCATGGCAGTTCTATTTGTAATAACTAACATTTGGATATAGCCCAAGTGTTCAGCAACAGATAATGGTTAAAGGAATTGTGGAATATATATATATATATATATGCAATGAAATACAACACAGCTGGAAGAAAGAACAATTTCTCCTTTGCTACAACATGTATAGAACTAGAGGGAATGGGGGCTGGGTGGTAGCACACCTGGTTGAGTGCACATGTAATAATGTACGAGGACCTGGGTTCAAGCCCCCAGTCCCCACCTGCTAAGGGAAAAAGCTTTGTGAGTGGTGAAGCAGTGTGGCAGGTGTCTCTCTGTCTCTCTTCCTTCTCCACCACCACCTTCCCTCTCAATTTCTGGCTGTTTCTATCCAATAAATAAGTAAAAAGATTTTAAAAAATAAAATAAAATAATAAAAAAATTTTAAAGATTTAAAAAAATAAAAAAAAAAAGAACTAGAGGGAATAATGTTGAGCAAGATAAGCCAGAAGGAAGACAAATACTGGATGATTTCACAGATGGCACTTAGACACGAAGCAAAGGAGAATATAGGCTGGATCCTCAATGGAATATAGTCTATCACAGCCAAGTTGGGTACTCAGAAGGGGACAGGAGGACTACTAAAAGAAGATTGGTGAGTGTGACTGGAGTTTGTTTCCCAACCACGCAACTGAAATTCCAACCGAAATAAATAAGTAGGGAACCGGGAGGTGGCACAGTGGGTTAAGCACACGTGGCGCAAAGCAAGGACTGGCACCAGGTTCCCAGTTCCAGCCCCCAGCTCCCCACCTGCAGGGGAGTCGCTTCACAGGCAGTGAAGCAGGTCTGCAGGTGTCTATCATCCTCTCGCCTTCTCTGTCTTCCCCTCCTCTCTCCATTTCTCTGTCCTATCCAACAATGACAGCAATAACAACAACAATAATAATAACAACGTCGATAAACATCAAGGGAAACAAAAGGGGAAAATTTTAATAAATAAAAATAAAAAGTATTTTAAAAATATTTATTTTATTTATTTATTCCCTTTTGTTGCCCTTGTTGTTTTATTGTTATAGTTATTATTGTTGTTGTCGTTGTTGGATAGGACAGAGAGAAATGGAGAGAGGAGGGGAAGACAGAGAGGAAGAGAGAAAGACAGACACCTGCAGACCTGCTTCACCGCCTGTGAAGCGACTCCCCTGCAGGTGGGGAGCCGGGGTTCCAACCGGGATCCTTATGCCGGTCCTTGTGCTTTGCGCCACCTGCGCTTAACCCGCTGCGCTACAGCCCGACTCCCAATAAAAAGTATTTTAAAAAATAAATAAATAGATAAATAAAGGAAGGAAGGAAGATTGGGGACCTACATCCCAATGCGGGATTATGGTTGAGGGTGAAATGTACAGATAGCTATTTTGTAGAAATGTGGAAAATGTGCCTCTGTGAAAAACAAAAAATTCTCTTAGTCAGCATTTCATCATTAAAGTGATATTGGAGTTGGGGAAAAAAAGATACAGTAAGTATATCATAAAAAAAAAAAAACTTTCGGGAGACGGGCGGTTGCGCAGCAGATTAAGCTCAGGTGGTGCAAAGCGCAAGCACTGGCGTAAGGATCCCAGTTCGAGCCCCCGGATCCCCACCTGTAGGGGAGTCGCTTCATAGGCAGTGAAGCAGGTCTGCAGGTGTCTATCTTTCTCTTACCCTCTCTGTCTTCCCCTCCTCTCTTCATTTCTCTCTGTCCTATCTAACAATGATGACATCAGCAACAACAGGGAGTTGGGCGGTAGCACAGCGAGTTAAGCGCAGGTGGCAAAGCTCAAGGACCAGCGTAAGGATCCCAGTTCGAGCCCCCCGCTCCCCATCTGCAGGGGAGTCGCTTCACAGGCAGTGAAGCAGGTCTGCAGGTGTCTATCTTTCTCTCCCCGTCTTCCCCTCCTCTCTCCATTTCTCTCTGTCCTATCCAACAACAACGACATCAGTAACAACAACAATAATAACTACAACAATAAAACAAGGGCAACAAAAGGGAATGAATAAATAAATGAATTTAAAAAACAACAATAAAAACTCAGGGAGGTGGGATGCAGAATTCTGGTGGTGGGAGTTCTGTGTAATTGTACTCCTCTTCTACTGTCTTATCAATATTTTTTATTTTATAAGTAAATAAAAAAAAAAACCTCGGGGGAGTCGGGCAGTAGCGCAGAGGGTTAAGCGCAAGTGGCATGTAGCACAAGGACCTGTGTAAGGATCCTGATTCGAGCTCCGGCTCCCCACCGCAGGGGAGTCACTTCACAGGCGGTGAAGCAGGTCTGCAGGTGTATCTGTCTTTCTCTCGCTCTCTCTTTTCTTCCCCATCTCTCTCCATTACTCTCTGTCCTATCTAACAATGACAACATCAATAACAACAACAATAATAACTACATCAACAATAAAAAACAACAAGGGCATCAAAAGGATAAATAAATAAATAAATAAATGGATAAACATTAAAAAAAAAAAAAACTCCCGAGGGATGGGTGGTGGCACACCTGGTTGAGTGCACACGTACAATGTACAAGGACCCAGGTTCAAACCCCCAGCCTCCACCTACAGAGGGAAAGCTTTGCAAATGGTGAAGCAGTGTTGCAGGTGTCTCTCCCCACCCCTCTTTGCCTCCAGGGTTATTGCTGGGGCTTGGTACATATACTACGAGTGGCCTCCTAGAGGCCATTTTTCCCCTCTTGTTGCTGTTGTGGTTTATCGTTGTTGTTGTTATCATTGCTGTTGTTGTTGGATAGGACAGAGAGAAATCAAGAGGGGAAGACAGAGATGGGAAGAGAAAGATAGATAGCTGCAGAATTGCTTTACCACCCGTAAAGCGACTCTCCTGCAGGTAGGGAGCCAGGGGCTCGAACCAGGATCCTTAAGCCGGTCCTTGCGCCTTTCGCCATGTGTGCTTAACCAGCTGCGCTACAGGCCAGTCCCCTCTCTACTTCTCTATTATCTCTTCCTTCTTGATTTTTGGCTGTCTCTATCCAATAAGTAAAAATAAGATAAAAGAAAATTTAAAAAGACCTTCAATTAAAAAACAAAATAAGATGGGATACAGAGTTCTGGTGGTAGAAATTGTGTGAAGTTATACCCCTCTTATCCTATGGTTTAGTCAATGTTTCCTTTTTATAAATAAAAAATTAAATAAAAAAAAAGCACTGAAGCCAGTTGCAGCATCCTGGATTTGAGATTCATTTTAGCAATGAGAAAGATAAATATCAAGTTACTGGAATCACATTAAACATAATGGTTATAGTGGATCTCAAAAAATAAACAAACAAACAAAACAACAACAACAACAATAACAAAAACGCTCCCTATTCAGAATACAGGACAAAAGCAGGGGGACCAGTGCTTGAAAAAGAGCTTCCAGAAAATGACTCTATGAACAGTCTTAGCAATCAGACAATCCTGTCTTCTTCTGATTCTAACCTCACTTCTGCGAGCACAACAAGCAACCAGGTTTGAGAGTTAAAGAGATCCTGAGGATGCGTCAGAGTTAGTCACATGGACAGAATGAAATGTCAGGCTGTGACTGGGTGATGGTGCACCCGGCAGAGTATACACATGTACAGACCTGGGGTCAAGCCCTGGTCCCCACTTGCAGGAGGGGGAGCTTTACAAGTAGTGGAGCAGTATTGCCGGTATATCTATTTTTCCAGCCCCCTCTTTCTCCCTACCTATCCTTCTCTCTCAGTTTTTCACCCTCTATCAAAAAGATAAGGGAAAAACTGACCATCACAAGGGTGGTAGAGTCATACTGCAGACACCAAATCCCAGTGATAACCCTAGTGGAAAAGAAAGGAAGAAAGAAAGAGAAAAGAAAAAAGAAATGGGGGTGGTGGTGAGGGAGAGGATAGAGAGAGAGAGGACGGGAAAGAGGGGGAGGGAAGGTAGGTCAAGCTGAGGATATGGCTCAGGGATAGAGTAATGTCATTGCTTGTATAAAATCTAGGGTTCAATCCTCTGTACCCCAAATGGGAAACAGATATAAAATGAATAGAATCTCATGCATGGTGGAGCACAGCTTAGCCTTCTCTCACACACAAAATAAAGTTTAAACTGGACTATGACTGGCACGATAGTTTTGCTAGACAGTACACCTACTTGGACATGTTCAAACCCAGACCCTCTGCATTGGAGGAAACCTCAATGCTGTAGTCTTGACCTCTTTCTCTTTCAGCCTAGAGCAGTAAAGCCCTAATGACAACACACACACACACACACACACACACAGAGCCAAGAATGCAGCTCAGCAGTGTGCATGAAACATACCCCCAATCTCTAGTCCCACATGGGGGAAAAAAAGGCTTGTCTAGGAGAGACACTGAAGGTGCCTGGTAGAGGGATGAGCCATGATACGTCATTCAGGAGATCCTCTGGAACAGGTGCAAACAAGGCAGAGCTGTAAGCAAGGCCTGGGTCAAGTGGACAAGAATTAGGAAATTACTGTAAGTGATGCTACTTAATTGAGTGCCCTGATGGCAGAGGAGAACCTAGTGGAAAACTGGGAAATATTATGCATGTACAAACTATTATATTTACTGGTGACTGTAAACCATTAATTCCCCAATAAAGAAATAAAAAAAAAATTGAGTGCCTAAGCACTCAATTAGTCTAAGCACTTGCCTCCTATGATTTCACCTCATTCTCACAGCAAGTCTGAATCTCCATTTTATAGATAAACAAACCAGAGACTCAAAAAGGTCAGGTAACTTGTTCAAGAACAGCAAAGTGTGAAGCAGCCAGATGCCAAGCTCTATAACCTACATGTGAAACTGATATTAGGGAAAGAGAGGGACTGACTGTGCATCTCCCCCCTCCCCCCAATAGTGGGGGAATTATCAAGAGAGAAAGAAGGGTCAGACAGAGGCAGTGTGTGGGGCGGCAGCACACCGGATTAAGTGCAAATAATATGAAACATAGGACCTGCACAGTCGAGTCACTGGCTCTTCACCTGCAGGGAGGTCACTTCACAAGTGGTGAAGCAAGTCTGCAGGTGTCTTTCTCTCCCCCTCTCTACCTTCCCCTCCCCTCTCAATTTATCTCTGTCCTATCCAAAAAAAAAAAAAAAAATGGAAAAAATGGCTTCCAGGAGCAGTGGATTTGTAGTGCCAGCACTGAGCCCTAGCAATAACCTTGGAGGCAAAAAAAAAAAAAAAGAAAGAAAAAGAAAAGAAAGAAAGGAAAGAAGGAGGGATTAGTGTGCCTCTATGTTATGCTGCCCTGTGTACTGAATATCTCAGAATGCTGAGACCTGAGTAAAAGTACTCAGATTGGAAGGTCAGAATAAATTCTTTGTTCCTTGTAATTTGTGGTTCCTGCAATTCCCTGTCCTTTGGGGGGCTGGGTAACCACTGCATAAAGCTCCTTGCTCATGGTTCAGAGTCTTACACATGGTAGGTCTTCTTATATTGGTTAATGAAAACAATCAGGTATGTTAGCTTCTTTTAAAAATATTTTATTCAGGGAGTCGGGTGGTAGTGGGTTAAGCACAGGTGGTGCAAAGCGCAAGGACTCATGTAAGGATCCTGGCTCTAACCCCCGGCTCCCCACCTGCAGGGGAGTCACTTTACTGGTGGTGAAGCAGGTCTGCAGGTGTCTATCTTTCTCTGCCCCTCTTTGTCTCCCCTTCCTGTCTACATTTTTCTCTGTCCTATCCAACAAGGACGACAACAATAATAACTACAACAATGAAACAATAAGGGCAACAAAAGGGGATAAGTAAATAAAAATATTTAAAATATTTAATAAAATAAGAATATTTAAATATATATTTTTATTCATTAAGTAATGGGGGACAGAGCATCCCTCTGGGATATGTTATACCTGGATTGAACTCAAGATCTCATGCCTCAAGTCCAATACTTTACCCACTGCACCTCCTCCCAGATGAGGATGAGGCATTTTTTTTTAACTGCTACCATTGTTAACCTCTGGGGCTCAGTGCCAAGCATTACAAATCCATGGCTCCTGGTGGCCATTGTTTCCTTTCTTCTTTTTTTCTTTCTACTTTGTAATTTTTACTTGACAGGACAGAGAGAAATTGAGAGAGAAGAGGAGATAGACACCTGAGACCTGCTTCACTACTCATGCAGGTAGGGTTAGGGGGATTTCTGAACCTGGATCCTTGGGCAAGATGCTATGTGCACTTAACTGAGTATACTGCTGCCCAACCTCATAGCATATTAATTTCTTCCCTTCCCTCCCTTCCCTTCCCTTCCCTTCCCTCCCCTTTCCCTTTCTCTCTCTCTCTCTCTCTCTCTCTCTCTCTCTGTCTCCAGGGTTATCGCTGGGGCTCAGTGCCTGCACTCCAAATCCACTGCTCCTGGTGGCCATCTTTTTCCATTTTTGTTGTTGTTGTTGGATAGGACGGAGAGAGGAGGGAAAAACAGAGAAGGAGAAAAAGACACCTACAGACCTGTTTCACTGCTTGTGAAGCAATCCCCCTGCAGGCGGAGAGCTGGGGGCTTGAACCAGGATCCTAGCACCAGTCCTTGTTCTTTGTACTATGTGTGTGCTTAACCCAGTATGCTACTGCCCTGCCCCCAGCATGCTACTGCCCTACCCCCGGCATATTAATTTCTGTAGAGGTTTGTAATAATACTTCAATAGAAAATACAATACAATATATCCTAAGCATCTCAAATATGAGAAAAAGTTCCTTCAGATATTTCTTTTTGAGTACTGCCAGAAATTAAGACGGAAGGAGGTTAGATAGCGGGAGAGAGGGTAGAGAAAGAGATACAGAGAGACTTGCAGCCCTGCTCCACTGCTCATGAAGCTCCACCTCCCCTGTAGGTGGGGACTGAGGCCATGAGCCTGGGTTCTACATGGTAACAAGGGCGCTTAATCCGGCATACCACTACCCACCCAGTCCAAAAAAGTGCCTGTAAAAACAAAAATGAAAGGAGTCCGGTGGTAGCGCAGTAGGTTAAGTGCATGTGGCGCAAAACACAAGGACCAGCGTAAGGATGCTAGTTCCAGCCCCCAGCTCCCTACCTGCAGGGGAGTCGCTTCACAGGTGGTGAAGCAGGTCTGCAGGTGTCTTATCTTTCTCTCCCCTTCTCTGTCTTCCCCTCCTCTCTCCATTTCTCTCTGTCCTATCCAACAACAATGGCATCAATAATAATTACAACAATAAAACAACAAGGGCAACAAAAGGGAATAAATAAATAAATATGTCTTAAAAAAATGAGGGGGCTGGCCGGTGGCACACTGAGTTAAGCGCACATAGTATGAAGCACAAGGACCCATGCAAGGATCCTGGCTTCCCACCTGTGTGTAGGGGGGCACTTCACAAGCAGTGAAGCAGGTCTGCAGGTGTCTGTCTTTCTCTCTCCCTCTCTGTCTCCCCTCCTTTCTCAATTTCTCTCTGTCCTATCAAAAAAAAAAAATGGCCACCAAGAGCAGCAGATTCAAAGCACTTAGCCCCAGCGACAACCCTGGTGGCAATAAATAAGAAATAAAAAATTAAATATTAAAATAAAACCATCTT
The DNA here is from genome assembly GCF_950295315.1 of Erinaceus europaeus. Classification (NCBI taxonomy): domain Eukaryota; kingdom Metazoa; phylum Chordata; class Mammalia; order Eulipotyphla; family Erinaceidae; genus Erinaceus; species Erinaceus europaeus. The sequence continues at coordinate 93,518,683 of NC_080171.1, read as the reverse complement.
AGAGAGTCCTTCAACAAATAAAAATGGTATTTCCTTATAATCCAGCAATACCACTCTTAGGCATTCATCCAGAGGACACTGAAATGCTATTTCGAAGGGATATGTGCACTCCTATTCTCGTAACTATTTTGTTCACAATAGCCAAAGAGTGGAAGCAGCCTAAATGCCCATCAACTGGTTAAAGAAGCTATGGGATATATATATATCCCATATACACATATATATACACATTCCATGGAATGCTACTCTGCCATAAAAATGATGATACTATGTCCTTTGGAACAAAATGAATGGAACTGGAGATAATTGAGTTAATAAGCAAAGAGATGGAAGAAGGGGGTCAGGTGGTAGCTCAGTGGGTTAAGCGCACATGGCTCAAAGCACAAGGATCCCAGTTCAAGCCCCCGGCTCCCCACCTGCAGCATGGGGGGGGGGGTTCGCTTCACACACAGTGAGGCAAGTCTACAGGTGTCTATCTTTCTCTTCCCCTCTCTTGAGTTCTCTCTGTCATATCCAGCAACAACAACAGCAATGGCAACAATAACAACAGCAACAAGGGCAACAAAAAGGGGAAATGGCTGCCAGGAGCAGTGGGTTCATAATGTAGGCAGCAAACCCCAGAGATAACCCTGGAGGCAAAAAAAAAAGAGATGGAAGACAACTACCAGATGGTTTCACTCATATGTGAAATCTAGAAAAGTGATACTCATGAACTTGAAGAAAAAAACAGAAGCAAGCAACTATTTCTAAGACTTGTGAAAACTACTAGGTTATGTTTGAGATTGAAGGGTAGGATCAGAGAACTTTGTTGGTGGGTGTGGTCTGGAGCTGTATACTGTACTCTTACAATCTTGTAACTTACTAATCATCACAAATAAAAAATTAAAAAAATCAAAACTGTCTTTTGCTTCCCTCTCAGTTTGGGTGTGATGAAAAGGGACAGACACTGGGTACCTGCAGGCTTCAGGCCATGGCAGATCTCAGTATAAAACCTCCGATCATAGCTGTCGCAGTAATGCCAGAACTTGTCATCATACTGTAGCCCATCTGCGAAGGTGTATGTACCCTGGAAGATAAGGAACACACACACTTGTCTGAGAAACCAGAAACTCCTTTTCCAAGGACAGACCTCAAGGGAAGAAATGATTCTTACTGTAGCAGATAGGACATGATAACTACCAGCATTACTATGGTTGTGGTAATGAGAAGGAATAGGTCTCCAGTACTAAGCTCTGTGCTTGGCACTCAAAATGTGCTATGGTCACTGTGTGACTTTGATCAGATGACTTACCTTCCCTACTCTTTGGGTTCTTCATTTCTAAAAACAGAATAATAAAGGTTGGTACTTAGTAGGCCTGATTCAAAGTAAAGCGGTTAGTGCCTGGTCTATAGTAAACACAAAATATGTTTACTAGAAAAAAAAATGTTCAGGGGCTGGGTGGTGGTGCACCTGGTTGAGCGCACATGTTACAATGCGCAAGGACCTGGTTCCTGGTCCCACCTGCAGGGGGAAAACTTTGTGAGTGATGAAGCAGTACTGCCAGTATCTCTCTGTCTCTGTCCCTCTCTCTCACTCCCTTCCCTCTTGATTTCTGGCTGTCTCCACCCATCCAAGAAATAAATATATTTTTTAAAAGCCTATATGGCAAGGAAAAAATATTTTTTCAAAAATGTTCTACTAGCATTACAGTTTAAAAAGCTATGGCTCTTTGCCCAAAAACATTCTGTTTTTGTAGCCTTAGTAGTGAAGAAAGTCTCAGGGTATAGATATTGCACTTGCCTGGTTATCAGGAAGCATGGGTGGAAATTCCAATATTATTAGCTCTCTGTGTGACCTTGGGTAAGTCACATCCCTTTCCTGAGGCTTTTCTCTAAACTGTGTAACAAGGAGTGTCTCATAGTTTGTTTTTTTTTTTTTTTTGGTCATGAGTTGCCACCCCCTCTACAAACTTAGTAAAAAACAATGAGAGCTACAGATCATTCCCCAGAGAAAAATTAACTCCCGTGTGCATTTTTGTATATAAATCAGGTGGTTTCACTAATTTCCTGAATCCTATTCTTGGCGCACAAGTCCCAGATTAAGAATCCTTGAATTAGGGCCAGCAAAACAGCTCATTTGGATAGTGTGCTGCATTGCCATGTGAGCAACCCAGGTGTGAGCCCTGTCCCCAACACACTGGGCAAAATTTCAGTGTACTTCTCTCTGTCTCTGCCTCAAAAAAGCCATCCCAGAGTAGTGAAGCTCCAGCAATGATAAAAAAAAAAAACCAAATTATTTGGATTAGATTATTATGCTAGATAAAGTACTGGTGGTGGCAGTACAAGTAAGAATTAACATTTACGACCCCTCCTACCCTATGGTTTTGTTAATTAATCCTTTCTTAAATAAAAAAAATTAAAAAAAAAAGAATTAACATTTACTGAGTGTCTACTGAGCAAGTATATAAATTACCTCTTTCTCACAACTATCCCAGGAGGTGTCTTACACACCTGTAGTTAGCTGAATAATGGTTCCCCAAAGATGTCTATGTTTAATTGCTGGAACCTACGAGTACACTATCTTAGGGGACAAAATGAACCTGCAAGTTGTGGTATATATACAGAATGGAATATTACTCAACTATTAAGAATGACAAAGTTACCCACTTTACCTCATTGTGAATGGAGCTTGAAGGAATTATGTTAAGTTAGATCATTCAGAAAAAGAAGAATGAATATGCAATGATCTCACTCTGAGGCAGAGTTTAAGAAACAAGAATAGAAGGTAGGGAGTCGGGTGGTAGCGCAGCAGGTTAAGCGCACCTGATACAAAGCGCAAGGACCGGTTAGGATCCTGGTTTGAGCCCCTGGCTCCCCACCTGCAGGGGAGTCGCTTCACAGGCAGTGAAGCAGGTCTGCAGGCATCTCTCTGTCTCTCTTCCTCTCTATCTCCCCTTCTTCTCAATTTCTCTCTGTCTCTATCCAATAACAAAAGTAAATAAATAAATAAATAAAAGACATGTGCCATTAAAAAAAAAAAAAGAACAGAAGGTGGAGGGTAGATAGCATAATGATTATACAAATGGATTCTCATGCCTGAGGCTCCAAAGTCCCAGGTTCAACAGTGGAACAGTGGCTCTGGTAACAACAGAACAGAAAGGGAAAACACAAAGTAAAACTTGGACTGGACTTGCTTGGTGTATTGTACCAAAGCAAAGAACTCTGGAGAGGAAGGTGAAGGAGGGGGCTGGAAGAGAAGGATTGGGGTCCTGATACATGACGGTAGAAAATAACCTAGGCTGGGGTGTGAGAGTATTTTGCAGACATCTACAGTGATGAGATGAGACATAGTACCCATGTGCAAACAACTATACTAAACCCCTAGTAAAATTCAAATAAAGGGGAAAATGAACTTTCAGATGTGATTAATTTCAGGATCTTGATGTAGGATGATTGTCCTGGATTATCTGGGTGGGCTTAATGTAATCATAAGGAAAGAGGGTAGCAGGAGGGTCAGAGTCAGAGAAGATGAGGAAGTGAGAAAAGGAGAGAAAGAGAGAGAACTGGAGATGTAATGATAGAGACCACAATCAGAGTGTCCCATGGCCCTGAGCCAAGGACTAAAAGTAGTTTCTAGAAGCTGAAAAGAAGGCTAGAGAGAAAGAGCTAATCAGGTAGGTTGCATATCTTGCCATACATGTGGCCTAGGTTTGAGCCTTGGCACCATCTGGGAAGTTCTGTGACACCAGGTAGTGGTATCTTTCCAGCTCTCTATTTCTATCTGAATGATAAAAGCATGTGGCCCAGAGAGGTGACATTGCACAAGTGTCAGGACTTGACTTCACAAAATAAATATAAGCAAAACAATCAATTACAAGAAAGCTAAAAATAAAAGGGCAAAGAAGTGGAATCTTCCATTGAACCTCTAAAAAGAATGTGGTACTACTGATTTCTTTTAGACTCCAGCATTCCAGAACTGTGTAAGCTAATAATTCTGTTGTTTCAAGGCCCAGGGTTTGTAACAACTATTATTATTATTAAAACAATATTATTAATATTATTTTTAAAATAATAATACTGGGAAAGAATCAGAGGCCAGAGCACTGCTCAGCTCTGGCTTATGGTAGTGTTGGGATTGAATCTAGCATCTCAGAACCTCAGGCATAAAAGTCTTCTGCATAACCATTATGCTATTTCCCCAGCCTGAGTTTGTAGTAATCTGTTATAGCAGCAATCAAATAATATTCCAGGACACCCAATTTATGGCGTAACAGAATTCAAACTCATAGTGGCCTCTCTGGGGAATCTTTTGGATTCAGAGGAAGATAATGTCAGGACCCTGGGAGATCAAGAGAAAGGAAGACGAAGAAATGGAAGGAGTTGTGTGTAGAAGGTGATGTGTGTGTTCAGGATGGGTGGGTGGGTATCTTCCTGGCTGAGGCTTTTCAGTCAGCTATCCCAGTTCAGTCACCTTTACCACCAATCCTTTTTCCCAAACAGCATCGTATTGACTCCCGTTGGGAAAGTACAGGGTTCCTTGACCATGAAACATGCCGTCCTTCATTTCCCCAACATATCTTGTTTCAGTTGGGAGGATGTATTCAGCTTTGCCTTCCATTCTGCAAGGACAAAGGAAAAACACTGAACGGGAGGATCAGAGCTAGTAGGCTCAGGGGAGTGAGCAGGAACTATTTCTCAGCCTTTCTACCTTGCTTGTTAGCTGTACACCTTGTCTGTCCTGGGTAATAAAAGTTTGAAACCATGATATTCACAGCTCTTAGAATCATGCTTCTTCTTCTTTTTCAATATTTATTTAATTAGTTATGGGACAGAGAACCAGCATGTTACTCTGGCACATGCGATGCTAGGGATCAAACTGAAGCATTATCCATTGTGCCACATCCCTGGCCGTGAATCATATTTCTTCTTCTTCGTCTTTTAAAATTTTTTTTATTATCTTTATTTATTGGATAGAGACATCCAGAAATCGAGAGGGCAGGGGAGATAGAGAAGGAATGAGAAAAAGAGACACCTGCAGCCCTGCTTCACCACTTGCAAAGCTTTCCCTCTGCAGGTGGGGACCAGGGGCTCGAACCCGGGTCCTTGAGCACTGTAACATGTGCGCTCAACCAGGTGCACCACCACCCAGTCCCAATAACATTTCTTCATAAACAGGTGTTCTATAAACATCTGAATGGAAGACAGAAGGAATCTCTGTGGCATGGGGTCCAACCTGGATGTTAAGACACTGCATCTGAATGACAGAGTCCAAGTCTGGTTCCACCCCTCTGTGTCTGTGTAACATTGGGCAAGTTCCTTCACTTCTCTCAGCCTGATTTTCTCATCTGTAGAGTATGTATGTGTGAGTGGTGGTAGTGGTGGTGGTGGGGTAATGACAACACTGCTATACCTGCCCCAATTGAAAGAAATACATCTATGAAACTATAGCAAATGCCCAGAATATATTAAGAGCTCAAAAATCATTTTGCTTCCCCATGACACCTGACTCCTACATCATATAATGTAATATTACTTCAGTGAAAAAATGTACAAACTTATGAAAAAAAAAACCTGCATCAAGATGTAAGAGAAAGACTTCATTCTTTTATCATTTTGTTTGAGATCACAGATATTCTCAGCAAAGTCTTTTTTTGTTTGTTTGTTTGTTTTTTTTAATATTTATTTATTTCCTTTTTGTTGCCCTTGTTTTTATTATTGTTGTAGTTATTATTGTTGTTATTGATGTCGTCGTTGTTGGATAGAACAGAGAGAAATGGAGAGAGGAGGGGAAGACAGATAGACACCTGCAGACCTGCTTCACCGCTTGTGAAGCGACTCCACTGCAGGTGGGGAGCCGGGGGCTCGAACTGGGATCCTTATGCCGGTCCTTGAGCTTTGCGCCACATGCGCTTAACCCGCTGCGCTACTGCCCGACTCCCTCTCAGCAAAGTCTTTATCTAAATCTTTATTCTGATATTAGACCCTACTTCCTTGTTAAGATTTTCAACTGGATGTCATTGTTTAAAGATCTTCTACAGCCAGTCCCAACTTACTGTCGACTTGGGCAAGCTATGATTTTACTCTGAGTCTCACTTCCCCCACTCTGTCAGGGTTGCTGTGAGCAGGGGAAGATTCAGACAAATCCACTATCTGAAGTTATCTTCTCACTTATTTCTTTATTGGCATTAGACCAAATAGACTGTAAGCTCCATGAGAGCAAGGATCTTATTTTTTAAAATACGGTATTTATTATTTATGAGAGAGTTTCACATAAAAACAGAGAGACAAGCCAGAGCATCACTCTGTGCATCACCCCACACATTATGCTGGGGACTGAACACAGAACCGCAGGCATGTTTAAGCCTCTAGATACTTCCTGGCTTTTTACCTCCATATGTAAAATCTGCAGATCACAAATGCACACAAGTATATAGAGAATGAAACTCTGCTGTAATATTTATTAGATGTGTGTTTGAGCAAATTTTTTCCATAATTCTCTGAGTATCTCCTTCCCTGAACTATAAAATTTTACTTTAATGGGTAATCCTGAAGGAAAGTGGTACAAATCTTTTTCAAGAAGGCAAAAAGTCAACTTTCTTTTTCCAATTACAAATATTTACAAGACAGAAAATTAAATGAATCCCTTACCTCCCATCTACAAATTCCCCAATATATTGGCTTCCAGTGTATTCCATAGCGCCAGTCTATGGCTTCCAGCCCTAGGGGTCCCAGTCTTGATGTTCAACTCCTCACTATGACAACTAGGCGGGGTGGGCGGAGCCAGAGATAACCCCGCCTCCAGGCTCCTCGAGGACTTCCTGGTATTGCGCAGGCTCCCAGGCTCGCGGTGGAACTACGCAGTGAGCCTGCGCGTCCCGCCGCTTGCGCATGCGCACGCCGTAGGCGACCCTGTTGGGCGGTCGTAAGGGGAGTTCAAGGAGACCGGGGCGGCGCGGCTGTGGTCGCCCTCTCCGAGTCGGGGCTGCAGCCATCATGCCGGGGATAGTGGAGCTGCCCACTGTGGAGGATCTGAAAGTGCAGGAGGTGAGGCTCATCTCGAGGGCAGGCAAGCGGGGTGTGGGGCTGCGGCTCTCGGGCCTGGGCTTAGTCCTGCTTCGCCTTAGGTGACCCCCGGCCCGGCGTCCTTCCGCCCCCCCCCCCAGTCTAGAGTCGGGTGACCCCCCCGAGGCCCCTTCCCGAGCGCCAGGAGTCGTTCTCCCCCCACCACCCGCACGGCGACCCGCTCGTACTCTCGTGAATGTTAGTGGCACTTTCTATGAAGCACCGTTCAGGGCCCCCAAAGTCCCTTCCCGTCACTCAGGACTCGGCGCCCGAGCCCAGGGGCCCGCGGGGAGGACCCGCGCCGGGGGCCAGAGCCAGGCCCTGTTCCCGGAGCGTGAGTGCGGGAAGGTGTGCGATAAAGGGCCTGCTCGGAAGGTGTCATCTGAATAACCGTCCCTATGCACGGACACCGGACAGTACGAGACGCAGTCCCTGGGCTCATGAGTTTAAAGCCCAGTAGGGAGACAGGTACAGAGATTAGAGGTGGAGACAGTATACCGATTGCAGCCAACAGGAGCTTCAGGCTTTTTGTAGTCGTCAAGCAGAATCGTCTACTCACTCGTGTGGTGCCAGGAATGAGCCCGAAGCCTTATTACCGTGTGATATTACTGTGCTGTCTGTCTCCAGTCTTTTTTTTTTTTTTTTAATGAGAGGTAGGGAGAGGAGAGACACCACATCACCCCACTTCACTTTGGTGCTGTCCGTGTTGCACCCATGTGGTTTAGAGGATTGAACCCAGGGCCTCCGGCTTGCCAAAGCATGCTCTCTGCCAGCCACTCTAGGCCACAGGATGCCAATCAGTCTCCGTGCACTAACTCAGAATAAAGACTCCCAACAAAACTGAAATTGGTGTTTCCATGATCCGGATAAGACAACAACTTATGAGAGAAGTCATTTGCCCAAGGTCATACAGCCAGTAAGTAGTAGAGTTGACAAGTGAAACAAAGCCTGGCTTTCAAAACCTGTGTGTTAAAGGTGCTGTCTGTGTTTGGGACAAGACTTTAGAAGAGTGAAAATGAAAAGGCTTGAAGAACAGCCCATCCCCACCTCCCAGCTTGTTTGTTTATTTTCATTTGCTAGGACAAGAAATTGAGAAGGGAAAGAAAAAAGGAAAGAGACGTACCTGCAGCACTGCTTCATCACTCATGAAGCTTCACTCCTGCAAATAGGGGCTGGGAGCTTGAACCCAGGCCTTGTGCATGGTAATGTGTGCACTCTACCAGGTGTCTCACCATCAGATCACTGCTGGATCTTTCGTGTTCAGGGAGGCAAGTGTTAGTGGGAAGCACCAGTCGCTGAGACAAAAGCACCTTGTGTTGTGACAGGACTGGTAAATGATTTCCACAAGGCGAGGTTAAGCAGTTTGGACTTATTTTGTTAGTGAGGTGGTGGGAAAAGATGGAAGCGTTTACAGCAGAGGAATGCCTCCCACTGGAAGGGAAGGAAGGCAAGACTATGCTAGAAATGGAGGTTTTCATTACTATTAGTTCTTTAAATTGATTTTATTTATTATTGGACAGAGACAGAGAGAAATTGAGAGGAGAGGGAGAAATAGAAAGGGAAAGAGACAGACACCTGCACACCTGCTTCAGCACTCATGAAGCTTTCCCCCTGCAGGTGGGGACCAGGGGCTTGAACTCAGGTCCTTGTTCACTGTAATGTGTGCACTTAACCAGGTGCGCCACCGCCTGGCCCCTCATTATTATTTTTCATTGCCCCAGTGTTATTGCTGGAGCTCAGTACCTGCATGGTAAATCCATTGCTCCCAGCAGCCATTCTTTTCCCATTCTTTTATTTTGCTAGGACAGAAAGAAAACAAGAGGGAAGGGGGAGATGGGGAGAAAGAGGACACCTGCAGCACTGCTTTGTGGCTTGTGAAGTTTCCCTGCAACAGGTGAGGATGGGGGTCTTGAATCCAAGCCCTTGTGCATGGCAGTGTGCGCACTCAGTGCAGCATGCCATTGCTTGGGCCCTGTACCGGAGATGGTGTGGCTGGCACCATGTTCCATTTTTACCTGCAGTACTTAATGTAACGTTACAGGCGTATAGTTCACACTATAGCCACACTACAGTTCAGTGCACCCCCCCCCCCCCCCCACCGAGGACCACTATAGTTTTCACTGTCTTAGATACAGTTTGGTGCCTTTTTTTTTTTTTAAGTTCATGCATTTCAGTTCTTTATGCACATATGAGCAAAACCACCCAATAGTTGTTTTTCAGAGAAATGCAAGTCATTTGGTAGCAGATGAAGACGTTTGTAGCTGTGTTCAGGGACTTTATAATAAACTGACATTTAGTAAGAGAGAAGGTGTACTGCCAAGAGTCAGTTTTTTTAATTTCTTTTTCCACTATGAAGCTGGGTTACTTTTAGTTGCTGTTTCATTTTTTTTTCATTGGAATTGAATTTTGTTTTTAATAAAAACTGAGATTTTACTTTCTGCAAAAAATGCCCTATGTCTACAATAAACTTTTTTTTTCTTTTTTAGAGGATTAGTGTTTTACATTCAACAGTAAATACAATAGTTTGTACATGCGTAACATTTCTCAGTTTTCCATATAACAATACAGCCCCAACTAGGTCCTTTTCCAGGACCTGTACTCCCCCCCCCCCCATAAACTTATCTTTAAACTCCACATAGTTGAACTGATAAACAGATAATTATATAAATAACTAAAACAGAAGACAAAAAAAGATTAGATCATACTTAAGCAGGACAAACATGGCTTAAGGAAAGAGTAGATTGGAGTTAGATCTAAATTCTAGACCTCAGTTACCTTGATTAGCCACTTTTAGCATTTGCAGACACAGTTATTTTATTTGTAAGATGAGTGATTCCAGCTGTATAATTCTCTGAGGCTATAAAGGGAACAGAGAAAGCACTTCTTGGGAATAATGTCGGATTTGGCTAAGTGGAGTTTGGAAAATAACATTAAAAGCAGAGGTGAAGAAAAGTGCTTTTGGGGTGGGGGGGTGGGATTTGAGCAAAGGTCAGGAGACAGAGAAAATGGAAGAATGGGGGCTGAGTGGTGGTGCACCTGGTTGAGCGTACATGTAACAGTGTGCTAGGACCTGGGTTCAGGCTCCAGCCCACAACTGCAAGGGGAAGGCTTTGCAAGTGGTGAACCAAGTGTTGCTGGTGTCTGTCTCTTTCCTACTCTAGCACCCCCTTCCCCCTCAATTTCTGGCTGTCTCTATCCAATAAGTAAATAAATAATTAGAGAGAGAGAAAATGCAGGAGCTAGATGTGCTGGGGGACCGTGAGTTCAGTGTCCTCGAAATTTGAAGTGTCATGGAGTCCTTATTTGAAGTATTCTGGGCGAGAAAGCTGGAAAGATTATTTGTATCCAAAAGATGCAGAGTACCCTCTAAGAAATTTAGACTTTGTTCTGCAGTTAAAGCTGTTTTTTTTTTTTTTTTTTTTTTTCCTCTCTCTACCAGAGCACTCAGCTCTGGCTTATGGTGGTGTGGGGTATTGAGCTTGGGAATTTGGAACTTCAGGGAAGAGAGTCTCTTTGCATAACCATTATGCTATTTACCCCTCCCAAGGCTGAATTCTTTTATTTATTTATTATTATTATTATTTTTAATAATTTTTATTTATAAAAAGGAGGAAACACTGACAAAAACCATAGGATATAGGGGTACAGCTCCACACAATTTCCACCACCAGAACTCTATATCCCATATCCCTCCCTGATAACTTTCCGATTCTTTATCCCTCTGGGAGTATGGATCCAAGGTCATTGTGGGATGCAGAAGGTGGAAGGTCTGGCTTCTGTAATTGCTTCCCCACTAAACATGGGCGTTGGCAGGTCGATCCATACTCTCAGCCAAGGCTGAATTCTTTTTTTTTTTTTTTTTTTTAATATTTTTTATTTTATTTATTTATTCCCTTTTGTTGTCCTTGTTGTTTTATTGTTATAGTTATTATTGTTGTTGTCGTTGTTGGATAGGACAGAGAGAAACGGAGAGAGGAGGGGAAGACAGAGAGGGGGAGAGAAAGATAGACACCTGCAGACCTGCTTCACTGCCTGTGAAGCGACTCCCCTGCAGGTGGGGAGCCGGGATTCGAACCGGGATCCTTATGCTGGTCCTTGTGCTTTGCGCCACCTGCACTTAACCTGCTGCGCTACAACCCGACTCCCAAGGCTGAATTCTTAAAGGGTTTTGTAGCTAGTTTGTTTCTATAGAGTGGACTGGAGAGAAAAAGAAAAGCAGAGGAGACTAGTCTGAGTGGCTGTGGAAATAATTGAGGAGAATATTAATATAGTGGATGTTTACAGATTTGTTTAGAATTGATCAGATGTAACAACAGATTAGTTGAAAGGCAAGAAAAGTTGAGAAAACAGTGTCAGATTTGCAGCCTGACAATAAGACTCTACAAGATTTTAGAAGCGAGTTAAACACATTTTAGACCTCACTGGTTTTGAAGTTGTGGCACTGTGGAAAAAGTAGAAACTTTGTGCTGGAAACTCCTGTCCATATTGACAATTTTAAGCAAAAATAATAGTTAATATTGATGATGTGTTTGTGAGTGTATATGTTGTTTTTATTAGAGCATTGCATAGATCTAGCATATTGCTGGTGCTGGGGATTCATGCCTTTTAACCCCAGGCATGTAAGTCTTTTTTTTTTTGCATAACCACTATTATTTTCCCAGCCCTCATGATGTGTTTTCTGTGTGCTGTAGGGACTGTTCTCCATGTTGTATATATATTAACTCGTTTAATTGTCTTGACAGTTCAATCAGGTAAATGCAGTTAACCTCCCATTTTACCTAATTAAGTAAAACATGGCAGAGTATAAATTAAGTACTATAAAAAGAGATTCTGACATAGTTTGAGGATGAGAGACTAGAACAAGATAGAAGATTGGTTCTGGTAGATTGTAAGACTTTTCTGCCTCCCTTTCCACACCTGCAGTCTGTATGTACCTGTTCTCCAGTGAGGCTGTTGTGAAAATATGCTGAAACTCTTCAGTTCTTGGAGACAAAGGGAGCTGAATAGATTTGAGAGAGTATTCAGAGTAAGCAGCTGTGAAAAGATGTTTCTGTAGGAATTCGCCAGGGTTAGTGAACAAGCAGGTGAGAGATGGTGACTTGGGTAGTTCTTTGCCACCTAGAGGATAGTGATGTAATCAGGAGAACTCGGATTGGAGGTCACTGGTTGGCTGTCATCTGCTTTGTCATGTCATGCACATCTCATTTACTCTCAAGAAATAGGCTTGGGGAGTTGGGTGGTAGCTCAGTGGGTTAAGCGCACATGGCGCAAAGTGCAAGGACCAGCATAAGGATCATGGTTCGAGCTCCTGGCTCCCTACCTGCAGGAGAGTGGCTTCACAAGCGGTGAAGCAGGTCTGCAGGTGTCTGTCTTTCTCTCCCCCTCTCTGTCTTCCCCTCCTCTCTCCATTTCTCTCTGTCCTACCCAATAACAACAAGAACAGTAACAATAATAATAACAACAATAAAACAAGGGCAACAAAAGGGAATAAATAAATAAATCTTAAAAAAGAAAAAGAAATAGGTTTGATGAGTAGTTCTCATTCTTTACTTCCCTGTGCAGAGCATATGTAGCATGCTTTACAACTTGAGTGTACCCAGATTTTCACAAAACCTTTCTACTTGTAGAAAGTAAAGCAAAGGGGCTGGGTGGTTGTGCACCAGGTTAAGCGCACAAGCATGAGGATTCCTGTTCAAGCCCCCCCATTGCCTCACAAGCAGTGAAGCAGGTCTGCACGTGTCTTTCTCTTTCCCTTTCTATTTAGCCCACCCCTCTCAATTTCTCTCTTGTCCTATAATTTTTTTTTTTTTTAAATAGCCATAAGAGTAATGGATTCGCAGTGCTGGCACCAAACCCCAGTGATAACCCTGGAGGCAAAAGAGAAGAAAATAAAGCAAAGAATGCCATAGACTGCTAGGTCATGATAGCCAGGGGAGCATTTGAGTGATTAAATCAGATATTTAAAAATAGTTTAAGGCATGTTTCTTTTTTTTAAAAGACTAATTGCTGGACCAGTAAGAGAGCTCACTTGTAGTACAAGTGTTACTTGCTTTGTACAGGCATGACACAGGGCTGAGCCCTGCTCCCAGTTCTGCTGAAATTTCTGGTGCTATAATGTCTGTCTCTGTCTCTCAATCTCTGTTTTTCTCTCTGAAAAAGTTTGCCTGGAGTGGTGAAGAAAACAAAAGATTTTTTTTTTTTTGCCTCCAGGGTTATTGCTGGGGCTAGGTGCCTGCACTATGAATCTGCTCCTGGAGGCTATTTTTTCCCTTTTGATATCCCTGTTTATTGTTGTTGCTCATTTTTGTTGGATAGGACAGAGAGAAATGGAGAGAGGAGGGGAAGACAGAGGGGGAGAGAAAGATAGACACCTGCAGACCTGCTTCACCTCTTGTGAAGCGACTCCCCTGCAGGTAGGGAGCCAGCCGGGGGCTCGAACCAGGATCCTTGAGCCAGTTCTTGTGCTTCGTGCCATGTGAGCTTAACCTGCTGCACTACCATCTGGCCCTCAATTTGCTTATTTTATTTTGAATGAGATATAGAACCAGAGCATTATTTTAGCATGGGTGATGCCAGGGCTTGAACTCATAACTTCATGCATACAAATTCAGTGCTATGTTTGGTGCAAACCTTATAGACTTTTTGAATCTTTGTTATTTTTATTTTCCCAGCTCTTTATAAATAGGTAATAAAACAAGCAGTGTATACTAGCCACTCAATCTGAATAAGCTTTGATTGTAAAAACTGTAAAACAAACTTGCTTTTTTTTTTTTATTTTTTCAATTCCACTATCACTTTATTAAGAAAATCTGGATTTACAGGATTTTTGTTGTTAAAAGGGCACATTTCACAGGTAATGTGCATATTTTTAAACAGATTTAGTGCAGTTATCATGGAAAGTTGAAATTTTGTTTACATCCTAACTTTACTTCTGCTTTGATGAATGTAACAGTGTCAGTATTAGGCAATTTGTTGGTTTATTCCCTCCTTCCTAAAATGTCTAGTGAGTTACCGTTTTTCATCTTATATTGCTTTAAAAAAATTTTTTTTATTATCTTTATTTTATTTACTGGATAGAGACAGCCAGAAATCGAGAGGGAAGGGGATGATAGTGAGGGAGAGACAGAGAGACACCTGCAACACTGCTTTACCACTTGCAAAGCATTCCCCCTGCAAGTAGGGACTGTGGGCTTGAACCCGGGTCCTTGTGCACTGTAACATGTGTGCTCAACCAGGTGCGCCACCACCCGACCCCGTACATTGCTTTTTATCTTAATAATTTAACCCAACCCATACTTAACTGGCAGGGGAGGTACCATGATCACAAAGGTAGTTTTCCCAGGGCGAGGCTTATTTATTGCACTCCGGATGTGCTGACTCCTACGATTTCCCTAAATGTGGGAAACTCGACTGCGTAATTTGTGGTAGTGGAGGACTGCGTTCACACTCTCCCCTGAAAAAAAGAAAAATAAATAAATAATTTAACCCAACCTCTGTATAAGTCATAGATTATAGATTATCTTCATGTAAAAATCTTTAACATTGCAGATCAAATTCAGTAATGTATTAAAGCAGAATACACTGTGACACACTAGATATGGAAATAGCTAGGTACAGGGTTTTTTTTATTATTATTATTTTATTTGTGATTCGTAGTAGATTACAAGATCATAAGATAGTTCCATGGCACACACACCACCAGAGTTTTGTATCGCCACCCTCCCACCTTCCCAACACACACTAGATTTTATTTTACATTTTGGGTCAATTTTAGGAAATATGCTAATGCTCTGTGTTATATTTACAAATTAATAAAAAAGAAATCTGTGTTGTTTTTTTTTTGGTATTTTTTGATGTAGAAAACAGTAGACAAAAATCAGTTAAGATTAGAAAGAGGTAATTACTTCCTGGATACTGACAGTAAATATTATACCCACTGTGCTTTTAAGTTTAGCAACCCTACTGCCAAGGCTGTTCATCTGTGCTGGGGGTTGGGTGGTAGTGCAGTGGGTTAAGCACATATAGCACAAAGTGCAAGGGCTGGCTTAGGGATCCTGGTTCGAGCCCCCAGTTCCCCACCTGCAGGGGGTCGCTTCACAAGTGGTGAAGCAGGTCTGCAGGTGTCTTTCTCTCCTCTCTGTCTTCCCCATCTCTCTCAATTTCTCTCTGTCCTATCCAACAACAGCTATGACAGCAATAACAATACTAACTACAACAAAACGGAACAAGGACAACAAAATGGGAAAAATAGCCTCCAGGAGCAGTGGATTCATAGTGCAGGCACCAAGCCCCAGCGATAACCCTGGAATCAAAAAAAGAAAAAAAAGAAATATCAGAAATGAAGTGAAAAAAATTTTTATTTGTAAATGAATTTTTTTTTTCTTTAACCCTCTTGAATTTTGTATCAAGTAGCAAGTTCTTTAAGGTGGCTGAAAGAGACTAGTGTGCAGGTAAGCAGTAATGAGTTTGTAAATCTTTTTTTTTTAAATATTTATTTTATTTATTTATTCCCTTTTGTTGCCCTTGTTGTTTTATTGTTGTAGTTATTATTGTTGTCGTCGTTGTTGGATAGGACAGAGAAATGGAGAGAGGAGGGGAAGACAGAGAGGAGGAGAGAAAGATAGACACCTGCAGACCTGCTTCACTGCTTGTGAAGCCATTCCCCTGCATGTGGGGAGCCGGGGTTCGAACCAGGATCCTTATGGCGGTCCTTATGCTTTGCGCATGAGTTTGTAAATCTAATGGAAAACATATTTAGGTAGAATTGCAAATGTTAAAGTACTAAGTAACAAGAAAGGTGAACACTTTTTTCCTTTCTCTGTCTCTTTCTCTCTCTCTTTCTTTTTTCTGTTTTTTTACCAGAGCACTGCTCTCCTGGTTTATGATGGTGTCAGGGATTGAACCTAGGACTATGGAACCTCAGGCTTGAGAGTCTCTTTGCATAACCATTATGCTGTCTACCCCTGCCTACACTTGAAACTATTTTAAGTGAAGGACAGAAGAATAACATGAGGAAATGGAGAGACAAACTATGTTCTGAATGAGAAAGCACACATGATTTATTTTTCTCTCTTTTATAACTCTTGAACCACCACCACCACCCACCCCTCCACCCTACCTCAGTGCCTGACAGTTTGAGTACATCTCAACTGCTTGTGATGGACACTATTTTGCTTGCTTGTTGAACCATAGAAAACAGTACATTTATTGTATTGATAGTTTAGGGAGAATTGGCATCTTCACAGTATTTGGATTTCTGTTGAAAACAAACTCCTCTCTTGTTGGAACAACATTCTAGTGGTCACATAGATTGACCACTGATGCTAGCTTACATAAAATGATTAGGGAAAGACTCTTTAAGGAGATAAAGTAGAGACCACTAATATAAAAGTACCCATTCCCTCCCAATTTAATGCATTATTAAACGTCATTCAATTCAGTTCTATTAGAGATGCTAGTGTTCACCTAGCTAGGATGATTTTGTAAGGGAAAACTGATGAGGAAGATGGTTCCAGACAGCAGAAGTTATTGAGCACAGTAGTGAAAATACTGTGGTACTGGCACAGGGAAAGGTAGCATAGGAGACCAGCAGGACTCTGCTGCAGTACCTCTTTGGCTGCATACTGGAATTTTCTGTGAGCTGATAATAACTACATTGTGTTTTTCAAGAAAGTGTATTGGGATGCAGATGAGAGAGACTGATCTAAGAATGGCTACCTTAGATATAATCTATATACACTTTTTAAAAAATTACTGATTATGACACTTCATACTAGTAATAACTTGCTGGACTAGATACTGTTAACTGATTCCAATCTGTCATCCTCTGTGACTCTGGAAATTTTCTTTTTTTTGGGGGTGGGGTGGAGGGTGGGTTTCTACATTCTTCTGCTGTTACTTTTGTTTCTTGAAAGAAGACTCATCAAAAGCTCTCGTGGACCTAGTTCATCCTCTTACATCCTAGGAGCCTTCAACTGCCTTTAGAGCACCACTCTCTGTCATAAAGATAGAAGGATTTGATTAATGCTGCTATTTCCTCCTGTCTGAAATGGGGATAGAAATATCACACTAATGAGATTATGGAGAAGGAGCAGAAAATCACTGTGAGAAAACTTTGATTTCTAAAGTACTCCAGATCAGAAAAGGGTTGTTATGGTAAAATTTTCTTGACAAAGTCAGAGCAGTGATACTACTGTGTTTTAACTAGCATGAGGTGAAGTTGAAGAAATGATGTCCTGAGGGACTAGGGGCCCATGCATCTGGTTGAGTGCACACATTACAGTGCACAAGGACGCCCTGTTCAAGCCCCTAGTCTCCACCTGCAGCTGAGAAGCTTCACAAATGGTGAAGCGCTGCTTCAGGTGTCTGTCTCACTCCCTCTCTATCTCCTCCTCTTTCCCTCTCAATTTCTCACTGTCTCTACCCTAAATAAATAAATAAGTAAACAACCTTAAAAAATTTTTTTTTTAGTATTTATCTTCCCTTTTGTTGCCCTTGTTGTTTTTCACTGTTGTTGTAGTTATTATTGATGTTGTCATTGTTAGATAGGACAGAGAAATAGAGAGAGGAGGGGGAGAGAAAGATAGACACCTACAGACCTTCACCTGTGAAGCGACTCCCCTGTAGGTGGGGAGCCCCCGCGGGGTCTCGAAATGGCATCCTTACATCAGTCCTTGTGCTTTGCAACACATGCTCTTAACCCACTGCGCTACTGCTCGACTCCCAATAAACAGCTTTTTAAATGATTTTTTAAAAGTCTTTATTTATAGAATAGACACAGAAACCGAGAGGGAAGGGAGGGATAGAGAGGGGGAGAGACAGCGAGACACCTGCAGCACTGCTTCACCACTTGTGAAGCTTTCCCCCTGCAGGGGGGGGACTGAGGGTTCAAACCTGGGTCCTTGCACATTGCAACATGTGCACTCAACCTGGTGTGCCACCACCCAACCCCCAATAAACAGCATCTTTAAAAAAAAAAAGAGAGAGAGAGAGAGAGAGATGACCTGGTCACAGATCTGTTATCTTTCTCCCGTTGTTCCTTTCCCAGGTGAAAGTCAGTTCTTCTGTGCTTAAAGCGGCAGCTCACCACTATGGCGCTCAGTGTGACAAGCCCAACAAGGAGTTCATGCTCTGCCGCTGGGAAGAAAAAGATCCACGACGGTGTTTAGAGGAGGGCAAGCTTGTCAACAAGTGTGCTCTGGATTTCTTCAGGTAAAAATCTTTTGATGTCTGTGTATTTGATGGAAACATCAAGGCATGTATAATTTGGTGCACACCCAGCTCAGATGGGTAATTTTAGTGACTAAATTTGGTAGGAAGCACAAGACTTTAAAGTCTCAGAGACTAAAGTAAGCACTGAATAAATGACAGTGTCACATACATGTGTACATGTTAAGATTCTTTTTTTTTTTCTTAAAAGCATCAGGAAGTCTCAAGTTACTACATTGCATGATAATTTTAAATGGCCTAGCCACCTTAGATAAACCAGCCATGATGTATCCTACCAATTCCACTTACTAGATATCACTGATTGTTATGGATTAATCTGCAGTGATTAGCTTAGTGTGTAGATCTTTTTCAAAGTTAAGTCAATTTATTCTGTCCTTATGTCTTGATATGCCTCACCAATATTATTTAAGTATTTGATTGAACTCAGGATCTTCTGTTTCCAAGTCCAGCACCCTACTCATTGTGTTATCTCCCAGGTCCATCCAACTTTACTTCCTTTTTTTTTCTATTTTATTTGATAGAACAGAGAGAAATAGAGAGAGAAGGGGATAGAGATGGAGAGACAGACACCTGTAGCATTATTTGACTGCTCATAAAGCTTCCCCCATAGGTGGGGACCAGGGGCTTGAACCTGGGTCCTTTTGTATGATAATTAACCAGGTGAATCATTGCTCACCTGCCCAGAACTTAAATTTCTTTTTTTTCTTTCTTTTTTTTTTTCTTTTAAGATTTTATTTATTTATGAGAAAGATAGGAGGACAGAGAGAAGGAACCAAACATCACTTTGGTACATGTGTTACCAGGGATTGAATTCAAGACCTCATGTTTGAGAGTCCAATGCTTTATCCACTACACCATCTCCTGGACCACCAGAACTTTCTTTTCTTTTAATATTTATTTATTTATTCCCTTTTGTTGCCCTTTTTTTTTTGTAGTTATTATTGTTATTGATGTCATCGTTCTTGGATAGGACAGAGAAATTGAGGAGGGGGAGGTAGAAAGAGAGACACCTGCAGACCTGCTTCACTGCTTGTGAAGCGACCCCCCCTGCATTTGGGGGGCTGGGAGCTCAAACCAGGATCCTTATGCTTTGTGTCACCTGCGCCTAACCCGCTGTGCTACCACCTGACTCCCCAGAACTTTCTTTTCTATGAGAACTATGGCAAAATATTTTTCTTCTGGCCCAGAGGAGGAAGGGCAGTTAAATGAGAAATGTTTTGACCTCATAAGTTCCCATGGTGCCTTCTCCCTCCATGAGAAGGATTTCTCACTGCCCAAGCTTCTCATTATAGGCATCGATGGAGAATTACATGTGAAGTGTGAGTGGTAGGGTAAGTAAATACTTAGGACCTAAATACTAGCATAGTGATTTGCAGCCCTCCTTTGGCTGCAGCATATTGGAGGACTACAGAGCAAAACTCACTACTTTCTATAGTCATTCTCAAGTAGAGGTGAGGTGGGTGCAGTTTTGAAAACCTGGAAGTCCATGTCTGCAAGGCTACGAGTAATTGAGAAATGCTCTAAAGTCTTTAATTTCCTTCTTTCTTTCCTTCCTTCCTTCTTTCCTTCCTTCCTCTTGCACACCTCTCCACCCCCTAAGACTATACTTTGGACACCTGGAAGGTACAGGAGAAACTGGAAATACTGATTGTCTCCCAGGAAGAGAGATGGAAAAGCATATTTTGATGGAAAGCTTATTTTTCTCTGTGTTTTCTTAGCCCATCTTGGGTTCTCCAGAGTTATGTTAAATAAAATTCCAATCAGTGCAATCAGATTCTTTGGGAGTATGATGACAAACAAGCACTTTGTAATTATTATTCTAGTGGGGAAGGAGGTACTCTGCATTATCCCAATTGCCTAAAATAAGGTTTTTAAATAAAATAATGGTATTTATTTTTGCTTGAATTTTATTTATTTGATTCCTAAGAGGGCCTTGAATGGTAAGAGATAGGGACAATTACCAAATAATTTAGGCTTGTCCTTCTCCTAGGAAAGTTAGGTTTTGCTTAACCATTTTTTGGTGGTTCCAAAATGAATATAGGCAACCCACTTCTCAATAGAGAACACCATGATCTTTGTTTACATTCAGTAACATAACAAGCACCTTGAGCTTAAAGCTCAGGACTTTCTCTTTGCATATTTGGTTTTAATAATTCTCTTTTCCTTTGCTGTTGTTTGTCATCTACCTCTGACCCTTGTCAGCATGCCTGTCTGTCTCAGCTTTTAAATTTGCAGCACTGAAAAAAAAAAGAAGAGAATAAGGGGATGAGGGTAGATAGGATAGTGGTTATGCAAAGAGATTCTCTTGCCTGAAGCTCCGAGTACCAGGTTCAGTCCCCTGCACTACCATGAACCAGAGCTGAGCAGTGCTCTGGTAAAATAAATAAATTAAATAAATAAATAGTAACGAAAGAATAAATAGAATGTAGTTATTCTTTCACTTTTGAGTAAAATATTTGTACCTTGGGCCACAACCCCATAACATTTCTTTCTTTTTTTTAAATTATTTTATTTATTTATTAATGAGAAACATAGGAGGAGAGAGAAAGAACCAGGCATCACCCTGGTACATGTGCTGCTGGGGATTGAACTCAGGACCTCATGCTTAAGAGTCCAATGCTTTAACCACTGTGCCACCTCCCAGACCACCCCTTAACATTTCTTTTCATTCACTTTTGCTGCATAAAGAAATTAGGTCTTAACTCTCAGAATTTTCTTTTATTTATTGGGTCTCACCTTGAGGGGGACCCCAAGTTGTGTTATCAGGCAAGAATATTTATCCACATACCTTTCCAAAAGGTAGACTAAGTATTTGGAATCCATAGCTGTTCCATTCCCCCTGCCCCTACAAACACAGACACTTTCCTGTGGAGCTACCTCTAACCTAGCCTCTTTTCCAGGCAGATAAAGCTTCACTGTGCGGAGCCTTTTACAGAATATTGGACCTGCATTGATTACTCTGGCTTGCAATTATTTCGTCACTGTCGCAAACAGCAGGCAAAGTTTGATGAGTGTGTGCTGGACAAACTGGGATGGGTGCGGCCTGATCTAGGAGAGCTTTCAAAGGTAAGAAAGACTTCCTGCCACTAGCTCTCTCTCACTAAGGTGTAGGTAAAGGCAGGGGTGGTCAAGAAAGGGTCTTCTCTAGCTGTAGATTCATATTTACAAAACAGTTTAATTAGGGAGTGATTATACACACAATCCAGAATGGAATTTATTTAATAAGAATCTTACTTTAAATAGTTCTTCCAGCATGTGCAGATTTGTTTTTGGTTAATTAGCTAATTGAAAAACAGAAGGGAGTAGATGAGGGTAAACAGATTATTAGGTGAGACTTAGTTGAAAACATTGAAGTTGGGAGTTGGGTGGTAGCGCAGCAGGTTAAGTGCATGTGGTATAAAGCGCAAGGACTGGTGTAAGGATCTCGGTTTGAGCCCCCGGCTCCCCACCTGCAGGGGAGTCGCTTCACAAGAGGTGAAGCAGGTCTGCAGGTTTCTATCTTTCTCTCCCCCTCTGTCTTCCCCTTTTCTCTCCTATTTAACTACAACAACATCAATAATAACTACAACAATAAAACAACAAGGGCAACAAAAGGGAATAAATAAATATTTTTTAAAAACATTGAAGTTATCACACCAAAGTAAAAGACCCTGGAGTGAGTGGGAGGGGAGAATACAGGTTCAAGAAGGATTAGTGGGGGTTGTATTGTTATATGGGAAACTGGGGAATGTTATGCATGTACAAACTATTGTACTTACTGTTGAATGTAAAACATTAATCCCCCAATTAAAAAAAAAAAGAAACTAAGAAAAAAGAAAAAACAAAACACAAAAAACAACGGCAACAAAAGGGAAAATAAATAAATAAAATAAAAACATTGAAGTTATTAAAGAATTCAGTGGGGAAGTAGAATCACGGTTATGTCAGTTTTTTTTAGAAACATGTTCAAGATTTTTTTTTTCCAGAGTCTAGTTTTATTTATTTTTAAAGATTTCTCTTTATGAGTCAGAGAGCCAGAAAAATCTGCATATGCAGTGCCAAGGATTGTTCCCAGGACTTCATGAACTCAAGACGTCGTGCATGCAAGTTGTACACTCAACCCGCTGTGCCACCTTCTAGGCTCTGAGCCTCTGGTTTTAAATGCACGTGGTCCTCCCGTGTTTCCTGTGGCAGTTGCAGCACCATCACTAAATGTTTTTTGCTGCTCATTCTTTTTTTTTTTTTAACTGTACAGTCATTGATTCCTATATACCAGCATATCCTAGAATAATTTTTTAATCCCTTCACTATCCTTATTCTTAAATAGGAGTTCTTAACCAAGACTACATGAATTTTTGAAATTGGAGATAGCTTGATTTGGATTTTAGTAGGCAACACATTCTCTGGGATTAAAGCATTTAACATATAACATCTTCACTATAGGAATGATCTGTTGGGTTGTCAGAAAAGTCATGACACATTTTGTGTAAACATAGAAATTTACATCATGATTTTCCTGACAGCCCAATATGTGGAAAACAAATAACACTTAAAAAAAAGAATTTATTCATGAGAGAGATGGGAGGGGAGAAATAACCAGACATCACTCTGCTACATGTACTGCTAGGGATTGAACTCGGGACCTCATGGTTGAGAATCCAGTGCCTTATCCACTGCGCCACCTCCCGGACCACACACTTTGTTTTTTAAAAAGTTTATATGGATTATTGTTTATATCTTTATCTAAAGCATCGTTTACATATGTATCCTGACATAAAAAGTCCATTTATGAGAGTCGGGTGGTAGGCTGGTGTAAGGATCCCGGTTCGAGCCCCCGGCTCCCCACCTGCAGGAGAGTTGCTTCACAGGTGGTAAAGCAGATCTACAGGTGTCTATTTTTCTCTCCCCCGTCTTCCTCTCCTCTCCATTTCTCTCTGTCCTATCTATAAAGATGACATCAATAACAACAACAACAATAAAAACAGCAAGGGGAACAAAAGGGAAAATAAATATTTTTTTAAAATTTAGGGAGTCGGGCGGTAGCGCAGATGGTTAACCACAGGTGGTGCAAACGGCAAGGACCGGTGTAAGGATCCCGGTTTGAGCCCCAGTTCCTCACCTGCAGGAGAGTTGCTTCATAGGCGGTGAAGCAGGTCTGCAGGTATCTTGTCTTTCTCCCTCTCTGTCTTCCCCTCCTCTCTCCATTTCTCTTGTCCTATCCAACAGTGACGACATCAGTAACAACAACAATAATAACTACAACAAGGCCAACAAAAGGGAATGAATAAATAAATATTTAAAAAAATAATACAAATTAAAAAAATTTTTTTTAAATTTATTTAAGAAAGGATAAATTAACAAAACCATAGGGTAGGAGGCGTACAACTCCACACAATTCCCACCACCCAATCTCCATATCCCACCCCCTCCCCTGATAGCTTTCCCATTCTTTATCCCTCTGGGAGCATGGACCCAGGATCATTGTGGGTTGTAGAAGGTGGAAGGTCTGGCTTCTGTAATTGCTTCCCCGCTGGACATGGGCATTGACTGGTCAGTCCATACTCCCAGTCTGCCTCTCTCTTTCCCTAGTAGGGTGGGTCTCTGGAGAAGCGGAGCTCCAGGACACATTGGTGGGGTCTTCAGTCCAGGGAAGCCTGGCCGGCATCCTGATGACATCTGGAACCTGGTGACCGAAAAGAGAGTTAACATACAAAGCCAAACAAATTGTTGAGCAATCATGGACCCAAAGCTTGGAATAGTGGAGAGGAAGTGTTAGGGGGATACTCACTGCAAACTCTAGTGTACTTCTGCTTTCAGGTATATATTTTGCAGTAGTTTACGGATACGTGTGAACATATGCTCTCTTTCACAGAAACTGGTGCATATCTAGGTTTGGGGACTTTGTTAGAAAGTGAACCACCTGAGATGGAATTAGAGTATACTATGAAAGGAAAGGTCTCACCCGAGTAATGAAGCTGAAGGGTTGTCATTCCACATGTGAAGTCTCTGGACACAGTCTGAGGTGAAGCATGTTGAGGTGGCAATCGTTGTGTTGATTAGGTTGTGATCGGCAGATGCAATATTATTTGATATGGATTGGTAGAGGCATACGGGAAAGTGGGCCCTATCCAAGGGTTCCAGGACTGGGGGAAGTAGGGGCTCTATAGTGGAGATGTGAGGTTCCTGCTGTCTTAGGGTTCCAAAAGACAATTGATATAGTTAATGTTATCATCACATTATTTGGTAATTGGGTTAACTTTGAAAAGTCCTTTTGTTAGGGTTTGCTGTACAGTACCCAGTATCTTGTATATAGCTGTGCTATTGGTTGCTTCTGATCTACTTGGTCTAGGCTTTTGAGAGAGTCCGCATATCAAATACACAGCCTATATATTAAAAAGACTCAGTCTGTGTTTTAAAAAACTTTGAGACATACAGTTTTCCCCCTCTCATATTAATTAGTGATTTATATGACTACATTTTACTAGGAGTGTACATAAACACCACTGCCACCACCAAAAGACTGTGACCTATCCCTCCCACCCACTCCCACCCCCCACTAGCCCAGGAAGCTGCATGTCTACCCCTCACCACAGGGTTTTTACTTTGGTGCCCTACTTACAATTTGGTCAGGTCCTGCTTTTAGTTTCCCTTTCAGATCTTCTTACTCAACTTCTGTTGATGAGTGGGATCATCCCATACTCATCTTTATCTTTCTGACTTAGCTCACTTAACATAATTCCTTCTAGCTCTGTCCAAGATGGGTCAGAGAAGGTGGGTTCATTGTTCTTGATAGCTGCATAGTATTCCATTGTGTATATATACCACAGCTTTCTCAGCCACTCATCTGTTGTTGGGCACCTGGGTTGCTTCCAGGTTTTAGCTATTATGAATTGTGCTGCTATGAACATAGGAGTACACACCTCTTTTTGGTTGGGTGTTATGGAGTCCTTGGGGTATAACCCCAGGAGAGGAATTACTGGATCATATGGAAGGTCCATGTCTAGCCTTCTGAGAGTTTTCCAGACTGCTCTCCACAGAGGCTGTACCAATTTACATTCCCACCAGCAATGCACAAGGGTTTCTCTGTCCCCACAACCTCTCCAGCATTTGTTGCTGCTGTCCTTTTTGATGTATGCCATTCTTACAGGAGTGAGGTGGTATCTTAGTGTTGTCTTAATTTGCATTTCTCTGACAATCAGTGACCTAGAGCAGTTTTTCATATGTTTGTTAGCCTTTTGGATATTCTCAGAGGTGAATTGTTTTGTTCATATCCTCTGCCCATTTTTGGATGGGGTCATTTGCTTTTTTGGTGCTAAGTTTGCTGAGCACTTTATATATTTTGGTGATTAGTTTCTTGTCTGATGTCTGGCATGTGAAGATCTTCTCCCATTCTGTGAGGGGTCTCTCTGTTTGTTTAATAGTTTCTTTGGATGTGCAGAAGCTTTTCAATTTGATGTAGTCCCATTGGTTTGTTTCTGCTTTAGTCTTCCTTGCAATTGGGTTTGATTCATCAAAGATGTCCTTGAGGTGTGGGTGGGAAACTGTTTTACCAATGTTTTCCTTTAAGTATTTGATTGTTTCTGGTCTGACATCCAGGTCTTTGATCCATTTGGAGAGTTGCTTCATAGGCGGTGAAGCAGGTCTTCATAGGCGGTGAAGCAGGTCTCCCTCCCTTCCCTCTCAATTCCTGTCTATTTATTCCAATAAATAATCAAGAAAATTGAAAGTAAAAAAAGAAAAAGGAAAAGGAAATATTCCACTACTTCAATGGGGCTACTCAGGACAATGCTTTCCTTGTTAAGATCCTCACAGCATACCATATGCAGAAAGGCAAAGACGCCATGTATTTTTTAACCCAGTTTATTTATTTATTTATTTATTTAGGTGCTTATTGATTTTTGTTATTGATGAATTAATGTTTTACATTTGACATAGACTCGGGCTCTGACACCAGCGGTCTCAAGTACCTGCTTCAGACCTGCTTCACCGCCTATGTCTGTCTTTCTCTCTCCCTCTCTGTCTTCCCTCCTCTCTCCATTTCTCTCTGTCCTATCCAACAATGACGACATCAGTAACAACAACAATAATAACTACAACAAGGCCAACAAAAGGGAATGAATAAATAAATAAATATTTAAAATAATAATAATAAAAATTAAAAAAAAATTTTTAAAGGTCCATTTATGAACTGACCTTTCTCTGCTTCTTGAACCACATTCTCCCCCTCCCCCTTTTTTCTGGGATGGCATAAGTAAGAAACTTATAATTTGTTTCTGTTACATAATTTATGGGATCCTGAACAGATTGCTTAATATTTTCTGTCCTCTCACATCTACAAAATTATGACTAGTATTAGCCAGTGCAGTCTCTAGCATGGACCCTGGCCTATAGGTTTTTGTTAATGTCGCTACTGTATATGTATATAGCATCTGTAGCAGATTGAGTCATAAGTAAAGGAAAAGCCTACTAACTTTTTTTTGGTCTCACTTGATATCTTCAGAAACCTTTTGTTTCACTGAACAGATTATTTTAAGTAATTGATCCTAAGATAGAAAAATGGTGGAACTCATTCCCTTTTTTTTTTTTCTGTTTCCAAAAGAATTAACAGATTAGACTGTTAAGAAAGCATATTTAGGTGGCCAGGTTGTGTTGCACCCAATTGAGAGCACATACTACAGTGTGCAAGAACCAGGGTTCAAGCCGCTGGTAGCCCCCTGCAGAAGGAAAGCTTCACAAGTGGTGAAACAGCGCTAACAGGTGTCTTCTCTCTGTCTCCCTCTCTACCTTTCCCTTCCCTCTCAACTTCTCTCTGTTTCTATCCAATAAGTAAATAAAAGAAGAAGAAGAAGAAGGAAAAAAAAGGTTATCTATTCTTGTATCTTTGTAT
The DNA here is from genome assembly GCF_950295315.1 of Erinaceus europaeus. Lineage (NCBI taxonomy): Eukaryota > Metazoa > Chordata > Mammalia > Eulipotyphla > Erinaceidae > Erinaceus > Erinaceus europaeus. The sequence goes on along the minus strand of NC_080171.1, from coordinate 93,491,547 downwards.
TAACATTAAAGAATAATATAAAGTATATTCATGTCTTAACTATTTTAATTTTAAAGTCTTTTTCTGTAAGAGGATTATCAGCTTTATCAACACCCAGTCTCTTCTAGAAAAGTGATAGTCAACTAGATAAAGCCCAAGCTTCATTCACTATTCATCTTGTTTCCACTGGATTGCCTATCCAGCCTGCACCCCGCTAGTGAATTAATTCCTGCTCTCTAGTCTTAGCTCACACCATGGCTTTCTTTTTCATTTCTGACTTTCCTAGGCAGAACTGGCCTCTAATCCATAATCCTATTATTTTATAATAATGATAATAATAATAAGTAACACACACCCCCCAAAAAAAATGGAGCACCTGTTAATACACCAGGCACTTCACCTATATTATCCTAATTACCCACTGAATTACTAATAGCTCCATTGTACACATAGGAAATTGAAGGCTAAGTAGACTGTTTACCTAGTAATCTGTTTCACCACATGCTTCTGTTCCCTTCTCTTTTGAGTGTGGTGCAGAAGCAAAAGTTGTTATTGCTCATTCCACAGTAATTTGTCTTTAAAAAGGGATCTTTTTATTTAATTTTGAGGAGCATTTTTTAAACAGAAATATTAGTGACCCAGGAGGCGGCGCAGTGGATAAAGCATTGGACTTTTAGCATGAGCTCCTGAGTTCAGTCCCCAGCAGCACATGTACCAGAGTGATGTCTGGTTCTTTCTTTCTCTCTTACCTTTTTAATTAATAGTAAAATATGGGGAATCGGGCTTTAGCGCAGCGGGTTAAGCACAGGTGGCGCAAAGCACAAGGACTGGCCTATGGATCCCAGTTCGAGCCCCTGGCTCCCCACCTGCAGGGGAGTCTCTTCACAAGAGCTGAAGCAGGTGAAGCAGGTCTGTCTGCAGGTGTCTATCTTTCTCTCTCCCTCTCTGTCTTTCCCTCCTGTCTCCATTTCTCTCTGTCCTACCCAACAGTGACGTGATCAATAACAACAGCAATAATAACTAAAACAGCACGGGCAACAAGAGGGAATAAATTAACATTAAAGAAAATAACATAAAATCTTTAAAAATAAATAAAAAGAAATATTACATAGGGATCTTGAATTATTTAAAGACGTTTCACATATCAGTTAAGGAATTTGAAAGTTTGCTCTCTCAGGTAATAAGGAACTGTAAGTAATCTCTGATAGCAGATAAATAAGATACTGTCTTTAAAGCAATTTTTCAAAATACTGAGGTAGGCCAGGAGATGGTGCAGTGTAAAACCTTGGACTCTCAAGAATGAGGTGTTAAGTTTGATCTCTGACATTGCACATGCCAGTGTGATACTCTTATTCTTGTATCTCCCCTGCTCCCCCCACCAAAAAAAAACAAAAAAACCGAACCAACCTACTTTGAACTTGTAATCAGAAGACCTAGGCACCAATTCCATGTCTCACACTTCCTAGGTAGTTTTTATCTTCTGACAAGTGAGCTTCTCTAGTAGTATTCTTGACGTAGAGATAATAATGCCGCATGTGGTGGTTATAGTAAGAAATGAGTGGCTGTGTTCATGAGTTAATCTGTTCAAATTATGTAGAGTGACGAAGTGACGAGAGTTAAGATGACTAGAAAACAGGCTTTAATCATTATGGCTTTGAGGTTTTTTCCACTTCTGTGAGATTTACCTTTGCCTCAAATGAGAACAGTTCCTGCTGGTTTTCTAGTAGACATGTCTGGTGTCCTTGGGAGATAATGTCTATGGGAATACCTTCCTTGTCTCTCCCTGTTACCTTAATTCAGAACTTTACTATCTTGCCTAGCCAGTTGACTCCACTCTCCAATTCTGGTCTTGGCTTCCTGCAGAAAGCTTTCATACTTTCCAGTGATACTGTTCCTCCCTAGAATTAAAATCCAAACACCTTTATATATCATTCAACATGGCCCTCACCTAGCAGTGTAAGCACATCGTCTAAAACGGCGACAGTTTGGAGTAGGCAGATCTGTCTTTTGACTCCTAGCTCCTCCACTATTAGCTAGGTGACTCCAGTGAATCTCTGAGAAGACCTCAGGAGGGTGAAAATGAAGGTAACACTATTGCTTGGATACTTCATCTTGGGTGCTTCATCTCTCTCCACTTTTTGTTGAGCTTTTGCTCCAGACATTTTAAATCTTAAGTCAATAAAATCATATGTCTTGTTTATTTATTTGGCACGTCATTCCCTCCCTAATATTCTTGGCTGACTTATTGCTCATCACTCAAGATTAAATGTTCCCCCCTCAGAAGGAGTCCAGTCAGTGCAGATTAGGTGTTTGTAGTCCTTGCTTCTGAAGTATTCATTTAAAGTCTCAGTGTTAAGAGTTCAATCAGGAAATCTTGGTTGAAGTTCTTCTCTGGCTCCCTTACTAGACTGTGAGCCCCTTAAGGACAGTGTGTCTTATTCTCTTTCTCTCTTTTAAAGTCAAGTTGCTTTTTTTTTTTTTTTTTTTCCAATTATCTATTTATTATTACCAGAGCACTGCTCAGCTCTGGTTTATGGTGGTGTGTGGAACTGAACCTGAAACTTTGGACCCTCAGGCATGAGTCTCTTTGCATAACCATTATGCTATCTACCCGTTCCCCTTATTCCTTCTGTATGCCAAACTTCTAGCATGTGTAATGACACAAAGTAGACTTGGTAATTCAAGGAAGAGGGAGGAGTATTGGGGGCAGCAGGAGCGGAAAGGGAACAGTGAGAGGCAGTGAGTGTATGCATGGTCACTGACTACTCCACCTGACTTTCAACTTTTTGTTCTTTCCTCTTCACCCCTTACAGGTCACCAAAGTGAAAACAGATAGACCTTTACCCGAGAATCCCTATCACTCAAACCCAAGACCAGAGCCCAACCCTCCAATAGAAGGAGACCTGAAGCCTGCCAAACATGGTAGTCGCGAGTATTTCTGGACCATGTAGAGATGGGTCCATCACCCATATGCTGTCACGCGCCCAGATGACATGTGCAGTTTGCATCCACTGATAGAGCATTCTTTCCGGGATCACAAACGTTAACAAAAAAGTTAATTTATGTGACTTGGCAGTTATTCTATACCATTTCCTGACCATTAAAAAATTTAAAGGAAACAGTTGTATTTTATTATGTTTTATATAACCTTTTAACCTTTAAAGATGATTTCCCCTTGCTTTTTCTTCTCATGGTCTTCCTACCTGTTTCTCTCTCTCTCTTTCTTTTTTTTTCACCCCCTTTTGTTGCCCTTATTGTTGTAGCCTTGTGAGAGGAAGATGGGGAGAGAAAGACAAACACCTGCAGACCTGCTTCACTGCCTGTGAAGCGACTCCCCAGCACGTGGGGAGCCGGGGGCTCGAACCGGGATCCTTACGCCGGTCCTTGGGCTTTGTGCCACGTGTGCTTAACCTGCTGCGCTACCGTCCAACCCCCTGTTCATCTCTCTTAAGTAGGCAATGACTAGTGTGACAGAAGAGCCACATTAGATCATAGAGAAATGACAGTGTAAAGCCAAGCCTTTGTTACCTGAGACAGCTCCTCTGGGCATGTCTGTTCACACATTTTGAAATCTCAGCGCCCCTCCCCCCTTTTATTTCCCATCTGATGTCTGGGACAAATAGATTTCTCTAAAGGTCATACAAAGGAAGTGTCCAGGATAGGAGAAGTGAAGAAACATTTGTGCCTTGTGACTCAGGCTATGGGAGGGGCCTCCTGGCTGAGTCTTCTGTAGTTCTGCTCAAAGTTTCTTAAAGAACCAAACTTCCACCACTTCCCCTTGATATCCCATCCTTAAGTGTTATAACCCAGATGTTTTTCCTGATAGACAAGGGAGGTGAGGGCTGAGCTCCCAGCTCTAAAGCCAGGAAGTCGGGAGGTCTGAGTGTCAATTCCAACCTTGGGTGTGTTCCTTAACCTCTTGTGAGAGGTTGAAATTGAGGACAAACTAAAGGGAACATGCTTATCTACCTCCTGGGCAGGTTAAAGGCACAAATATTTATAAAGCTCTTTGGTTCAAAGCACTGTCCTGTCATTCTCCTCCTTTTACTCAATTTCTTTTCCATTATTAGGCAGTTTCCTCTTCATCTGACTTGGTCACTTTACATATTCTGATAGTGACCTTAAATTATATGTAACTATACATAGATCATAACTTCTGCGTCTTGCTTTCCCACTTGCAGAGTTCAGAAAATAAAGTCATCAGACAAGATCTTCCTAAAAGTCAACTCTCATCCTTGATATTTTTAAGTAAAAAGATCACTATGAGGTATAAAGTCTGGTGTTCAAAATGTTAGGACAGTTAAAAGAAAAAACTTTGTACAATTTGCCTTGCCTCTAGCCCCACTTTGTTCTGACCCCACAGTTGGGAGCATTTTGGAGGAAGCCTCACTTACTCAACACATGTACTTGCCAGCTAGCTGTCTTTGCCTCATTTTCTTAATGAGGAAAAAGAATGAGTTCTTAAAGTTTTCAAGCAGCTAAAGGAATATACACTAACCTTGGTGGCCAAGTAAATGGAACTCACTTCTAGCAGGGAAAATAAACATGATCACAGATTGGCATATTGCTTCCTGGGTTCCTTCTACAAAGGAAGATGGGACTTGCATAGGTAGTAATAGTCATTCAGTCCTGTGCAATGTACCAAGAACTTTATACCTGGAATGCTTGAAATACTGATTCCCACCTCCAGAGATTCTGATTTCACTGACCTGCAGTGAGGCCAGGACATGAAATTTCAAAACTGAGATTACTCTTATGATGAGGCCAAAGTATAGGACTAGTGATTAATTTTGTATAAGAAACAAACCCAGAAGTCTAGACATTAATAATCGGTAAGCCTCATAAGTGGTTTAATCTGGAATTAAAATTCAGCTATATCTGGTTTCAAAGTCCATACCTTTAGTATGTATATCAGGTGATTACCTGGAAATCTTATGAAAATGATTCTGATTCTGTAGGCCTGGATTAGGACCTGAAATTTCTGGTAAGCTGGCAAATTGGTGCCAGTGCTATTGGTTCCGGGACCACAACTGGGCTAATAAGGAACAAACCACACTTATCTTTCTGAGTATAGGGTCTGTGACTACTCTTGCAGGATCACTCCAGGGTCTATCAGGAATGCTAATTCACCGCTTCAGAAGCACAGCAGCAAGTCCTGAACTCCTGTTAATGGCTTCAAATTCAATTCTAGGATGTTTTAACTTTGGCCCAAGTTGGACAGAAGTTCTTGCCCTCCCCCTCTCCAACTTGCCTTGAATTCCTTGAACAAAGAAACGTAACGTTTGGCTTTCCTGTATTCTTGATGGAATTATACCATATTGTAATCTAGAACCAAAAAAAAAAAAAAAAAAAAAGAGGCAGAACTCAAATATACAATAAAAGCAGCTCACAATTTGACTAGGTAAAAGACCACAGAAAAATTTGAGAGCAGTTGGTGTGGCGTATCTTTGAGCTATGTTTTAAGTAATAGAAAGTCTTCCTGCTGTTTTGGTTTGAGGATAATGAAATTCATTCCTTACATTCCCAAGAGACATTTATCTGCCCCCTTTCCTCTGCCAAGCCTGTTCCTGTCTTCCCTATCTGAGTTCGTGGTGTCTCCATCCTTTCAGTGTCAAAACATGAGATGCACCTTTGGCTCCTTCCGCTCACTCCTTGCCATGTTTCAGTCCAACACCAAATCCCGCTGAGTTCCTTCTATAATCTCATTTGCTATTTCCTCGTTTATCTATCACTGTCCTGGCCTGCTTTTGTTCTCCTGGCCTGCTTTATTAACTTTACTTCCGAATTGGTCTCCCCTTCCTATCTCCCTGCTCCAGTCCATCCTCCAATGTGCTACCGAGCTTCTACTGGTCTGAAACCTTCAGTGGCACCAAAGGACTGTTTAAAGCTCAGATCCTTATTGGCATTCTGAGAGTCATAACTTGGTTTTAGCCTAAGCCATCTTCACCATTAATTCTGTTATGTACCCTAAAGCCTCACAAATGCTGTTCTTCATGAGTGCTTTACAGTTTCCAAATCTAACGCTGTAATCTACTTGTTGGGAAACAGCCCATCCCAAATTCTGCCTCTTGAAAGTCTACCCATCTCTCAAGGCAAACACTAGTGCTGTCTTCCCCAGGAAGTGTCCCTTTTCTACAACCATAAGTGGTCTTTCCTGCTGGTTGTTCCCATGACTCAGTACAGCTGAAAGGTTGAGTGCAAGGGTTCTGGGATTAGGCCGGTTGGGTCTGAATCCAGGCCCTGCTATTTAATACTGTGACCCTAGGCAAGTTACTTAAGCTTTCTGTATGTTATTTGCCTCATCTGTAAAGTGGAGGTGGGACAATAATAGTAATTTTGTACCAAGGAGGGTATTTGGAAGTTCTTTAGAAAGATAAATCCAGTATATAACTGATCATTTCCCAGGATGGCTCTGAAGATTTCAGGCAGTTGTATACATGAAATGCTATGTAGTGTTGATGAATGTTAACAATGGTCAGAGCAGTCTACTTAAGTAACACCTGTCATGACACTAGATGTGTTTTTTATCTTACTTGGTCCCACTTCTATAAGAATTGAACTTTTGGAGGGAGTCAGGCAGTAGCTCAGCGGGTTAAGCGCACATGGCGCAAAGTGCAAAGACGGGCAGAAGGATCCCGGTTCGAGCCCCCAGCTCCCCATCTACAGGGACGTCACTTCACAAGCAGTGAAGCAGGTCTGCAGGTGTCTGTCTTTCTCTCCCCCTCTGTCTTTCCCTCCTCTCCCCATTTCTCTCCGTCCTATCCAACAACAACATCAATAATAACTACAACAATAAAACAACAAGGGCAACAAAGGGAATAAATAAATATTTAAAGAGAGAAAAACATGACTTAAAAAATCTTTAAGAAAAAAAAAGAATTGAACTTTTGGGGCTGGGGATTGTTGTACCCAGTAAACACACATGCTACTACACACAAGGACCTGGGTTCAAGGCCTCAGTCTCTATCTGCAAGGGGGGCTGCTTCATGAGTGGTGGAGCAGTGCAGCAGTCTATTTCTCCCTTGCTTTCCTTCCTCTCTATTTCCATCTCTATAAAGAGAGAGAGAGAGAGAAAGGGAAGGAAAGAATTAAAAAAAAAAAAAAGTTTGCTAGGAGTGGTAGAATTGTTATGCAGGTGCTGAGCTGCCCCGGCCTGCGGGGTTATCGACGGAAACCTAGGGTAGGGGGCGAGAGAATGGAGGGGACAAGAGACTCGAAGAACGAGAGCAAGACAGGAGGTCTGATCAAGCTCTGAAAATTTTATTTTGCAGCCACAATTTAAGCACAAACAAAGAGGAAGTTCTGCTAAGGTAGTGGGGGAGGGAGGTGGGCGAGCAACTTTCCAAACAGCTAGATTGGTAATCTCAGTTCCAATGATCAGAATCTCCTCTCTCCGGCTATATGAGAGTCTTAGCTAAGGCCTTGGCTCCCAGCACTGAGCCCCAGTGAAAACCTTGGTGGCCAGCATAAAAAAAGCTGGACTTTGATCTTACTTATATCTCTATAGTCCAGTGCCCAGTCCATGCTAGCCATCTAGGAAATAATCAGTTATATTCTAGATTTATCTTTCCAAAGAACTTCCAAATACCCTCCTTGCTACAAAATTACAAACAAATTATTATGTGGAAATTGGAGTAATTCTTTGAGATTAAATTGCCATCTTTGTAGCTGTCAAATCATGGCTGAGATGCTTGGGTGTAATATAAAGTGTTTTCTTGTGCTCTCAAATGGAACACAACATAGTTGGGCTTTAAAAATGCCAATTACTTTAACACACAGGAAGCCTCAGGTTGTGACATCTTTGTGTGTATTGATCATTTGTAGATGTGTCACAAATAATTAACTTTAACATGATTTTGAAGTTTGAAATTTATTTACTGAAGAAAAATTACAACAGATTCTAGAGAGTAGGGAGAGGTTAAGTAAGAGGTGCTAGGCTTCATATTGGAGAAGTGAATCTGGGAAACAATGGAGGATGTCTGCTTCTTGTGATGACCCTTGTCCTTCAAAGTCGTTGAACCTCAGCCTTGGATAACCACTGGAATTTTGGTGGTCCGGGAGGTGGCGCATTGTATCCTCAGCCATGAGGTCCCGAGTTTGATCCCCGACAGCACATGTACTAGAGTGATGTCTGATGTCTGGTTCTTTCTCTCCTATCTTTCTCATGAATAAATAAATTCTTAAAAAAAAAAAAAAGAAAAGAAAAAAACACTGGGATTTTGTCCAGGAAGATAGTATAGTGGTTTCTGCCATAGAAAATGCTAATTACCAGAGGTTCCAGGTTCAATCCCTAGCACCAGCATTAGGCAAAACCAAGTACTGCTCTGATCAACAAAAAAAAATTCTAAAAACTTACTCCTACATTTAAGCCAACAAAACAGTTCACCTGGATAGTGCATTTGCTTTGTCATGCACATGTTTCAGGCTTGAGCCTGGGCCCCAGTACATAGGAGGGTGCTTTGTGCTGTTCTCAGTCTCTTTCAGTGTCATAGAGTAGTGAAACCCTGGATATAACAACAACAACAACAAAAATAGCACAAAACAAAACAACAAAATTGAACTTGTATTCCATGAAGTGATGTAATGGATAAAGCGCTGGACTCTCAAGCATGCGTGGTCCTGAGTTGAATCCTTAGCAGCACATATACTAGAGTGATGTCTGGTTCTTTCTCATTCTCCTCCTTTCTCATTAATAAAGAAATAAAATCTTGGGTCACCTGGGAGGTGGCACAGTGAATAGAGATTGGACTCCCAAGCAGGTGGTCCTGAGTTCAATCCCCAGCAGCACATGTACCAGAGTGATATCTGGTTCTTTCTGTCTCTTCCATCTCCCTCATAAATAAATAAATAGATAAAATAAAAGTCTGATTATACAACTGCTACAAGTTCTTTAAAAAAAAAAAAAAAAAGGTGGTCTGGGAGGTGGTGCCATGGATAAAGCATTGGACTCTCAAGCATGAGGTCCTGAGTTCAGTCCCCGGCAGCACATGTACCAGAGTGATGTCTGGTTCTTTCTCTCTCTCCTCCTTTCTCATTAATAAATAAAACATTTTAAAAAAAGAGGGCAGAGGTAGATAGAATAGTGGTTGTGCAAAAAGACTTTCATGCCTGAGGCTCCAAAGTCCCAGGTTCAACCCCCTGTACTACCACCAACCAGAGCTGAACAGTGCTCTGGTTTAAAAAAAAAATCATAAAAAAAGAAAATCTTTTTAAAAAAATTGAACTCACTGGAGATGGGGTGCTGTCTAGATCTCACTCCTTGAAATTTGGTTTAATTTGTCCATGGTATGTCCTTGAGGCAGATTTTGTAATAAATGTTATTATTCTTGCTCCTTTATACTCAGTTATACTTAAAAAAAACATTTATTTTAGTGAAAGTTATACAGAAAGATACAGAGAAAGAGAGAGAGAGAGAGACACCACAGCACTGCTCAGCTCTGGCTTATGGTAGTACTGGGGATTGAACCTCAGAACTCTGAGCCTCAGGTACAGGAGTCTTTTGCATAATCTCTAGCTATTTCCCCAGCCCATTTATACTTTCTTCAGCAAATATTTTACAGCCTACTGTGTGCTCATTACCATTCTAGGCAGGTGAGGCACAAAATAAAGTCTAGCTGGAATATGGTATTGTGCATATAAGTCTATATGCAGCATATAGCTACAGCTTACGTACTCCTGCTTATTTTTTTAAGCTACTTTATTGGGGAAAATGTTAATTTACGAGACTGTTGTCACAGATGTCCAGCTTTATACCCGCCCATGATAGTTGTCAGTACAACACACTCTCCACCAACTTGTCGTCCTCTACCATAGGACACTGCTTACCCTTGCTTTTAACCTAATGGGGGCATTTTCTTTCACTGGTACCTCCACAATCTGCTGGGAACATTTCAGACTCCTCAGTGTGTTCATCTGGCTCCATAGCTATCTCAGTCTTGTAGCTTTATTTCCCACCATTGTGCCCCAGCCCCCAAACTAAATCCTCACTGAGTGGGCTTCTGTGCCATTGCAGACATCTATCTGTGCCTTTTCTCCCCTGCATCCTCTACCTGACAGGCCTTGGCCTTCCTCTACCTATTTTTTAAAAATATATTTTTAATGTTTTTTATCTTTATTTTCTTAATGTTCTTATAATCTTTATTTTTAACTTATTATTATTATTATTTGCCTCCAGGTTTATTGGCTGGGGCTCAGTGGCTGCACCATGAATCCAGTGCTCCTGGAGGCCATTTTTTCTTTTGTTGCCCTTGTTGTGGTTATTATTGTTGTTGATGTCGTTCGTTGTTGGATAGGACAGAGAGAAATGGAGAGAGGAGGGGAAGACAGAGGGGGAGAGAAAGATAGACACCTGTAGACCTGATTCACACCCTGTGAAGCGACTCCCCTGCAGGTGGGGAGCCGGGGGCTCGAACCGGGAGATCCTTAGGCTGGTCCTTGCAGTTTGCGCCATATGCGCTTAACCTACTGTGCTACTGCTCGACCCCCTACTATCTTTATTTTTATTGGATATAGACATCCAGAAATTGAAAGAAATGGGGAGATAGGGAAAGAGACAGAGACATCTGCAGCCCTGCTTTACCACTCGTGAAGCTTTCCCTCTGCAGGTGGCGACTGGGGGCTCGAACCATGGTCCTTGAGCACTGTAACATGTGTACTTAACCAGGTGTGTCACCACCTGCCCCCCCTTTTTTGGAGGACATGGGAAAGAGGCCAATGTTTTATGCATGCTTGATAACACCGAGTGGCTTCCTGGCCCATTATTTATTTATTTTCATTTTATTTAATTTTATTTTTGTCTCCAGGGTTATCACGGGCTCAGTACCTGCACTACAAATCCACTGCTTCTGGAGTCTATCTTTTCCCCTTTTGTTGTCCTTGTTGTTTATCATTGTTGTAGTTATTGTTGTTTGTTGTTATTGATGTCGTAGTTGTTGCATAGGACAGAGAGAGGAGGGGAAGACGGTAGAAAGACACCTACAGACCTGCTTCACCACCTGTGAAGCAACCCCCCCCCTGTAGGTGGGGAGCCGGGGCTTTGCATTTAACCCGATGCACTACCGCCCGGCCCCCTATTTTTTTTATTTTTGAGAGAAAAAGGAGGGGGACAGAGAGAGGAACTGAGAGTAGAAACATCACAGCACTGTTCAATATCTGTGAAACACCCTTTGTGCTAACCATGGTGCTCAGAAATAGTACCAGGACTTGAACCCAGCCCTTACATAGAGGATATACGTGTTTGGTAGAACTACCTCTATCAGGTGAGCTGTTTTCTATTCTCCTCCACCAAGTCTTGTTGAACCTTTCCTTCAAGATGCTGCTCAGATTTGTCTCCTTTGAGATGAAATGCCCCCTCAACCTTCTCTGAATTCTGTTACATCTTCCTTGGTGTTTAAGAGCATCTCTTACGTTACCGTACTGTACTCTTTGTGAGGAAGAGCGGCATCGAGTTTTCCACTGCAACGCCTTTCCCTAAGAGCAGCTCACCATCAGTGCTTGATAATTATTTGTGGATAAATGTTACACAGACCTCTCCAAAAACAAGTAGCCTGGTTAATCATTAAATGTGTACTCCCCTATGCAGAGTAAACATCAAGGTGTTTTTTAGTCAAAGGGAGTTTCACTATAATGGTTCACACCACTGGAGAAAAGAAATAAGGAAACTCTCAGGGTTTTTGCTTTGCTTTTGTTTTCTTTTCTTCTTCTTGTTTTTTTTTTTTTTTTTTTTTAAGAAAGAACCAAGAAAAAAAAAATCCCTGTCATAGACTCAGTAAAATGCTGTCTGTGAACTGAAGGTAGGAGGCATAAAAGGTCAGATTAGGCTATGGTAATAAGAAAAATAATTGCATGCCAGTATTTCTTTAATTTGAGGGCTGAATGCAAATTAAGCAGGTTTGCCCTTTCTGGAAGCCTTGTTTTAATCAATTCTGCTGCTCTGGTGGAGTTGAAGCTAAGAAGAAAATGATGATAATGTTCCTTTCACTTGCCATCTGAAAGGAAGGTATAGTACATGATGAGACAACAGTTCAGGCTTTATTTGTCTGGTTGTTTGATTATGATGTTTTCTGTTGAGCATACAACACCTTTGTGTTGCTAGATTCCAAGGATCTGAGTTCCCAGTGATGATCTCAAACCAAAGAATTTTCTTGAAACTCCAATCCCTGTGTGTCTCTGATTCAATATGTGTGTGATATGCTGGACAGCAGGCAGATTGGAGGATGCTGAAGTCTCTTCTCTAGATCCATTGCTGACAGTGTTATATATCTAGCAAGCTACTTTCCTCTGATACAGTTTATTTAACTGTAACATACTGTATTGGCTCAAGATGGTATCTAGGCTTTTCCCTATGTTGAGTTAATTGGTATTTACATAGTGTTGTAAACCAATGGTAAATCAAAACAGCGTTTATTAAAAATATTTTTTGAATCATAATTTATCTCTTTTTTAAAAGTCTTATATATATATATTTAGTTAATTTATTTATTCCTTTTGTTGCCCTTGTTGTTTTATTGTTGTAGTTATTATTGATGTTGTTGTTGGATAGGATAGAGAGAACTGGAGAGAGGAGGGGAAGACAGAGGGGGAGAGAAAGACAGACACCTGCAGACATGCTTCACCTTGTGAAGTGACTCCCCCCCAGGTGGGGAGCTGGGGCCTCAAACCGGGATCCTTCTGCCGGTCCTTGCGCTTTGTGCCACGTGTGCTTAACCTGCTGTGCTACCACCCAACTCCCAGTCTTTCTTTTTTTAATATTTTAATTTATTTATTGTATAGAAACAGAGAGAATTTGAGAGGGGAAGGGGGATAGAGAGGGAGAGAGACAGAGAGACACCTGCAGTCCTGCTTCACCACCTCATGAAGCTTTCCCCCTGCAGGTGGGGACTGGGGGCTTGAACCTGGATTCTGGCACATTGTAATGTGTGCACTTAACCAGGTACACCGCCACCTGGCCCCCAAAACATAATTTCTCTACTTGTCAACTTCTTGTAGGGAGATAGTAGAATTTTGGGGATTTTCTTTAGGTAGATCTAATCATCTGTGCATTCTGGACGTTTTGTTACAAATAGAAGGGGCCTTTGAGGCTTTTGTTTTCAACATATCACTTCCACTGAAATTTGAAGGACAAGTTACAGAACAGATACAGGGATTTTTTTCAATCTTTATTTATTAGATAGAGACAGCCAGAAATTGAGAGGAGGTGGGTGAGAGTAATAGAGAGGGAGAGAGCCAGAGAGACACCTGCAGCCCTGCTTCACCACTCGTGAAGTTTTCCCCCTGCAGATGGGGACCAGGGGACTTGAACCTGGGTCCTTGCGCACTGTAATGTGTGCGCTTAACCAGGTGTGCCCACCACCCGGCCCCTCAGATCCAGGGATTTCACTACCCATTTCCATTATTAGAAAATGGGCAGGGACATTAACCCTCCAATAAAAAAAAAAATGGGCAGGGGTAGATAGCATAATGGTTATGCAAAGAGACTCTCTTGCCTGAGGCTCTAGAGTCCCAGGTTCAATCCCCTGTACTACCATATGCTAGAGCTGAGCAGTGATCTTGTAAAGAAAAGAAAAGAAAGAAGGAAAGAAAGGAAGAAAGAAAGTATTAAAGAGAGTGATAAAATAGTTGTTTAAAATCTTTTTTTTTTTTTCCAGGAGATTATTAGCAGGCCTCGATCTTAAAAGTTAAAGAAGAAGCTTTTGGAGGTCATTCCATTCTTGGATTGCCTTCTGAGCAGGTTAGTCGAGTCTTGAAGCCCTCTGCCCCAGGGGTTCCAGTTAGCTGCCACTGGAAGTTTGCTGCTGTGTACACGGAGGACTCAGAGGAAGGATCATCCATGGATAGACAGCAGAACTCTAGAATTTAGAGGGAACCAGAGCATCAGAGATCAGGAGCGGACAAGCAGCGTGGGCTAAACTGAGGCAGAACTGAGGCTGAGACAAACATCCTAGTAGCTACACCTACAAAAAACTGTGAAAAGGCAGTTTGCATGAGAGAAAATCACAATGGGCAATAATCACATGAAAAGACATTAAGCCTCTCTAGTAGCCAGAACAATGCAAATTAAAGCCACAATGAGATGCCATTTTATTCTAAAAGAAAAAAAAAAAGAAAGAAAGAAAAAGAAAGAGAAAATAAAAGCACCACTGAAAAAAAGGTTGATATTATCAAGCATTGACCTATGTGGGAGAATGAGTGTTCTCCTACCCTGCTGGTAGGAATAAAAACTGATACAGAGATCCATTATGTTTGGAGGCCAATTTGCTGCATTTATCAAAATGTGATGCATTACCATTCAAACCTGTACAAATTTGTAAGACAGAAACACCAATTATATTTTTAAAGATGTGCATAGGGATGTTGTTCATTGCAACATTGTTTGTAAGAATGGAGAGAAACAAGCTAAGTGTCCATCAAGAGCAGCAGAACAGTCAGGTTAGAGCTGTCAGATGCAGAATTGCCACAGAGCCATCTGAAATCACTCTTTAGAGACGGGGAGATCTGCATGAGCTACAGGCTCCCTTGTATGTTAAATTATGTGGTGATTATCTGCTAGTCCACCTCCCTTTCTCAAAGGCAGGGGTGGTGTATATCTTATCTGTGGCAGAAGCAAAATTCAAACTCACTCTGATCAGCTTTAAAATATTGGGGTTGGGAGCAAGGCGGTAGTGCAGCAGGTTAAGTGCACATGGCGTGAAGTGCAAAGACCAGCATAAGGACCCCAGTTTGAGCCCCCAGCTCCCCACCTGCAGGGGAGTCGCTTCATAAACAGTGAAGCAGGCCTGCAGGTGTCTTTCTCTCCCCCTCTCTATCTTCCCTCCTCTCTTGATTTCTCTCTATCTCATCCAACAACAGTAACAAAATAATAACAACAATAAACAACTAGGGCAACAAAAGGGAAAAAATAGCCTCCAGGAGCAGATAACCTTGGAGGCAAAAAAAAAATTGGGGTCATTGCCCCAAGCCCACAATGTTGTCTGGACTTGGTATTTTGGAAGACTGGCAATGGAGAAGGGGTGGGGGGACAGAGAAGAACATGGAGAGTTAAATGATTTTTTCAAGGCCACACAGCTCTAAGCTCATCTGGCAAACACACACACACACACACACACACACACACACACACACACACACACACACAAAGTTGTCTGGTGGGTCTGATGAGGTGGTTAATCTTCTGTAGGATGGGAGAAATGCACTTCACTTCTCTGAGGTCTGGTTCTGAGAAGTGAGGACAACAGTGCTTCCTTTGGGTGATGTTGTTCATCTAGTAATAAGATGACAGTGGACTGGCAAGGCCATGCAGGTGTGCAGCAAACACGAGCCCCTAAAGTTGTCAGGTACTCGGGAGTTGGGCAGTAGTGCAGCGGGTTAAGGGCATGTGGCGCAAAGCACAAGGACCAGCATAAGGATCCCGGTTCAAGCCCCCTACTCCCCACCTGCAGGAGAGTCACTTCATAGGCAGTGAAGCAGGTCTGCAGGTGTCTGTCTTTCTCTCCCCCCCCTGTCTTCCCCTCCTCTTCCCATTTCTCTCTGTCCTATCCAACAACAGCAACATCATCAACAACAACAATAACTACAAGAACAATAAGACAAAGGCAACAAAAGGGAATAAATATTTTTTTAAAAATTTTTTAGAAGTACTAAAAAAAAAGTTGTCAGGTGCTTCTAGTATTGATATTATGGGATAATTTGGACAGGGAACAAAGGCGAGGTTTTGAAGAGACATGGGAGGAAGGTTGATTTTCCATAGTGCCTGCCTGGAGGCAGCCCCCAGCACCATACTCCCTTTGAGTCAGCTGTGGGCTAATTGGTGGACAATGGCGCTAATGAAAAGACCATGTTCCACGACAAAAGTACCCAGCCAGCTCCCAAGCCTGGAGACAGATTGTGCAGTTCTCAGCTTCTGAGAGGAGGACCCCAGTCTCCTTCTTCTCTCATGCTGGGTCCAGGCTTGGATTTGTTGCCAAGTAAACAGGCAAGACCTGAGCTTGGTTAACTGGTAGGGCATTAGAATTGGGAAGAACTTAGATACCAATTTCTCTGTTCAGATAGGGAAACTGAGGCCCAAATACAGGGATAACTTGGCAGCAAAATTCAGGTCGGCTAGACTTCTGATTTCTGTACTGTGGGCTGTCCACAGTGGGCTGCATTTAGATAATACAATGCTGTGCAGAGCTGGATGCATGGAGGATATAGAGGAAGGGTTTATGGACAGGGAAGCAGCATGAGCAAATGTGTGACAGTGGGACTACAGAGACCAGGTGGAAATAGTAATAATAAAAGCTAACAGTGGACACCAGGGAGGTAGCTCAGTGGAAGCCAACACACCTTACATGTATGAAATGTTGGGTCGGATCCCTGGCAGCTCTCCCTGCCTAATGAACTTTCTCTTTTTTATGTCTCCAGGGTTATCACTTGCACTACAAATCCACTGCTCCTGGAGGCCGTTTTTTCCCATTTTTGTTGCCCTTGTTGTTGTTATTGCTGTTATTATTGTTGGATAGGGCAGAGAGAAATTGACAGAGGAGAGGAAGACACACACCTGCAGACCTCCTTCACCGCCTGTGAAGCAACCCCCCTGCAGGTGAGGAGCTGGGGGCTTGAACTAGGATCCTTGTGCCAGTCCTTGTGCTTCATGCCATGTGTGCTTAACTCACTGTACTACCTCTAAAAAGTAAAAACTATTCTTAGTTGGTAACTCAGCAGGTTAAGCACAGGTGGCACAAAGTGCAAGGACTGGTATACGGATCCCGGTTTGAACCCCCGGCTCCCCACCTGCAGGGCAGTCGCTTTACAAGTGGTGAAGCAGGTGTGCAGGTGTCTGTCTTTCTCTCCCCCTCTCTGTCTTTCCTTTCTGTCTCCATTTTTCTCTGTCCTATCCAACAACGATGACATAAATAATAACAGCAAGAACTACAACAATATAACAATAATGGCAACAAAAGGGAATAAATAAATATTTTTTAAAAACCAACCAACCATTTTTAGTGGAGTGGCAGGGGTGGTGGGGGGAGCATTCATTTGCCCAATACTGTGCTGAGTATTTTGCATATACTGCTCTATTTATTTTTCATAATGATGCCCTGAACTAGGTTTTTTTTTTTATTTTGGTTCACTTTATTTATTCCTGTTTTACTTTATTTTAGAAGAAGACAAAGTTCAGAAAGATCACATCACTGTCCCAGATCATCTACATACATCTACATTTTTCCTGATTTCAAAAAACTATAGATTGTAACCAATTTTAATGGCCATCCATAGGTAAAATCAGAGGGGTTTGTGGGCATTTATTAAGTTTGAAAAAAAATGCAAACTGACAGATTTCATGACTCAGAGTCAAACTCTTATTTTTTCAAATGCCTACCAAGTGCCAAGCCTTTCCATGGTTTTTTTTAAATACTTATTTATTTATCCCTTTTTGTTGTCCTTGTTTTTTATTGTTGTAGTTATTATTGATGTCGTTGTTGTTGGATAGGACAGAGAGAAATGGAGAGAGGAGGGGAAGACAGAGAGGGGGAGAGAAAGATAGACACCTGCAGACCTGTTTCACTGCTTGTGAAGCGACTCCCCTGCAGGTGGGGAGCCGGGGTCTTGAACCAGGATCCTTACACCGGTCCTTGCACTTTGCACCACCTACGCTTAACCTGCTGCGCTACCGCCCAACTCCCTCCACATGTTTTATCTTTGTATATATGATTGCTGTTCTCCTTTTATTCTTCTTATTTTTTTTCTTATTATCTTTATTTATTTATTGGATAGAGACAACCAGAAATTGAGAGGGGAGGGGAAGACAGAGAGGGAGAGAGACAGAGAGATACCTGCAGCCCTGCTTCACTGCTCATGAAGCTTTCCCTCTGCAGGTGGGGACCGGGGGCTTGAACCTGGGACCTTGTGCACTGTAACATGTGCGCTCAACCAGCTGAGCCACCATCCGGCCCCTCTGCTATTCTCCTTCAACAGCTGCTATTATCACTGCTGATGATCAACCTGCCGGTGTTCTGAGATGTAAGGTGGGTGTTCTCCATGTTTTAGATGGGGAGCTGAGGCCCAGAAATAATGCAGAGAAGTTAAGTGACCTGACCATAGAAAGCCAGCTGTCTGGGCCAGGGACAGAGTAAGGCATGGAAGTCAAAGAGATAAGCACAAAGAACGGGCTGACCAGGTCTCAGGAGGTGGGGAGGGATGGGGCAGGACCAGGCCTAGGGCAGCAGCCTCTTCCTGGCTTCCTGACAGCACTATTGTTTGAAGCCGGCTCTTGGACATCCAGGAAATGGGCGACATCACTCCCAACAAAGGAGAGGAAGCTGCTTGAATGTTTCAGCTCCACCTCATGTGCTTGCCCTGGGCTGGTGATGGGCGCCCTGCCAAGGCTGCCTGACCTCTCTGTTCAGCCAGGCCACCCAGCCCCCACCTGATCCCTCTCTTCTCAGCCAGACCAAATGCAAACCCTTCCATCCCTCACCAGCAGACCTGCCTATCCTGGGAGGCACCCCTCAGCAAGTCCCATAAACAAGTCCTGTATCATGCTCCATGCTGGCAGAGAAAGCTGCACCTTTAATTCTGGGTCCAGGCCTGACTCTCTTCTACAGAACCTCAATTTCCCCATCTGTATGGAAGTAGGAACTGGTCAACTCAGAAAGGTTTTTTTTTTTTTTCTCCTTTTTGATGTGCTGGAATTCTGAGTCTAAGCATCTTTCCTGTCTAGATAAGGAGTAATAAGTGCTTGAGTTCCCAGAAAGAGGAGACTGAGGCATTCCCAGGAATAGAGCTGTTACAGAAGGTGGGACAAGGCAACTAGACAAGGCAGAAATTGGGGATAGTCTTCTACTAGATTCCAGAATCAGGGAAGTATGGGTTCAAACCCCATCACTGCTATTTACTAGCTGTGTGACCTTTAGCAAGTGACTGCATCTCTCTGAGCTTTATCTAGTCACTCATGAAATGTATGCAATAACTTCCTTTGAAGAGTAGTTTTAGGAATTATTGAGGACCAAGGACATAACAGATATACAAGGCCCTTTCTATCTTTTAGGTGACTTTCCGGGTAAGAATTAGA
This sequence comes from Erinaceus europaeus, assembly GCF_950295315.1. Classification (NCBI taxonomy): domain Eukaryota; kingdom Metazoa; phylum Chordata; class Mammalia; order Eulipotyphla; family Erinaceidae; genus Erinaceus; species Erinaceus europaeus. The sequence goes on along the minus strand of NC_080171.1, from coordinate 93,472,517 downwards.
GTGACAGGGTGAAATAGATACTGTGGTACCCGAGTTAAAGTTACTCAAGGCTGGGCTGGGAAGACAGCATAATGATTCTGTAAAAGAGTTTCATGCCTGAAGTTCCCAGGACCCAGGCTGAATACTCAACACCACCATGCACCAGTATTCTTTGGTCCCTTTCTGTATGTTTACCTCATTAAAATAAGATAAATAATAATATATATTTTAAAAGAAACCCCAGGCTTCGATGGAGCTGTAAAAACAAAGATAATATTCTGTTTCATGACTTTAAAGAGTGTTTGTGTAGCCAAGGTCCATCTGTCAGTGGGAGAGGACTGAGCCTGGCATTTGGCAAACCCACAAATCATCTTTGCCCAGGAATGTCCTGTGAGCTTGTCTTGATATAGAATAGAAACCAAATAAATGGGATGTGCCCTGTAGTAACATCTGTCTAGTTCATCCCTAAATATATATATTGATTTCTTTACTAGTATGAAACAGAGAGGAGAAAGAAAACCAGAGCATTACTCAGGCACATGGGATACTAGAGATCAAACTTGACATTTCATGCAACTTGAGTCTAAGGCATTATCTATTGTGCTAAACCACTTTCTCTCTCCCTCCCTCCCTCTCTCTCTCTCTTTCTCTTAATGTAGTGCAAGAGATTGAACCTGCATAGAGTCTACTATTGAATCACTTCTTTGAGGCAATTTCTGAAGGGGAAGAGGGAGGAAGAGAGAGAGAGACAGATACAAAGTAAGCTTGACAGTTATGGAGTTCTATTTATTCTACTCACATGGTTGTTCTCACAACCATGTACTGGGGATCAAACCCAGGGCCTCATGCATATAAGGAGGATACTTCTCCACTGAACTGCCTCCCCAGCCCCTGCTCATCTTCTCATCAAGGGCACCAGTTAAGCCCAGAGATGGTAATGGACTCCTTCCAAGGCCACAGAGTCAGCGGGGAGTAGAACTGCCAAGCTGAGACTTGCTCTACTGAGGGTGCCCTGGATCACAGAGTCGTCCCTCTCTCCTCCCCAGTCACAGCTTTGGAGATGAGAACCAGACTCCCTAAAGGGAATGAAAGGGTTGATGGGACCTGTTTGCACTGGCAGTGGAAGGAAGGTTCCAAACCCCACCCCTCCTCACCTATCTCCTGGAGTTCCTCAGAGCTCCTTACCTCAGAGTCCCTATTCAGCAGCAGCTGGTGACTTAGGGCCTTCTTTTTTCCTTCTCTGACCCCAGGCTCATCTCCTGTCAATGGACGTTACAAATCCTCGTCAGAGGTAGCTATAAACAACAGGTGGGGGAGCACCTGAGACCCTGGAAAGGGGTTCTGTTTGAGACCTTTCATTTCAGTAACAGCACTAGTTGAACATTTGATATGTGTCACATTATAGTTCCAGTCCCACACCACCTTGTACAGGAACATTTCATGGGTGAAGAACTGGAGCTGCAGCCTGAGGGAGGATTTACCCCCAGCCTCATAAGGAACCAGTGACTTGCAGAAGACCAGAGCTGCTTCCAGTTCCAGGGAGCCCTCTCCCCAGTACTAACTGATTTAGCCAGTCAGTCCTGCAATGCTGAGGGGTGATGTGGGGAGGGGAAAACTAGAAAAGAGAGGAGGCGGAGGGTGAGGAGCTCTCCCCTCCCCCAGCCTCCTATCCCAGGCAACAAGCCTCCAGGAAGCCCAGCGGGTGGCCGGGTCCCAGCACTGATTGCAGGAGATGGCAAGAGGGCCTGGCGGTTGCCATGGTGACATCCTGAATCACAGCTTCTGTTCCCACCAGGGCTACCTGGACAGCCCCACTGCATGACTGGGTCTCTCCCCCGGGGGTGGGGGGGGGGGAGGAGAACACTTGGGAAGGGGACATGTCTGCTCACATGGAATGTGCACATGTGCACACATAGGAGTGAGCTTGACAGCAGCAGGCATATGACCACACAGAGGTCTAGGATTGGGGGCTGCACACAAGGCTGTGCACGAGCCTTTCTCAGAGCAAGCAGCAAAAAAAGAGAAACCAGGGAGGTTACTCTTGGTAGATGGAGGGGATGCGAGGCCCTAGGGAGCGAGCACTGGGCAGGAGGTTGGATCAGGTGGGGTTTTGCATGACAGACTGAGGAGCCTGGACTTTCCCCCACAGGCACTGGGGAACCAGAGAGTGCTGTGAATTAGAAAGGTAGCATGGCTGCCCCCAAAGCCCTCCAGTAGCGCATGGAGGAGTTAAAATTGTGAGATTGAATGCGGGAAGGTCAAGGTGAAGCCTAATTACTCCCCCCATAGCATAATGGTTATGCAAAGAGACTCTCTTGCCTGAGGCTCCAAAGTCCCAGGATCAGTCCCTTGCATCACCATCAGCCAGAGCTGAGCAGTGTTCTGGGAAAAAAACAAACCAACAAATAAAAAACTAATAGCCCTGGCTGTATGTATGCATGCATTATTACTTTATTAGTTTTAGTTTTGACAGCCAGGACCTTGCACTTGCATGACTTCATTGCTTTTGAAGGACTACTCCCTCTCCCTATTAAATTTCAGACAGTGAGGTAGAGTGGTAGAGACAGAGAGTAGACACCCGACAGCAGCTATCTGATGCACCATTCATGGAGCTTCCCCTGATTCTCTGCATGGTGTTCCCATGTGGTTCTGACAGCTCAAACCCGGGTTCTCATGCATGGTTAAGTGTGTGTTCCACTGGGTGGGTTATCCCTGGCCCCCTGCCTCTGTCTTTGAAATTAGTATTTGTACTTTCTCACACATTCCATTTACTTATGTATTTATTTATTTATTTTTAATTTTTTATTATCTTTATGTATTTATTGGATAGAGACAGCCAGAAATCAAGAGGGAAGTGGGGGATAGAGAGACAGAGAGACACATGCAGCACTGCTTCACCACTTGTAAAGCTTTCCCCCTGCAGGTGGGGACCTGGGTCCTTGCTCAATGTAACATATGTGCTCAACCAGGTGCGCCACCACCCGGCCCCTCTTTATTTATTTATTTATTTTCTTTTGTGAAGTGCCAGGAATTGAACCCAGGGCTTCATGCCTGCAAGGCACATGCTCTGTCACTGAACCACTCCCCTTGTTTCCCCTGCTCCCCCCATCATTTTAAATACCCTAGTAGCACATTAATAACATAAAGAACAGGTGAAGTGTGTGGAATAGCAAGCACATTTTTGCTCTCAATCCAGTCAACTAGCTACCAATATGAAAACTATTAATGTGGAATCTATTTTTTGGGGGGTGGTTTTACAATCTCTGAAACCAGTGTGGACCCATACTTACAACACAGCTGAATCTGGATGAGCCACAGGTGAAGCTGCCAGCACTACTTTAGGCTCCAGGGCACCCAGAGGTGTTGAGGTTCTGAGCCTGCTGAGGTATCTGGAGTAACTGATGGGGGAGGGGCTACTTGGGTGAGGGGGAGGGCACAGCAAGGGTCAAAATGCAGCCTTCTCTGCTGCTGCATTTTTAAAAAATATTTATTTATTTATTTATTCTCTTTTGTTGCCCTTGTTGTAGTTATTATTATTGTTACTGGTGTCGTCATTGTTAGATAGGACAGACAGAAATCCAGAGAGGAGGGGAAGACAGAGAGGGGAAGAGAAAGATAGACACCTGCAGACCTGCTTCACTGCTTGTGAAGCTACTCCCCTGCAGGTGGGGAGCCGGGGACTGGAACTGGGATCCTTTCACCGGTCCTTGTGCTTTGCATCATGTGCGCTTAAGCTGCTGTGCTGCCGCCTGACTCCTTTTTTTTTTTTTTAAGTGAATCCTTAATGGTCTCAGAACTGATCATTTTATTTTATTTATTTAATTAATTAGATTTTTTTTTTTCTTTTGACCAGAACACTGCTCAGTTCTGGCTTATGTTGGTGCTGGGGATTGAACCTGGGACCTCAGAGCCTCAGGCTTGAAAGGCTTTTGCATAACCATTATGCTGTCTCTTCAGCACCCCCCCCCTTTTTTTTAACCAGAGCACTACTTAGCTCTGAATTATGGTGGTGTGGAAGACTGAACCTGGGACTTTGGAGCCTCAGGCATGAGAGTCTCTTTGAATAACTATTATTAATTTATTTATTTATTGAATAACTATTATTAATTAATTTATTTATTTATTACCAGAGTACTACTTAGCTCTGGCTTATTTTGTTGGGGGAGGATTGAATCTGGGACTTTGGAGCCTCAGGCATGAGAGCTTCTTTGCATCACCATTATGCTATCTCCCCCTCCACCCACCCTTCTGATACTTTCTCCTCACCTGATTCATTCCTCTCAACAGATTCTGTCTACCACAGGCCCAGAGAGGTTGAGTACCTTTCTGAAGGTCACACAGCCAGTAACTCTCTGAGACTCTTCTTCTGCCCCATGTTGCTGAGCTCATCTCTTAGGAGAGAGGAAGTTGGGGTACAGGTAGGACCCGCAGAGGGACTTTCCAAAGGAAAGCCCTGCCTCCAAGTTCCATACCTCCTTGGAAATACCCACCCACCCCACAATGCCCTTTGCCCAGAGCATGGAAACTGGTACTTCGTGATGTACCTGCATATAGATAGTGTCTTTCCCAGTAACCTCCAAAAGGACAGTGATTGGTGACACTGCTGGTAGAGCCAGGACCAGCTAAGGCATCTCTACCCCTCTCACAAAGGTAGCAGAAGGGTAGTGGTGCTGCTCTTAGTGCTCCAAGGTGTGGCTTTATGGTGCGATGTCTCTGGCCCAGTGGGGACCTTGGGGGAGAAACTTTAACCCTCAAGTCTTTGGGTGCTGCCTCCATTAGTAAGCTCACCTCCCAGGATGAGGTCACAAGATGACCCTAGATGTATGCTATCCTTCAGGAAGGGTCACATGGGGTTTGGAAAGGGACAGTTTTCCAGAAAAGACAGACTAGCATAAATCTTGTCTAGAAACTTGTTTGCTTCCAGCAACTGGGGGCCTGGCAGGGGCTCCTCATAAGTGAAAACTAGGGAATGTGTGTCTGGGCTCTGGCATCTGGGCTTGGTAATATCTGGTTCAACAACAGGTCTCTCCGAACTGTCCTTCATCCTGTCATTTACTAAATACCAGGTGCCAAGTGAGTGTTCTTAACAAGATGAGAAAACCAAGGCACAGGGAGTTAGGCAGTAGCACAGTGGCTTAAGCGCACGTGGGGCAAAGCGCAAGGACTCACAGAAGGATCCCAGTTCGAGCCCCCGGCTCCCCACCTGCAGGGGAGTTGCTTCACAGGTGGTGAAGCAGGTCTGCAGGTGTCTGTCTTTCTCTTTTCCTCTCTGTCTTCCCTTCCTCTCTCCATTTCTCCCTGTGCTATCCAAAACAACGATATCAATAACTACAACAATAAAAGAACACGGGCAACAAAACGAAATAAATAAATAAAAATGTAAAAAAAAAAAACAAAAAACAAGGCACAGAAAGTCTGGGGAGTGGGGAGTGCCTGAGCTGTTTTTTTTTTTTTTTTTTTTCAGAGTACTGCTCAGCTCTGGCTTATAGTGGTGCAGAGGACTGAACCTGGAACTTCGGAGCCTCAGGCATGAGAGTCTGTTGGCATAACCATTATGCTATCTACCCCTGCTCCCTGAGCTGAGTTTTGATCTTCAGCCTCCCAGTCCAAAGTTATTGCCTCTAGTCTCTGCTCTGCACACTGCTGAGGTGCAGACGGGCTGTCCCCCAGGAGTTACTTGAGCAGCTGGGGTCTCATGGTCCTGGGTCTTTGGTGAGCTGGGTCAGCCATGCAGCAAGACATGCAGGAGCAAGGAGGCTGCAGGGCAGACGTGCCCGGATCCACAGGTTGAAGACAGTTCCTCCTGGCTTCCGGACTCCATGCCTGCCCCCCTTAGTCTCTTCCCTAGCCACCTCCCTTCCTGGCCTGGTGCTGGGGGTGACCGGGCGGGTGGAGTGGCATCCGGGCTGAGGCTAGAGCTGTGAAGAGGGTGTCTGGGCAGAGACTAATGGGCTGTCAGTTGGCTGGCCGCACATCCTCAAATTCTTTGTCTCTGCAGAGCAAGGGCGGGTGGTGGCAGGGGCACTGGAGAAGAGAAGGAGGTAGGAGCAGGAAGTGGGGTGGGGGAGTGAGCTGGACATCTTCATGTCCTGTTGCCTCTGATCTTGGCTAACCCTTAGGCTTGATCTCTGTGTGTGCACACGTGCGCAAACACATGCGCATTCATATCTGGGGATGTCCTCTGCATTGAGGTCAGACAGATGGGAGTGTCAGTCCTGGTTCTGTTCTCTACTTGGTGGAGAACTTCTGGCAGGTTCCATTCTTGTTTTGCATCAAGACTTGTTTCTTTATCAACACAGCTCTTTTTCTTTTTTTTTTCCTAACCATAGCACTACTCATCTCTGGCTTATGGTGGTGCTGAGGATTGAACATGGGGCCTTTGGTGCCTCAGGCATGAAAGTCTTTTGTGCATAACCATTACGTTATATCCCCAGCTCTATATTATTTTATGTATGAAGCTGAGCTACTCAGAACAGTCAGCCTTGAAATGCTAGAGGTCTTAGTGTTCTCCTGGTGGATGGACGGGGCAGTAGGACTCTACTAAGGGAGTCATCAAAGAGGCTGCCGGAGGTCTGAGATGCGGTGCCCCAACAGTGCCTGCCTGTAGGTCACAAACTGTGCTTCTCACTCTGGGCACCCTGGCCAATTACAGGACTGATGGAGGAGAGGTAGAGAGGATCGAAGCTATTGTCTGTCCTGCAAAGAACACCCACATACACAGGTCAGCTAGATCATCTGCTCCCAAATGATTCACTGCGGACACACAGTCCTGCTCACACAGCTGTCATTAGCTCCAATCAACTGCCCATGGTCCAGCTGATCGGCCATCTCACAGCAGAAACAGTAACTGTGTATCTCATCACAGTCCATCCCACTCACACACTCACACACCCAGACAGGCAAACACACACACCCACACACACACACACACACACACACACACACACACACACACAGAGAGAGAGAGACAGAGACAGAGAGAGAGAGAGAGAAAGAGAGACAGAAACAGAGAGAGAGAGAATAGCCACACTGACTGCGGGTTCATTGGTATCCCCACCTGTGCAAACCCGGAGCCTGAGTGCAAAGTCATACACCCCTGCTGCAGGCCCCTGTGTGGGTGACTAGGGCAGGCCTGTGTCCAGCTCTCTGGAGAAACACTTTGAATCCTCACAGGCACACAGAACCTACCTGGAGGTTGAGGAGCCCTTCATCAGATGCCTGATCTCCCCCCTTGAAGAAAAGGAGTTAGAGGCTCCCTTCCCCCAGGCTGCAGTACTGCATCCTTTCTCCCAGCATCCCCCCCCCCCCCCCCCCAGTTATGCTGCTCAGAAGGGCCACAGGAGGAGGAGCGAGCTTGTGCAGGAACAGAGCTGGGGATGGCAGAAAGGGATCCGAACTCCAGTCAGCGCTTCCCCCACCCGCCCCCATCCTCCATCACATTGCTCGCATTGCCCCACCACCCTGTCCCCAGAAACGTGCTCTTGGTCCCTCCATCCCAGCACCCCTAAGCCCTGGGCACAAAGCCACTTGGCGGCGCTCGAGGGGGTGCGCGTGGGAGCGGCCCGCGCCTCCGGCCAAGATGTTCCCTCTCGGCGTGATTGACAGGATCGAGTGCCGAGAAACAAAATTGTTTATGCGCTAATGAATAAGGCCCTGATTGCAAGATCCTGTTTGGAAAATTATAGTGCGGCGGCGGCGGCCGCGGCGGCCCAATTACAGCCCGCGCTGCATATTCATTTCGTCTCTCCTTTGCATCGAGATGAACGGGCGGCCCCGCGCCCTGCAAAGGCAACGCCAAATTTAGTCCCAGGTTCCGCACTCCTCCGTGCCATTGTCTGCCCCGACCACCTGCCTCCTGCCGGCCTGATTGCTGGTCAGGCGCCCGCCCAGGAGGGCGCCAGGAGAGAGGCCCAGAAAGTTCTCCCCACCACTCCCCATACACACACCCCTTCTCTGGATTCTTTCTCTGCCATTCTTTCTTTCTTTCTTTCTTTCTTTCTTTCTTTCTTTCTTTCTTTCTTTCTTTCTTTCTTTCTTTTTAAAAAATATTTTATTTATTTATTAATGAGAAAGATAGGAGAGAAAGAACCAGACATCACTCTGGCACATGTGCTACCGGGGATCGAACTCAAGACCTCCTGCTTGAGAGTCCAAAGCTTTTTCACTGCGCCACCTCCCGGACCACTCTCTGCCTTTTTTTCTTCCCATCTCTCTGACTCGTTTCTTTCCTCTCTTCCTCTCCTTTCTCCTTCTGTCTGACAGACTTTCTCTAGCCCCAAACTCATTTGTATGTATGTGGACACACACACACACACACACATACACACACATCCTTCTCCCATTTCCAGCTGCAGAAATGTCTTAGGTTCCTGGATCCCTAGTGAATAAGTCATGGGGACCTGCTGTTCTGTGGAGGCCATGAGGATACAGATCCTCCTGTGGCCTTGACTATGAGGATGGGGTGACTTGGTGCCTCAATTCAGGCTGCTGCATCTCACCTTCCCTCCCCATCTTGGGCTGTAGGTTCCTAGCTGGCCAAGCTGTGCTCTCTTAGACCTTCACACATGGTCCACTCCCTTACCCCCCCACCCCCACCCCACGCCAACATCTGCTCTGAGCAGCCTTCTCTTCTCCCAGCATCCCTGAGGACTCCTCTTTGCCCCCTCTTGTGCTCAAGCTGTTAGAGCTGTGAACCATTCTCTGCTCTTGAGTCTCCCCTGATGCCCAGTTCAGGGCTGACATATGATGATATGGGGTGGACATTCACCTCATCTTTGTTGTAGGGTGTTGGACAGCCATGATGTGAGGTTGGGAGGGAGGGTTTGGAGACTCCCAGCCTACCAGCCTTTCTTAACAGGGTTATAGCCTGAGCCCACAGGTGCCAGAGGCTCCTGTGAAAACAGTGGGCCTCCTGGATGTTGTGAAGCTTTTCAGAAGGTGAGGACTATGTACAGGGCCAGGCAATGCACTCACCCACTCCCACCTTCCCACCATGTCTCCAGTGAGCAGGGCACTACTGCCTGGCGTTGGAATTGAGACAACCAGATTGAGCACAATTGGACAAACATATACATCAACAGGAACACACAAAATGACACATTCACACACACACACACACCTCTGAAAGATCCACAGTCTGAAACACAAAGACAAAAACCAGTCACAAGGACAGTGTATGGGGCAGCACTGCCCTCTGGTGGCTATTCTGGAAATCTCTGTCAGCCCATATAGTCTCAGAACCACAGCAGAGCCCCATGGGGAACACTCAGACCAGGGAATCTCCTCCACCCTCAGAATTTACATGACCTTGAGGGCCTTTTGAGCTTTAATCCCAAAGCAGAACTTGCTAACAGAAAGTCATGAGAAGGACAGATCTCTCCATCGTGGGAGGCTGTTGGTGGCAGAGAAGACAACTTTGCAAATCAACAGTTCAGATGACACACCTTCTCTGAGCTTCATCTTAGCCCAGACACCCTCCCCCACCAACTCAGAGTATTTTTTAACTATACAATACTGGCACCTTCTTAGCATCTGGGCCATCAGTATGCGATCATGAGTGAGAGCAGCTGAGGTCACAGAGGGTGGCACTTTATATCTCAAGTGCCTATAAGACCAGCCTCGGAGCACAAACTTTATTTGGGGCTAACAGGGACCTAGGGATGGACTCAGATAGAAGTGATATGTTCATGTAGGACTGTCTTGGAGCGGGAGGGCCAGTTGGATGTGCCAGTAGTGGCCTGAACTAGGAAAGGGGCAGCGGTCAGGTGTGTGAAAAGGGTGTAAATTTAAGAGTTGCTAAGAAGTCGGAAGTGTCAGCAAAATATCTCACTTGGATAGTGCACTACTTTGCTATGTGCATGACCCAGATTTGAGCCTCCCCCACCCCCACACATACTGAAGGAAGCTTTGGTGCTGTAATTCTTTCCCTCTCTCACAAAGAAGAAGAAGAAGAAGTAGGAGGAGGAGGAAGAAGAGGAGCAGAAGGAGAAGGAGAAGAAGAAGAAGGAGAAGGAGAAAAAGAAAAGAAAAGAAAGAAAAAAGGGAGAAGTTGGATTCAACAGACATTGGTGAGGGATTAATGGTGGGAGGGGCCAGTTAGCATGATGCTAAAGTCCCCTTGGAGGATGTCAGAGCTGGGAAAGGGGCTGGGGGAGATGTGATGAGAACCATTTGGCTTTGCTGAGCCTGAGAGCCAGAGGGACCTCTCAGGCAGGGATCCAGAAGGCAGCTGAAACCAGATCTGGTGACATCCACACGGGAGCAGGGAGGATGCTGACAGACAGGTAAAAGCTAAGAACAGATGTCACCCAGGGAGGACCCTTAGAAACCTTAAGCACTGGGAGTCGGGCGGTAGTGCAGTGGGTTAAGCGCACATGGCATAAAGCAAGGACCGGCGAGGATCCCAGTTCAAGCCCCGGCTCCCCACCTGCAGGGGAGTCACTTCACAAGCAGTGAAGCAGGTCTGCAGGTGTCTATCTTTCTCTCCCCTCTGTGTATTCCCCTCCTCTCTCCATTTCTCTCTGTCCTATCCAACAACAATAAAACAAGGGCAGCAAAAGGGAATAAATAAAAATAAAAAAATTATATAAAAAAAGAAATTTTAAGCACTGAGAAGATGGTACTCTCCCTGACTATGTTAGCCAAAAAGGATGCTAAATTGTAACACATAACACTTATATTTGTCACAAAATTTCCCATTACCAAGTGGAAGCCAAATGGACTCATAGAAAGAAACATTTTCATCCCTGTCTTCCTTCCTTTCCTCCCCTCCCATTGGTCTGAAGGTGCCCTTTCACACTAAAGTCTAATCACCTGCCTGCCAGGAGACCTAGTTCTTTTAAAAAGTTTTTTATTCATAAAATGGAAACATTGACAAGACCAGAGGGTAAGAGGGGGTAAAATTCCACACAATTCCCACCACCAGAATTCCCTATCCCATCCCCTCCCTTGAAAAGCTTTCCTTAACCCTCTGGGAGTATGGACTCAAGGTCATTATGGAGTGCAGAAAGTGGAAGGTCTGGCTTCTGTAATTGCTTCTCCGATGAACATGGATGTTGACAGGTCAATCCATACTCCCAGCCTGAGGAGACCTAGTTCTAACTCCAGGCAAGAGCAAGGGCATCGCATCCAAGACATATCAACAATATCAAATACAGAGGACTGGGAATCCCACGAAGATCTGCGAGGGAACAGTTTGGGAAGAAGGAGAACCAGGAGAGTGTTTCTTCATTGCGGTGGAGGACAGAGAAGTTAAAGAGAAGGAATGCGATCAGGAAGAGTGTAGAAAATCAGGGAGGGCAAGATGTTGGGAACTGAGCTCATGCCCCAGACCTGAATGTGGGCTTCCACGTGGATCCCAGCAGCAAACCCTCAGCCACGTGCTGCTGGTCTTCCTCTCCAGGCACCTCTGTCCAAGGGGCAAGCCTTGGATAGGGAAACTCTCTTTTACCCCCATGACTTTGAGACTCCTCCTGACAGAGCAGTTGCAAGGGGATAGGAATCCAGGAGTCTGACCAAATTGTGACTTAGCAGCAGGGGAGTGTGCTTGTTGCTGCTGGTGGTTCCCCGACAGACCACAAGGGGGCAGAATAAGCACAGGTCATGCCTTGACCTAACTTCCTCCAGCTGGGATTGTATTTCTAAACCTAGGGTGTGCCCCTGGGTTTCCTGGGCCTGTTTCTTTCCCTCAAATGGGGGGCTGGTTGGGTAGAGGATGGTGGTGGTGCTGAAGAGAGCGGCGGCAAGTGGAAGCCGTCATGTCTTGATAGCCATTGGGGATCTCTGCTTCATTTCACACCCTACTATTGCCTGCCTGGATATCTCTCTGGCTTTGTTGAGATGGACCCCATGACCCAGGACAAGTGTGACAACCACTGCCTCCTCCTCCCCTGGCTGACGGCACATGAACTTGTCAAGGCACAGACACAGAAGGTGAGGAGGAACACTGGGTGTATTGGCAGAATGAAACCCACATGTGTGGGTTAAACCTGTCAGGATTGTCCCTGCAGGTAACCCTGCTCTCTGTCCCTTCTGTCTACACCCACAGGCAGCGCCCATCTGCAATGTCAGTGCCTGGGCCCCTTGTCCCACCCTTGGATGATATCCTATGTGCTGTTTTCCATGGCCCTGCCCTCTCAGGGCCGCAGGAGGCCTTAAATAAGGGTGAGGCTGGGGCATGGGAGCATGCTCAGTGTTCCTGCATTCTCAGTCCTTTGGGGGGTGCCCCCACCTTCACATCTCCATCACTGGATACTTCCAAGAGATGCCTCATGGTCTCTGGCAATGCTGAGGGGTCAGGACAGCTGGTCTGAATTTTAGGGATCAGGGAATTGAGGAGGATGAGGAAAGCCTGGAGTTTCATATCCATGCCTCAGTGTGTGTGAGTGTGTGTGTGTGTGTGTGTGTGTGTGTGTGTGTGTGTATGTGTGTGTCCTTTGCTGATCATTTCTGGAGGGGTCATAGGGTGAGCAGAAGCAGCTAAGAGCATAAGTGTTTGCATCAGCAAAAAGTGCCTACAGGAAGTAGGAGGTGGCACACCTGGTTAAGTGCACGCACTGCCATGCACAAAAAGCAGGTTCAAGCTCCCAGTCCCACCTGCAGGGAGAAACTTCAAGAGCAGGGAAACAGGGATGCAGGGATCTCTCTCCCCCTCCCTCCTTCTCCTCATCCCTCCCTCCCTCCCTCCCTCCCTCTTTAAATGAAAAGAAAGTCCTGACCATTCAGTCTAGATGATGGCTCTCACCTTTGCACCTGAACCCATGGCCAGTCCACCAGCCTGTGGACTACTCATTCCCTTCCTCCCCTCTCAATTTCTCTCTGTTCTGTCAAAAGAAAGAAAAGTAAACAAAAGGAGAGAGAGAGAGAAAGGGGGTAGGGGAATGGCCACCAGGAGCAGTGGATTCATCATGCAGGTATTGAGCCCCAGAGATAACCCTGGTAGCAAAATAAACCAACCACCACCACCACCACTAACAACAACAACAACAACAATAAAACTGAAAAATCAAGTATAAGAAAAAGTGCCAGGCCAGGTGGTGGCACACCTGGTTGAGCACACATGTTATAGGCACAAGGACCTGGGTTCAACTACTATAAAACTCACCATCTCAAAGTGCACAATTTAGCTATATGTATATGTATATATAGTTATAGGGGTATACAACTGTCACCTCAAACCCCCCCTCCATAAAGAGACCCCTTGCCTGTCCTGTAAATAGTCACGGGGCAATCACTGCTCTCTGTGGGTCCATCTGTTCAAGACAGTTCATGCAGAGAGAATCACATAATATGTGGACTGTCTGTGCCTAGCGTCTTCCTGGTTTCTTTTGTATCTAGTGGTGTTCTGAAGACGTGCTTTGAGAGCGGGCAAATAGCCCTATAGAAGTGCACTCACTACATATGCCACAGGTCCCAGGTTTTAACTTCTTTTTTTTTGCCTCCAGGGTTATTGCGGGGGCTTGGTGCCTGCACCATGAATACACTACTCCTGGAGACCAATCCCCCCCTTTTATTACCCTTGTTGTTTTATCATTGTTGTGGTTATTATTATTGTTGTTGCTGCTGCTGTCGTTGGATAGGACAGAGAGAAATAGAGAGGAAGGGAAGACAGAGAGGGAGAGAGACAGACACCTGCAGATCTGCTTCACCGCCTGTGAAGAGACTCCCCTGCAGGTGGGGATCCGGGGGGCTTGAACCAGGATCCTTACACGGGTCCTTGTACTTTGTGCCATGTGCTTTTAACCCGCTGCACTACTGCCTGACTCCCAGGTTTTAACTTTTTTTTAGAGAAATTATTAAAAAAAATTTTATATATATTTATTTTCCCTTTTTTGTTGCCCTTGTTGTTTTAACATTGTGGTTATGATGTTGTTGTTGTTGGACAGGACAGAGAGAAATGGAAGGAGGGGAAGACAGAGAGGGAGAGAGAAAGACAACTGTAGACCTGCTTCACCACTTATGAAGCCACTCCCCTGCAGGTGGGGAGCCGGGGATTAGAACTGGGATCCTTACACTGGTCCTTGCAAAGCACCACGTGCGCTTGTGCACTTAACCCACTGTGCTACCGCCCGACTCCCCCAGGTTTTAACTTCTAAAGAAGTGCTTTGCGGTGCTGGGTGGTGGTGCACTCAGCTGAGCACACACATCATCATGCCCAAGGATCCCAGTTTGAGCTCCTGCTCCCCACCTGCAGCAAGGACACTTTGTGAGCACTGGAGCAGGTCTGCAGGTGTCTTTTTCCTCTCTCCCTCCCTGTCTCCCCCTCTCTTCTCAAATTTTCTCTGCCCTATAAAATAAAATAGAAAAAAGGAAAAAATGGCCACTAGGAGTGGTGGATACAGATTCATAATGATGGTAAACCAAGTGCCAGTGATAACACAGGTGCCAATTAAAAAGTAAAGAAGAGCCCCCGGCTCCCCACCTGCAGGGGAGTCGCTTCACAGGCGGTGAAGCAGGTCTGCAGGTGTCTCTCTTTCTCTCCCCCTCTCTATCTTCCCCTCCCCTCTCCATTTCTCTCTGTCCTATCCAACAACAATGACATCAGTAACAACCACAATAATAACTACAACAATAAAGAAGGGCAACAAAAGGGAATAAATAAATAAATAAAATACTAATAAAAAAAGAAAGCTATGCTTCCCAAAGAAGGGACAACAAGGAGGGTCCCAGCTTTGGGGCTTATCCACGCCCTCACCTCATCCTATGTGACTGGCAGGCAGGGATCCCACCAGAGAGCGGAACGTGTACCTTACCCTCTATGAGGCCTTCCCACTTTGGCCTGTACTTCAACCCCATTCATTTGTGGAAGGGGAAGACACTCTGCATAAATAGTTGCTGTTGTTTTTTTCCCCCCTTCCAGGCTCCTTGGGGAAGCTCTGTAAGAGGCTGGGGTCACTACTAGCCACAGTGACTGGTGGGAGGAGATGGTCAGCCATTGTGGGGTATGGGCCTCAGCCCTACTCTGAGGAACCACTCTGAGCCCCAGTTCTGAGCTGGCTAGCAGCAGGTTCTGTAGGCAGGTCTCTGCAGACAATCCCCCTCCCCCTGCATCTGTGCAGCCACAGAAACAAGGAGTTCTTGGGGGACAGATCAGTCAGGAAGCAAGTCAGATGAAATAAGGTTATGTGGAGGAAAGGCCAGGATGTCAGGAGCATGGAGCCAAGAGTAATCCACTTTTGAATGAGGAATGGCCATTGGGACTGGACTTTGAGAGGCAAGAGGTGGTCCTGGAGCAGGAACCCCAACTGGAAGGAACATGTCCAGGTGGTGGAAGACCATAAGGCTGCAGAGAGGTGGCCATAGGGAGACAGGCCCTGCCGAGGGGCCAGACCCCAGGGAACAGGGCATCTTACAGACAGTGGGGAGTTGGAACAGCAAGTGAGAAGCTCACTGTAATGGAGAGAGCAGGTGATGGCTGGCTCAAGCCAGCAGGTCTGGGAGGCAGCTGGGAAGATGAGGCCCAACCCAGGGCAAAAGAGGTGGGGAGCCAGCATGCCTGCCTGCCTGCCAGGTACATAAGCAGGAAAGAGCCCAATCTAGAAGGGTGTGGCCTATGTTCTTACCAAACAAAGGATTTAGGGGCACTCCTGACATCAGAGGAGCCTCGAGGAGACCTGTTGGGGTGGTCATATTTAGAAGAAAGTATGATTTTCTTTTAAAAAAATATTTATTTATTTATTTATTTTCCCTCTTGATGCCCTTGTTTTTTATTGTTGTTGTAGTTATCATTGCGCAGGGGACATGCTAATCTTCTCTGTATCGTTCCAATTTTAGTATATGTGCTGCCGAAGCGAGCACAGTTGTAATTATCATTGTTGTTATTGATATCGTCGTTGTTAGATAGGACAGAGAGAAATGGAGTGAGGAGGGGAAGATAGAGAGGGTGAGAGAAAGTTAGACACTTGCAGACCTGCTTCACCGCCTATGAAGCGATCCCTGCTGCAGGTGGAGAGCCAGGGGCTTGAACCGGGATCCTAACACCGGCCCTTGTGCTTCTTGCCACGTGTGCTTAACCTGCTCCCGCCCAGCTCCTGAAAGTATGGTTTTCTAATCCGTAGACTCGAGCATTTTCTGTTTTTTAGGTAAACACTTGGACACACACACATATTTTGGAAAAAGTATTATTTCCCAGTTCTTAGACTTGGGCAATTTCTGTTTTTGACACACACACACACACACACACACACACACATACACACACACACACACACACACACACACACACACACACACATACACACACACACACACACACACACACACACTACTGAAAGCAACTGGGACTGTAGAGCTCACTGATAGAGTGCATGCTTTGCATGTGTGAGGCCTTGGACACAAATGAAAGAAAAAAGTAATGAGAGAAACAATTTAAGGAAGAAACAGACTGACACAGAGACATAGCAAGACAGACATGTAGTAGGGAAGACAAGCAGGTGGAAAAGCTTGCAAAACACAGAGACAGAAAGAGATGTGCAGGGAGGACAGAGACTGAGAGAGGGCATTTACAAAGACGGGAATGCAGACCTTGCAGAGAGGCAGAGAACTGGCTTCCTTGGGGCAGTCCCCTGTGGAGCTGTCAGTGTGACACCCTGAGGGTGACACCCTGGTAGAAAAAGTGGGGGCTGCATCTCTGACTTGCACTGGCCCCACTTTCTTCTCCTAGTTGCAGGATTCAGGCCCCAGGAGAGATCTCCCCACCCCTGCTAAGATCTGAAGATGGAAAATAGTCCCCTACCTCTCCTTTGCACACATGTGGAGTCTGTTTGCTAACCACTGAGTCAACATTGCCTCCTCAAACCCTCTCAACTCCTTCGGGAGGCCAGGGTTCAGAGAAGTGAGGCTGTGAGCCCAAGGTCACATAGTAAGTATGGCCTGAGATAGAATTCAAATTCAGCTCTATCTCAGGATCCCAGGTGTTTTTTTTTTTTAATTTTCATTTTTTACTTAATGTTTTTAAGCTGGCTCTCAAGTCCAGCTTTTTTTCTTGCTTAATTATTTTTTAACTTTTAAATCTTTACTTAGATTTATTGGATAGACATAGCCAGAAACTGAGAGGGAAGGTAATGACAGAGAGGGGGAGAGACAGAGAGACCTGCAACACTAATTCACCACTCATGAAGCTTTCTCCTTGCAGGTGGGGACCAGGGGCTTGATCCTGGGCCCTTGTGCATTGTAACATGTGCACTCAACAAGGTGTGCCATCACTTGAGCCCCTTTATTTTTTTTAACCAAAGCACTATTCAACTCTGGCTTATGGTGATGCAGGGGACTGAACCTGAGACTTCTGAGCCTCAGGCATGAGAGTCTCTTTGCATAACCATTATGCTACCACCACCACCCCTTTTTTTTGATCCATTGCTTAATTTGTTCCATCTCTGTGCTTTTAAACACCTTTGCTTGAGAAAGTGCTCCAATTTGCCTCTGTATTTTTAGGAATCTTTTCCTCCCCCAGTTCCCAAGTTAGTATAAAAAGAGAACAAACGGGTAGGTGTCTCAAGGATCTCTCCTCTGCCTCCCAAATTGCATCTGGATCCTTCCATGGAAGCCTGGCAGTGTCTCTGGGCACACCTCCCTCCCTTCCTGCAAATCCCTGGCCTCTTAAGAAGCTGAAGGAACAATTGCTAATCAGCTTCCAAGAGAGACTGGGGAATGAATGGAAGAGCTGCAACCAACGTGCCCCTCAATTGGTGGCAGCTGGTCTCTCCCCACCCGCAGCATCAGCCCTGCCCCTAAATTCCCTTGCTCAGTCCCAGCTCTTCCTCCTGCTGCCTGAGTCTTCCAGGGCTTTCCAGACATCTTCCCCATCCTGCAGAAGCCACCACAGGGCTCATTGAGAGACCCCTTGCCTGGAACACCTCCTTCCACTCATCTTGTGGTGAAGTTCCTCAAACACGCACCACAGTCTTGAACATATTGTCCTTTCTGTAGGGATAGCCCACCTCTGGCTGGTAAACCTACCCATTTTCTAAGGGCCAGCTTACATGTCACCTCCTCTGTGAAGCCTTTATAGATCTCTCCTTCTTCTCCAAGGAAAACTCTGGTCCCCCAGAGTTGTGCTGACACCATAATCATTATGGCAAGATCCTTCTTTTTAGTGCCCGGGGAGGGGCCTGGGCACGGCAGTCTGATCTAGTGGGCAGAGCCCTGGATGTGGAGTCCAGTGTGGGGGCGATCCATGTACAAGGTTATGATTTTGGCTTGCATTTGGGCTGATTGCCAACTCGGGGGTTGCTTGCTTCACTTGCTTCTCCTTAGGGAGCATCTTCTTTGAAGCTTCCTTGGGTATCTTCCCTGATGCTTCCCTCTACTTCCCCTCCTCTGGTCCCAATTAGGAATGGTTCTCTGTCCCTGGGTTCTAGCAGGATGTTGTTTCTTACTGAAAGGTTACCACTACATGACTAGAATGAGTCAATGAATGAATGAATGAATGAATGAATGAATGAATGAATGAATGAATTGACTAGTACCTTGAGTTCCTAGCCTATAAAATGGAGGGTAGTGGGAGTTGGGTGGTAGCACAGCTGGCACAAAGTGCAAGGACCGGAGTAAGATCCCGGTTCAAGCCCCCGGATCCCCACCTGTAGGGAAGTCGCTTCATAAGCGGTGAAGCATGTCTTTCTCTCCCCCTCTCTGTCTTCCCCACCTCCCTCCATTTCTCTCTGTCCTATCCAACAACTATGACAATAAGAATAACTACAACAATAAAACAAAGACAATAAAAGGGAATAGATAAATAAATAAATATTTTTTTAAAAGGAGGGTAGTGGTAATCTGCTCTCCAGAGGTAGCTATGAGATTTGGTCATGATCAGAGTTTGCTGACTGTGATAGTAAATGTTTATTGAAGGGAGCGCAATTCCCTCAAGGCTATTTTAATGGGATTCCTGTAGGCAGAACACCCGGAGGCTTCCTCAGAGGAGCAGCCTGCATGCTAATATGTAAGTAGGGGGGAAGGTGAAGGATTGTGGCCTAGGCTGGCAGCCACCCTCCCCTTCCCACCACATATATACACATAGATACACACACACTCTGGAGTAGCTATTTCCTCCAGACCTGAAACACCAGGCCCAAGAGACTATTGAGGAAGCAAGGTCTGAAAGAAGAAGGAGGGCTAGGGAGATAGCATAATGGTTATGCAAAGACTCTCATGCCTGAGGCTCTGAGGTCCCAGGTTCAATCCCCCCAGTACCACCATTAAGTCAGAGCTGAGCAGTGCTCTGGTCTCTCTTTCTTTCTGTATCTCTCTTTCATTAAAAATAAATAAGCAAAATATTAAAGAGAAAGAGGAAGGAGTAGGCCTGGAGAACAGGAAGGCACGGGAGAGGAGGGGAGGCTGTGTCCCCAGCTTCAAACACAGTATTTGGCGGGTAGTTGGCAAAAGTCACTGGTGTAGGGATGACAGAGTAACTCACTTGGATAGTGTAATGTTTTGCCATAAGGTAGAGCCAACTTTGATCCCAGCCCCCACTACATTGGAGGAAGCATTGGTGCTGTCATAGAAGGAAGAATTACCTCTCTGTCTTGCTTTGCCTATCTAAAAAAGTATTGAAAAAAAAAAAAAGAGAAGAAGTCACAGAGTAGAAGAATGAGTGACAGAGACACTGAAGCTTGTGGAGTGGTGATAGGGTAGTTTCCATGGTCAGAAAGGACAGGGTTAGGTGGTGGAGCCTGAGGCCTGCTCCCACATAGGCTGCAGGGTGGTTATGAGGAGGAATCCCTGCCCTCCTTTTGTACCTAATATGACCAATGTTGGGCCAGTCACCTTACCAGTCCTTTATGCAGCAGAGAGGGAGCCTTCACCTGAAAGTCTGCAGCAGGTCTGCACCTTGGCTACATCTGGATAATTCCAGTTTCTGTCAAGCTCCTTCCTTTCTTCTGGCCTCCTTCAGTTGCCAGAACTTCCAGCAGCTCCTCTCTTCTCTAATTGTTTCTGCTAGTTGTCCCCTTCTGGGACAAGGCGCCATCAAGGCCAGGGTCTGGCCCAGATCAATAGAGATGGGCTGTGTGGGCTTGAGAGGAGGTCTCTCTCCTTTGTATTTCCTTTCCTCCTTCCTTCCTTCCTTCCTTCCTTCCTTCCTTCCTTCCTTCCTTCCTCCCTCCCTCCCTTCCTTCTTTTCTCTCTCTTTTTTCTTTTAATTTCTTTATAGGGGGATTAATAGTTTACAGTTGACAGCAAAACACAATAGTTTGTACATGCATAACATTTCCCAGTTCTCCACATAATAATTCAACCCCCTCTAGGTCCTCCTCTGCTATCATGTTCCAGGAGCTGAACCTCACCCCCCCCCCCCCAGGTGTCTTTTACTTTGGTGCAATACATCAACTCCAGTCCAAGTTCTGCTAATTTTTTTTTCCTTCCTTCCTTCCTTCCTTCCTTCCTTCCTTCCTTCCTTCCTTCCTTCTTTCCTTCTCTTTCTTTTTCTTTGTAGTCAGTGGAGCTGCAGGTTAACATTTTCTGATAAACAGAGATGGAGACACAGAACCAGAGGGAGACACCATAGCACCAAAGCTTCCTTCAGTGTGATGAGGAAACCTGGGTCAGTTAAAGGAAATACTTAAGTGACTGAGTGAGTGGTTATTTTGGATCTGCACAAGAATTTTGTCTGGATCTAGTACTGGGGGAAACTCTGGTATTTTTTCCTCTATCCTTCTATCCCTCTACCCTTACTGCCCCACTTTTAAAAAAGATTTTATTTAATTATTAATGAAAAAGACAGAAGGAGAGAGATAGAACCAGACATCACTCTGGTACATATGCTGCTGAGGACTGAACTCAGGACCTCATGCTTGAGAGTCTAATGCTTTATCCACTGTGAAACCTCCCAGACCACTTACAGTTTTTTAAATTATTATTATCTATGTTTATTTGATAGAGATAGTCAGAAATCAGGGGGCCAGGTGGTGGTGCACCTGGTTTATTTAAGCGCACAGAGTAATAAGCACAAGGACCTGCTCAAGGAACTGGGTTCAAACCCCCACTCCCCACCTGAAGGAGTGAAGCGGGTCTGCAGGTCTGTCTCTATATGTATTTCCCCTTCACTCTTAATTCCTCTCTGTCCTATCCAATAAAATGGAAAAAATGGCTGCCAGGAGCAGTGGAATCGTAGTGCTGGCACTGAGCCCCAGCTATAAACTTGGAGGCAAAAAAAAAAAAAAAGCCAGAAATCAAGAGGAAGGGGAGATAGAGAGGGAGAGAGACACATGTAGCACTGCTTCACCACATGTAAAACTTCCCTTCTGCAGGTGAGGACTGGGGGCTTGGATCCAGGTCCCTGTGCACGGTAACATGTGCTTAACCAGGTGGCTCCACTGTAAAAGAGTGAAACATTTTTAACTGTTTTCTTTTAAGTTCCTGTTTCTTTAAGAACTTAGCAGCCACAAGAAAAGCAAGCTGTTGAGCAGGCTGCCCCTCCTCCCCTTACCCCTCTCTGAGCCCTTCAGAGATAACTCTTAACTGGGCTAGCAAGGATGATGTTGCAAAATGTGTGTTCATGTTTAAGTTTAAAAGTTTGGAATTAACCAGCCCTATTGGCTTCTGTAATATCTGCTTGATTGAACTTAGATTGAAGCAGTAGATAGAGTTTGGAACATATAGCCTAGATAAATGTGTAGGGTGTACCCCCATGCTCTCTCTGCCTCTCTCGGATAAGAGTGAACGCCCCCCATCCCAGGGGGTATAAATGACCCTAGTTTTCAGAGCTAGGCGGTTCACAAGCAATGGTGCTTCTGTGGCATTCTGGCTTGTGGGTCCCTCAGCTGAACCCCCTCCCTGTGTGTGTCTTTTGTGTGAGTTAACTTTCCATATGCTTTTTGTGTTTGTGTGAATAAATACCTCAGCTTCCTCTATTTTCTGTGTTGGCCTCAGTTTGTCTCAGTTTGTAATGGGTACGGTTGGAAGCAAAATTTAACATCCACCACCCTGCCCCCCCTGCTTCCCATTTGAATGAAAAAGTATCTCAGAGAGGTGAAATCAGACATGTCCAAGCTCAACAACAGTGGCAGCAGCAAAACCACTTTAACCTTAACCTAGATCCTCTGTTTTAATTGTCAACCATCTTCTCAGCCCTGTTTGACAGAACACTGAGGCTGGATGATGATTTGTCTCTTGCTCCTCAGCACCCCTTGGAAGTTTGCAGACAGTGTTGAAGTCTCCCCCTCCCCCTTTGGCTACACCTAGTTCTCCTCTTCCTGTTGAGTCTCCTTTGAACAAATACATCCTCCATAGGACTCCATAGCCCCCAGGCCACTGGGTACCCTTTTATCACACCCATTAACAAAGGGCTTCACCAAGATGAAGATACACAAGCCAGGAGAAGCTGAGGCAAGGATATTATTTGGCAACCAGCCAGGCTTACTGTCCTCAGTATTGAATTGGACATTTAGATTGAGGGATGTCTCCATAAAATTAATCTTTCCCTCATTAATTAATTAATTAATTTTGATTGAGGGGAAAGACAGAAAGAGAAGAAAAGAAGGAGAGACATCTGCAGCACCATTCCAGGTGGGTATTGGGGTTGCTTAAACCTGAGTCCTTGTGTGTGCTCAGCTGGGCATGCCACCATCCGGCTGTAGTGGATTTTATCTTAAACCCAACCTATCCGAAGCTTAGCTCAACATTGTCCCCCACCTCCAAAACTAATTCTCTTCCTGGTTCTATCTTAGTAAACAGTCTGGAAGTTACTCCAAATGTACTCTCTCACTTGCTCCCCAAGTTACCTACCTTCCAGACATCTCTAGCCTCCTTTCTCTGCTCCAGACTGTGCCCAACTCTCAGAACAGTGTCTGGAACTGGTGTCTAGTGAAATTGCTTGAGGTTCTTAATCAGGTTCTTAATCTTAATCAGGTTCTTAATCTTAATCAGGTTCTTAACTAGCTGCCTCCATTCTCTTCTCCACTTATTTGCCAGAAACACACCCCACCAGAGGAGGGCGGTGTTCACAGTTCCCCTCCTAGCTGGTGACATCCCAAATTACCTGGCCCTGTTGCCCCCTGTCCACCCCCAACATCCTCTCTCCACACTCTGCTATTTATAGAGATGTTGCAGCCACAACACAGGCTTGTAGGCGGCCAACCAGGCTGCTTCGCATTCTGCCTTTGCACATGCTGGTCCGGCCGGCTGGAAGCCTTCACCCACTCCACGTGGCCTGCCTGGGGAACACACTGCTTCTAGAGGCTGGCTCAAGGTCATCTTGGTTAAGAGACTTCCTTTTGCATTATTCTTTCTTGTCACACTGCCTGTTCTGCTGTCTTTTATGGCGTCAGGCCTCTCAGTGGGCAGAGTATGCCTAGACACAAGGCCCTCCCTCACTTATTTCTAGAAGGAAGGAAGACCCTCACAGTCTGTTAAACAAGATGGTACTGTCCAGTATCCAAGCCTGTATCCTGTGTGGCTGCTACTTTTGTTTTCTACCAAGAGAGCTGGTGGTGGGATTTTGTCATTTGATAGGGTAGTCTAGAAGAATCTTTCTCCCTACAGTTCCACTTTCTCTCTTGCCACTTTTAATTCAGGAACTTAGTGAAAATGACCATTGAGATGCCTTCCAACATTCCATATCCCTTCTTCTGTCATCATGGTTTGTGGGCCAGGTAATGCTATATTTGCTGCATCGCCACCACATGCTTGGTATGCCCTGGGCATTTCAGAACTTTCCTAAGCAGATCCCGGAAACCTCTGAGTCCCATGGCTGCTCTCTAAAGATTCATTCCTGGAATCTGATACCATTTCCCTCGTCCATATCTGAGGCGCATTGTGGTTGTTGAGAGAGTTGACTGAACTTTTTTTTTTTTTTAAATCTCCTCTATCATCACATTGTGGGACTTTTATCTCTAGCTCTGTAGTTATATTTTCTCTGGTCTATGCTTTGTAAGCAGAACTGTCAGGCCTCTCTTGCCCTTGTTTTTAATATTATTTTACTGAAAGAGAAAGAGAGAGAGAGAGAGAGAGGTTCAGAGAGAAGGGGGATAGATAGACCAGAACACTGTTCATCTCTGGCTTTTGTTGGTACCAGAGACTGAACCTGGGACCTCTGTGGTCTCAGGTGTGAAAGTCCAATGCACAAAACACTGTACTATCTCCCTAGTCCCAGATATCAGATATCTCTTCTGTGTGGAGCCTTGAAAGCTAGTATCTATCCACATGTTCCTTTCCATTCCTCTCCCCTCTCTTCTCTCCTTTTTCTTTCTCCTCCTCCTTCTTTCCCTCCTTCTCCTCTTTATCTACCTCCTCCTTTTCCTTCACTACCCCTCTTTTTTTCACCAGAGGATTGTTCCTCTCTGATTTCTACTTGTATAGGGAATTAAATTTGAGACCTTAAGGTGTCAGGCATGAAGGCCTTTTTGCTATCTCCCTGGGTCCCTCAGTCCCCCTCTTCTTCCCACCCATGGTGGCCATAGAAACATGTGTTGAAATGGACTTTCTGTTGGACTTGATGACCTTGGATAATGACTAATTGAGTCCCTGTGCTGGTTGTGTATTTTAAGTCACCAGAGAATATTTATTATGGCAGCATAACATGGCCTATCCTGATTGATAGATACATTCAAGTTCAACAGATGAGATCACAGGGCTTCTGGGATCATCTTATTGATCCTCAGAATTGGCCTTTCTAGAAATTGGCAAGGTGGTCTTAAACTCTCTCAAAGCCTAGTTAACAAATTCCAGGAGAAGCCAATGTGGTTACCTGGTTGAGGGAGGAGTCATATATCCAAAACCAGAAGGAAATTCCTTCCCTTCATTCACCTGTAAACCAAACAAGAAAAGGATTCCTTCTCCAGCTGGACTACCTAAGAAACCAGAAATTCAATTTTCTCCTTTCCCTCTTTCCTTCTTCTTCTTCTTCTTTTTAAATATTTATTTATTTATTTATGAGAAAGATAGGAGGAGAGAGAGAAAGAACCAGACATCACTCTGGTACATGTGCTGCCAGGGATTGAACTCAGGACCTCATGCTTGAGAGTCTGATGCTTTATCCACTGCACCACCTCCCGGACCACATTCCTCTTTCCTTCTTTTTTTTTTAATTTTTAAAAATATTTTTATTTATTTTCCCTTTTGTTACCCTTGTTGTTTTTCATTATTGTTGTAGTTATTATTGTTGTTGTTATTGATGTTGTTGTTGGATAGGACAGAGAGAAATGGAGAGAGGAGGGGAAGACAGAGAAGAGGAGAGAAATATAGACACCTGCAGACCTGCTTCACCGCCTGTGAAGCGACTCCCCTACTCCTGCGCTACTGCCCAACTCCCTCCCTCTTTCCGTCTTTTGAACACTTTTCCAAAGTTGGGTTGAAGTTGAACCCTCCATCATGTTGCTGTGTTTTTTTTTCTAGTACAACTCCACTGATACATTTCAGCAGCCTCCACATATTGACCTGGGTGAGGCGTCTCTCTTGATTGCATACAGATGATTGCTTTATAAAATATTTTTAAATCCTGACAGCTCTTCAAGAGTGAAGCCTGTTGTTAGAAGAGTACAGTGGCTTTCAATTTCTCTTGACCTTTTAGAAAAAGCAATTTGAAGTTTGGTGTTTACTTGCTGCCTCTACAGCATGCTTGGAGAATGCAAGATGGTATCGTATTGGCAGTTAGGTTATTTCTGGCTTACAGCTTCACAGCCCGACCTTTATTCACTTATATGGAGGTTATCATGTATGCTGCTATGCTGGGGCTTACATAAGAGCCCAGGGAAGGAGTCGGAGATCCATCTTCTTAATGGATCTGAACCCATCACCTTTATTGCAGGTGGCACAAGGATCCACTGTGCACAGAACCTGGTCCCAAAAGACCCAGCATTTTCAAGTCTTCATTGATTTATAAAATGCCATATGGGGGGGCCGGGCTGTAGTGCAGTGGGTCAAGCACACATGGCGCAAAGCGTAAGGACCAGCCTAAGGATCCTGGTTCGAACCCCCGGCTCCCCACCTGCAGGGGAGTCACTTCACAAGCGGTGAAGCAGGTCTGCAGGTATCTATCTCCGCCACCCCCCCCCCCCCGTGTTCCCTCCTCCCTCCTTTCGATTTCTCTCTGTACTATCCAACAACAATAACGATAAACAAAAAGGGGGGGGAATGGCTTCCAGGAACAGTAGATTCATAGTGCAGGCACTGTGCCCAGCAATAACCTTGGAGGCAAATAAAAATATAAATAAGATGTCATACATTCAGCTCTTAAGAGCATTCTTCTCAGATTCCTCACTTGGCACCAGGCAAATAAGAGACCCAGAGGTACAGAGTCAGCTCAGGGTCTTTCAATGCGTTAGGACCTATGGAGGGGATAACCCATTAGAAAAAACAGAGGCTTAGCACTGGGCAGACTGAAAATTGGGTAGCATTCTGTCATTTATACACCGTGTGACTTTGGATAATGGTCACCTTTTGCCTCAGCCTCAGTTTCATTTCTAAAACGGGGAGTATTGTAATCATCATTCATGGAGTACACAAGTGCAGTCACTTTATATACTGTGATTTTTAAAAAAAATACAGGTGTTATAATTAAGCATTTTGAATGTTTTTATTGAGATGACACTGGTTTAGAGCATTATATAGGTTTTATAAGTTAACACCTGCTTACAATACATTATGCTTAGTACTAGTCTAGCCCCCTTCCTTCGTCATACAATTAGCTTTTTCACCTGATGTATTCACTCTCTTTGTTCTTTCCTTCTCTAACCACATTTTTTCTCTCTTTCTTTCTTTCATTTTTTTTTTTTAAATTAACCAGAGTACTGCTCAGCTCTGGTTTATGGTGGTGTGGGAGATTGAACCTGGGACTTTGGAGCCTCAGGCATGAGAGTCTTTTTGCATAACCATTGTGCTATCTACCCCTCCCCTTGCCCCATAACCACTTTTTATGTTTATAGTCTATAGTTTGCTTTTTGTTTTGTTTCTTTATCTTTTATATACAAGTGAAATCATACTATCTGACTTATTTAATTTAGCATAATACATTCTAAATCCTTTCATGACTCACCTTACTTTCTCTCCACAAAAACATTCTGAGATAGGAGCTATTATTATTATTATTATTATTATTATTATCCCAGCCTTCTTTTTATTTATATATTTTTATTTTACCACAATGGTTATTGCCGGGTCTCTACTTCTACATGATTCTACCACTCCTGGTAGACTTTTTCTTTTCCTTCCCTCTTTCTTTCATTCCTTTATTCCTTCTCTCTGTTTCTTTCACACACACACACACACACACACACACACACACACACACACACACACAATTTATTATTGGATAGAGACAGAGAGAAATTGAAAGAAGAGGGGAGACAGAGAGACAGAGAGACACCTGCAGCCCTGCTTCACCACTCATGAAGTTTTCCCCCTGCAAGTCGGGACCAGAGGCTTGAACCTGGGTCCTTGCACACTGTAATGTGAGTGCTTAACTAGATGTGCCACTGCTTGGCCCCAATTTATATATTTGTTAGAGAGAGAGAGAGAGAGAGAGGGAGAGAGGAGAGAATGAGAATATGGCTCAGGAGGTGGCCCAGAGAATAAAGATTGTGCCTTCAGGCATGGGGTTCTATTTCTGGCATCATATGTACAAGAGTGATACTCTGTTTCATTCCCTTTTTCCCTCCTCCCTTTAGATGGGGTGAGAAGCAGAGAGAGAAGGAGGGATACTGCAGTACTACTCCACTGCTCATGAAGTCTACCTTGTGCAGGTGTTCCCATGTAGCGAGCAGCCAGTGTCTCAAACTGGGCTCCTTATGCATAGCAAAGGAGCTATGACCAGGTCACTTGACCAGGTGAGCTAGCATCAGGCCACCTCACTTCAGTTTTCAGATGAAGAAAGTAGAGGACTTACAGTTCTTGCTCATTGTTACAGAAAAGAAATACATTCAGGAGTAGTCTGAATATTCACCAGGGGTCAGTGAACATAGCAGGTGGACCCCTGTCTTTTTTAAAAATTTGTTTATTTATTTTTATTTATTCCCTTTTATTGCCCTTGTTGTTTTACTGTTGTAGTTATTATTGTTGTTGTTATTGACGTCGTCATTGTTGAATAGGACAGAGAGAAGTGGAGAGAGGAGGAGGAGACAGAGAGTGGGAGAGAAAGATAGACACCTGCAGACCTGCTTCACCATCTGTGAAGTAACTCCTCTGCAGGTGGGGAGCCGGGGGCTTGAACTTGGATCCTTACACCGGTCCTTGTGCTTCATGCTATGTGTGCTTAACCCGGGACCCCTGTTTTTTTAAAAAGGTAGTTTTATTGAGAAATAAATCACATACAGTGTAAAACTATTTTAAGTGAATAATTAATTTCTAGTATATGTAGAGTTGTGGAATAATCACACTGTAGAAAAAGTACCTCTCTATCCTCTCCCTATCAACCTCACCTATCCCACCTCCAACCCTCAGAAACCTCTAATCTATTTCTCTGTTTTATTTTTCTCATTCTGGACCTTTCATACTGGAATTTAAAATTTTTTAAAATTTATTTATTTAAAAAAGGAGACATTAACAAAACCATAGGATAGGAGGGGTACAACTCCACACAATTCCCACCACCCAATCTCCATATCCCATCCCCTCCCCTGATAGCTTTCCCATTCTTTATCCCTCTGGGAGTATGGACCCAAGGTCATTGTGGGTTGCAGAAGGTGGAAGGTCTGGCTTCTGTAATTGCTTCCCCGCTGAACATGGGCATTGACAGGTCGATCTATACTCCCAGCCTGCCTCTCTCTTTCCCTAGCAGGGTGGGTCTCTGGGGAAGCGGAGCTCCAGGACGCATTGGTGGGGTCATCTGTCCAGGGAAGTCTGGTTGGCATCATGCTGGCATCTGGAACCCGGTGGCTGAAAAGAGAGTTAACACACAAAGCCAAACAAATTATTGAACAATCATGGACCTAAAGGCTTGAATAGTGCAGATGAAGTGTTTGGGGTGGGGGGTACTCACTGCAGACTATTGTGTACTTTTCTTTCAGGTATGTATTTTGCCCTCGTTTATGGATACGTGTGACCATATGCTGTATCTCATGGGACCTGGTTTATATCTAGTTTTTGGGACTTTGTTATAAAGTGAACCACCTGGAATGGAATTAGAGAATACTATGAAAGGAAAGGTCTCACCCGAGTAATGAAGCTGAAGGGTTGTCATTCCACACCTGAAGTTTCTAGACACAGCCTGAACTGAAGCATGCTGAGGTGGCACTCGTGTTGATTAGGTTGGGATGGACGGATTCAATATTATTTGGTATGAATTGAGAGAAGCATGCAGGAAAATGTGCCCCACCCTAAGGTTCCAGGACTGGGGGGAAATATAGGCTCTATCATGGAAATGTGAGGTTCCTGCTGTCTTAGGGTTCAAGAAGACAATGGATAGTTATTGCTATAATCACATTATTTGGTAATTGGGTTAACTTTGAAAAGTCCCTTTGTTAGGATTTGCTGTATAATATCCAACATTTTATATATAGCTGTGCTACTGGTTGCTTCTTTTCTCCCTAGGTTTTTGAGAGTCAGCATATCAAAGACTCAGCCTATGTATTAAAAAGACCCAGTCTGTGCTTTAAAAAGTCTGAAACATACAATCAATTTTCCCCCTCTCATATTAATTAGTAATTTATATGACCACAAATTAATAGGAGTGCACAAAAACACCATTCCCACCACCAAAAGACTGTTTTCCACCCCCACCCCCCCCACGCCTTGGGAATCCGAATGTCCACCCTCATCCTCACCACAGGGTTTTTACTTTTGTGCCCTACTCTACATATTGGAATCTTAAAATATGTGGTCTTGTGGTCTGGAAGGTGGTACAGTAGATAAAGCACTGGATTCTCGAGTGTGAGGTTCTGAGTTTGATCCCTGATAGCACAGGTATCGGAGTGATGTCTAGTTCTTTCTCCCTCTCCTCTTATCTTCTTCATGAATAATAAATACAATCTTTTGAAGAATATGTGGTCTTATGGTCTTTACTTTGCATCGTGTTTTCAAGGTTCATGCATTAGCACTTTGCTTATTTATTTACAGTTTCTTGCTACAAATGTCTGCGGAATCTATCTACCTATTGTTTGTCTCTCATTTTGGCAGGGCAACTTGTTAGTAGTTCCTCAGAAAGGACATTTAGAATGTAAATATTTGGAATCTTATATTGAAAGAATCATTCTAGTCTCCCACTCAATAGTATGGTTGCTTGTAGAATTCTTGGTCACTTTGACTCATCATTTTGAGAGCATTGAAACTCTTTATAGCTCCCTGGGAAGTTGTTGAGAAGTCTTGTGCTATTCTGTTTCCCATTGTAGATACTTCAGAAATGTTTGGGATGTTCTCTTCATCCACAGTGTAATTTAATTTAAAATGAAGTAACATGGAGCAAGTTGTTTCTGTCTGCACTTGGCTGGGCACACCAATGACCTGCTAAATCTGGAAATTAATGTGTTACAAACTAAGAACCTTTTTCAAAAATTTTTTTCCCCTTTGTTAGATTTTTATTTATTATTGGACAGGCAGAGAGAAATGGAGAAGGGAGGGGAAGATAGAGAGGGAGAGAGACACCTGCAGTCCTGCTAAACCACTCATGAAGCTTCCCCCACTGCAGGAAGCTTGCTCCAAGATAGAGAGGCACCTGCAGCATTGCTTCACCGTTTGTGAAGCTTTCCCTCTGTAAGTGTGGGCTAGGCCCCTGAACTGTGGTCCTTGCACAGTGTAATATGTTTATGTATTATAATATGTGGAGACTTGCTCCAGGTTGCTTTATTTTAAATTAAATTACACTGGGGATAAAGAGTACATCCAAAACATTTCCGGAGGGGAGAATGAATTATCTGCATTGGGAAACAGAATAGCATGAGACTTCTCAACAACTACACAGGAAATTAGAAAGACAGCTGCAGTGCCTTCATTTTATTTTTTTAACCAGAGCACTGCTCAGCTCTGGCTTATGGTGGTACTGGGGAACCAGGGGCATTGGAGCCTCAGGTATAGAAGTCTTTTTACATAGCCATTATGCTATCTCCTGCACCCTAAAGTGTGGTATTACTTATTGAGGGAATACTATTTGGCATTAAAAAGAAGTGAGGTTGAGTCCAGGCAATGTGATACACATATTATAATGTGCAAGGACCCCAGTTCAAGGCCCTGGCCCCCACTTACAGAGAGGAAACTTCACAAGTGGTGAAGCAGTGCTGCAGGTGCCTCTCTATCTCTTCCTCCCCTCAACACCTTGCTATATACAAATTAAATTGAATTAAATCAAAAGACAAAATATAGAAACCCTTTCTATGAAGATGGTGCCAAAAGCAAAGAAGAAAGCCCTTGCCCCTGACCATGGAATCAGCCATGAAGAAGATAGAAGACAATAATATACTTGTTTTCATTGTAAAGGTAAAGGCCAATAAACACCAGCTAAAACAGGCTGTGAAGAACCTCTATGACACTGGTGTGGCCAAGGTCAACACCCTGATCAGACCTGATGGAGAGAAGAAGACATATGTTTGATTGGCTACTGACTATGATGCTTTGGGTGTTGCCGACAAAATTGGGATCAGCTGAACTGATTCCAGCTGCTTAATTCTAAATATAACTTTTCCTTATATATATATCTATAATATATATATATTAAATATGGGTGAATACAAAAATGTTCTTGGGACTAGGGGGTGGTACACCTGGTTAAGTGCACACAGGACAGTGCTCAAGGACTCAGGTTCAAGACTTTCTTGTTAGAAGTCTGGAAAGTGGTTGCTCTGGGGGTAGGGGAATGAGTGAATCGAGTGTGAAGGGGGCTTCCTAGGTGTTGGGGAGGAGTCTGATTCTTTTTTCTGCCTCCAGGTTTATCGTTAGGGTTCGGTGCCTGCACTAGGAATCCACTGCTCCTGGAGGCTACTTTTCCCCTTTTGTTGCCCTTGTTTATTGATATTATTACTATTGTTGTTATTGGATAGGACAGAGAGAAATGGAGAGAGGAGAGGAAGACAGGGAGGGGGAGAGAATGATAGACACCTGCAGACCTGCTTCACCGCCTGTGAAGTGATTCCCCTGCAGGTGGGAAGCCCGGGCTCTAACCAGGATCCTTAGGCCGGTCCTTGCGCTTTGCGCCTTGTGCGCTTAACCTACTGCACTACCGCCCGACTCCCAGGTATCTATTTTTCTCTCTCTCTCCCTCCTCTTCCCCTCTCAATTTCTCTCTGTCCTATAAAACAAAGTATAAAGAAAGACAAAAATCAAAATAAAAAGTGTATGTACCTGCTGAAAATACAAACAGAAGGTACTCTTATTCTTTTGCTTCTAGCTATGGGACCTTCCCCTCATCTCCTGCAGTCAGCTTCTTCAAAAATCGGGTCTCAGGCGCCACCTGGTGACAGTCTCTGATACTAACAGGGCTGAAGTAAACTGGAGAAAAGGCTGTAGGCTCCCCTTCCTAGAGGTCCCTTCCTCTCTTTTCCCAGAAACTGATGTAAAAGTAATATGACAACAAACAACATTTTAATTTTATTTTTTGAGACCCTGAAACATTTAATTTTTTTAAAATAGTTTTTACCAGAGCACTGCTCAGCACTGGCTTATGGTGGTATGAAGGACTGAACCTGGGACTTTGTAGCCTCAGGCATGAAAGTCTCTTTGCATAACATTATACTGTCTACCCTCTGCCCCAAACAGCATTTTTCATTTGAAGTTACAGTTCCTCAGCTATTAAAAACAAATGACCACTGTAGAAAATAGAAAATAATAAACAAGAAAAGCCATTCTTTTCCCACCATTTAAAATAACTATTGCTATTAATACATTAGCACATTTGCATTCAGTGTTTTTCTCTTGTTTTTCATAATTTAATGTTATTTTTAAATTTTTTTATTGTTGTCATCGTTGTTGGATAGGACAGAGAGAAATGGAGAGAGGAGGGGAAGACAGAGAGGAGGAGAGAAAAATAGACACCTGCAGACCTGCTTCACAGCTTGTGAAAGGACTCCCTTGCAGGTGGGGAGCCAGGGGCTCCAACCAGAATCCTTGCACTTTGCGCCATGTACACTTAAATCACTGTGCTACTGCCTGGCTCCCTCATAATTTTATTTTGATGAGAGAGAGAGAGAGATACAGAGAAAAAGACTAGAGCACCACTCAGCTCTGGTTTATAGTGATTCTGGGGATTGAGCATGGGACTTTAGAGCCTTAGGCATGAAATCCATTTGCATAACGATCATACTGTCTCCCAGTCCCATCCAGTGCTTTTCTATGCCTAAAATTTTCATATATTTGAGGACCAGCATGTAAGTTATTGATGCACACATAAACACATATGGGCTCATGTGTGTTTAAATTTGTGCTGAGTATTTTTGTGAATTAAAAAAAATTAAGTGTTGGTGTAGGTGCAGAGAGTCTGTATACAATTCCTGTCTTTGCCTTTCCAAACCATGTGACTTGGACAAGTGACTCTGAATATCAATTTCTTTTATCATTTGTATAATGTAGTCAAGAGTGGGTCCTATTCCAGGGCTGTTGTGAAGATTAAATAATACAATATATTCAAAACACCTGCCTGGGGTGGAAATGTTCTCACAAGTAGTAGGTTTTAAAGTAAACATGTAAAGTTTAGTGCAAAGTCTACTTTTGTTGTTCCCAACAGAAATCTTTATAAATGAGATGGATTTCTGGGCTCAAGGATATGAAGAACCTCAAAGTTGATAGAATTTTTTTTTTTTTTTTGCAAAATTGAGAGGAAAATTTCAACTAAGAGCTTGTGCTTGCAGCATCACAGCTGTTCTCATTTGTCTCTATATTCTTCCAGGCCCTGTTTACACAGAACAATTTTGAAGCCTGGTAATTACAATGCTTGCACCGGTTTGGCTAATGTTACATCATCGACATTTTCCTAAGCTGCTAAAGCTGTCATTGACATTTACCATAATTTACTTAACCATTTCCTTATTGTTGAGTATCTGAGAAGTTTAATTTTTTCATCATTCCATCCATCCATCCATCCAAGAAAGTTGTCTAGTGCCTACTCTTGGCCAAGCACAGAGCTAGGCATTATGATAGGGTGGTTGACAAGACAGTATACTATTTATTTTTAACTTTTTATTATGCTTATTTATTTATTGGATAGAAACAGCCAGAAATCGAGAGGGAAGGGCATGATAGAGAGGAGGAGAGACAGAGACACCTGCAGCCCTGCTTCACCATTCGTGAAGCTTTCTCCCTGCTGGTGGGGACCAGGGGCTTGAATGTGGGTCCCTGTGCACTGTAGTGTGTGCACTCAACCAGGTGTGCCACCACGGGGCCCCAACAGTATACTCTTTATTTCTGGCACTAGACCTCTGCTCAGACAGATAGTTACATGTTAATAAACAAGTGGAACCCTATCTGTACACTGTGGAGGGTACTGTGAAGGAAAAGGAGAGAGACTCTGGAGAGACCTACTTTCTTTTTAAAGAAATATTGCAGGGCTAGGTGGTGGTGCACCTGGTTGAGCGCACATGTTACAGTGCTCAAGGACCCTGGTTCGAGCCCCCGGTCCCCACCTGCAGGGGGAAAGCTTCATGAGTGGTGAAGCAGGACTGTAGGTGTCTCTCTATCTCTCTCCTCTCTCCATTTCTGACTATATCCAATAAATAAAGATAATAAAAAATAAAAAAAGAAATATTGTACATTTTGGGGAGATATTTTTTGGTCCCTAGTTCTTTCCTGCACTTGGTGCTTCTGCTGAAGCACCTCTGAGGAATCCCAGGTGGGACTGGATTTTTTTTTTTTTTGCTATCACATTAAAATTTTTTTCTGTCCAGTGGAGAAGCAGTTATAGAAGCCAGACCTTCCACCTTCTGCACCCCATAATGATCCTGGGTCCATACTTCCAGAGGGATAAAGAATAGGGAAACTTCCAGTAAAGGGGATGGGATACAGAACTCTGGTGGTGAGAACTGTGTGGAATAGTATGCTTTTTATCCTACGGTCTTGTCAATCATTATTAAATCAATAGAAAATAAAGAAGGGGGCTGGGTGGTAGCTCAGTGGATTAAGTACACATGGCATAAAGTGCAAGGACCAGTGTAAGGATCCCGGTTCGAGCCCCTGGCTCCCCACCTGCAGGGGGGTTGCTTCATAGCTGGTAAAGCAGTTCTGCAGGTGTCTATCTTTCTCTCCCCCCTCATTGTCTTCCCCTCCTCTGTCCATTTCTCCCTGTCCTATCCAACAACAACAGCAGCAGTAACAACAATAACAAAACAACAACAAGGGCAACAAAAGGGAAAAATAGCCTTCAGGAGCAGTGGATTCATAGTGCAGGCGATGATCCCCAGCAATAACCCTGGAGGCAGAAAATAAAAATAAAATAAAAAATAAAGAAAAATAAAGAAGAAAAATTTTCTGATAAGTCAGAACTCATAGTGGCATTTAACAGTCTTTAACATTGAGATCAAATTGGCCTGACTGCTAGTCTCCCTTTATCTAAGCTTTGCCTTCCTTCCTGCCTTTTTTCCTTCTTTCCTTCTCTCCTTCCTTGTTTCTTTCATTTATTTATTTTGCCAACAGTGTTATCACTGGGGCTTGGTACCTGCATGATTACTCCACCATTCCCAGTGGTCATTTTTTCCTCCCTCCTCTTCTTTCTCTCTCTCTTTCTTTCTTTCTTTCTTTCTTTCTTTCTTTCTTTCTTTCTCCTTTCTTTCTTTTTTTCCTTATTGAGACAGACAAACATAGAGCAACAATAAGAGGGAGAGAAAGAGAGACACATGCAGAGAGACACTGCTCCACTGCTTATGAAGTCTCCACATTACAGTGGGAACTGGCGGCTTGAACCCAGGTCCTCATGCATGGTGGCATGTGGGCTTTACCAACTGTGCCACCGCCTGGCACCCAGACTTGGGTTTTAACCAACCTAGTCTGCTGCCCGCTCCCCTGAACAAGTTTATAATTAACCCTTTCTAAGTCAGTATTCTCTGTGCCTTTTCCTCACTGCCTTCCAATAAAGAACTACTTGTGAGGGGGCTGGGTGGTAGTGTACCTGGTTGAGCATACATGCTACAGTGTGCAAGGACCCAGGTTTGAGCCCCCAGTACCCACCTGCAGGGGAAAAGCTTCACAAGTGATGAAGCAGTGCTGCAGGTGTCTCTCTGTCTTTCATGCTCTCTATCTCTCCCTTCCCTCTCGATCTCTGACTGTCTGTATCCAATAAATAAATAAAAATAAAAAAATTCAGAAATCACAATATTCCACACCAAGTCACGTGGTATGAATTAAAAAAGAAAGAAAGAAGGAAAGAAAGAAGGAAAGAAAGAAAGAAAGAGAGAAAGAAAGAAAGAAAGAAAGAACTACTTATGAGCATTCAAATCAGTGGACAAAGGTGTCCCCTTCTGGTGGACAAAACCTAAAAGGTGAGACTTGGCGGGCAGAGCATATGTTACATATCAGCCCATTTGAGTCCTAGGGGTCATGGGTATAGCTGCATATGTCCACAATCTCTGGAATAACTCTCTCACCTCCTTCTATCCACCTGATGCTTATTCTACCTTAAATATAAAGTTTATGTTCTATATCTTATATAAAGTCACATTCAGCTCCATAATTTACAGTACATTAGAACTATGAATATTTTTTACTTTTTTGGCTCATTTGGCACTTAATTATCACTGTCTTCTTTTTTTTTAAGGATTTAAAAAAATTTATTTATTCCCTTTTTTGTTGCCCTTATTGTTTTATTATTATAGTTATTATTGTTGTTGTTATTGATGTCGTGATTGTTGGATAGGATAGACAGAAATGGAGAAAGATGGGGAAGACAGAGAGGGGGAGAGAAAGACAGACACCTGCAGACCTGCTTCACCGCCTGTGAAGCGACTCCCCTGCTGGTGGGGAGCCAAGGACTGGAACCGGGATCCTTAGACCAGTCTGCGCTTTGTGCCACGTGTGCTTAACCCGCTGCGCTACCTCCTGACTCCCGCCCTTGTTTATTTATTGTTGTAATTATTGTTATTGATGTTGTCGTTGTTGGATAGGACAGAGAGAAATGGAGGGAGGAGGGAAGACAGAGAGAGGGAGAGAAAGATAGACGCCTGCAGACCTGCTTCACCACTTGTGAATCGATTCCCCTGCAGGTGGGGAGCCGGGGGCTTGAATCGGGATCTTTACACCAGTCCTTGTGCTTTGCGCCAATTGCGCTTAAGCCGCTGTGCTACCGCCCAACTGCCTTATCACCGTCTTCTAACTCCTCTTGCTTTCCTCTCTTGTACCATTATTTCATCTGAAGAGGCCTGATTTAGATTGAGATCACAGCCATCTCTGTAGACATATAATTTACAATGAACACGGAAGGAGAAACAGGCAGAAATCTAGAGAATATTCTGGAAAGAGGAAAGAGCACATATAGAGATATCATGGCAGAAAAATTTTGAGATGCAAAAAATTTTGAGGGCAAAATTAATATCTTGACATCTACATGGAATGGTGTTTCTGGATTTGACAAATGAAGAAAACACATTATTTACTTATGCCACTTCCTGAGGATCTTTAAATTCTAGGCCCTGGGAATGTGGTTATAGAAATGAATAAGTCCAGCTTTGTTCCTTCCCACTCTGATGGAGAAGGTGAAGATGAGTTCTATACATTGTGACAGAAAGAGATGAGGGAGTATTGTCATATCAGTAGAAAGGTAGAGAACTTTTGTCTTGGAACACCAGAGAAAGCTTATCCAAGAAGGAGGTATTTGAATGGGTTCAGATGTAGGGTTTTACGTTTCCGTAGTGTAATGGTTATCACGTTCGCTTCACAGATGTGGGGATTTTTCAAGCAGAGTTAGAAAGGAAGAAAAGTCGAGAGTTGGATGGTAGCGCAGCGGGTTAAGCGCAGGTGGCGCGAAGCGCAAAGACAAGCGTAGGGATTCTGGTTTGAGCCCCCAGCTCCCCACCTGCAGGGGTGTCACTTCACAAGTGGTGAAGCAAGTCTGCAGGTGTCTATCTTTCTCTCCCCCTCTCTGTCTTTCCCTCCTCTCTCCATTTCTCTGTATTCTATCCAACATGACGACATCATCAACAACAACAACAATAACAATAATAACTACTACAACAATGAAAAACGAGGGCAACAAAAGGGAAAATAAGTAAATAAAAATAAAGGAAGAGATGTATAGAGGGAAAAGTGTGTTCAAAGGCTTGGGGCTGGGCAAAGAAGGCAGTTTCAGAGGATGGTAATCAGAAGGGTCTCTTAAAAACAGTTAGTCATTCCCACACTGTTCCATCTGCTCTATTCTGACCTTTAGATTTCTGATTATTAAACAAATTGTCCTGCTTTATATCTTCTGTTTCTATCCTACTTTATGTCTTACTGCTTTTCAGCTACCAAGTTGCAGATGCTTCCATGATGCCATCCTGACTTCCCTGGACAGATCACCTCACCAATGTGTCCTGAAACCTCACTTCCCCAGATCCCTATCCCACTAAGGAAATATAGAGACAGGCTGGGTGTATAGATTGGCCTGCCAACATCCATGTTCAATAGAGAAGCAATTACAGGATCCAGACCTTCCACTGTCTGCACCCCAAGAGGAATTTTGGTCCACACCCCCAGAACCATAAAGAAATAGGGAAGCTTCCTATGGAGGGAAAGGGATATGGAACTCTGGTATTGGGAATTGTATAGGATTGTACCCCTCTTATTCAATCTTGTTAATAATTATTAAATCACTAATAAAAAACACAAAGGAAAAAAAACAGTTAAAGATGCTTGGGCTTTACTTGAAGATAGTGGGGAACCAGAGGTAATTTCTTCTTTTATTTAAAAAAAATTTTTTAAAGAATTCTTTATTATTTATTTTTTCCCTTTTGTTGCCCTTGTTGTTTTATTGTTGTTGTAGTTATTGTTGGTGGTGTCGTCATTGTTGGATAGAACAGACAGAAATGGAGAGAAGAGGCAAAGATAGAAATGGGGAGAGAAAGATAGATATCTGTAGACCTGCTTCATCGCCTGTGAAGTGACTCACCTACAGTTGGGGAGCCGGGGTCTTGAACCAGGATCCTTATGTCAGTCCTTGCGCTCTGTGCCACGTGCGCTTAACTGGCTGTACTACCGTCAGATTCCCTCTTCTTTTATTTTTTAAAATACATTTTGTTTTTATTTTTTAATTTATTATTATTTTTTTTATCTGATAGGACAGAGTGAAATTGAGAAAGGAAGGGGAGATAGAAAGGGAGAGAGAAGGGGGCTGGGCTGTAGCGCAGTGGGTTAAGCGTAGGTGGCGCAAAGCACAAGGACCGGTGTAAGGATCCCAGTTCAAGACACCGGCGCCCCACCTGCAGGGGAGTGACTTCACAGGTGGTGAAGCAGGTCTACAGATATCTATCTTTCTCTCCCCCTTTCTATCTTCCCCTCTTCTCTCCATTTCTGTA
The DNA here is from genome assembly GCF_950295315.1 of Erinaceus europaeus. Taxonomy (NCBI): domain Eukaryota; kingdom Metazoa; phylum Chordata; class Mammalia; order Eulipotyphla; family Erinaceidae; genus Erinaceus; species Erinaceus europaeus. Next base: position 93,433,218 of record NC_080171.1, on the reverse strand, counting down.
TCCAAGAAGTAACAATAAACAAGGGCAACAAAAGGGAAAAAATGCCCTCCAGGAGCAGTGGATTCATAATGCAGGCACCGAGCCCCAGAAATAACCCTGGAGGCAAGAAAAGGAGGGGGAGAGAAAAAGAAACACCTGCAACCTTGATTCAGCTTTCCTAAAATATCCTCCCTGCAGGTGGGGATGGGGACTTGAACCTGGATCCTTGCACATGGTAACATGTTCACTCAACTAGGTGCACCATAGCCCAGGTCCTATTTTGCTTTATTTTAGTGTGTGTGTGTGTGTGTGTGTGTGAGAGAGAGAGAGAGAGAGAGAGAGAGAGAGCCAGCCAGCCATAGCACTCTACTGCTGTGGCATATGATGGTGCTGGGAATTGAACCTGGGACTTTGAGGTCTCAAGCATGAAAATCTTTTTGCATCACCAGTCTTTGTAGCCTCCAGACAGGATTTTTAAGTAGGAGGTGGCAAGTAGGGCTGCCATGTGGAGGCTAGATGTGGTTGAAGTGGAAACTGGAGATGGGATCCAATGATGATGCTGAGAACCTGAAGTGGGACAGTGATCATAAGGATAAAAAAGGAAAGACATGAAGTATAAAAACTGTAAGACTTGGAGATGGGTTAGTTTTAGAAAGACAAAGAGGAGTCTGTTAAGATTAAAAAAATATATTTATTTATTTATTCCCGTTTGTTGCCCTTGTTTTATTTTTGTAGTTATTATTGATGTCGTTGTTGGATAGGACAGAGAGAAATGGAGAGAGGAGAGGAAGACAGGGAGGGGAAGAGAAAGATAGACACCTGCAGACCTGCTTCACCGCCTGTGAAGAGACTGCTGGACAGGTGGGGAGCCGGGGTCTTGAACCCGGGTGCTTACACCGGTCCTTGAGCTTTGTTATCACATGCGCTTAACCCGCTATGCTACCGCCCCACTTTCGTAAGTTAAGATTTTAACTTTTAAGCATTGCCGACCCAATGGAAGTAGTGCCTCCTAGATTCCAGGGATGTCAGGTTGAATATTAGAATTTGGATAGTGGACTGTTGGCAAGTGGCACCAAGGAAGGCTTTTTATCGGCACCACGGACAGTTCAGAATTCCTGTGATAGCTCATTTTTAAAAATACCTTTGCTGCCTTAGAATTATTAATAATAGCAAAGGAGCTAATGTAACACAGACTCACCAAGGTGTCCTGCATTTAGTCTCTGGAGTTGAGGTTCAGGTGCTTAATTCTACATAAACGTCCCAGGTAACTTATGTGCAAATAGTCAGATGGCTTTGCTTAAATATTGAAGTATGTAGGAAATCGAGGAGAGTGATCTATGCTAAGAAGGTCTCATTCTCTTGTGTTCAGGACTTCCACACTCCAAAGCAGTTTAGTCAGTAAAACCCTGAGTTAAAAACAAGAAATGAGTCCTGAGGAAATGAATGAGGAAGAGGGACCCTTGTTTTGCTAACTTGTGTGTTCCTACGCTAGAAGAAGCACCTGTGTCAGTGTTCACAGAGACATCGAGGAGAATAGTGGTTATGAAAGACAGGAGATGGGGAAGTGGGGAGTTGTTATTTTAATGTTTCCATTTGAGAAGATGAGAGTTCTGCAGACGGATGTTTCTGCAACACAATGTGAGCGTGCTTAATACACCCCAAAGTGACTAACGAGGTAAAGTTTATGTTGCGTTTACTTTATTATTATTTTTTTTACAACAATTACAACAAATGACATATTAAGAAAAGTAGTATAGTGGCAAATGACACTGGATTGGGAACCTGTGGGCTTCTCCACGGCTTCTATTTCATAGAGAGCTCGCTTCTCCATTTGGGCACCTCCTGGGACTAGCCAGGTGTTTGTGCAAACCTATAATCACTCCCCAGGGCCTGGAGGGCCCAGCCCCAGAGTGAAGTGTGTGTGCCCCAGGGGAGAGTTCTCTGGAATGGGGGAGCTTGTGCCTCCTCCATCAGAACGGGGTCCTGCCAGAGAGCGTGTTTGGAGGTGACCCCTTGTTTAGAACTAATGTTTCTCGTCCCCAGCCCCCAATCCAGAAGACGCACAAGTGCTTTTCTCAGCTCCAAATGCCCGCCAACCTCCGTAGCAGTCCCGCTCCCAGAGGAACCTGGCGGGCTCGCGGGTGGGAGCGCTGTCACCGGTGGGCGGTGCTTAGGAGGCTTTCGCCCTCTTCCAAGAGGGCCGCCTCTGCCTCTGTGACAGGCCTGGTCACGTGGGCATGTGCGCCTATGAGGTCGCTAGGGCTGGGTCCGCAATTGTCCCTTCCCGGCCCCTATCCCGAGGCGGCGCCGGCCTCTGTCAACTGGAGCCTGAGCGATCATGGCAACGGACTCGGGCGGGGAGCGCGTGGCAGCGGCGGCGGCTGCAGCAGTTTGTTCGCGGGCCCGGGCGGCGGAGCGGCGGCGGCGGCGGTGGCACCGGAGCTGGCACCTGCCCTGAGCACCATGCTGCGGGACAGCTCCGGGAGCGAGCTGGCGGTCCGCTGGGAGGCGCGGGCGGCGGCGGCCCAGGCTAAAGCGCAGGCGGCCAGGCAGCTGCGCGTGGACGCGGGCGCCGCCGGGGAGCCGGAACGCAGCGCGCGGGAGCCGCAGTCCCGGGATTCGGCGCCGACGTCGGCCCGCGGGGCCGAGGAGGGGGACGGCCGCGGCCCCTCCCGGCCGCCGCCCATGCTGCCCCAGGCCCGGCAGAAGCTGGAGGCGGCGCTGGGGTCCTGCTCGCGCGCCAAGCCCAGGAGCAAGGGCCAGAGCAGCCGGCGCGGCGTGGGCCGCCAGAGCGACGAGCGCGGCCCCAAGCGGCCGGTCACCGTCGACAGCTCCAAGGCCAAGACCTCCCTGGAAGCCCTGAAGATCAGCATCCGGCAGCTCAAATGGAAGGAGGTGAGGCCCGGCCGGCCGTGTGGGCGCTGGGGGGTGGACTGGACGACCTCACAGGACCCGGCACGACCCAGGCGGGGTCTGAGCGCTAAGCTTTCCGCCGTGCGCCGCGCGAGCCCGCTGCTCGGCCCAGACTGCTCGTCCTCCAAGGCCCCATCCCAAAGCCACTTCTTCCGAGAAGTGACCCCTCCAGGTCAAGTCAGCCTCTCTCTCTCTGGCTCCCTGGCAGCTCCCCCATGGCTCTCGCTCTCCAGCTCTCCGCACTTGCCTCCTCCTTACAGGTGCGTTTGTCTGTCTGCCTTCTCCTACACCAGGACCAGGACGAGGACCAGGACCAGGGTCTTCCCCTCACCTTTTTCATTTAAGTTGTATTTATTTAGCACCCGTGCGGTTTGCATTTGGGAGGCAGCTACACCCTGTCACTTAGCCCTTGACAAATTGTTGTGCCTCTTAAGCCTACTTCCTCCTCTGTCAAGAGATGTTCCTGTGCCCTGTGTCAGTTTTGTTAGTATGAGACGGCCACTTGTTGGCCTTCTTGCTTACTGTGACACTGCGTACGTGTGCAGTACATGGTGACTAACCTTGCCTCTCTCCTCTTACTACTTTTTAAAATTTCTTTTCTTTCTTTTTTACTTTCTCTTCTTTCATCACCATAGTCATCATCATCATAATGAGTCCAGATTTTTGATTTTTTAAATTGTCATTATTTATTTATTTGGATAGAGACAGCCAGAAGAGGGAAGGGGATGAAAGAGAGGGAGAGAGACAGACACCTGCAGCCCTGCTTCACCACTTGGGACGCTTTCCCCCTGCAGGTGGGGGCCAGGGGCTCGAACCCAGGTCCTTGCGCACTGTAACATGTGCGCTCAACCATGTGCATTCAACCAGGTGCGCCACCACCCAGCCCCAGATTTTTAAATTTTTAAAAAAAATTTCTTTATTGGGGGAATTAAGTTGACAGTAAATACAATAGTTTGTACATGCATAATATTTCCCACTTTTCACATAACAATACAACCCCCAAGAGGTCCTCTGCCATCATGTTCCAGGATCTGAACTCTTACACCCACCCCACCTATTTCAGAATCAGATTTTTGATAAGTCCATCATTTTGATGAGTCCAGTATTTAATGCTCTAGGCTTGACATACTGCAAGTGTCAGTAAATGGTAGATGAAAGGGAGCATGAAGAAATGGGTTATTTGTCCCACAACACACTTTAGACCTGGTGAAATGGGATGGAGCACCAAAGATATTCAGAGGTACCTATTGCAGTAGGCTGAGTGTAGCATTTAAGGGGTTCTTCCCCACGCCACCCTTTTCTTTTCCTTCCTTCTTTCTTTTTCTGTCAGGGCTTTGATGAGTCTTTACACTTGTATGATTCCACTGCTTCTAGTGAACTCCTCTTTTCTTTTCCCCCTGATAAAGGCTGAGAGACAGGGAGAAAGAGACAAAGGGAAAGACACCATAGCATCATTCTACCACTCATGGAACTTCCTCCTTGCATGCTGCTCTTAAGTGTTGGCTAGGGGCTCAAACCCAGGTCCTTGTGCATGGTCAAGTGTGAGCTATCTCCTGTTGCCCTCAGGCCATTGCTTTAATGCGCTCTCAGGAGTGTGAGACTGCAGTTTAGGGTAGTCAAGTCTGGAGACATAGATCCAGAAGGTCTGCTGAGGGTACAGGATCTATTGCAGGCATCATGAAGACTCAGGAACTTTGCCCTGGATCTCTGCTATGAGAGGTGCTCAGGAACAGCTTTATGAAGGTGGATCATGCAGAGAGATGACCACCAAAAAGATTGAGGAAGTCAGAGGGTTTATGTTGTTATTTAACTTAAAAAGGGGTTTTGGTTGGGGGCTGCAGTGCTATGTGAAAGGATTCACAGCGGGAGCTGGGAACTAGTTTAAACAATACTTTATTAGGGTGAAACAGGTAAAAGGCAAAATAAGCACTTATCAAGGGTTAAGAGTATGCTAAGGTCCATGAAATCTGAATATAGTTATCAAAAGTTTAGTCCTATGAGATAAATAATTATCAGCTCTGGTAAAGGTTGCTCATGGCTGTTGAGGAGTCTAAAAGTTTACCAGCTAGCAGAGTCACATGTGTTCAGTCCCCAGGAAAAGCAGCCATGGCGGATGGATGCCTGGAGCACCTCCTTGGAGATGCTTCTGAGCAGGAGAAGAAGCAGCAGCCTAAGAGCACCGGCCTGCTCAAAGTCCAGTGCTTTTATACATTCCCTTTTCGGAAGCACCTCCTCAGGGTGATGTCATTTGTATGCTAATCGCCCCAACTCCTGTTGGGGGTCACACAACAGGTTTATAGCTGTGCAGGAAGAAGTCAGGTGGTTAGGAGGAAAGTTAAGAATGAGGCAGGACAGACTTCCAGGTAGGGGGTTAGCCCTCAGGGAATTCTGATTCTAGCTGTCAGGGCTTTTCAGACTTGGGGTTTCACTATGGGGAGAAATCTCATGGGGAAAGTTTCAAAGGAGACTTGGAGAAAGTGAGGTTGGGGTCAAGGTGCAGTGCTGCTGGCATTGAGCAGAGTTCCATATCCTGACCGGAGATAAGATGATCAGAACAAAATAGAACTGGAGAACTTGTCAGTGTGAAAGTTCTATTGCAGAGAATCCAGGGGCTAAACATAGGCCAGAATTGGACAAGGTGACTTGACACAAGCAGGGCCTGTGTTTAGCTTTGCCCTGTGGGAATTAGAGATGAAACTGGAGATGGAACCAGATGGACTCAGAACTATCAATAGGACTACACAGTGGCCCCTGTTCACTTAACTCATGTTGTAAGTGTCCACTAAGAATGTTGGGCCCTGTGATATAGCCCTTGCCCTTAAAGAAGTTATAGTTCACTTGGGGGATAAAACACAAGTATGATAGTTATAGAAATTGCAGGGCCTTTGCTGCTGCTTTCTGAAATACACTCTGTCCACTTATCTGCATGCCATGGCCTACTCTGTCACTTTAGATTGCTGATCAAATACCACCGGCTTCGAGAGGTCTTTCCTGATGATCCCTGGACATACCCTTGTTCTTTATTATTACTCTTTTACCATAGCATTAAACTCTGCCTGTCACTATAGTTTGAATTGCTTGTTTATTGTCTGGTTCTCTCATTAGACTGTAAGCTCCACTGAGGGCAGGGGATTTGTTTTACTTACTGCTGTATCTGCAAGTGCTTGGAACATAGATTTTGTTCAATAAATACTTGTTGAATGGATGAATCTTTTATGTGATGAGTGTTTATCTCTGTCTATAAAGGTTTAAGTGCTTTGGGAGTTGGAGGAAAGGGGGATCGCCAGAAGGACTTCCTGGAGGAGAGGAACCTGAGCTGAGTTCTGAGTGCTGAGAAAGAGCAGGAGTTATTTAGGGACCACTGATATTGGATCTCTGGTAGAGGGAGCAGCATAGGCAAAGAAGAGGTACATCCAGGACTCTGTACAAAGTTGTTTGGCTGGATTATTGTAGAGTAGACCACAGAATGGAGAGAGATGTGACTGGAGAAATGAGGCGGGTGGTCTGATTGTGTGCCACCCTGTAGAATCTGCAACCTTTTTTTTTTTTTTTTCTCCCTGAAAGGTGATGTGAGCCACTACAGGATTTTAAGTTCATTTGTTGGCTATACTGCTTTGGCATGTGACTGAAATGCTTTAAGCTTCAGTTTGCCTGTCTGTTAAATGGGAGGGGGCAGGGAGGGAATAGAGCTAGGTTATTGGTGCCTAGTCCCTCTAGTATTGCAGTCAGTGGGAATATTAATCTACCTGAGACCCTGACACTAGTGGGTTCAAGGGGTGGGCAGTTTCTATTTATTTGTTAATTTTTTCCAGATCACTGCTTTCCTCGGCTGAACCTAGGTGATTGAACCTAGGACCTTGGAGCTTCAGGCATGAAGTTTTTTTTTTTTTTTTTTTTGCATAATCACTGTGCTATCTCCCCAGTCTCTCTCTCTCACACACACACACACACACATATGTATATATATATATATATATATATATATATATATATATATATACATATACACATATATATGTACATATACATATATATATTCATTCATTAATAGGAGAGAGAAAGAGAATGAGAATGAACCAGAGCACTCTGGTACATGCAGTACTGGGCAAAGAATTCAGGACCCCATGCTTCCAAGTCTAGACACTGCACCACCACCCAGGCTGCAAGGGGAGGGCCATTTCTCCCATCCAAGTACTAACCCTGCTTAGCTTCTGAGATCAGACGAGATCGGGCGTGTTCAGGGTGGTATGGCCTTAGACGGGGAGGGCTATTTCTAACTACCTCTTCTACCTCCTACCCTTTTCTCTTGCTCAGAAAACATATTGACACATAAGTAGAAATGCTTATTCTAGCACTTTTGCAAACACATTTGACTTATAGCAATAAGACCTTTATTATTAGTTGTGTGATGTTTTACTTAATGTTTCTCTTACACATTAATCTGTGAGGTTCTGAGGGCAGGAATGGTGTCTGACTTGTGCCCACAATCCCTAGAACATGGGAAGAGTTCAAGAAGACATAAAATACGTGCAACAGAGCTGAACATGGAGTTTAAAATATGCCAGACAAGAGAAACTTAAAACTCCTCCTGGCTTTATACTATAATTATTGTGTTCTTAGTATATACCAAAAAGTTGATTACATGGTAAGATTTTTGCATATATATATTTGCATGACCTCCTCAGACCTCAGTTTCCCCAACTGTCAGCAGGTGATTTTGGACACAATCATATCTGACATTTAGCTTTTTTTTTTTGGCCTCCAGGGTTATTGCTGGGGTGCTGTGCTGGCACTATGAAACCACTGTTCCTGATGGCCACTTTTTCCATTTTTATTGGATAGGACAGAGTGAAATTGAGAGGGGAGGTGGAGACAGAGGGGGAGAGAAAGAGAGACCCACAGGCCTGCTTCACTGCCCATGAAGCGACCGTCCCTGCAGGAGGGGAGCCAGGGACTTGAACTGGTATCCTTGTGCTGGTCCTCGCACTTTGTACTATGTGCACTTAACGGGGTGTGCCACTGATCGACCCCTTGACACTCAGCTTTTGATGTTCTGTGAATTGAAATATCAGTGGGGGACTGGGGCACAAGGAACAGAGAGCCACAGTATCCTTTTATCTCCTACTGTGCTATCATTTTGGGATTTGAGAGTACCAGGCTGGTTGGCTTTAGGGGTAGGTGGCAGCTAAGAAATGAGTCATGAACACCGACCAGAGTGAGAGTTCTCTGTCTTCTTTTGTGATTATGCTGTGAGGGGCCACTTAGCAAGGCAGCCATGAGTGAGCAAGTGAATTCAGATGATTGCTCAGCTACACAGCAACAGCCTGCCTATCCAACAGGCTGGCATTCCAAAGAGGAGCAAGGCACTGTGTTCACTGACAGCGGGGGATCCACTTCTTCTTCGTGAGTAGCAATAATAAGGTTTAGAAGGTACAGACACTACGTATCTCCTCTAGCAGGCAGGATATATGACATTGTGTTTTAAGTTACATGCAACAGACACAATCTCCCTTCTTCACTTCTTTCATTTTCTTTTTTTTCTTTTTGCCACCAGGGTTATCACTGGGGCTTTGTGCCTGCACAATAAATCCACCATTTCAAGCAGCGTTCTTCTTCTTCTTTTTTTTTTTTTAATTTTACTATTATTATTTTACCATTTATTTTTAAATTTATTTTCCCTTTTGTTGTCCTTGTTTTTTTAATTGTTGTTGTAGTTATTGTCGTTGTTAGGACACAGAGAGAAATAGAGAGAGGAGGGGAAGACAGAGAAGGGGAGAGAAAGATAGACACCTGCAGACCTGCTTCACCACCTGTGAAGTGACTCACCTGTAGGTGGGGATCTGGGGGCCCCAACCGGGATCCTTAAGCCAGTTCTTGCTCTTTGCGCCACCTGCTCTTAACCCGATGCGCTACTGCCCGACTCCTGTTATTATTATTTTTTATTATGGCAGAGACAGTTATAGGGCAAGAAAGAGGGAGGAGAGAGGAAGACACCTGCAGTTTGCTCTACTGCATATGAAGCTTCCCTCCCTGAAGATGAGGACCAGAGCTTTGAACCCAGTTCCTCACACGTAGTAACTAATGCATTTTACAGGTTGCACCACTGCCTGGCCACCTCTTCACTTTATTTTACATACATTCAACAACAATAATAGCAGTGATCATGAACAGCAGCAACTATGATGGACCCTTACACCTCTTTCCCTGTGCTGGGCCCTCTTCTTCTTTTAATTTTTATTTATGAAATAAAAACACTGATAAGACCATAGGATAAGAGGGGTACAACTCCATACAATTCCTACCACCAGAACTCCATATCCTCCCCTGATAGCTTTCCTATTCTTTAACCCTCTGGGAGTATGGACCCAGGGTCATTATGGGGTGCAGAAAGTGGAAGTTCTGGCTTCTGTAGTTTCTTCCCTACTGAACATGGTCATTGACATCTGGGCACTCCTCTAAGTGCTTTACATATAAACAATAATTTGATTCACTCCCAAGAAAGTAAGTACCTTACTGTCTTGGTTTCCTGGGGGAGGAAGTCAAAGCACACAGTGGCACACTCAGTCCAAAGAACTGGCAAGTGACAGTCAGTTGGAAACATTCATTCCATTCAAAAACTAATCTTCAGTTCTCTTCCCAAGGCTCACTAGGGCTTGGCACTTGCACACCCAGATTCAGGGTTTCAGTAGGATATGAATAGGATTCACTCTTTAACCTCAGCTGCATACAGACAAATGCAATTCAGCTTAGGGGGCTGAGTTGGTCAAGAACATTTCCATACAGAGAAGGACCAAAGACAGTGATTGTGGACCAGGTTTATATGCAAGGTGTGGTGATGGCATTTTAGAGAGCAAGTGAGAGAGTGGAAAAAGAATAAGGAGCCAGATCCATGGGACTTCCACAGATTCTTGCCATTTACAAACCGACTTTCCTAGCTCAATCTCTCAGTCCCAAGGGAGCCATACCAACTTTCTGATAACTTAGTATTCAGGTCTTATTCTATTCACCTGTGTCCAGATGCTAAATTTATCTTGCAAAGGAAAACTCACAAACACTAACTCAGTAAACTTATAGGCAAGACACAGTTTCATTCTATAGGGTTGTGGAAAAAGTTGTGATGTATTTCTCTATATTTGTTCTGTGCAAAAAAGTGTCATAACTTTTCCGACAACCCAACAGAACAGAAAAATCATGTTTACAGAGTCACTACTGAAGTGGCAACATGAAAGAAAGGGCTGGCTCCTGGCTCAGAATATATGCTCATTAAATAAATACCTACAAAAATATGTTCCTTTTCCAGCTATGTGAGCCTCTCTCCTCCTCTGTATAAGCTTTTAGAGTTTTGATACCCTTCATTAAAGAAAACCTTAGGGAAAAGACACTGGAGAATAGCTGCCACTATTGTGACCCTCTCTCCCTGGAGATGTAGGTTGTGTATTGTATGTGCTCAGTGGTGCCATGGACACCACTCACATGCATGAGAACACAGAGACTTGACAGAAGGACCTTTACTTGAAGTAGCTTGCATAAGCCCCCCCCCCCCCCAATCCCAAGATCTACTACAGTCTTTGTTTCATAGACTTTAAATCAATTGTTTTCTGAAACTTACCCAACCTTTATTTGGAACATATATACACTTATCCTGCTGATAACGTACATAATGTTAGTGACTTAAAAAAAAATTTTTTTTACTGTTTTTTTTGTTTGCCTACAGGGTTATTGCTAGGGCTCAGTGCCTGTACTACGAATCCACTGCTCCTAGAGGCTATTTTTTCCTTTCTGTTGCCCTTGTTGTTTTATCATTGTTATTGTTATCATTATTGTTGTCATTGCTATTGTTTTGGATAGGACAGAGAGAAATGGAGAGAGAAGGGGAAGATAGGAGGAGAGAAAGACACCTGCAGACCTGCTTCACCGCTTGCAAAGCGACCCCCCCCTGCAGGTGGGGAGCCGGGGGCTCTAGCAGGGATCCTTGCGCTGGTCCTTGAGCTTGGCGCCATGTGCGTTTAACCCGCGGTGCTACCTCCAGACCTCCGTTAGTGAATTTTTATTAACTACTACAGGCTAGGATCATGTTAAGTGATTTATGCACATTAAACTTTTATGGAACATTTACTATGGACTACTCAGTTCTCACAGCCACCCCCTGAAGTAGATCCTATTATCATTTCCAGTTTACAGATGAAGAAATCAAGGTTTAGAGGGTTAGCCCGTAGTTACAGAGGTAGAAAGCAATGGGACCATCCAGGCCTGTACTCGCAGCCACCATGGGAGCCTATGTCATTTTCTTTTTTCTTTATATTGGAGGGATTAACGGTTTATAGTCAACAATAAATAACAAAAGATAAAATACAGTAGTTTGTACATGTGTAACATTTCTCAGTTTTCCACATAACAATTAAATGCCCTCTAGGTCCTCTGCCATCATGTTCCAGGACCGGAACCCTTTCCCCAATCCCAGAATCCTTTACTTTGGTGCAATACACCAAACCCAGTCCAAGTTTTGCTTTTTTGTTTTCTTATTTTTTAACTTTTTAAAAAAATTATTGTTGGTGATTTTATAATGATTGACAAGTTGTGGGATAAGAGGGGGACAATTCATACAATTCCCACTACCAGTGTGCCATATCCTATTCCTTCCATTGGAAGGTTACCTATTCTTTATTCCTCTGGGAGTATGGGCCAGAGATCTCTAAGGGGTGCAGAAGGTGGGAGATCTGGCTTCTGTAATTGCTTCTCCACTGGACATGGGTGACAGGTCAATCCATACTCCCAGTCTGTCTCTACCTTTCCCTAGTGAGGTAGGGGTCTGGGGAGGTGGGGTTTCAGGACATATTGGTGAGGTCATCTGCCCAAGGAAGGCAGGTTAGCCTGCACCATTTTCTTTCTTTCTTTTTTTTAATATTTATTTATTTATTTCCCCTTTTGTTGCCCTTGTTGTTTAACATTGTTGTGGTTATTATTGTTGTTATTGATGTCGTTGTTGGATAGAACAGAGAGAAATGGAGAGAGGAGAGGAGACAGAGAGGGGGAGAGAGATAGACACCTGCAGACCTGCTTCACCACTTGTGAAGCGACTCCCCTGCAGGTGGGGAGCTGGGGGCTCGAACTGGGATCCTTATGATGGTCCTTGTTGCGCCACGTGTGCTTAACCCGCTGTGGCTACCGCCGGACTCTGCCTGCACCATTTTCTTTGATAAAACTTTACTAAAAGTCCCTGCAAAGAGTTATTATGTTATTACTGTTCTAAGATAACAGTGTAAAAAACTGAGGCAGGTACAGAAAGTAAGCAAGAGTGGGTTGAAACAGTCATCTATTTTGTTCCAAAGTTCACCCTTGAATGTGTTTTATTATTCTCTGCTTAACCCTCCCATTCTTTGAGTCATAACTCTTAAATGGCAGTGGAGTCGCTCAGAACTGGGAATGTGATATTGAAAATAGGACTTAAAATAAAATACGTTGAAATATATCCTGCCTGGCAGAGGGAACATTTGGTGCCTGCACCTTCCAAGTCCTCTCCTGTTGCTGCCCACAAAGAAGTGGTTCCCCTGTTACCAATGCACTGAGTTGCCTTGCTCCTCTGTGGAATGTGGGCTTGCTGTGTGAATCACTGCTTCTCAGATTCCCTGTGCAGGGAGGCAGAGCAGAAAATGCAACACTGGTAGTTTAGCATCCCTCCATTTACCATTTCACTGAGATTTACTACCCATTTTAAAAAATATTATATTTAAAATCGGTTATGTTCTATCAGATGTTCTCCTTCAATCGACATGTTATTTTTTAAAAAATATTTATTTATTCCCTTTTGTTGCCCTTGTTTTGTTGTTGTAGTTATGATTGATGTTGTTGTTGTTGGATAGGAGAGAAATGGAGAGAGGAGGAGAAGACAGAGAGGGGGAGAGAAAGATAGACACCTGCAAACCTGCTTCACCGCTTGTGAAGCAACTCCCCTGCAGGTGGGGAGCTGGGGGCTTGAACTGGGATCCTTAGGCCGGTTCTTGTGCTTTGCGCCACGTGCGCTTAACCCGCTGTGCTACTGCCAGACTCCCGGGAACGCACATGCTATTTTAATGCTGAATCAACAAGAATTTTCCCTCTGCAAGTTAAACTTCTCTTATCATAAACATCACAAATTACCACCACTCTCCTGGGGAGATATCCTAAGGAACCCAACACATCCATCCAAAAAGATCTATGTACACATATGTTCTTGGTAGCACAATTTGTAATAGCCAAAACTTGGAAGCAACCCAGGTGTCCAACCACACATGAGTGGCTGAGCAAGTTGTGGTATATATACACAATGGAATACTACTCAGCTGTGAAAAATGGTGACTTCACCATTTTCAGCCGATCTTGGATGGACCTTGAAACATTCATGTTAAGTGAAATAAGTCAGAAACAGAAGGATGAATATGGGATGATCTCACTCTCAGGCAGAAGTTGAAAAACAAGATCAGAAAAGAAGACACAAGTAGAACCTGAAATGGAATTGGCGTATCTCACCAAAGTGAAAGACTCTGGGGTGGGTGGGTGGGGAGAACACAGGTCCATGAAAGATGATAGAGGACCTAGTGGGGGTTGTATTGTTAAATGGGAAACTTGGGAATGTTATGCATGTACAAACTACTGTATTTACTGTTGAATGTAAAACATTAATTCCCCAATAAAGAAATAAAAAAAAGAAAAAAAAATTACCACCACTGTTATTTCAGCAATATAGCATGTATAATAGCTTCATGAATGTACACTAATGCTTTCAACAGCCCTTTAAGAAACCACAAATTCTAGGGGTTCATATTCAAGGTCTATGACTACTACAAATTAAGTATTCTTTTCTGAAATTTTGTATGTTTATTTACTTTTTAATTATCTTTATTGATAATTAAAGAGAGAGAGAGAGGGAGAGAGACAGAGAGACAGAGAGACACCTGCAGTACTGCTTCACCACTTGCAAAACATTCCCCCTGCAGGTGGGGACAGGGGGCTTGAACCTGGGTCCTTGCGCATTGTAATATGTGCGCTCAACCAGGTGCGCCACCACCTGGTTGAGCGCACAGTTGGGTTTTTGTGTTATATTAATTCTTTAATGTAAGTAACCTCAGTTTGGGGAGTTTTTTTTATCAATCAGCAGAAGTTGAGTGCAAAATTTCAATCATACATTTTCTTCATGTTTTAAACCTATTCTTTAAAAAGAATTATTATAAGAAACAAACTAGGCATTCTCCTCTAAAGAAAAAGTTGTGTTTTGTAGTTAGCTTGGACTTTGAATTCAGATAATGAGTTAAAATCCTTACTACTGGGGGCTGGGTGGTTGTGCACTAGATTGAGTGCACATGTTACAACGCGCAAAGACTCAGGTTCGAGCCCCTGCTCCCACCTGCAGGGGGAAAGCTTTGAGAGCTGTTAAGCAGTGCTACAGGTCTGTCTCTCTTCTTCTCTGTCTTCTCCTTCCGTCTCAATTTCTGGCTGTCTGTCCAATAACTAAAGATAATTAAAAATATTATAAAGAAAATCCTGGCTATTAATTACTTATGTGGTCAGACTGAATTTATATTAAGTACAGAACCACTTTAAGTCTCAAACTTCCTCAAGAGGAATAAAAGATTAGGATACTTTTTCTGTAAAGTTGTAGGCTTTGAGGGAATGTATATAAGTTGCCTTAACTCAGTGCTTAGTGCTTTGTAGGTATTCACTTACTCTTAATTTGTTTCCTTCCATCAAGTAATTGCAGATATTAATTATTGTCTATTTTTTAAGTAGAAAAAATTTTTTTGAGAATTTTGTCTACACATACAGATGAAATAGATATAGTCGGCTCATTTGAGCCATTTAACAAATATCTGACACCTGCTGGCCTGCCTTTGGGTTTCTGGAATATAGCTGGGCCCACAAAGGTCTCTTGACAAAGGGATGCTTGGTTTTTTAAAATTTTTTATTTTTTTACTTTTTATTTATAAAATGGAAATATTGATAAGACTGTAGGATAAGAGAGGTGCAATTCCACACAATTCCCACCCCCAGAACTCCGTATTCCGTCCCCTTCCCTGATAGCTTCCCTATTCTTTATCCCTCTGGGAGTATGGACCCAGGATCATTATGGGGTGTAGAAGGTCTGGCTTCTATAATTGCTTCTCTACTGAACATGGGTGTTGGTTGATCCATACTCTTAGCCTGTCTCTCTCTTTCCCTACTGGGGTAGGGATCTGGGGAGGCGAGGCTCCAGGACACATTGGTGGGGTCATCTGTCCAGCAAAGTCAGGTTGGCATCATGGTATCATTTGGAACCTGGTGGCTGAAAAAGAGTTAAGATATAATGCAGGACAAATTGTTGACTACTCATGAACCTAAAGGCAAGAATATTGCAGATGAAGATTTGGGACTTCCATTTTGGAAAAAGCTGGTAGGTCTGTTTTAGGTATATTCCAAGGGGCCCATGACTTTACTAATTTTTGCCTGCACCTGACATCTAATATTCAGGTGGGCCCAGGTTATTGTCTGGGGAGATGGTGATGCTTGCTTTTTGAATGTGTGTCAACATGGGTAAGTCTAGGCTTAAAACCCCAGCTTAAAGTTCTTCTTTTTCTTTTAATCACAGTAACACTTTTAAGCTTCTGCAAGTTTGATGCATTAATTATATGCATCACCAAAGGAGACTTGTTTTAGCCATTTGAGTGGCGTGGGTATCTTGATTTTGAGTCCATAAAACAAATAAGATGACTAGTTCACAGGGAAGGACTGAGGCTATTGTGTGTGTGTGAATATACCCACTAACTGCATGGAAGGGATGTGAATTTCTTTCTTTTTAAAAAATTTAAAAAAATATTTATTAATTTTCCCTTTTGTTGCCCTTGTTGTTTTTCATTGTTGTAGTAGTTATTATTGTTGTTGTTATTTGATGTCATCATTGTTGGATAGGATAGAGAGAAATGGAGAGAGGAGGGGAAGACGGAGGGGGGAGAGAAAGACACTTGCAGACCTGCTTCACCACTTGTGAATCGACTCCCCTGCAGGTGGGGAGCTGGGGACTCGAACCAGGATCCTTATGCCGGTCCTTGCGCTATGCGCCACGTGTGATTAACCCACTGCGCTACCACCGGACTCCCTGGATGTGAATTTCTTTACCTTCATGTGTAGGCAGCCCTTCCACAGAACCTACGAAGACTATAGATTGGACTTGAATCTCATTCAGTGACCTTTGACAACACCCTTTGCTCTGTGACCATGCTTTACCTCTTTGAGCCTAACTTTCCTCATCTCTAAAGATAAGCACAAAATACTTGGCAGGGTTGTTGTGAAGATTAAATCAGTAAACGTTTAATGAAAAATGTCTGTGGGTTTGGCTTTCCATCTGATGACTTTATAGGATATCATCATAAAATTTTATAGCCAACAACTGATGGTGTAAACAGACTCATAACCTGGCTATAGTTTCATTAGTTTGGAGTATCTTCTCTCTTGTGATTGCACTTCTGTAGAGGAGTCAAGTCACCCAGATTCCTTCTTGAAGGTTATTGTTTGACTGGAGAGGACAATGATCATATTTCTGACTTCCAGGTGGACTAATAGCTCCCCTTGCACATCACATCAAATTGTGCTTTCCCTTTACTGCTGCCTCAGCTGCAGTTTGTAGGCATGTTAGTTTCCTTGGGTGTTGTTGAACCATTACCTACTAATTTTTTTGACTGCTTCCTAAGCCCTAGCAGGCAATTCTGATGGTACTGCCTCTTCCCCTGTCTGCTTTGATGTCATCTGAGGAAAATCTTGTCATCCTTAACAGGGCTGTAAGAATAGGGCAGTTTATCTCTGGTGCCATCATCTTTAAGGAGAGTGTTACTTTTCCAATAAACCCTTCATTCTATCTTCTAGAAATTAATAAAAAATGTTTTCATATTTTGTTCTTTGTACTCCTAGGAAGTCTTTATTTCTCTTTGTGTCAAAACTGTGGTTTACTGAAACTTAAAAGAATGACATTGGAAACTTTTCTGGACAGTTTAGATTATTTACAAATGCCTTTGTTCAAATTCTGAAAACCTTGTGTCCTTGTGATTTTTTTTTCCTTTGAAGCTGGGGGCCTTGCAGATGCACAGTATCACTGCTCCTGGGTTGTTTTCTCAGACAGACAGACAGACAGACACACACACACACACACACACACACACACACACACACAGAGAGAGAGAGAGAGAGAGAGAGAGAAGAAATATGTCCATTGTATATAAATACAAACATGTCATTTTACTTTATTTAAAATGCTTCATTCTTTTTAAAGAGAGAGGGAGAAACAGAGGTAGGTAGAACACAGCACTAGAATTTTCCCTGGTGCTGGCACACATGCTCAATCTGGTGACATATCTCTCTGACCTTACTTATAAAATTGTATACAGTCCAAGTATGTGAAATAAAGCCAGAGAATTCTCACTTCTCATTCCCCACCAGCTCCCTCCTCTCCTTTAATTCTTCTCAATAGGGGACAACACCAGGATTACAGTTTGGTATGTACCTTTCCAGATTATTTTTCTTATTCCCCACACATATCAGAATAACAAAATCATGCTATACTAACAAGCAACCACAAAATATTGGCAGTTTAATAAGAACCAAAATCAATTTGTTCACACCCAGGAGTTCATTGCAGGTGTTTGGGGGGCCAGAAGCATGCCCTCATCTTGGTTATTCAAAGACCCAGACATCCTGTTCAATGAATATCTTCGGGAAAGGGAATGTGGTAGATTATGCATTTGGTTTTTAAGACCCACAAGTGAGTGCTAACTTTTTATTTGTCAAAGCAAATCACACGGTGTGGCTGAGTGCAGAAGGACTGGGGTCACATAGTCATGCCTTGATTGTGTAAAGAGGACAAGTAAGGCGCTGGGTGGTGGTGCACCTGGTTGAGTTCACACATTACAATGTACAAGGACCTGGGTTCAAGCCCCTGGTCTCCACCTGCATGGTGGAAGCTTCACAAGTGGTGAAACAGATTTGCAGGTGTTTCTCTCTTCCCCAGCATCTTTTTCCCTCGCAACTTCTCCTTGTCTCTATTCAAAATAAAATAAAAAAATTAAAAAAAGGGAGTCGGTCAGTAGTGCAGTGGGTTTAAGCACACGTGGTACAAAGTGTGAGGACTGGCATAAGGATCACGGTTTGAGCCCCTGGCTCTCTACCTGCAAGGGAGTCGCTTCACAGGTGTTTAAGCAGGTCTGCAAGTGTCTATCTTTCTCTCCCCTTTTCTGTCTTCCCCTCCTCTCTCCATTTCTCTCTGTCCTATCCAACACAACTACATCATCAACAATAATAATAATTACAACAATAAAACAAGGGCAACAAAAGGCAATAAATAAATAAATAAATAAATAAATATTTAAAAAATAAGAGGACAAGTAAAACTCAAAATTCGGTGTTCATAAATAGAAACTTATTGTAATATACCTCCTAAAAAAAGTGGAACATCAGAGGAACTGTGCTAATAACAATGAATGACATGTATAGAGCCAAGAAATATGTCAATTGTATTAAAATATGAACATGTTCCTTTATTTAAAATGCTTCAGTTCTTAAATTTTTTTAAAAGGATTCATTTATTTACTGAGAAAAAGAGAGGAGGACAGAGAAAACCAGAGTATACTTGTAATGTCAGGGATCAAATTTAAGACCTCATGCTTGAGAGTTCAGTACTTTATCCATTGCACCACCTCCTGGGCTACAAAACGTGGCAACTCTACAAAACACGTGGTAATTACCCTTCTAGTAGAATCTAGTGGATATTCTTCTATGGGAGTGTGTTAGAGTTATTTCATTTTAATAGTAACCTAGTAGTTCATCCTATTGATCTTTTGAGCCTCTAATCAAGTTATAAGAACAAATATGTTATTTTAATTTATGTTTCTTGTTGACAAGATTGGACTTTTCGTATGTTAGTCATTTGTACTGTTTTATTTGTGGAATGTATTATTTTGGGTTATTTGTGTTGCTGTTTTGTCATATTCATGTTTTTCTTATTGGTTTGTAAATGTTTTGAAGAGTTATGTTTTTGTTTCATTTGTGTTGTAAATTTTTTCATGATATTGATTAAACACTAGTAGATGTTGCATGATCTTTGTTATTATAATTAAATTTTTTAAAAAAAACTTTCTTTTCATTAAAGGCTGTCCTTAATTATAACTGACTTAGTTTAGGAAGGAAGGAAAAAACAAAACAAAACACAGTTCTACCTTGGTGATATTAAACTATTAGTGAATTCACAGATTTTGTGGTGAGCTTCTACCTCTATGAAAGCAGAGATTATTTTTTATTTTTCAAATGTATTTTTTTATTTTTAAATCTATTTATTTATGTATTTATTTACCAGAGCTCTGGTCAGCTCTGTCATTTATTTATTTATTAAAAAAGGAGACATTAACAAAACCATAGGATAGGAGAGGTACAACTCCACACAATTCCCACCTCCAGATCTCCATATCCCATCCCCTCCCCTGATAGCTTTTCTATTCTTTAACCCTCTGGGAGTATGGACCCAAGGTCATTGTGGGATACAGAAGGTGGAAGGTCTGACTTCTGTAATTGCTTCCCTGCTGAACATGGGCATTGTTAGGAAATCCATACTATAAGCCTACCTCTCACTTTCCCTATTAGGTTGGGGCTCTGGGGAAGCTGAGCTCCAGGACACATTGGTGGGGTCTTCAGTCCAGGGAAGTCTGGTCAGCATCATGCTGGCATCTGGAACCTGGTGGCTGAAAAGAGAGTTAACATACCAAGCCAAACAAATTGTTGAACCATTATGGACCTGAAGGCTGGAATAGTGGAGATGAAGTGTTGGGGGGTACTCACTGCAGACTATTGTGTACTTTTGTTTTTGGATATATGTTTTGCCCTTGTTTATGGATACGTGTGAACATATGCTCTATCTCACGGGACCTAGTCTATATCTAAGTTTTGGATTTTGTTAGGAAGTGAACCACCTGGGATGGAATTAGAGAATACTATGAAAGGAAAGGTCTCACCTGAGTAATGAAGCTGAAGGGTTGTCATTCCACACCTGAAGTCTCTGGACACAGTCTGAAGTGGCACTCATTGCATTGATTAGGTTGGGATTGTCGGATGCAATATTATTTGATATGAATTGAGAGAAGCATGCAGGAAAGTGCAGCCCACCCTAAGGTTCCAGGACTGGGGGAAAATATAGACTCTATAATGAAAATGTGAGGTTCCTGCTGACTTAGGGTTCAAGAAAATAATAGATAGTTATTGTTATCATCACATTAGTTGGTAATTGGGTTAACTTTGAAAAATCTCTTTGTTAGGATTTGTTGTATAATTCCCAACATCACCATAATTTATATCCTTTGACATTATTTGTATAAAGCTGTGCCACCGGTTGCTTCTGTTCTCTAGTCTAGGCTTTTGAGAGAGTCAACATATCAAAGACTCAGCCTATGTATTAAAAAGACTCAGTCTGTGTTTTAAAAAGTTCGAGACATACAATCAGTTTTTCCCCTCTCATATTAATTAAATAGAGGTTTTATATGACTACAATTTTATAGGAGTGTACATAAACACCATTCCCACCACCAAAAGACTATCCCATCACACCCCTCCCCCGCCACCCCAGGAAGTCAAATATCCACCTTCACCCTCACCCCAGGATTTTACAATTTTCATTTTGATACAAGGACTATTTTCATTTTGATGCATTTCATTCCAGTATTTCTTCCAGACATAGATTTTTATATATACCAGGAAGCCAGCATAATTATGTTAATGCTTTATGAAGCTGACATAATTTTATTATCTTAAGATTAATGTCCACATTACATTTAAACATTTTCCATGCCATACAAATTTTTCCTAAATGCCATTTTAACTACTGCAAAGGGTTTAACTCAGTGACATATATTGCATGATTTATTTTATTTATTTTCATATCATTAAATGCTTAGGTTGTTTCTTCTATGAAAACATTTTCTGGTGTTCTTTTCCTCAAAATTTTGTATTGTTTCCTTAAGAAAACCTTCTAGAAATGAAATAATTGAGTTAAAGAACATGTGTACTTCCAAGTTTCTGGAATGTATCACCAAAATACTTTTTTTTTAAAAAAGACTTTTTAAAATTTTATTTATTTTCCCTTTTGTTGCCCTTGTTGTAGTTATTGTTGTTGTCGTCGTTGTTAGATAGAACAGAGAGAAATGGAAAGAGGAGAGGAAGACAGAGAGGGGAAGAGAAAGATAAACACCCGCAGACCTGCTTCACCGCCTGTGAAGCGATTCCCCTGAAGGTGGGGAACTAGGGGCTGGAACCGGGATCCTTACACCTGTCCTTGTGCTTCGCACCACGTGCGCTTAACCTGCTGCATTACCACCCAGCTCCCACCAAAATACTTTTTAAAAGTACTGTAGCAATTTATACTTAATAGTCTGCAGAGTTCCTCTAAGTACTTACTTTTGAAGATTATAATGACAGACTGAGGAAGAATTTGAAATGAATCTTTTCCCTGTTGTCACCTAATTTAGTTCCAGAAATCAATGTCTAGTGTTCAAAGCAGGACATTTTAGTGTGGTTATTTTCCTGTAGCTATTACATTTGAATCATAATAACCATATCAGAATTAATGCCATTAAAAATGTTTAGCCAGTGGTGTCTTCTAAAGTTTATATTTGTATTCAGTTAATGTATCCTGTAATGTATTTCCTTAACCTTCTCCTAGCATTTAGCTTTTTAAAATTTAATTTAATTTTAATTAATTAATTAATTAATTATGAGAAAGATAGGAGGAAAGAGAGAGAAAGAACCAGACATCACTCTGGGACATGTGCTGCTGGAGGTTGAACTCAGGACCTCATGTTTGAGAGTCCAATGCTTTATACACTGCGCCACCTCCCGGACCACATTTATTTTTCTTATAATGGTTTACAGTACAGTTGTTGACACATGGGCAAAAGTTCTCATCTCACCATGACACATGTCTGCAAGATAAGTTCTTCTACTCATGAAGTAAGGCAGAAATGTGTTTCATATTCACCTGGGCAATAAAGTTGCTGAAAATTTTAATTGGTTATTTCCTATAGGTTTTATTTTTTGTTAAAAATAATTTATTTGTTTTAATGAGAAAGAGAAAGACACACACACACACACACACACACACACACACACACACAGAGAGAGAGAGAGAGAGAGAGAGAGAGAGACCAACCAGAGCACTGCACAGCTCTAGCTTATGGAGGTGCGTGCTAGGAATTGAACTTGGGATGTTAGAGCCTCAGGCATGAAAGTCTTTTTGTATAACCATTATGCTATCTCCCCAACCCTTTCCTATAGGTTTTATCAAAATATCTCTGGTATATAAAAAAGAATACATTAAGAGTTGTATTAAAATGCCACATGACATCTTTAACTAGTAGGGAAATGGAAATTAAAACTACAATGAAATACCCATGAGGAGGTTTATAATAAGAGACAGATGACAAGTGCTGGTAATGATGGAGAAAAATTAGAACCCTCATATACTCCTGGTGGAAATGAACAATTGTGCAACCATTTGATAAACAGTTTGGTAGTTTTGGAAAATATTTTTAATGTGCAATTAGCATATCCCAGAAATCGTAAGTATAAGTACCCAAGAGAAATGAAAGCAAAAATGTATATATTAATGTGTACACAAATGTAAAAAATTTGTAGATTATTCACAGTGGACAAAAGAGAAACAACCAAAAATGTCTGTCAGCTGATGGATTATCCTTTTTTGGAATTTCATTTAGCTATCAAAGGAGATGAAGTACTTATACATACTGTAATATCAATGAACCTTGAAAGTATATGACAGAATCAGTTACAAAAGATCATATGTGATTTTGATTATATGAAATGCTCAGAATTGAGCAATCTGACAAGATTAGGCATGTTCAGGGTGGTATGGCCATATACTTTAAAATTTTTTATTATTTTTTAATTTCTTTATTGGGGGATTAATGCTTTACATTCAACAGTAAATACAATAGTTTGTACATGCATAATATTTCTCAGTTTTTAGCATAACAATACAACCCCCACTAGGTCCTCTGTCATCCTTTTTGGACCTGTATTCTCCCCATCCACCCACCCCAGTCTTTTACTTTGGTGCAATATGCCAACTCCAGTTCAGGTTCTACTTGTGTTTTCTCTTCTTTTCTTGTTTTTCAACTTATGCCTGAGAATGAGATCATCCCATATTCATCCTTCTGTTTCTGACTTATTTCACTTAACATGATTTCTTTTTTTAATTAATTAATTTTTAATTTAGTTAATTAATTAAAAAAGGAGACATTACCCAAACCATAGGATAGGAGGGGTACAACTCCACACAATTCCCACCACCAGATCTCTATATCCCATCCCCTCCCCTGATAGCTTTCCCATTCTCTTATCTCTCTGTATGGACCCAAGGTCATTGTGGGTTGCAGAAGGTGGAAGGTCTGGCTTCTGTAATTGCTTCCCCGCTGAACATGGGCGTTGACTGGTCGATCCATACTCCCAGTCTGCCTCTCTACTTCTCTAGTAGGGTGGGGTTCTAGGGAAGCTGAGCTCCAGGACACATTGGTGGGGTCTTCAGTCCAGGGAAGTCTGGTCAGCATCATGCTGGCATCTGGAACCTGGTGGCTGAAAAGAGAGTTAACATACCAAGCCAAACAAATTGTTGAACCATTATGGACCTGAAGGCTGGAATAGTGGAGATGAAGTGTTGGGGGGTACTCACTGCAGACTATTGTGTACTTTTGTTTTTGGGGATATATTTTGCCCTCGTTTATGGATACGTGTGGACATAATGCTCTATCTCAGGGGACCTGAACTATATCTAGGTTTTGGGACTTTGTTAGGAAGTGAACCACCTGGGATGGAATTAGAGAATACTATGAAAGGAAAGGTCTAACCCGAGTAATGAAGCTGAAGGGTTGTCATTCCACACCTGAAGTCTCTGGACACAGTCTGAAGTGGCACTCATTGCATTGATTAGGTTGGGATTGTTGGATGCAATATTATTTGTTATGAGTTGAGAGAAGCATGCAGGAAAGTGCAGCCCACCCTAAGATTCCAGGACTGGGGGAAATATAGGCTCTGTCATGGAAATGTGAGGTACCTGCTGTCTTAAGGTTCTAGAAGACAATGGATAGTTATTGTTATCATCACATTATTTGGTAATTGGGTTAACTTTGAAAGGTCCCTTTGTTAGGGTTTGCTGTATATTACCCAGCATCTTGTATATAGCTGTGTCACTGGTTGTTTCTGTTCTACCTGGTCTAGGCTTTTGAGAGAGTCAACATATCAAAGACTCAGCCTATGTATTAAAAAGACTCTGTGTTTTAAAAAGTTCGAGACATACAATCCATTTTTCCCCTCTCACATTAATTAAATAGTGATTTATATGACTACAATTTAGTAGGAGTGTACATAAACACCATTCCCACCACCAAAAGACTGTGTCCCATCCCACCCATGCCCACCTGCCACTCTGGGAAGCCAAATGTCCACCCTCCTCCTCACCACAGGGTTTTTACTTTGGTGCCCAACATGATTTCTTCAAGCTCCATCCAAGATGGGCTGAAATGGTGAAGTCACCATTTTTGATAGCTGAGTAGTATTCCATTGTGTATATATACCACAACTTGCTCAGCCACTCATCTGTTGTTGGACATCTGGGTTGCTTTCAGGTTTTGGCTATTACAAATTGTGCTGCTAAGAACATAGGTGTACACAAGTCATTTTGGATGGGTGTATTGGGTTCCTTAGGATCTATCCCCAGTAAAGAAATTGCAGGAATTCTTTTCTTTTCTTTTCTTTTCTTTTTTCTTTTCTTTTCCTTTCTTTCCTTTTTTCCTTTCCTTTTCTTTTCTTTTTCTTCCTTATCTTTCCTCTTCCTCTCCACCTTTCCTTCCCCCTTCCCCTTCTCCTTCTTCTTTTGCCAAGAGCACTGCTCAGCTCTGATTTATGATGGTGCTGGAGACTGAACCTGGAACTTCAGAGCCTCAGGTATTGAAGTCCTTTGCATAACCATTTTGCTATCTCTCCAGGCCTAATCAAGCAGATTAGTGGTTGTCTATATCTGGAGTAGGGAAGTATTTTGCTGGAGGAGGTGGGGGAGGTGTAAGTATAAGATTTCTTTTTCCTTTTTCTTTCTTTTTAAATTTTTTTTAAAACTTAAATTTTTTTTTAATTATTAGAAATAAACAGAAAGAGAGAGGAGGGGAAGATAGAGAAGGAGAGAGGCAGAGAGACACCTGCAGACCTGCTTCACCACTTGTTAGGCTTTCCCCCTGTAGGTGGGGACTAGGGCCTTGAACCTAGGTCCTGTGGACTGTAGTGTGTGTGCTTAACCAGGTTGCCACCGCCTGGCCCCCCAGGATTTCTTTTTAAGTGGTGAAAATGTCCAAAAGTTGATTGTGGTGAAAACACCTTATGACAGTTCTAGAAACTGTTAGATTGAATGCTTTAAATGGGTGACTTGTGTGGCATCTGAGTTACATTTCAGTAACACTGTTGACAATGCCGTATGTTTATCTAGTTCTTGTCATTGAACAGACAGGTCTCCAGGTAGTAATTGGAAATATTCTTCAGGAACTCATATTAGTCCAGTATTACCCATTATTCATCTGCATTGTAATATTTTCTGTTAGTGATATGTTGACTCATTCTATACTTATATCTAATAGAATTCTGTTCTGGCTGGATACAGCAGTGATGATTTCAACAACGCTTCAAACTTTTATCTTAAAAGTAAGCTATGAGGTATTCTTTTTTTTATCTTTATATATTTATTTTATTTATTTATTCCCTTTTGTTGCCCTTGTTTTATTTTTGTAGTTATTATTGTTGTTGTCGTTGTTGGATAGGACAGAGAGAAATGGAGAGAGGAGGGGAAGACAGAGAGGAGGAGAGAAAGACAGACACTGCAGACCTGCTTCACCGCCTGTGAAGCGACTCCCCTGCAGGTGGGGAGCCGGGGTTCGAACCGGGATCCTTCTGCCGGTCCTTGTGCTTTGCGCCACCTGCGCTTAGCCTGCTGCACTACAGCCCGACTCCCAGCTATGAGGTATTCTAATAACTTGTTTTTTTCTTTTGATAGGGTTTGCTATTTTATCAATAATTGCTTTTTTTTTTTTTTTTTTTTAACTCCAGGGTTATCTCTGGGGCTTGGTGCTGGCACTATGAATCCACTGCTCTTGGTGGTCATTTTTTTCTATGTTATTGGATAGGATAGAGAGAAATTGAGAGGGGAGGGGCAGATAGAGAGGGAAAGAGACACCTGAAGACCTGCTTTCCTTTGCCACTCGTGAAGCATCCTTCCTGCAGATTGGGAGCTGGGGGCTCGATCCTTATGCAGTCCCTTGCGCTTAGTATTATGTGCCCTTAACCAGGTGTGCCACCAGCTGGCTCCCGAATTGTTTCATTTTTCATAGAAAGAAAAAAGCATATTATGAGGGTTGCAGCGGTGCTCTTGGTAAAACACATGTGTTACAATTTGCAAGGACCCATGTTCAAACTCCCATACTTCTCCTGTGGATGTGTGTGGGGGAAGCTTCACAAGTGGTGAAGCAGTATTACAAGTCTCTCTCTCTCTGTCTCTCTCTCTCTCTCTCTCTCTCTCTCTCTCTCTCACACACACACACACACACACACACACACAGTATTACAAGTCTCTCTCTCTCACACACACACACACACACAGACAGACACACAGAACACTCTCATCTATTTATCTCTCTCTTCCCTTCCTAGTTTTCTCTATCTCTATCCAAAATTAAAAAATAAATAAGTAAAAGTAAGTTATGTTTTGGGGGGTAGTTTAGTTCGTATGAAGCTTCCCATAACACAAGATGCAGTAAAGCCTGGTAGTTTAAAACACAGGCTTTAAAGTCACTTTGACATGTGTTTGAAACAACTCACTATACAACATTGGGAAATGTTAACTCCAAGTCTGTTTCTTTATCTATAGAAGGAGCGTAATACAATGAGACACCATGGAGTTGTTTCTGCCAGAATAAAGTATATAACTCTATATAAATATTTAGCCCCTGGTGCCTGGCACATAGTAAAGACTCAAGTGGTTTTTTTGTTTTGTTTTGTTTTTTTGTTTGTTTTTTAACATTTTTTCCCCCTCCAGGGTTATTGTTGGGGCTCGGTGCCTGCACTGTGAATCCACCTGCTCCTGGAGGGATTTTTTTTTTTTGCCCTTGTTCTTGTAATTATTGTTATTGTTGTTGTTGGATAGGACAGAGAGAAATCTAGAGAGGAGGAGAAGACAGAGAGGAGGGGGTTAGACACCTGCAGACCTGCTTCACCACTTATGAAGCGAGCCCCCTGCAGGTGGGGAGCTGGGGGCTTGAACTGGGATCCTTACACCTGTCGGTATGCTTCATGCCATGTGCACTATGGCCCAGCCTCCACTCAAGTGATATTAACGTCCTAAGCTTCTCTAGACCTACTCCACACTCCATGCCTTAACCTTTACTATTTACCTTGAGGCAGAGAAGCAAGGGTTAACGTTTTAGTAAGCTAGGGTTAACTTCTTAGTTGAAGGAGAAAAATGCAGTTGGCAGCAATAACCTTCCCTTACCCCCCCCCCCACAAATGAGACTTTCTAACCAGAGTGACCTTGCCCAGATGCCCAAGAAGCTACTACAGCTGTCAAAGAGTCCGTTATGTCCTGCTCAAAATGTTCTCTCTTGATACAGAGAAAGTGACCTCTAAGTTTGTTGCTATCAGGTGGTTGAAAATGTATAAAAGCAATAGCCCTAGTTTATTTCAGGCTTAGTTTCCCCCTTATTTTTGGACACAAGTCTGCCCACGTTAAGTAAATATTGATTCCTGCTTAATTGCCTCAGTGTGTTCTTTCCTCCTCCTCTCCCTCCCTCTTCCTCTCCCCCTGCCCTCCTCCTCCTCCTCCTCTCCCTCCTCCCCCTCCTCCTCCTTTTACCAGAGCACTGCTCAACTGTAGCTTATGGTGGTGTGGGGATTGAACCTGGATATGTAATACTTATATATCTTTCAAGGATCAACTCATGAGTTCTTTTCTATAAAGCTGTCACACACATTCAAATCTATGGTTAGGAAAAAAAAGGGGGGGGAAGTAGGGCAGTAGCGCAGCGGGTTAAGCGCAAGTAGCAAAAAGCGCAAGGACCAGAGTAAGGATCCCGGTTCAAGCCCCTGGCTCCCCACCTGCAGGGAAGTAGATTCACAAGTGGTGAAGCAGGTCTGCAGGTGTCTCTCTTTCTCTCCCCATCTCTGTCTTCCCCTCCTCTCTCCATTTCTCTCTGTCCTATCCAACAACAACAACAATAATAACTACAACAATAAACAAGGGCAACAAAAGGGAATAAATAAATATTTTAAAAAATCTATGGTTAAGATGAGTATGGGATGATCCCACTCATCAACAGAAGTTGAGAAAGATCAGAAAGGGAAACTAAAGGCAGGATCTGACTAAATTGAAAGTAGGCATCAAAGTAAAAACGCTGTGGTGAAGGGGAGGGTGGATATGTGGCTTCCTGGGCCGGCAGGGGGGTGGGGGTGGGGGCGAGTGGGTGGGATGGGATACAATATTTTGGTGATGGGAATGGTGTTTATGTACACACCTATTAAATTGTAGTAATATAAATCACTGTTCAATTAATAGGAGAGGGGGAAAATTGATTGTATGTCTAACAAAGGGACTTTTCAAAGCTAACCCAATTACCAAATAATGTGATGGTAACAGTAACTATCCATTGTCTTCTCGAGCCCTAAGACAGCAGGAACCTCACATCTCCACTATAGAGCCTAAACTTCCCCCAGTCCTGGGACCCTAGGTTAGGGCCCACTTTCCCATATGCTTCTCCCAATTCTTATCAAATAATATTGCATCCGCTGATTGCAACCTAATCAATGCAACGAGTGCCACCCCAGCATGCTTCACTTCAGACTGTGTCCAGAGACTTCAGGTTTGGAATGACAACCCTTCAGCTTCATCACTCGGGTGAGACCTTTCCTTTCATAGTATTCTCTAATTCCATCCCAGGTGGTTCACTTCCTAACAGAGTCCCAAAACCTAGATATAGACCAGGTTCCAGGAGATAGAGCATATGTTCACAGGTATCCATAAACTAGGGCAAATATATACCTGAAAGCAGAAGTACACTAGAGTTTGCAGTGAGTACCCCTCAACACTTCATCTCCACTATTCCAACCTTTGGGTCCATGATTCTTCAACAATTTGTTTGGCTTTGTATGTAAACTCTCTTTTCAGCCACCAGGTTCCAGATGCCATCAGGATGCCAGCCAGGCTTCCCTGGACTGAAGACCCCACCAATGCGTCCTGGATCTCCACTTCCCCAGAGACTCACCCTACTAGGGAAGGAGAGAGGCAGACTGGGAGTATGGATCGACCAGTCAACGCCCATGTTCAGTGCGGAAGCAATTGCAGAAGCCAGACCTCCCACCTTCTGCAACCCGCAAAGACCCTGGGTCCATGCTCCCAGAGGGATAGAGAAGGGGAAAGCTATCAGGGGAGGGGAGGGGATATGGAGATTGGGTGGCGGGAATTGTGTGGAGTTGTACCCCCCCATCCTATGATTTTGTTACTGTCTCCTTTCTTAAATAAATAAACTAAAAAAAAAAAATCTATGGTTAGTACCCTTCCTTGAATATTTATAAAATTTTATATAAATCTCAATCTGATTAGTTTTTATTTTTTATTTATTTATCTATTTTTATTTACTGCCAGACTCCCACCCTTGTTGTTTTATTGTTGTAGTTACTATTGTTGTTATTGATATTGTTGTTGTTGGATAGGACAGAGAGAAATGAAGAGTGAGGAAGACAGAGAGGGGGAGATAAGGATAGACACCTGCAGACCTGCTTCACTGCCTGTGAAGCGACTTCCCTACAGGTGGGGAGCTGAGGGCTGGAACTGGGATCCTTAGCCGGTCCTTGCGCTTTGCAGTCACCTGCGCTTAACCCGCTGCGCTACCGCCCGACTCCCAGTTTTTATTTTTTCCCCCATATAAGCAGCTTTTGGCTTACTGATCAGTGCTACTGTATTTTTGTTTCTAATTTCATGACATTTCTCTTCATTACTCCTTGTGTTCCCCATCTTTTTGAGGTTCATTTCTTTTTTTTTTTTTTTTTTAATTTTTATGGAAAGGAAACACTGACAAAAACCATAGGATAGGATTAGAGGGGTACAACTCCACACAATTCCCACCACCAGAACTCCGTATCCCATGCCCTCTCCTGATAGCTTTCCTATTCTTTATCCCTCTGGGAGTATGGACCCAAGGTCATTGTGGGATGCAGAAGGTGGAAGGTCTGGCTTCTGTAATTGCTTCCGGGCTGAACGTGGGTGTTGACAGGTTGATCCATACTCCCAGCTTGTCTCTCTCTTTCCCTAGTCGAGTGGGGCTCTGGGGAAGCGGGGCTCCAGGATGCATTGGTGGGGTCATCTGCCTAGGAAAGTCTGGTGGGCATCATGTTAGTATTTTGAACCTGTTGGCTAAAAAAAGAGTTAACATAAATAGCCAAACAAATTGTTGACTAATCATGAACCTAAAAGCTGGAATAGTTCAGATGAAGAGTTGGGGAGGGGTGTCCTCTGTTTTGTAGACAGCACTCCTATTTTGAGCTTTTTGGAATATAACTAATATAGTCTTGAGGTTCATTTCTGTTGTACTTTGTCTGGCATTAAGTTGGGTGTTTTCCCTATCATCCTTTTTTTATAATAAAAGCATGCAGGACTACAAACTGACCTCTAAGTATTGCTTTTACTGTGCCCATAAATTTTGCCATGTGGCATTTCAAAATATCATCTTTTATTTCTGTGTAGTAACACTTTTATGAAATATTCTTCTTTAACCTATGGATTATTTAGATTTGTGTGTGTGTGTTTTAAGAGTATCCAAACATGAGGTGAATTATACTTGTTTTTTAAATTATTAATTTCTGATTTAATTGCACTGTGTTTAGAGAATGTTCTTTCCTTCTTGCCCCCACCCCCTTTCCTCACCCCTCCCAGATTTACTTGCTTGATTGCTTAATTTACATGGTCACTTTTTGCAAATGTTCTATGTGTGCTTGAAAAGATTATGTATTTTCTAGTTATTGAATGCAATATTTTATATATACACTTTAAATTAGTTTGTGTCATAGAAAAAGTAGAGCCCTAATATTTTTGTCAGATCTACTAATTGAAGAATTTTGTTAACATTTGCTACTATTATTGTGTATTTCATATCGATTTAAATGACTTTTTCCATTTTTCCTGTACTAGCTTTTGAAGCTATACATTTTATTTTTCTTCTTTTAGTGACTCCTGTAGAAAATTTTATATAAATGTAGGTTCACAAAGTCTACAGTTGGTATTTACTCTTCTCTTTTTTTTAAATTTATTTTATTTATTCCCTTTTATTGCCCTTGTTGTTTAATTGTTGTAGTTATTATTATTGTTGTCATCGTTGTTGGATAGAACAGAGAGAAATGGAGAGAGGAGGGGAAGACAGAGAGGGGGAGAGAAAGACAGACACCTGCAGACCTCCTTCACTGCCTGTGAAGTGACTCCCCTGCAGGTGGGGAGCCAGGGCTCGAACCAGTATCCTTATGCTGGTCCTTGTGCTTTGTGCCACTTGCACGTAACCCGCTACTTGCCCGACTCCGTACTCTTCTCTTAATAACACAAGGACCAAAGATCTTAGGATGCTTTTACTTTGATTGAATCCCATCTGACCTAGATATATTTAATTTCCAATATTTTGGTTCTATCTTATTTTACTCCCTAAAAAAATAAAAAACTAGACATCATTAGTTGTTTTCACACTTTCAGTAAACTTTAGAATTATCCACATATTTACCATTTCTTTTAGTATCCTATTTTACAAGTATGACCTTGCTGGAGTTAGTTACTTTGTTTCAAAAATAGTCTTTTAGAAGTTACTTTAGTAAGGGATTATTTGTAGTAAACCCT
Source organism: Erinaceus europaeus (assembly GCF_950295315.1). Lineage (NCBI taxonomy): Eukaryota > Metazoa > Chordata > Mammalia > Eulipotyphla > Erinaceidae > Erinaceus > Erinaceus europaeus. Next base: position 93,401,369 of record NC_080171.1, on the reverse strand, counting down.
AGTTTTGATTTGTCAAAAGTTACCTTCATTTTGCCCTTATTCTTATAAATTAGTGTTGCCATACTCATAATGCTAATAGTTGCATGATCTCATTCTTTAATGACATGCCAAGTTCACTCACATTTTAGCTGTTGAGATGTCAGCTATTAGTCTTTTTTTTTTTTTTACTTTTCCTTACAAAACTTCCTTGTCTTTTTGAATACTTTAAAATTTTCTCTGTGTTGTAGACATTTCCATTGTCCTTAAGATTTCTTTGTACTTTTCCACTTGGGATGTGTTGGAATTCTCTGAAATTTGGTTTCTTTGAACAATTCTAGAAAATTCTTACTTATTTTCTTTCTTTTAATATTGCCTCTCACCCAGTATTTCTCTTTTCTCTCTTACTGGATTTTCTGATTCAGATGTTATTAGACTTAATTTCTTTTTCTTCTTTAATCTTTTTAAAAAATTTTTTGTTGGATAGATATAGTCAGAAATTGAGAGGGAAGGGGGTGATAGAGAGGGAGAGAGACAGAGAGACACATGCAGCACTGCTTCACCACTTGTGAAGCTTTCCCCCTGCAGGTGGGGACCGGGGGCTTGAACCTGGGTCCTTGAGCACTTAACATGTGCACTCAACCAGGTATGCCATTACCTGGCCCCTAGACTTATTTTCATTGGATCTCATGTTTCTTAGAAATCTGATCTCTGGCAATTCTTTGGGGCCTGAGTTTAAAGTGAGGATTTTCTTTTAGTACAGACACTTTAGATAGGCTTTTAAAGTTTATAGGCATAGTTGAGGTTTAACTCTGGACTTGCATTAAGGAAGTGCAATAGTTAACAAATTTGTTACAGCATTCTGAAGGTAGAGTTCCCCACCTCCTTCATTTTCCTTCTCTGAGCCTAAGACAGGCTGTTTTCTAGTTCTGCTACTTAGGATGTAGGCTTTCAGAGTACCTGACTTGACCTGAGATTTTCCAATCTTGCTAGCAGGCATTCAGAACACAGACTACATGAAGACACCAAACCATTGCCTGTGTGTAAGGAATAAGATAGCACTTGCTTTGTTTGGGCACAGCCCAGCCTTAAATCCGACCCCCACTGCACTGAAGGAAGCTTTGTTGCTGTGGTATCTTTCTCCCTATCTGTCTGGAAAATGTTGGCTTAGAGCAGTGAAGCCCCAGTGATGATTAGAAAGAAAAAATTTCCTTCCCCTAGACTTTAAGATATTCAGTAGCAGGGAGCTTGTCTTTTTCATCTTTGATTCCTTTAATACTTGGCACAGAGAAGGCATTCAGCAAACACTAATTGAGTGGAGCTGTGCAATCAGTAATGGTGTTAGTTGTTTTTTTTTTTTTTTTTTTGACTACCTTCAAAGTAGCTATTTTATTTAAAGGGGGATGACATAGAGGAATTCCAGTCAGTGAACTCATCTTGTCTCTAGCATTGCAAAGCTCAAGCCAGAAATAGAGAGCCAGCTGTTTGCAAGCCTCTGCAAGCCTTAGGTTTTGGGGAAGTTCACTTTCCATGATAACATAGCTTTTTTTAGCCTGAGAACTTGTGCCTTAAGGAATCTCAGGTTCTATTTGAAATCATTTCCTCAAAGCCATGCCATCTTATTGGATTTTCATGACATTTTCTCAGAGATTGCTAGCCTTTATGACTCTCTTGGCAGGTTGCAGAGAGGTTTCCCTAATATTGTGTTATAACTGTGAGAACTTCTCACTCCTAAGGTGCTCTTGGAAAAAAGTGCTCTGTGCCTAGGGAGCAAGAAGGAGAATCAAATGGTCCCTACTGCATGGCAGCTTAACGAGTTTCAGCTGCTCCCGGAGGACTGTTCTCTGAATAGTTTATGCAGTACTCTTCCACTAGAATGTGCAGAAGTATTTCTAGGAAGTAAGGTTAAAACAAAACATAAGAAATTTTCAGTTCTGAGGCCTTGAAGCTGTTCATTATTCTGTCAACAAGTATATAGTGACTGTCTAGTCTGCCAGCTGCCATGTGCAAGTTACAAAATAAAGACACCCCTTTGGGACAAAATGGATGGAACTAAAGGTGATTATGCCTAGGGAGATAAGTGAAGAGATGAAAGACAACTACCAGATGGTTTCACTCATGTGGAATCTAGGGATCTGATTTACATGAACTTGCCAAAAAAAAAAAAGAAAGAAAGAAAAAGAAAATCCAAACAAAACAGAAGTAAGCAAACTGTAAGGCTTGTGAGAACTCTATGGTGGTAACCTTTGGAAGGTGGGAGGATGGGGATACAGAATTTTGCTGGGGTGTGGTATGTAACTGTTCATTACAATTTTATAATCTTGTATCATTCTATTAATAATAAATAGGGGCCGGGTGGTGGCGCACCTGGTTGAGCACACATGTTAATAACAAATAAAAAATATTAAAAAAAATAAAGACACCATTTCAGTCTTTGAAGCAGGGCCACTACTGTCTATACTGTTTTTGGTGAGAGAGCAGGCAAGCTATCTCACTAGGATAGTTCTTTTGCTTTGTCATGTGCACGATCCAGGTTCCAGCCCAGTCCCCACTGCACTGAAGGAAATTCAGTGCTGTGGTATCTTTCTCTCTGTCTTTCTATATCTGTCTTTTTGTTTGAGTAAATTGACCTGGAGCTGTGGAGTCTGAGAGATGATAGGATTAAAAAAAAGGTTGTGCCTTCCTCATGGAAACAAATAGTCAATATAGTATTTCTTTTCTTATCTTTTTAAAATTTACCAGAGCACTGCTCAGTCAATTCTAGTTTATGATGATGCCAGGGACTGAAGCTGGGACCTGCTGCTGTTCTACTGAAGGTGCTATCTCCCAAGTCAATATAGCATTTCTATCTAAATAACAAATGTGTTATCTGTTAATAAAAATTTATTAATTATAACATTTGCTACTAGATAATATTTATGTGGTAGCACAATGAAGTGCTTGTTTACTTAAACTTAGAATTCAGAAATAATTTGGTCTAGTCAAGAAATATTGAATCACTGAACTGCAAGATAAAAATTAAGATGTAACCAGTGTACTAATACCAATGAGAAATTTAAAAAGAAGTTGAAAGTACTTATTAATTATACATCAGATGTAAAAGGCAGAATTAAAAAGAGGAGATACAAGATATTTTAGGTGTTGCTTGATGAACAAAGCCTTTTGGTAATCCAGTTTGTCAGAGGAGAACAATATATACATACAGGACTAGTGAACAGGAAGTAGGAAAAACTTGCTGGGTAGGGATAGTGGCTTCCTGGTCCATTCCTGGGACCTGACCAGTGGCTAGGGTATAGTAAGCCCTGACATGACTCTCTGTAACATGTCAAACAACAGAGACCAGGAAGTCCCTTGTCCTCATTGGAGAAAGACAGCAGAACCACTGCTGTCCCTTTAGGAAATCTTCTAGCAATTTGCTGAGGCCAGCAGGGTGGATATCCTTAGGTCCTTAACTCATTAGGTAACACAGACTGAGATAGAAAAGAATCTACACCCAGGCCTTTGTCAATGCTGTGTCAAGTACATCCATCCCACTCTTGTCCCTAGGAGCTGGGGCTACATGTAGTGGCATTATTGGGGACAGGATGGACTCATTGCTGTCTCTCCTGTCCCACGGACTATTTTTCCTTTCTGATGAGAGAGGGATGTCAGGCTTCCAGTCACCAAAGACCTACAAATGTGTCCCCTCTAGGCAGTGGTGACCCCTACCCCCTAGCTTGGCAAAGAGAGATGGAGGCCCAGGGGGAAGCTGAACGCTGTCTTTACCAAAACAGTGGGAAGAGATTTGTGGGTCCCACACATTCGCATTGCCTGGGTATCATGCTGATATTTAATAAAGGCTCTATTGCTTGAAGGGTTATTAAGTAACCAATGATATATTTCAACCCCACTGAGGAGGAAGATGCAGAGTTAAATGAAATTCAGGTCATGTGGAAATAAAATAATAAAGAGGCTATTCACATGCATGGCCCCATTCCCAAGGGAAAGGTAGGGAAGCACACCATCTAGGGTCCACTCTAAGCCAGGTGCAGGGAGAAGCTTCTGCTATTTTCCTCTGATTTAGTAACAGAGTTTTTATTTGACCTCATCAATAGGAAATGCAACTGGAAGTGAAACAACTTGTAATGAAAGCATGTCCTCATGTAAAGTCATCTGGAATTCTTTATTTAAGATAAAACAATGTTATTCCAGAACTGGTGACAGGCAGAGAGGCTGTGCTGTGCTTTGTAGGTGAGGAAATGGTAAGCCGAGGTTGCCAAATGCTTGGAGGTGGAATAGGAGCCACAACCCTGGGCCCAACCTCACTTCACCGGACACAAGATTTCTTTTGTGCAAAGGACGATTGTGATGGAGACTGGCAGACAGGTACCTACTCCCCGTGGGCAGGAATCAATCAGTTTGCCCCAAGGTCCTGGTTCTTGCACCCAGCAGATGCTGATGGTTCCTGCCACTCCACTGGGGTCACCTATGATCAGCCTTTTTCACTTCCTCTTTCCTCTGCCCTTACCTCTCCACTGCTTTTCTGCCCCTCAGACACAGTTGTCTGGCCTCCTTGAAAGTAGTTTTGAATCCATCCTCAGATCTTCTGTTAGTTATGAGCAGTACCATTGAGTAGTTAAGATACCTCTCTGGGTGTCATAATTAGAGGAGAATTTGCATACCTGGATGAGGTGGGTCTGGTGGGGCACCAGGCTGTTGGGTAGATATTCTTAATCCCTGCAAGGCATTGAAGGCCCATAGTATCTTCCTGCTAGCCAGCTAGGCTCACTCCTGCCAGACTTTCTCCTCTCCTGGTCCCCTTTGATACAGTCTGTTCTACTTACAGCCCTGTTCCACTACCTAGTCAATTCTGAGATCCATAGGGAAGACGTCATCCTCCCCAACAGTTGTTTCTTTCTGTGTGTTCTCATAGCACTTCATGTAGCTGTCACTTCCTGTGGGGGAGAGGGATTATGATTTGTTTATGAGGACCAAACTATGAGCAGTTTGAGGATGGGGATAGTGGTTGATGTGTTTGTGTGTGTGTTGATTGTGACCTGGAACAAGATGAGGATACGTGTCAGCCCCAGCTTCAGCTAAAGAGGGGCAGAAGAAGCAAGGCCTGACTTTCTCTCCTTTATCCTTCTGTCTGCTCAGGGAAGAATGCTTTCATGGGGTGTGGAGTTGTGGGAATGTCATACTGCTGGGTCTTCTCTGGGGCTATTCAGTTAGGTGCTCTTTCCCTTACTTCTGGCCTGGGATTCTTCTGTTCCTGCACCTTCATTGACCAGGAGTGAACTGCAACAATGTGTGCTCCCTTTGCTTTGCAACACCTGTGACCTGACCTGAGTTGTTCAGGATCAAACACTGGATCTACTACCACCATTCTCTCACATGCTCTTCAGCATAACTCTGAAGAGGGGAATATTATTAGCCCTCTATGATGTTGTGGAAAGTGAGGGTCAGAGAAGTTCATTAACTTGTCCATGTTTCATCTATTAAGTGATGGAACTGGGATTTGAACCCAAGTAGGTTCAAATAGAATCTTGGTAGAATCCTGGTAGGTGCCAGGATTGAGCCTGGGTTTACCTATGGCAAAAACAGTTATACTATCCAAGTGAGCTATCTTGCCAGACCTAAGAATCTGTTCTTGTTTCTGGAACCTGGGCTCAGTTCTTCCATTCCCAAGAAACCTATAGCCTATGAACAAAAGCTAGTACATTTAGGTCCTTTCCCATCCCACATTCTAAATTATTCGGTCCAGAGAACTGCACTGTAATTCGATCCACTGGTCATATACTGAATTGGGCCTCTTTTTCTACAGTATGGCTTAGAATCAGTGCTTTGTTCTTGTCTTTTTAAATAAATTTGTTATTCTTTACTGTTGGTTCCATATTGGCACAGTTCTCTTGTGGCTGGACTTTAAACTCACTTTCAGTATTCAGAAGCATTTAAGTGTCTAAAAGCATCAAGCTACCATCTCCCTTTTCTCACATGCTCTTCAGCATAATTCTGAAGAGGGGAATATTATTAGCCCCCTATGATGTTGTGGAAAGTGAGGGTCAGAGAAGTTCATTAACTTGTCCATGTTTCATCTATTAAGTGATGGAACTGGGATTTGAACCCAAGTGTCTGGATTCTAAAGTCATAAATTCTCCCAGGTGAAATTCAGGCTTATAGTTTCTTGTTATCTTATAGCTACTGCTATTTATCTTCAACTCCTTAATTAGTGATGACTATAAGCTAATAGGTTACCGAGCCTTCTGGTATGAGAGGACATTTTGTTTTGAGAGCAGTCATAGAATTCATACTAAAACATGGTTTGATCCAAAATAAGAGACAGTGAAAAGTCCATAAATCTGGAAGGAAGGAGAAGGACCATTTCTATTTGGCTGACTGATTGATCTCTAGGAGATTTTCACCACCACCACCCAATTTTTTTCCTTTCCTTTTTATTTTATTTATTTATTTTAAAATATTTATTTATTTATTTCCTTTTGTTGCTCTTGTTGTTTTATTGTTGTAGTTATTATTGATGTCGTCATTGTTGGATAGGACAGAGAGAAATGGAGAGAGGAGGGGAAGACAGAGAGGGGGAGAGAAAGATAGATACCTGTAGACCTGCTTCACTGCCTGTGAAGCGACTCCCCTGCAGGTGGGGACCCAGGGGCTCGAACCGGGATCCTTACGCTGGTCCTTGCGCTTTGCGCCACATGCACTTAACCCGCTACGCTACCGCCCGACTCCTTCCTTTTAATTTTTTAATTTTTATTTATTTATTATTGGATAGAGACAGAAACTGAGAGAGAAGGAGGAGATGGAGAGGGAAAGAGACAGACAACTGCATCCCTGCTTCACCACTCGTGTAGCTTTCCTCCTGCAGGTGGGGACCAGGGGCTTCAACATTGGTCCTTGCACCACTGCCTGGCCCCTCCCCAGTCCCTTTTTTTCTTGGAAGGTTAAATTACTTTAAGGAACTCCATCCAGGACTTAAAATTTATGTCTAGGAGGGTACAGTTTAGTAAACTCCCAGTTTGTTAGGCCTTATGGTTTTCTGAAACTTTAACTCAGTCTACCTCAAACTTGACTGATCATACAAATCACCTGGGGCTCTTGTTAACATCCAATTTCTCAGGAGGGAGTTAGATCTGGGATTTTTTTCCCCAAGCTTCCTTAGGTGATTCTTGCTTGTCTGGGAAACTGTCATCATTGGGAATTAGTTCCTCTGTGGATTGTCTGCCTTAGATGTGAAGCACAGCTGGTTACATTGTATTATAGTAGAGGGAACATAAATTCTAGAGTCAGAAATCACATTTAACACCCCAGTCTGGCCTCTTACAAATTGTATTTTCTTAGGCATCTCGCTGAACACTATCACTATAAGACCTCTGCTGCCCTTTTCTCTGCCAGGAAACAGGAAAACGTTTGCTTTTCTTTCCCTACTCCTTCTCCCGTCCTTATTCTCAGGCTCTCGGGGATGTATTCTCTGATTCTCAGCACTTTGAATCACTTGTAATTTCTTTTATACTCTTAAGCCTTGGGAAAGCAGTAACCATGACTTATGCTTATTACTTGTGGCTATTAAGCTTATTATTTATTATTTTATTATTGTGATGCTTATGTTTATTGTTGCATGCCCAAAAACAGTGTGGTGTGATTGAGCTCTGAACCTTTTTTTTCCTTATCTGTAAATATGGATGATTTTGGTCAATTTTCAGGGATAGTGGGAGATGAAAATGCTGTAGTGAGTTTAAGAGCATGTAATAAATGTTGGTTTCTGTCTTCCTTTTGAGACCCCACCCATGATTATTACATTGAATAGAACAGATTATAGATGAAGTTTTAAGGCTGTTTACTAGCTACACTATTCTAAAAAGTTTCTGCACTTTTTGAAGATTTTGAGTTTAGCTCTCTAATCTCTTCCCCCTCCTCATTTTAAAGGCTGTCTCCCACTGGTCTTTTAACTTTGTTCTGGTGACCAATTTTAAGGTGTCTCAGAATTTTGCATGATTTCCTGTGGATAGCTTGTCTTTACATTTCCTTTCTTCATTTTGGTGCTCAGAATGAAGCTAATATAATTGTGGGTTAAACTTGATATGCTTAAAAAAGATCATGCATGGATGGTGGTGTGCATTTCAAAGGTAACATTATGGAGTTTCTCTTCCTGGAATTCTTTAAAAAAATTTTTTTATTGTCTTTATTTATTGGATAGAGACTGTTAGAAATCAAGTGGGTGGGGGAGATAGGGAGAGAGAAATAGAGACACCTGCAGCCCTGCTTCACCACTTGCAAAGCTTTCTTCCTGCAGGTGGGGACCAAGGGCTAGGAGACAAAGACATGCTGTCTTGTCTTTGTGCTCTACTTCATAGCCATCAAGATGGCTCTGGCAGCCAGCAAGTGCATTTTCTTCCAAACTAGGACTCTCCTTTTCTCCTCTTTTCTGCCCAATAATCACATGTGCATAAACCCACCTTTGGCAATGTACTTTCTTCAGCAGTCTTAGCTGTAGTTTGATAAGATTGATGTGTTCTTTTTGTTGAATCTTTAGTTATCTCCAAGAGCTACTAAGTGGCTGCTATTACTGCAGAAGTAGAGGGTGATTTTTTGTTTTGGTGATGGTTCCTTTCACTATGCAGAAACTTTTCATTTTGATGTAGTCTTCCATTCGGTTATTTTTTATTTTTGCCTTTGCTTTTCTTGCTGTTATACTTGAATATTTAGAGGCATTTCTAAAGCAAAAATTGTAGAGTACACTACCAATGTTTTCTTTTGTGTACTTATAGTTTCTGACCTAATGTTCACATTTTGATCCATTAGTAATTGACTATAATGAAGGTGACATATTGTGGTCCTGCTTCATTCTTTTACATGTTTCAACTCAATTTCTTGGCACCATTTATTGAAGATTCTAATTTCTCCATTTGTTTTGGACATCTTTGCTGTAAATAAGTTGTCCATGCTTCATCTTTTTACTTATGGTATTTCACATAATGAAATAATCTCCAATTCCATCCTTTTTCCACCTAGAATGATATAATAGCATCTTTTTATAAATATTGATGAGGATGTGGAGTAACAGGAACTCTGCTACACTGTTGGTGGGAATGCAGAATGGTACAGTGCCTATGGAAAGCAGTTTGGAAGTCCTTAAACAAATAGGAATGGATATACTTTATGATCCAGTACCACTCTTAGATCCAAGGGGCACTAATTCAAAAGGATATATGCAACAAAGTAAAACAGGACATATGAAGCCATATGCTCATAGCCGCACTATTTACAATAGCCAAAATATAGAATCAGTTTAAATCTCCACCAGTAGATGGCTAGATGAATTTATGGAATATATATTAAGTGGAATACTACTCCATAATTAAAAATAGACCTTCTGTTTTAAAGCCATGACATTCTTAGATCACAAGGGTGATCTGATTACTTACCTCACCCAGTGCTGAAATGTTAGCTTGTAACAGTGAAGTGAAGTAAACATTAGCATGTACTTCTGTTGTTTCAAGAAGTATAGCAACTGCAAGAAGTTAAAAACTTTTTACAAAGTGAAAGTTTTTGCAAATTGGTTTTACTTTTTTTAGGCACTAAATATAGGGATCTTAAGTGTAATTGCTTTTGTTCCATTTTAAAGCTCAATGACAAATCATTTAGAAATGAATGGTATTGTCCTTTAAAACTCAATCATGTCTTATCTGCACCTAAATGGCTACAGCTAGTCAATTTATGTGACTCATTTTCTGGTGTTAATCAGTTTCACTGATATGTTGTGAATAGTTTAGCTTTGAGTAATTTTTCCACTTAAACATCAACAGTCAAACTGATATTACCACTTATGAATCTTGAAAATAGATCAGACTTGAAAGAAGGCTCTTTAACTCACATAAGCTGTACATTATGATTTAAATATCACAAAGCTGATTTAAAAATTATTTTAATATATATTTATGTATATCTTATTTTCCCAAAGTATGTAGGTGGTTTTCAAAGAACAGATACATTTATGAGTTTTTAAAACAGAAGACAAATGTTCCATAAAGCTAAGGTGAATCAGGAACAAATGTATGTAGGGATGCATGATCTGAAGATCTTGCACAGTTTGTTTTTTTTATTCCCTCCAGGGTTATTGTTGGGGCTTGGTGCTAGCACTACGAATCCACTGCTCCTGGAGGCCATTTTTCCCACTTTTTGTTTTACTGGATAGGGCAGTGAGAAATTGAGAGGGGAGGCAGAGCGCTTAACCAGGTGCACCACCATCTGCCCCTAAGCAGCATCTCTTTAATCTTTTTACTCTTCCTTTCTCCTGCCCTTCCTTCTTTCTTTCCTCCCTTCCCTTCTTTCTTTTTGCCACTAGGGTTATTACCCTCCACCCCTGAACCCTCTTTTTTTTGTCCTTTCTACTGAATTTGATAGGACAGAGAAAATTTAAGAATAGAAGGAGGGATAGTGAGGGAGAAAGAGAGACAACAGCAGACTTACTTCACTCATAAAGTGTTCCCTCTGCAGGTGTGAAGTGGGGACTCCAGCCCAGGTAATATGTAAGGTCAACCTGGTATGCTACTTATCTCTGCACTTTTAAATAGTTCCTAGATAATGCTGATGGAGAGCCACTTATTAGAATTTTAAAGAAAAGATAATTCAAAGAGAGAAGCCAATTGTCCAATAAACATTTGAAGAAAACTATCTAATATCATAAGTATAGTCATGATGATGCAACTTAAAATAATGATGAGAGACCATTTCACATTGGCTAGGTTGATAAAAACATTTAGCAGTAGTCAGCAGAGTTGAAAATGTAACCCAGACTGTTCCATTTCTAGATAAATTCTTGTCCAGGTATATAGAGACACACAATAAGGATGCTTATTGTTGTTTACTACATAGTGAGGAAATATTAGAAAATGCTAATTCCATCAGTGGTAGGTAGGATACATAATTCAACTTACATATTGGGTTGAATTGTGCTCCTCCAAAAGATATATCCAAACCCTAAGCAGTCTGATTTGAACTATACCATGTAATCTTATAACCCACTATTAATCACAAATAATAATAAAAAAAGAGTGGACCTAAATCCAAAGATAAGGAACAGATAAAGAGAAGACAGAGGTACATTCTTCACAGAGGTCATATGAAGACAAAGGCAGGGACTAGATTCTACCTACATATAAGCCATGAGGCATCAAGATTTTCCAGTAAGAGAGAGGCATTGGATGAAGTTTTCTCAGAGTTTTCAACAGGAACCAACCCTGCCAATTCCAAGATCCTTTCCCTTCCCTTCCCTTCCCTTCCCTTCCCTTCCCTTCCCTTCCCTTCCCTTCCCTTCCCTTCCCTTCCCTTCCCTTCCCTTCCCTTCCCTTCCCTCCCCTCCCCTCCCCTCCCCTCCCCTCCCCTCCCCTCCCCTCCCCTCCCCTCCCCTCCCCTCCCCTCCCCTCCCCTCCCCTCCCCTCCCCTCCCCTCTTCTCCACTCCCCTCCCCTCCCTTCCCCTCTTCTCCACTCCCCCCTCTCCCTCCCTCCCTCCCTTCCTTCCTTCCTTCCTTCCTTCCTTCCTTCCTTCCTTTCTTTTTTTTTTTTTTTTGCCATCCGGGTTACGGTTGGGACTCAGTGCCAGCACTAGGAATCCACCACTCCTGGTGGCCACTTTTACCCCCTCCCCCTTTCCTTTCTGCATTATTGGATAGGACAGAGAAATTGAGAGGGGAGGGGAAATAAAGAGGGAGAGAGAAAGATACCAGCTTTACTGCTTGTGAAGCTTCTACTCTGCAGATGGGGCTTGAACCCATGTCCTTTTGCATAGTGATATGTGCGCTTATCTGGTTGCACCACCTCCTGACCCTTTTCTTTTGCTTTAAGTCACCCAGTCTGTAATCAATAGTTATGGTGGCCCTAGGGAGCTAATACAATGGAGACCTTCCCCCAACCCTCAAACTACAGAAAGGCCCAGGAGAGGGTTCTCTGTCAACAAAAAGAATGGAAACCTGGAGCTAATGACCTTCCACAGCACAGCTGAAGCAGTTTTGTCCTGATCTGAGGCTGGACGAGTCTGAGGAGACCATGGAGTTTCACTGTTTTATTTATTTATTTATTATTTTATTTATTCCCTTTTTGTTGCCCTTGTTTTTTTTATTGTAGTTACTATTATTGTTGTCTGTCTTCGTTGTTGGATAGGACAGAGAGAAATGGGGAGAGGAGAGGAAGTCAGAGGGGGGGAGAGAAAGAGAGACACCTGCAGACCTGAAGTGACTCCCCTACAGGTGAGGAGCCGGGGGCTCGAACAGGGATCCTTACACTAGTCCTTGAGCTTTGCGCCACGTTTGCTTAACCTGCTACGCTACCGCTCAACTCCCTCTTTACCTGTTTTAAAGAGTAGGATGCCCAGGCAGAAGAAATGATTTGCCCAAGACCTAGAACTAGTAAGGGGACAGATCCTGGATTTGAACTCAGATCTTTCTAACTCCAAAAACCTGTATTCTTTTCATTTCACATGTGGCTGTGGCACTAGAATGCATCCAGGCATCTCAGATTAAGATGTAGCATGCTTTTGAGGAAGAAGCTCAGATTCTGGACTCAGAAGTTTTTTTTTTTTTAAATATTTATTTATTCCCTTTTGTTGCCATTGTGTTGTTATTGGTGTTGTTGTTGGACAGGACAGAGAGAAATGGAGAGAGGAGGGGAAGACAGAGGGGGAGAGAAAGACAGACACCTGCAGACCTGCTTCGCCTCCTGTGAAGCGACTTCCCTGCAGGTGGGGAGCCGGGGGCTCGAATCGGGGTCCTTATGTTGGTCCTTGTGCTTCGCGCCACCTGCACTTAACCTGCTGTACTACCGCCCAACTCCCTGGACTCAGAAGTTTTAAGTTAAAGTCTCAACTCTCCAGCCTCTACCTGCAGAGCTGGACATAGATTATTAGCTTTTCTGAACCTTAGTATTACTTTTCCTTACAGTGAAGCTAATGTTTGCTCCCAAAGCACCTGATTTTCTGGATCACCAGACTCAAATGAGATAATATATCTGAAAAATATTATTATTACTTGCTTGTTTATCGTTTAAAATTTTTATGGGCTAGGGGATAATGGCTTACAGTATAGTCTTCAACACATATGCCTCTTATCTCCCCTTGATTGGTGTCTAGGAGACACATCAGGATCCCAATTAAAAATTGTCAAATTTTTTTTAAGATGAAAGATTTCTTTTTTAATATTATTTTTAATTTATATTAACAGAGAGAGAGAGAGGCTGAGGTCAGAGCATTGCTCTCCTCTGGCCTATGGTGGTTTTAGGGATGGAACTTGGCACCTTGGAGCCTCAGGCATGAAAGTCTTTTGCAGAACCATTATGATATCTCCTCAGTCCCTATGATAATATATATGAGAGTTTTTTTTTTTTTTTTTACTAAACTATAAATCACTAAATAGTAGTACCACTGTCATCTCACTTAACCATATACCAGGAAAAACAGTGAGACAGAATCCTAATATAGTCTTGTGTGTCTAATATTCTCCCTTTTGGGTATGGACTGGGCCTGTGGATATGATGAGGCTACTTCTAAGATTGTATTATATTGACTATATTGTATGGCATAAGGGAGGGAGTGTTTCCTGGGTGGGTAGACTTTTCTTTGGCTGATTATAGATAGAAAAGGAAGTCCGACACAGTTCAGCTGGTCAGCAAGAAGCAATTGTTCACTCTGGAAACTTTCTCTGGGGGTCACAATGACAAGGAAATGTGGGTGGTCTTGGGGTGTTGAATGTGGCCCCTGGTCAACATCTCGAAAGAAAATGGACATTTGAGTCCCAGAGCTACAGAGATGAATTATTCCACTGACCATGGGAGAAGATCCTGAGTGAGACTCTGGCAACCATTTGGATTTCAGTCATGTGAAGAACCCAGCTCTGCCATGTTGGACATCAGACCTTAAGAACTGTGAACAAATAAATGGGGGGGATCATCTGCCTAAGTAACTAAGTTTATGCCAACTTGGAGGGGGGGCTAGCAATAGAAAACAAATACAGAATCATGACTACATTTTCCCTGGGTTCATTGAGCCATTAGGGGTGTATGTCTGCAGATTTCTCCAAGAAAATGAATTTGTCTAGGACTGGAGATGAACCTAATTATTTTTGGAATGAAATAGGCTGTCCCCTGGTTCTGTCGTTTGTGAGGATGGAGACTGGAGCACATTACTTTTCTGTGCCACAATATCCTCCTCTGTAAAATGGATATGACTACATTATTCCCTAGAATTATTAGGAATGTAAAGTGACTTTATACATCCAAGATGTCCAGAACTGTGCATGACACAGAATAAGGGCTTAGAAAATGCAGTGTGTGTGTGTGGGGTAATTATAGCTGAGCACTTAACCCAGAAGCAGCCAATTGACTCTCAAGTTGTTGCTGAGTGAATGAATTAGCTAGGGCCTGATTCTTCTTTCTTTTTTAAAGTCATTTTTTATTGGGACAGGGGCTCATGATTTACAGTGCAGTTGTTGACATGTGGGTACAAACTTTCATCATCGTCCCATGAAATTTCTCTGCAGAACACTCTCATCTATAACTTAGGTTCTTTTCCATCATCATGGAACAAGACCCCAAGATTCTCTCCACCCCCTTCCCTCTTCCTTTGCTCCTTTGCTTTGGTGCAATACAGCCCACCAAACCCAAGTTTTCACTTTGTTGTTTTCCCTCTCTGTCCTTGTTTCTTAAGTTCCAACTATAAGTGAGATTATTTAGCATTTGTCCCCTTTTTGGCTTACTTCACTGATGGTTCTTTCTTACTGTTCCAGTAACTTTTTCAGATATAAAGACAAAGACATTTTATTTTATTTTATTTTATTTTATTTTATTTTATTTTATTTTATTTTATCTTTTAACCAGAGTACAGATCAACTCTGGCTTATGGTGGTACGGGGGACTGAACCTGGGACTTTGTTTCCTCAAGTGTGAGAGTCTCTTTGCATAACCATTATGCTATCTACCCCCACCCCAGAGACTTTGTTAATCATTATTAAATCACTAATAAAAAATTAAAAAGAAAGAGACTGGTGTGGGGGGTAAGGGTACACAGAATAATGGTTATGCAAAGAGACTTTCATGCCTGGGGTTCTAAAATCCCAGGTTCAATACCCGTACCACCATAAACTAAAGCTGAACAGTACTCTGGTTGAAAAAGAGAGAGAAAGGAGGGCTGGGGAGACAGCATAGTGGTTATGCAAAAGACTTTCCTGCCTGAGGCTCTGAGGTACCAGGTTTAGTCCCCAACCCCATCACAAACCAGAGCTGGGCAGTGCTCTGATCTCCTCTTTCTTTCTCATTAAAATAAAACAAAATACCTTAGGGAGGGAGGGAGGGAGGGAGAGAGAAAGAGAGAGAGAGAGAGAAAGACTATAGCACTGAAACTTCCCTCGGTGTAGATTTGAACTTGGGCTGTGTCCATGACAAAGCAAGATATGCTGTTAGCCTCAGATTTTTATTTCTACTAATCATTATTTGTAATAGGATACACACTTCCCCAAAACTAACTTTACTCTCTCCTCCTCTTTAGAATGCACCAGAAAGCACCTGATTTATTTTTGTTTGTAATTTCTTTCTTTCTTTTTTCTTTATTGGGGGGATTGTTTACAGCTGACAGTAAAATACAGTAGTTTGTACATGTGTGACATCTCTCAGTTTTCCACATAACAATTCAACCTCCTCTAGGTCCTCCTCGGCCATCATGTTCCAGGACCTGAACCATCTCCCTGATCCCAGAGTCTTTTACTTTGGTGCAGTACCATACCCAGTCCAAGTTTGAAAAGCCCTTGATTTATAAAATCGTGAACACACAGAAATGTTTACTTTATCTAAGTGCTTCAGACTTGCATGCTATGGAAGCTGACTGATGCTGTCATTGGCCTGATGTTGCTTTAAGAAACATGTCAAGTAATTGGGATATTTATAGGAAGTGTAATCACCTACATACATACCTGGTCATCAGGGAAATGCCAGTTGTTGTTGCCAACTGAGCTGGGCCATCTATCAGTTTGCTTCAAGCTCACAGATAAACTAAAATTTATCGCTTAAATGCTTAGTAAAGTTATTCAGCAGTTCATCTCAAGGAGCTAGTGAAAGCAGTGGGTTTTTTTTTGCCCCAGTAATTGGCCATGCTGAGACAGTTTGGATCTTGATAATATAGACTCAGTATTGAAAGAGGAGGCTCTAACATTTGATAAAGATCATTCCCACCTGGGGCTGGGTGGTGGCTCACTGGGTTGAACACACATGTTATAATACACAAGGGCCTGGATTTGAGCCCCCAGGCCCCACCTGCAGCAGGACAGCTTAGGGAGTGGTGAAGCAGTGTTGCAGGTGTCTCTCTGCCTCTCTCCCTCTCTCTCTCTGTCACCCCCTTCTCTTTCAATTTTTGGATATCTCTATCCAGTAAATATATAAAGATAATAATAAAAAAGTTGTCAAAAAAGATTGTAAACATTAAAAAATGGAAAGCTTCACGAGTGATGAAATAGAGCTGCAGGTGTATCTCTATCCCCCTCCCCTCTCAGTCTCTCTCTGTCTCTATCCAATAATAAATAAATAAATAAGATGAAATAAAAGATCATTCCTACCTCATTGTCCCATGACATTTGCACTTTTATTGCTGACAAACCCTTAAAACTCCCAGACTGTATCTGTGAAGTAGCCACCACTCTTAAAGGGGTCACATTGAGGGCATACATTTCTTTTCCCAATGTTGCTTTGCTCACTTGTGGAGAGATGGACATGCCAGTTCTAAACTAGTACTGTCCTGGGCTGGGGAAAAGAATAAACCAAATCTTACACATGTCTACTGTAATCTAAGCAGTTTCACACTAAGATTTGTTTTGAAGCTTAACGATTATGGTTCCACTTAATTCCTCATGTGTTGCAAGACTCAGAGTTCTGCTTTATTCCCTTCACTTAGAGGGAGCTTATGTGTCATTCATTCCTCTGCATCTGTTATGTGTTGATCTCTCACAGAAACAGCCGAACCATTCAGAATATAGTTAATGAAGCTCTGGAGAGACTGCTAATCTTGTTCTCATGCCTTTGTACAAGGCACAGATTGCCTTCAGCCTAGATTGCCTTTCCAGCTCTGGATTTAGCGAATCCCAGCTCATTCTTTCAAGTGTTGACTAAACCACACGTTTGCTCACACTCTCATAGAGTCCTCTGACCTTCCTCTGGTAGGGCATTTGCTTCTTTGCATTGCGGCTTGTTTCCATGTTCACCATCCTACAGGCACGGACTATATCTTATTCTATGTGAATCCCCAGTGCCTGACACTGAGTGGGAAGAATAAGAGCATAACTGTTCTTATGCAAGGTGTTTAAGAGGGTATAGATGGGGATGGAGCAGAAGAATGAATGTTTCTCTATTATCTTTGTTACCAGCAGGGGGAGAGGTGTGTTTATAAATAATCCATTCTGAAATGCCTTTAGATTGCTGGTCTGAAAGACCAGGAACCTCAGGCTTTTTCTGAACAACATCTTAAATTTATAAGGAGCTGTTTTACTTCAAGTAAGAGTGGGTATAACTTTGATGAACTGGACCACATCATCTTATGTCAGACTACTTATTTATTTATTTGGCTGACTGAATTTTTTATTTTCCTTTGAATACTTCATTCTTCTTCTTCCTCCTCCTCCTCCTCCTTTTCTCCTCCCCTTCTCCTCCTCCTCCTCCTTTTCTCCTCTCCTCCTCCTCCTCCTCCTTCTTCTCCTTCTCCTCCTCCTCCTCCTCCTCCTCCTCCTCCTCCTCCTCCTCCTCCTTCTTCTTCTTCTTCTTCTTCTTCTTCGTGGAAGAAGGGGTTGTTTATAGGTTCAAAGCTCCAGGCAACAAAACTCTGTCCTCCCTAACATCTTTCTTATTTTATTTTATTTTATTTTATTTTATTTTATTTATAAAAAGGAAACACTGACAAAACCATAGGATAGGAGGGGTACAACCCCACACAATTCCCACCACCAAATTCTGTATGCCATCCCCTCCCCTGATAGCTTTCCTATTCTTTAACCCTCTGGGAGTATGGACCCAAGGTCATTGTGGGATGCAGAAGGTGGAAGGTCTGGCTTCTGTAATTGCTTCCCTGCTGAACATGGGCGTTGACAGGTCGATCCATACTCCCAGCCTTTCTCTCTCTTTTCCTAGTAGGGTGAGGTTCTGGGGAATAGGAGCTCCAGGACACATTGGTGGGGTTGTCTGTCCACGGAAGTCTGGTTGGCATCATGCTAGTATCTGGAACCTGGTGGCTGAAAAGAGAGTTAACATATAAAGCCAAACAAATTGTTCACTAATCACGAACCTAAAGGCTGGAATAGTGCAGATAAAGAGTTGGGGGTCTTCGTTTTGTAGATAGCTGGTAGGCATATTTTAGTTATATTCCAAAGGGCTTGTGGCTATACTAGTTTTTTTTTTAACATCTTTCAATATAATATTGTATTTGTAGAATTTAGATTTTTTTTCCCTGGTACCCACTTTCTAGGATGCTGGGAAGTAGCCCCCTTCCCTTTCTGACCCTAGGCTCATCCAGCCTACCTTCTTTCTTCCCCACTCCCTTTTTTTTATGGCACAGGGGTCTCACACACGTACAGTTTTATCACTCCTGGGGCTAATTTTTACTACTCCTAGGGCCAAGTTTCTTCATTCTCTTTATTTCAGACAGAGAGAGGGATAGAGAAAAAAGGAGAAAGGTTACAGCACTGACTGTCATGGCACTCCCTTGTACTGGGGCAAGAACTCAAGCCATGTTCATAGCAAGACACTCTACCTAGTAGGTGAACTATCTTCTAGCCCTTGGCCCTTAGTTTTTCATTTTCAATAACCATGCGCCCCCCAGATATACTCCTTCCTTCAGTTCTCTCTTTCATGACTCACAAATCCATATCATTTGCTTTGAATTCACCTCCGTCCCTGTTTTTCTAGTCCCTTGTAGGATAGTTCTGGTTAAATGTCTTGTCATCTCCTGAATTTCAGTGCTCCTAAGAGGTATCTGTTTCTTCCCCAGGTGAACTTCCATTCCCATTCACTCTACTCAGTGGCTTTGTAGCTGGGCTCTGACAACAGGAGTTTAAGGTTAGGACGGGTAGAAGCACGGGAATAAGATCTTATCCAGAGTTTTTTGGCAGAGGTAGATCAACATTGTTGAGAGCTTCTAGGCTGGCCTATTCTTTACTTCTGCCCCAGCCAGGCCCCTTCTCTACAATCTTAGTATGTAAGTTGTCACATTAGGGTATACTTGTCATTGGAATTTTCTGGTTCTTAAAGGAGACTCATTCATTCTCCTAGGATTAGATTTTTTAGGGGCTGAATACTTAATGGTGGTGGGTTCTAGTCCTTGCTCTATGCTTACTGAATGTCCTACCAGAGACCAAGTTATCTACTTGCCCTGAGTTTTAGTTTCTTTATCTGTAAAGTGGAATGGTAACATATACTTGATAGTGCTGTTAGCATGAGCTAAGATAAAATTTACAGTGTGTAATATAAATTTAATAGTTTTATTTTATTATTTTAGAAATTATTGGTACAGTGATATGTAATCGCATAATTTGAGGCTCTCATGGTAGTGACTTACCTGTTGGAGATTATAAGCTGGTTTTAGGGACCAGGAGGAGCAGCTGTTGGTGAAGGGGGGTGTTAGGGAGGGTCAGAGTCTGTTGTCTCTTATCTAGTAAATACTCTAGAAATCCTCTCTTTTTGTCCCTTAAGCAGATTATTAAGACAAAACTAGATGCTTTCAGGTCAGCACAAATCATAATCTATTGCTATAAAAGAAGATCAAGTCTTTATAGATTTGCAGGATGGGAAATCCTTTGTGTGTGACAAATGGAAAGTTGGCCAGAAGAGGCAGGCAGCCCAATAAGATGCTGACAAGACTGGTACACCAGTTCTGTTCTTGATGTGGTCTTTGTACATGATATTCACTTCCTTTCCCAGGAATACCTTTCTTTAGTCTCCCTTAGTCTTCCTGCCTACTTGCTTCTTATCCAGAGTCAACTCAGATATCACCTGCCTCTCTGAGCCTTATTTGCCTCAACTGTGAAATGAGGCTATGGTGACCAGTTAGAGATTAAAAATGACAGAGTGTGGGCTAACAGCAGATGCTTAGTAAGATGGGAGCAGCTGGCATTATGATGACCTGTCTTTGTGTCTGACTCAACCTCCCAGCTCAGTTCTTGGAAGGTGAGGACTCTTTCATTTACTCTTTCATCTTTTCCAGCCTTTGCCACTAACCCATTATCTTCCCACTAATCCTCTGTTGCCATTTATGGAGCCCTACCAATATTCCCAGAGCACACTGCCTGGCTCAGAGTTGTGCCTTGCTTGAGTGTTGAATGAATGAATGGATGGGTCAGCTAATCTTTAATATCCTTAGACTGGCTTTCATCTAGGAGTCTCTGTGGAAATACTGGAAAAAAGACTGAGCTGACCTGGGCTTCTGGTTTGGGGGTGAGCTGCCCCAAGAGGTTTCAGGAGTGACCTTAGAGTCTGATACCCTAGGTGGGAGGAAAAGTGTGACCGAACTGGAAACTTGATTTGCTTTGTTTTCATTTCAGTTAATAAACTCTTTGAAAGTCGTGATGTGGAAGAGATTGGGTAATTGGAGGCCTAGTGGTGAATTGATGTAATTTACCCACAGTGAGGGAATAGAGAGCAGGGAGATTACTGTTGATAATTTTGCAGAACATAATGGAGTTAATTTATAATTTATAATTGATGGTGGTGCTCTTTTCCATAGGCTGAATTATGATGAAACAGAGTATGAATCATTTAACAGGAGAAGGGTATTTTGCTGTTTGTGTCACCCTCATGAATTCAAAAGTGAAGAAAGGAACATAGTGCTAAATTGGTGGCTCATCTTTTCAGAGCTATTTGCTAAATAAACTGGAATTTTAATTAAAACTGCAAGCCAAGAGGTAAATCACTTTAGAAGTTTGTGAAGTTTTTCTTTTTCTCTTGCCTAATATAATTACCACTAATAAAGATTCTTTACGGGTGGGAAATTAGACACCAGAATAAATAACTGAAATGGACTGCTGTAGGGCACTGAAATTACGAAAGGGCAAGGTTCTCTTCCCTTCCTACTAACATGGGTCTTTTTTTTTTTTAGTTAAATTGTTTGGTAACAATTTTGATCTCATTAAAAGTATTGTGATCAGAGGCAGAGGCGAGGGAGATGACAGACCTCACCATGGCTCTTCCAGCTTTAATTCATGTGAGTCAATTATAACGAATGGATTTAATAATAAAAAAAAATACAGCACGCTCTGGTGATTAACTCAGTGAACAACAAATGGCGCCTTTACCCAGCGTCTCCTAGTTGCAATAATGAAAAAGAAGTGAGCAGGAAAAGGACACTTAATAGATCACAGGAATTGCGACTTTCCAGCGAGAAGCTGTTAATTACTTATCCTTTTGCTGTATTTATTGGCTCTATTAGAGGATGAGTAATTATTGGCTTCCTGGGAAACCCATTGGAGCCAGACAATGCCTTTATTAAATTCGAAGGTTCCTCAAAGTGCTAGTTATCCCCATGGGATATTCTCCATTCTTTATCCCCAGGAACCTGAAAGAGGTGAGATAGAAATGCCAGTCCCTAGAAGTAGATGTACTACTCTATGACCCTGCAATTACTCTCCTGGGGATATATCCCAAAGAACCAAATAGCCATTCAGAAAGATGTGTGTATACCTATGTTCAAAGCAGCACAATTTGTAATAGCCAAAACCTAGAAGCAACCCAGGTTGCCAACAACAGATGAGTGGCTCAGTAAGTTGTGGTCTATCTACACAGTGGAATACTACTCAGCTATTAAAAATGGTGATTTCACCTTCTTCACCTCATCTTGGATGGAGCTTGAATGAATCATGTTGAGATCAGCCAGAAAGAGAAGAAGGAAGAGTATGGGATGATCTCACAGACAAGTTAAAAAAAATAAGAACAGAAGGGAAAACACAAAGCAGAACTTATACTGGGTTTGGTGTATTGCACCAAAGTAAAAGACTCTAGGAATGGGGGGGAAGGTTCAGGTCCTGGAACATGATGGCAGAGGAGGTCCTATGGGGGGGGTTGAATGGAAATGTGGAAAACTGAGAAGTGTTACGCAGGTACAAACTACTGTATTTTACTGTTGATGGTAGACCATTAACCCCCCAATAAAGAAATTAAAAAGAAAAGGAATGCCAGCCCTTAGGCTTAGGAGAAGGGACTTCTTTAAATTATACTATCACAAGTTGTTCTTACCAATGTTGTGTTTGCTCTCCTCCACACTTCCCCTAGGGCTTCTCCCAGTCTCTCCTAGTCTTGCCACTCGCCCACCCCAACTGTCATTTTCTCACTGTCTTGGGCAGCTCCCTCACATATCTGCCTGGTTTTCATCTCCTTCTACCTCTGCTCCCTTCTCCATTCTAGCCAGCATCAGTGTGATCATGCTTGAGCACTTTCCTGGGTTCTCTGGCACTGCTCAAGCTCCTTGACTAGCCCTGTGAGCCCTTCATGATCTGTCTGGATTACATGGACCTTTCCAGATTGGCCTCTTTCTTCACCCTGAGTTCCTGCACCTTGGAAACATGGACCTTCTTCAGGCTCCCTGAAGGCAGCTGGCTTCTGCTTGATGGCTATTCTTTTTATTTCTGTCTGAAAGTGGCTACTCCACACCTTTCCTTAGTTTGAGCAAAAAACAGTTGCTACTTCTCCTGAGTTCTCATGCAGGTAATATGTTAGCTATTGGTTAAAGGCATCTGTCATTACTATCAGGTTGACTCCAGAATCTCAGGAGTTCTGTTTGATTCACACAACCCCTTCCCTTCCTTTCCTCCTCCCCCTCTTTCTCCTCCTATCTACTAAGGACCAGCCTCTTCTTTCTTTCTCTCTCTCTCTTTCTTCCTTTCTTTTTTATTTGTTATTAATAATTTGTTACAAGATTATAAGAGTACAATGTATAGTTCCATACCATACTCACCACCAAAATTCTGAATCCCCACTCACCAACCTCCCAAAGATAACCACCATTGTTCTCACAAGTCTTACAGTCTGCTTGCTTCTGTTTTTTTTTTTTTTTTTTAGATTTTTCTATTTTTTTGGTAAGTTGATGTAAATCAGATCTCTAGATTTCACATGAGTGAAATCATCTGGTAGTTGTCTTTCATCTCTTATTTCACTAGGCACAATCACTTCCAGATCCATCCCTTTTGTCCCAAAGGACACAGTATCAGATACAATATCATCTTTTTGATTGCATAGTAGTACTCCATGGGATATGTATCCCATAATTTCTTTAGTCAGTCATCTGTTGATGGGCATTTAGGCTACTTCCCCTCTTTAGCTATTGTGGATAATGTAGCTATCAACATAGGGGTGCATATGTCCCTTCTAATTAGTGTTTGGGTGTCCAATGGATAAATGCCTAAGAGTAGTATTGCTGGATAATAAGGAACTTCCATTTTTATTTGTTTAAAGACTCTCCATACAGTCTTTCAAAGGGCCTGTACCAATTTGCATTCCCACCAGCAGTATAGCAGTGTTGCCTTTTCTCCACAACCTCTCCAACATCTGTCCTTTTCTGTCTCGTTGATGTAAGCCATTCTGTCAGGTGTGGTATCTCAGTGTAATTTTAATTTGCATTTGTATAATGATAAGTGAAGTGGAGCATTTCTTCATGTGTCTGTGGGCCATGTGTATCTCTTCTTTAGAAAACTGTTTAGTTCTTTGGTCCACTTTTATATTGGGTTATTTTTGCTTCTTTTGTAGGTCTGTGCTAATTCTGTATAGATGTTTGATATTAGTTCTTTGTCTGATGTGTGGTATGCAGATAGCTTCTTCCATTTACTCACTTGCCTGGTTATCCTTGTGTAGTTTGCTTTTGATGTGTAGAAGCTCTTTAGTTTCATGTAATCCCACTTACTTCCTCTTGTTTTCATTGTGCGTGTCTAGGGTGTTGAGTCTCCAAATATATCTTTGATGTGAAGGTCCTGCAAAGTTTCACCGGTATTTTCTTCAATAAATTTTAGAGTTTCTGGTCTAATATCTAGATCTTTAATCCATTTGTATTTTACCTTGATGTCTGGTGTCAGGTGGTGGGCTAGTTTCACTTTTCTATATGTGGCTGTCCAAATTTTCCAGCACCATCTTTTGAAGAGAACTTCTTTACTCCATTGAGTGATTTGGGCCCCTTTGTCATCTATTAGATGACAAAATGAGTGTGGACTCATTTTTGGGCTTTTGATTCTGCTCCATTGATCCAAGTGTCCATTTTTTTTTAACACTCATGCTTTTTTAAAAATTTCTTTATTGGGGGGGGGTAATGTTTTACAGTCAACAGTAAATACAATAGTTTGTACATGCATAACATTTCACAGTTTTCCAAATAGCAATACAACCCCCACTAGGTTTCCAGGACCTGTATTATTTTTCCTTTTCCAGGACCTCTGTACTCTCCCCACCACCCACCCCAGAGACTTTTACTTTGGTGCAATACACCAACTCCAGTTCAGGTTCTACTTGTGTTTTGTCTCTTCTGTTTTTCAACTTCTGCCTGAGAGTGAGATCATCCCATATTCATCCTTCTGTTTCTGACTTATTTCACTTAACATGATTTCTTCAAACTCCATCCAAGATGGGCTGAAAACAGTGAAGTCACCATTTTTAATAGCTGAGTAGTATTCCAAGTGTCCATTTTTATTCCAGTACCATGCTGTTTTGATTATTATGGCTTTGTAGTATAAACTGAAGTTGGGGAATGTGATACCTCCATATTTTTCCTTTTTTCTCAGAAGTGCTTTGGCAGTTCATGGCCTTTAGTGAATTGTTCCACACAATTTTTGGACAAGATATTCAATTTGCTTAAAAAAGGCAATTCAAATTTTGATTGCATTGAGATTTTAGATTGCTTTTGGTAGAGTGGCCATTTTAATAATATTTATTCTTCCAATCCAGGAACAAGGAGTGTTCTTCCACTTCTGTGTGTCCTTATTTCTTTTACCAGAGATTCACCTCAAGGTATTTTATCTTTTTGCAGCCTCTTCTTTCTTTCTCTCCCCCCCCCCTTTTTTTTGCCTTTCCTTTCTTGAGACCACTGGAGATATCTGGAAACTCTTCCTCTCTACCTTTCTCACTAAGAATGAAGAATGATCCTGGAGACTAATTTTTAATTTTCAACTGTTGGACTGATTCAGCTTCTACTGTGTGATGATGAGCTGTTCACAAACAGTCTTTTACTTACATAATGATACTTATTCATCAAAACACATGCCCCCTTCCCAGAGGTAGGCTTTTAAAATTTTTTTATTTATTTACTTAAAAAAGGAGACATTAACAAAACTGTAGGATAGGAAGGGTACAACTCCACACAGTTCCCTCCACCAGATCTCCGTATCCCATCCCCTCCCCTGATAGCTTTCCCATTCTCTATCCCTCTGGGAGCATGGACCCAAGGTCATTGTGGGATGCAGAAGGTTGAAGGTCTGGCTTCTGTAATTGCTTCCCTGCTGAACATGGGTGTTGACTGGTTGATCCATACTCCCAGTCTGCCTCTCTCTTTCCCTAGTGGGGTGGGTCTCTGGGGAAGTGGTGCTCCAGGACACATTGGTGGGGTTGTCTGCCCAGGGAAGTCTGGTCGGCATCGTGCTGGCATCTGGAACCTGGTGGCTGAAAAGATAGTTAACATACAAAGCCAAACAAATTGTTGAACAATTACGGCCTAAAGGCTGTAATAGTGCAGATGAAGTGTTGGGGGATACTCACTGCAGACTATTGTGTACTTTTGCTTTCAGGTATATATTTTGCCCTAGTTTATGGATACCTGTGAACATATGCTCTATCTCATGGGACCTGGTCTATATCTAGGTTTTGGATAAAGACCTGGAATGGAATGGAATTAGAGAATACTATGAAAGGAAAGGTCTCACCCAAGTGATGAAGCTGAAAGGTTGTCATTCCACAGCTGAAGTTTCTGGACACCTGAAGTCTGAAGTGAAGCATGCTGAGGTGGTACTCGTTTCGTTGATTAGGTTGGGATTGGCGGATGCAATATTATTTGGTATGAATTGAGAGAAGCATGCAGGAAAGTGTGCCCCACCCTAAGGTTCCAGGACTGGGGGAAATATAGGCTCTATAGTGGAAATGTGAGGTTCCTGCTGTGTTAGGGTTTAAGAAGACAATATATAGTTACTGTTATCACATTATTTGGTAATTGGGTTAACTTTAAAAAGTCCCTTTGTTATGATTTGCTGTATAATACCCAACATCTTGTATATAGCTATGCCACTGGTTGCTTCTGTTCTCTAGAGGAAGGCTTTATTGTCCTCCCAACCCCCCCTTTTTTTTGAGCTTATGAAACTAGGTCTTAAGCCAAATCTCATGACAGGACCTGAGATTTAAATCCAGGTTCTTGAACTTGGAGAGTTAAATACACACACACACACACGACCAGCAGAATAGCTCACTTGGATAATGCATCTGTTTTTGCCACATATTTGACCCAGGTTTGAGCCGGGTCAGAGCCTCCCCCTCAATGCACTGGAGTAAGCTTTAGTGCTGTGGTGTCTGCCTCTTTTTCTATCTGAAAAAGTCAGCCTGAAGCAGTGAAGTTCCAGCTATAAAAAAATTATTATTTTCTGTGTCTATTTTTCTTTATTGGGGGAGATTAAGGGTTTACAGTCAACAGTAAAATCCAGTAGTTTGTACATGTGAAACATTTCTCAGTTTTCCACATAACAATTTTACTCCCTCTACCATCATGTTCTAGGACCTGAATCTCCCCCCAACCCCCATCCCAGAGTCTCTTACTTTGGTACAATACTATATATATATATTTAAATAGATTTGTTAGTTTGTCAACACATTACCACTAGTCCTTTCAATCACTCACTCCAACTGTTGTTATTGTCCACACTGAGGAAACAAGCTTTTAGTTGCTCCAGCCATGGACTGTCCCCAGCCCAACCTGAAGATATGCAGCAGACTGGTCCCTCCCAAACACATGGAGGTCTTTCCTCATCAGCCTCACTTTTCCCTTTTTTGTGATCATTATTCTTAGCACTTTAACATTGTTTTGCAAAATCATTAGATTTTAGGTACAGTTTCACACCCATATATGTGCTTGTGGAAGTCACTGTACCAATCACCAGGGTTGTGAGCCCCTCTGCCCTCTGCCTCATAACTACCATAGTTCTCACAAAATCTAAGACTGTTTTTTTCAAGTTTGTTTGCTGTAGTAAGCTATATTCCACAAGGCATTGAAACCATCTGATAGTTGTCTTTCACTTCTCACTTACTTCACTAAGCATTATTGCCTCCAGTTCTGTTTTATCCCAAAGGACATACTATCTTTTTTTAATTGCACAGTAGTACTTCATTGAATATATGGTTCATAACTTCTTAATCCAGTCATCTGTTGATGGTCATCTGGGTTGCTTCCACTCTTTGGCTATTGTGAATAATGCAGTTATGAGCACAGGAGTATTTATGTCTCTTTGAATCAGTGTTTTCTTGTCCTTTGGACATATGCCTCGGAGTGGTATTGCTGGGTAATCAGGTATTTCTATTTCTATTGTTTTGAGGACTCACTACCTTGTTTTCCACAGGGGCTCATTAGCCTCATTTCCACAGGCAGAAGAGAGCCTGCAATGTCTCTTTGGCCTCTCAGTTGGTGGCTGGCTCTTCTTATGTGCCTGGGAGGATAGCGATGCTATTAACTGACATGTGAGCAATAGAGAGGAGCAGCCAGCAGAGCTCCCTCTCTCAGACCTGAGAGAAGCTCACCCTCTTTTGATGTGTTCATGTTTGGCAGGTACATCCATGTTTCTGTCTGGTCACACCCTTCAGGATTGATAAATTTCCACTAACATTTTGTCTGCTTGTTTTCTTAATTAGAAAAAAAGAAAAACAGTGCTGTGTTTCAGTCCATACTTGAAGGGTAATAGTTCAATCCTTCTGTCTTAACTGGACTTTTCTGTACTACATTTTCCTTGAAGCATTAACCACAACTGTCTGCTCCTTTATACCTATAGAGGAACCCAACTGGTGGAACTGAAAGAGTGTTTGCTTTGGATAGTGACCAACATTGCTTCAAATTCTAGATTTGCTCTGGGACTGTCCTTTTTTCTATGTGCAATTAAGGGACATATATGTAAGATGCCTGGCACATAGTTAAGAGTTGAATATGCAGTAATTATTATACTATAAGGATACACTAGTATTCCTTCATTTTTAGAATGCTTTTTTTTCTCTGACTCCTCTATAATGGAAGTGATGTATTCATTATCTGTGGCTCTGTAACAGATTCTCCCTAAATTTAACAACTTAAAACTATAAACATTTGTCATCACATGTAGTTACACACACATACACCATACACACACACACACACACACACACACATGGAGGGAGAGAGAGAGAGAGAGATTGAAGATAATTCTTTTGTAAAGACATTCTGATATGGGAAGTGACATCTTATCACTCTGTTGCAGTTATTGGTCAGACAGACTAAGCCTGTGACTATGTGGAAGAATTGAATACAAGGGTGTGAATTCCAGGAGACATGGATCTTAGGAAATTCTTTCAGATTGCCTATTTCATGTAGCTGGGTGAGGGTAGGGGGGGAGTGGGGAGGGTGGAAAGGAGAATCAACCATCTCTACCCTGAAGCACTCTGTGAAGTGGGGAGGCGGTCATGTAAACATTAATACCCTACAAGGCAGTGGCTGTATTACAGGCATCAACAGAGTGCAGAGGGACTTTTGCAGAGAAATCTATTAACTGCCTGGAGGCATCATGGAAGGCTTCCCAAGTGCAAGTATACTTCCGTGTTCTTAGTCAGGAATTCTCTTGATGGGGCTTGGTATTTGGTTGGCATCTTTTTTTTAATTGAAGTTACTCATTGGGATGATTATCTTGGACATTAAAAATAATAACCTATTCTATACAACAGCAATTTACTGTTTGCAAAGTGGTTTTTCATGTATTACCTCAGTCTGCATAATGGTTCTGGGAGGTACACACACTTAATTACTGCTGTTTTTATTGTGGATGAGCTTCTGAGGCTTAGAAGCACAAAGCCTGTGCATCAAGGCCTCTGGGTGGTATTTAGTGCATCAGGGTTTGAGCCTGGGTCATCCTAGTCCAAGAGTGGGGTTTTGCCTGGCCTACCTGCTCAGCACACTCCTGAGAACTTTGGACTCCTCATTTTAAAATAGTAGCTTGGGTCTCTCCCCCCATGCACTACATAGATGTTTGCCCATATCAAAGTTGATTTGCCACTTTTATGACCAATCTCTTGAAAGATGTCCTGTTCATGAAGAAGCTTCAGGAAAAAAATAACTCACAAAGCAGAGAGCTATGACTTGTGCTTTCATCAGCATTCACTGTGAAAATTTCATTAAAAAATATTTATTTATTTATTCCCTTTTGTTGCCCTTGTTTTATTGTTTTAGTTATTATTGTTGTTATTGATGTAGTCATTGTTAGGACAGAGAGAAATGGAGAGAGGAAGGGAAGACAGGGGGAGAAAAAGATAGACACCTGCAGACCTGCTTCACCGCCTGTGTAGGCGACTCCTCTTCAGGTGGGGAGCCAGGGCTCGAACCGGGATCCTTGTACAGGTCCTTCCGCTCTGCACCACGTGCATTTAACCTGCGCTACCGCTCAACTCCCGAAAATTTCATTTAAAAAAAAAACTCAAACCTGAATATTTTTATTTATTATTGGATATGTATAGAGAGAAACTGAGAGGGGTGGAGGAGATAGAGTGAGATAGAGAGATACCTGCAGAGCTGATTCAACACTTGTGAAGCTTCCCCTCTGCAGGTGGGGGCTGGGGGCTTGAACCTGAGTCCTTGAGTACTGTAACATGTATACTCAACCAGGTGCACCACCGCTTGGCCCCCTGAAAATTTCATTTTGTAAATCCCTCTGGGTGTTTGAACTTGCTCTTTGGGCTGTAAGGACAACGATCTGAACATCACTTCCTAAAGTGCCAGTAGGCTCAAAGGACACTTTATGGTTTCAGTTCTTGTTTGAGTCCTGCTCTTTCACGAGTTTTCTCTAGTTCCCTCTGACCAAGAAAGAACATTTTCTGGC
This sequence comes from Erinaceus europaeus, assembly GCF_950295315.1. Lineage (NCBI taxonomy): Eukaryota > Metazoa > Chordata > Mammalia > Eulipotyphla > Erinaceidae > Erinaceus > Erinaceus europaeus. The sequence continues at coordinate 93,371,321 of NC_080171.1, read as the reverse complement.
TCTATACAGATAAATACACTGAAGGAGGAACCTCCTTTCTGGTAAAGATGGTAGCCTTCAAGTCAGGGTAGTTTAGTCACAGTAGTTCATATGTGAATAATAAATGTAACTAGGGGGCTGGGCGGTAGCGCAGCAGGTTAAGCTGGTGCAAAGTGCAGGGCCCCGCTCCTGGATCCCAGCTCCTTGCTTGCAGGGGGGCCACTTTGCAGGTGGTGAAGCAAGTCTGTAGGTGTCTTTCTCTCCCCCTCTCTGTCTTCTCCTCGTCTCTCCATTTCTCTCTGCTCTTTTTTTTTAATTTAAAAAGGAGACATTAACAAAACCATAGGATAAGAGGGGTACAACTCCACACAATTCCCACCACCAGAGCTCCATATCCCCTCTCCTCCCCTCCCCTGATAACTTTCCTGTTCTTTAGCCCTCTGGGAGTATGGACCCAAGGTCATTGTGGGATGCAGAAGGTGGAAGGTCTGACTTCTGTAATTGCTTCCCTGCTGAACATGGGCATTGACTGGTTGATCCATACTCCCGGCCTGCCTCTCTCTTTCCCTAGTGGGGTGGGGCTCTCTTCTCTCCAACAACAACCATTATAACAACTATAACAAGGGCAGCAAAATGGGAAAAATGTCCTCTAGGAGTGGTGAATTCATGGTGCAGGCACCAAGCCCCAGCGATAACCCTGGAGGCAAAAATAAATAAATGTTAAAAAAAATGCAACTATATTGATCAATTCAAGATCAGAGTGTCAGAGAAGTGTGCAATCAGGCTAGCCTGAGTTGGATCCTCACTCTGCCCTTACTGTCTCTGTCACCTCAAGAAAGTTAGTAAATCTATTTCATTTCTATTTTATTTTATTCTGCTATTATTATTATTATTAATTTATTGCTACCTGGGTTATTGCTGGGGATTGGTGCCTGCATGATGAATCCACAACTTCTGGGGATCATTTTTTTCTTTCATATATTTTTAATAGACCAAGAGAGAAATTAAGAGAGGAGAGGGAGATAAAGAAGGAGAAAGAGAAACCCCTGCAACACTGTTTCACCACTCATGAAACTTCCCCCTACAGGTGGGGTCCAGCAGCTTGAACCTGGGTCCTTGCACACTATAATTTGTGTCCTCTACCAGGTTGCCACTGCCCAGTTCCATTAGTTAATCTCTTAAAGTTCTGGTTTCTTCATCTACCTGTAAATAGGATTCAGAACAACATTTTCTGATAACACTGTTGTAAAGATCCAGTGAGCTAATATACATCCAGTGTTTAATACGTAGACATTGTGAAAAGCATTACAGAGACATTGGATTTAATGATAATGATGACATTATATTTAAGTAGCTGTTTTTTAAAATAAATTTACATATTAATGTAATTATTCCTAAAACATAATGTGGATGTTGCTAACTATAGTGTCTGTGAACAACCACGGGCTTCAGGGAGTCTTTAAATTTCTTAAGATCATATGGAAAATTGCATCTGTGTGTTTTACTGGAGAGAATCTCATAATGATTCTTGATTTCCCCACACCGCTCAAAAGAAGGTTAAAATCAGAATTCACACTGTGCCAGACTTATTTTAAGGGTTACATAGTTTATGAAATGGTCCTTACCCTTAAAGAATTCATAATGTAACAGAGGTCACATTGAAGTGAAAGGCGGTGAGATAGAAGAAGGCATAGAGGAAGGCAGAGATAACCACAACACGCTGTAAGGCAAAAAGGAAAATGCAGCAGCTCAGACCACAAAATAATGAAGTATCACAGGTAGTCTGATAGTGACAGTCTGAGTGCCCAAGGTGTTAAGTGTCTAGACTTGAGGCTTAGCAGGTCAGCAAAAGAATCTAGCAGGCCAGATTTGACATTCAGATTCAATCCCAAGGCCTATGAGAAGGCTTTGAAGAGTTGTATGCAAAGCAGTGACACAGCTGAAGATGTGTTTAGTTAAAAATAAATCCTTGGTGTGGTGGATAGACTCAAGGGGAAATAGTGGGAGAGGGGATCTTGGGGGAGAAGTCTGGTGTCATTTTCAACTAGTTAATAAATGAGGTTGTAAGCTAAGGCAGTGACAGCTGGGACTAAAGAAGGAGAGAGAAAAAAAAGTTAGGGATCCCTTTCTCTGTAGCTCCTCTCCCTCCATAAAATTATTAAAAAGTAAATAAATTAGGATGCAAATCAGAGAAATTCCTAAACAACTGGGTGCTGGGGAGGAAGAGGGTATCCCAGATGATTCTTAGGATTATGACTTGTAATTTTCCTTTGGACCTAGGGCCCATTGGGCACCTGATCAATGGAAACCTGGGACAAGTGTGTCAAATTGATCTTTGTCTTAGAAATTCATATTATTATGAGGGAGATCAGGGTGTGTATAAAATAAATAACACTGCTGATGAACTTTAAGTATCATGAGTGCTAGGGGAGTCAGGAAGATGATCCTTATAGATGAAGTGGTTTTGGAGCTCCCAGTGCAGTTGTTCCTTTCTATCTGACTTGACCCTTAATCCACATTCAAGTTGTGCACCACTCCCCTCATCTTGATTACTTTCTCCATGACCTCGTATGATCCACGTTCTCTGTCTGGTTCCTCTTGCTCAGTATTCTCAGTAAGTTTATCCTCCTCTCTCCATGGCCTTTCTTTGTTTGTCCTGCACTGGCTATAACACTAGTCCTCTTCCTCTGAATCTTCCATTTTCTCTGTCCTCTAGCCACCTTGATGTCATGCTCAGTTCAGGCACTGGGCTTTCATATATTTGTTCTTCTTGCCTGGAACATTCTTCTTCCTTCATCTTTTACCTACTGCATCTTTCCATGCTGTTTCAAATAGTCCTTTCTCAGGAAAAGAATAACTATTAAGAAAGGATGACAGAGGACCTAGTGGGGGTTGTATTGTTATATGCATGTACAAACTATTGCACTTAGTGTCGAATGTAAAACATTAATTCCCCAATAAAGAAATAAAAAAACAATAACAATTAAAAAAAAGTACAAGGGGAACAAAAATGGAAAAAATGGCCCCCAGGAGCAAAGGATTAAAAATAAATAAATAAATAAATAAATAAGATAAAAAAAAAAAGAATAACCATTTAGTTTGTTATCCAAACTGGGATACATTTGAAAGTAAGGAGAGGTGCTACTAACAACACCACGACAATGGACATAAATTGGATCTGTCCTGGGCTAATGCACACTTATCACCTACTCCCATCTCCCAGCTGGGACCTGGTCTCCTTCCTGCTCTTGTAGTTTCCTTTCATGGCCTTCACCATGGTTTGTGGTGATACTGGAGTGACTATTTGAGTCAACCCTTGTCCTCCAATCAAGGTAGACGTGCCCCCTTGTGTTTTTGGTGTCTGAGACACATTTGTGCCACATAAGTTCTTAGCACTTAGTGAGTAAAGATGGATGTTATGAACTCAGATTTGTATGGTTCTGTGGTGCGTACAAAACATTTCATTTCCATTATCTTGTTTGGTTCCCATCACATATTGGCAGCTTTTCTTATTTCAGTCTACTGAGGACATAAGCTTTTGTTGCTTAAGGGTGTAAGTGACAGAAACAAGTCTGGAACTCTCAGATACAGTACTTTGGGTTTGGAGAAGAGAAAAGGAAAGATGATCCCAGATTTAGAACCAGGATTACTGGGAGGATGATGCTGACCTTGAAAATGACGAGTAGGGAGTCTGAGGAGCATTTGTCAGTCTCTAGTTGCCACATGAAAATCCATGCAATGGGGAGTTGGGCGGTAGTGCAGCGGGTTAAGCGCAGGTGGTGCAAAGTGCAAGGATCGGCTTAAGGATCCTGGTTTGAGCCCCCGGATCCCCACCTGCAGAGGAGTCGTTTCACAAGCAGTGAAGCAGGTCTGCAGGTGTCTATCTTTTTCTTCCCCTCTCTGTCTTCCCTTCCTCTCTCCATTTCTCTCTATCCTATCCAACAACGATGCAACAATAATAACTACAATAATAAAACAACAAGGGAAACAAAAATGAATAAATATTTTAAAAATCCTTAAACCAAAAAAGAAAAAAAAAAGAAAGGGAGAAAGAAGAAAGAAAGAAAAACGCATACAGTGTTCCAGGTTACTGAGCTCTGAACCGCACATAGCCTCAGGGATCTTCAGCAGACAGTACTTCTTGATTTTTTTTCTTTTATTTGTAAAATAGTAAAATAGAAAATATCAACAAAACCATAGAATAAGAGGGGTGAAATTCTACACATTTCCCACTATATCCCACTCTCTTCATTGGAAGCTTTCCTATTCTTTATGTCTCTGGGATTATGGACCCAGGGCCATTATGGGGTGCAGAAGGCAGGAGGTCTGGCGTCTATAATTGCTTCTCCTATGGACATGGGCATTGACACATTGATTCATACTCCCAGCCTGTCCCTATCTTTCCAGGGTACATTGGTGAAGTTGTTTGTCCGGGTGAGACAGGTTAACATTGTGGTAGCATCTGCAACTTGGTGTTTGGAACATGTATTCCTTTGCTTCCTTCTTTCTTGTGGGACTTGGTTCAGTAGTTCTTGTAAGGTGGGGTTGATTGTGGCAATTTTTTTTAGTTCTTGAATATTTGAGAAAACATTTGTTTCTTTGTCATATTTGAAGGATAATTTTGCAGGATACAATATTCATGGTTGGAATTCCCTCTCCTTTAGAACTTTGAATATGTCATTCCACTCTCTCCTGGCCTCTAGAGTTTATACAGAGAAATTTGATGAAAGCCTTATAGTTCTGCCTTTGTATGTAACTTCTTTCCTTTCCCTAGAAGCCAACAATTTTTCCCTTATTGTTGATTTTTGATAGTTTTACAATAATGTGCCTTGGCTTTGGTCTTTTTGTATTTATAAATCTGGGTGATTGTTCTGCCTCTTGGATGAGAATGTTCTGATGGCTTCCTATGTGAGGAAAGTTCTCAGCTAAAATTGCTCTGAAAATGGACTCTGGGTCTTTGGTCTTGTCCTCCTCTTCAGATATACGTATCACTCTTATATTCCATCTTTTGATGGAGTCTGCAATTCACAGAGAGTTGCTTCAGTCTTTCTAAACCATTCCTCTCCCTCATCTTTGAATTGAAAGAGTGGCCTGGCTGTATCTTCTGGACTGGAGATTATTTCTTCTGAATGTGTGGATCTATTTGCTAAGCCTTCTACCTGGGCATGAGCTGCTGTTAGGGTGTCTTTTACTCCCTGGAGTTCTGACTGCAGTTCTTCTTTCAAGAACTTAGTGAACTAAGTTCACTAAGAGGTTCTAAGTTCTAGAACTTAGAACTAAGTTGATCTCTCATGTGTTTTAATTCCATAGTAACGTGCTCTTTTAATTCTTGCTTAAATTCTTAGAGAGCCCTTATAATGAGCTCTGTGCAGTCTGTCTCTGAGAGTCTTTCTAAATCTGTAATATCTTGGATTTCCTCTGTTTCATTTCTGTCTGATAAAGCATAGTTGGCTCTTTAGTTCTGTTTCTCTGCTTGCGCATTTTTTGTGCTGGTTATTGATGGCCAGTAGGTGGTGCTATTGTGATCTCTAGGTCTTTCTTGCTTGTATGATCTGTGGCATGTGGGATGGTGTGAGGGGGTTGTTGTTTTGGGCTGTCTTGTGGTCACAAATACCCTGTTTTATGTTGTGCCCTTGGCTTGAATTCAGAAGGGTACAGCCCTACTGAGTCAAAGACTGAGATGTTTTAAGCCCCTGTCTTTTTTCTTCTGGCACTAGGAACAATGTTACTTGCTTTCTGTGCTTAAAGTGAAATCGCAAAATAGCTGGCTCAGCACCCATGTCCCCCAAAGCTCTAATTTGACTTTGCTGTTCTTCTGGGTTTCATCATCTTCTAACTTAGTGTTTGCATAGAGGAATGCCAATGACTTTTGAATGTTAATTTTGTAGCCTGACACCTTACTATATTGCCTGAAGATTTCCAAAAGCTTCTTGCTGCCTTCTTTAGGTAACTATCATGTCATCTGCAAATAGGGAGAGTTTGTCTTCTTCTCTTCCAGTCTATAGCCTTTTAATTCCTTGCTCCTACCTGATTGCTATGGCAAGAACTTCCAACACTATGTTGACTAGTAATGGTTATAGTGGTAAGCCCTGTCTAGTACCTGATCTGAGGGGAAATGCTTCCAGTTTTTCACCATTGAGTATGATGTTGTCTGTAGGTTTGCTATATATAGACTCCACTATCTTGAGGAATTTTCCATTATTCCAATTTTTTGTAGTGTTTTGATCATAAAGGGGTGTTATATTTTGTCAAAGGCTTTCTCTGCATCTATTGATATGATCATGTGGTTTTTGGTCTTGCTTTTATTGATATGGTAGATCACGTTGATTGATCTGCATATATTAAACCAACCTTGCATCCCTGGGATAAACCCCACTTGGTCATGATGAACAATCTTTTTAATATACTGCTGTATCTTGTTGGCTAGACTTTTGTTCAATATTTTAGCATCTGTGTTCATCAGAGATATTGGTCTGTAGTTTTCTTTTTTGGTTGTGTTTTTTTTGTGTGTGTTTTTTTTCTTTTTTGATTGTGTCTGCTTTTGGTATCAAAGTGATATTGGCTTCACAGAAGCTGGAAGGGAGTATTCTAGCGTCTTTAATCTGCTGGAAGACTTTTAAAAGGAGAGGTATTAACTCTTCCTTGAAGGTTTTGTGGAATTCATTTGTAAAGCTATCTGGTCCAGGACTTTTATTCTTGGGAAGATTTTTGATAACTGTTTCAATTTCATTAGCTGTGATGGGTCTGTTCATATTATATAGTTCCTCTTTATTTGATTTTGGAAGTTTGTAGGTATCTAGGAAATCATCCGTTTCTTCCAGGTTTTCTAGCTTGGTGGCATATAGTAGTTCATAGAAGTCTTGCATGATATGTTGAGTTTCTGCAGTGTCGTGATATCTCCTCTTTCATTTACGATCCGATTTATTTGGGTCTTCTCCCTTTTTTATTTTGTGAGTCTGGCTAAAGGTTTTGTCAATTTTGTTCACTCTTTCGAAGAACCAACACTTACTTTTGTTGATCTTTTGTATGATTTTCTTCTTTTTTTAAAAATTATTTATTTATTTATTTATCCCCTTTTGTTGCCCTTGTTGTTTTATTGCTGTAGTTATTGTTGTTGTTGGATAGGACAGAGAGAAATGGAGAGAGGAGGGGGAGACAGAGAGGCGGAGAGAAAGAGAGACACCTGAAGACTTGCTTCAGTGCCTGTGAAGCAACTCTTCTGCTGGTGGGGACCTGGGGACTTGAACCAGGATCCTTCTGCCGGTCCTTGCACTTTGCGCCACATGCGCTTAACCTGCTGGGCTACTGCCTGACTCCCTTGTGTCTTCATTTTCATTGAACTCTTGAAACATTTTGATTTCTTCCTTTGTTTCCTCTTTGACCCAGTAGTTGTTAAGAAGTCTACTGTTGAGCTTTCACATTTTGGGACTATTACTAATCTTTTGTTAAGTGTTAGTTTAATTTCACTGTGGTCTGAGAAGATGCTTGGGATGATTTCAATGCTTTTGAATTTGCTGATGCTGTCTTTGTGGCCTAAACTATGGTCTATCCTTGAGAATGACCCATGTGAACTTGAGTAGAATGTATATTCCAGTTTCTTGGGGTGAATGATTCTGTAAATGTCCAACAGTTCTAGTTTACCTATCTCCTCATTTAGCTCCCTCATTTATTTATTGATTTTCTGCCTGGATGATCTTTCAAGTTGAGAGAGTGGGGTGTTGAAGTCCCCTACTATGACTGTGTTGCTGTTAATATATTGCTGTAGCTCTTTCAGTAGATGTTTGATGTATTTAGATGGCTTCTCATTGGGTACATAGATGTTAATAATTGTTAAGTTCTCTTGATTGACTGATCCTCTGAGCATTAAGTAATGTTCATCCCTAGCTTTTTAAATTTTACTCATTTTAAAGTCTATTCTGTCAAATATGAGAATAGCTGTTCCTGCCCTTTTTTTGTGGGCCATTGCCCTGTATGATAGTTTTCCATTCTTTCACTTTGAGTCTGTGTTTGTTTTGTTGAGTTAGGTGGGTTTCCTGTAGACAGCATATTGTTGGGTTGTGTTTTCTGATCCATCTTTCTACTCTGTGCCATTTAATAGGTGAATTCAGGCCATTGACATTTAATGATACCATAGATTGAAGATATTTTAACACCACTATTGTAGATTTTTAGAGTGTTCTGGTATATGGCATATTTATGATGGTCTGATTGTTTATAGGAGACCTTTCAGAACTTCTTTCAGGGCAGGCTTGGTGATAGTTGGTTCTTTCAACTGTTGGTTGTCTGAGAAGGTTTCTATGCCTCCATCTAGTCTGAATGATAGTCTAGCAGGATACAGTAGTCTTGGTTGAAAGCCTTTCTCATTGAGCACTTGATAGATATGTTGCCATTCTCTTCTGGCCTGTAGTGTTTTTTTGGAGAAGTCTGCTGCTAACCTTATGGGTTTTCCTCTGTAGGTGACTCCTTGTTTTTCTCTTGTATCCTTCAGGATCTTTTCTTTATCCTTATTCCTTTCCATTCTAAATATGATGTGTCTTGGTGTCTTTAAGTCTGGGTTAATTCTGTTTGTGACCCTCCTGGATTCTTGAACTTTTATGTCTTTTATGTTGTCTAGACTAGAGAAGTTCTCAGCTATTATGTCCCGAAGAATGCTTTCTTCCTCTCCCTCTCTTTCTTCCTCTGGTAAGCCAATAATGCATATAATATTTCTTCTGATGTCATCTTATAGGTCTCTGTTGTTGTTTTCAGTATCTCTTAATCTCTTTTTGAGATCTCTTCTTTTTCAGCTGTCTCTAATTCTTCCTCGATCTTGCTAATTCTGTGTTCAGCCTCATTTATTCTATTCTCTCTCCTCTACTGTTTTCTGTAGTTCATCTGTTTTGTTACCCTGTTCTGGTACTGTTTAGGTTGTTCAGCTAGTTGTGTTCTTAGCTCAGCTATTTCAGCTTTCAGCTCTCTAATAACCCTGAGATAGTGTTTTCTTCCAGAGTCTCACTTGTTGTTTCTGCATTTCTGGTGACAATTTTTTCCAACTCTTTACTCACTCCGGTGACTATTTCCTAAACTAGTGTTTGGATATTGACCTCACTATTTTGTGGTTCAACTTTTGTGGGGCTTTTAACTGGATTCTTGTCCTGGTTCATTTCTTTAATATTTTTTCTTGTTGGTTTAACCATTCTATATAGCATACTATATATGCTATTAGGTCCCTCTCTCAGTACTTTTCAAATTACTGATCACTCTTGCCTAGATTGACTTATGTCTAAGTAAGGTAGTTAAAGAGTTCACAGCTGTGGAAAGTAACAGTTGTTTCAACATTACTTTAATGCCTGAGTTGGAGTCCTGAGTCTCTTAAAAGCCTCTTTTGTTCTTTTTCTTTCCTGTAGGCTATGGGAGCCTGAGGGCTTTTAAACTATAAGTAGGCTTCTTAGCTTAATCACTGACTCCTGACCAAGAGATAAAGCAGGGTGGGGGAGAGATAGCACAGTGGTTATACAAAGAGCATTTTTTAAAAATGTCTGCAAGGAGAGGCAGATTCTTTTTTTAGAAAATATTTATTCTCTTTTGTTGCCCTTGTTGTTTTATTGTTGTAGTTATTGTTCTTGTTAATGTTGTTGTTGGGTAGAACAGAGGGAAATGGAGAGAGGAGAGGAAGACAGAGGGGGAGAGAAAGATAGACACCTTCAGACCTGCTTCACCACTTGTGAAGTGACTCTCCTGCAGGCCAGGCCTCGAACCACAATCCTTATGCTGGTCCTTGTGCTTTGTGCCAGGTAGGCTTAACCCGCTGCACTACCGCCTGACTCCTGCAAAGAGACTCTTGCACCCCAAGAATCCAAAGCTCCAGGCTCAATTCAGCTTTTCTGCCAAGCCGGGCAGCACTGCTAGGCCCTGTGAGTGTTTAAACAAGTCCTGTTAGTCTGTAGGTTCTGAGGCAATTATTCACCATGTCCTCATTGGGAGAACAATGTGGAAAGGCTCCCTCTATACAGCCCCACTGCTAGGCCATGGAGGTGTATCTCTTCTCCTGAGTTTCCTGGTCAGTTCTCTGTTCCCAGATGTCAGTACAGGGCCTCCCCCCTGCTGCTCCTTTCTCTGAGGGCAGTATGAATGGAGACTCACAGTTGCATTTGGTGAGTCTTAGGGGAGTCCTCTCCACTCGTCATCAGTCTTTTTGCTGGTAAAGAGGACTGGAGGTGGTGCCTCAACTGGTAAACTGCCGGACTGTTGCCCCTGCTTAATCTCTCATTAGACTCCTCTCTGTCCATGAGCTACACATGTTTGCACTTACTGGTGATTTGATGGGTTCCTCAAGTCGTTGTAGTCCTGCCTTGCTGTGGTCCCAGGTGATGTCCTTTGGTATTCCTCGTTGAAGACACAGCTGCTGCTGCTCTGTAGCCCACCTTCGGAAGTCGACTATGCTGTTCTTCAACCTGTGCCTGCATTCCTTTCCACTCTAACCACACACAAGCACGCACCTGAGGCTGCAGAACTTTCAGCTGTAGGTTATGACTTCAGTTGGATCTCTTGTTGTTATTTGTTGTTTTGGGAAGAGAGGTGATTTGGTCCCAGTTATTCCATGGCCACGCCTCCCAGAAGTCCCCTTGATTTTTTTTTTTTAAACTGTGTTAAAAGATGCATAATATAATTGCACTGAAGTAAAAGACTCTGGGGTAGGGGGAGGGTTCAGATCTTGGAACATAATGGCAGAGGGGGTTGAATAGTTATGTGGAAAACTGAGAAATGTTATACATATACAAACTACTGTACTTTACTGTTGACTATAAACCATTAATCCCTCCAATAAAGAAAAAAAAAGATACATAACATATAATTTACTCAACAGATTTTTAGTATGTTTTTACTTGATTAAGAACATTCACACCATCATGTAATCAACACCAGTATTTATTTCCAGAACTTTTTTTTTTCTTCCCAAACTGAATTACTCTTTATCTATCAAAGAGTAATTCTCCATTTTACCCTCTGGTCTTTGGAAACCACCATTCTATAGTCTGTCTCTATTAATTTGATTACTTTTGCTACCTCACCAAGGTCAGATTATACAATACTTGTCATTTTATGTCTTAGTATAATTTCTTCAGAGATCATCCACATTGTAGCACATATCAATATTTTATTTAAGACTGAGTAATAAAAATAAAGTATATGTATATACCACATCTTACTTACCCATTGATGAGAAGTTGATGAATCTTGGTCTGTTTATACATTTTGGCAAGTGTGACTAATGCTTCTATGAACCTTGGTGTTCCAGTATCTATCTATTCAAGTCTTTGATTTCATTTCTTTTGGGTTCATACTCAGAAGTAGAACTGCTGAATCATGCAGTAATTTTATTTTCCATTGTGTCTCTTTACATTCCCAATACACAAAGGTTCCAGTGTCTCTACATCCTCATTAACATTTGTTGTTGCTTTATTATTATTTTATAATAGCCATCCTAATGTGTGTGAAGTGCTGTCTCACTGTGCTTTTGATTTGCATTTTCCTAATGGTTAGTGATGATTATTACCCTTTCATGTGCTTAATAACTAATTTTTTGAGAAATTTCTATGTAAGTATTTTGCTCATTTTTAATTGTTTTTGTTATTGTTGTTGAATTATAGGGATTTTTAATATATTCTGAATATAAATCCTGTATTAGAGATTTGATTTTTAAACATTTTCTCCTACCTAATGGTTTCTTCTTTCATTCTGTTGACAGGGTCCTATTTTAATGCAGTTCAATTTATACTTTTCTTTTACTGCTTTTTTTTTTTTTTGACATCACAAACAAGCAGTCATTGCCAAATCCAATGATATAAAGCTCTTAGGATTAGGTCTTTGATTCATTTTTAGTTAATTTTTATAGAATAAGGTAAGCGTTCAATTCATTTTTTTTGACATGCAGATTTCCAGTCTTGCCAGCATTTTTTTTTTTAAAAAAATATTGTTCACAGGACTGGCAAAATAGCTCACTTGTATAGTGTGCTACTTTGCAATGTGCATAAAAACTTAGGCAGGTTTGAATCTGCTACCCAATGCCTTGAAGGAAGGTTTGGTGCTGTGGTGTCATTCCTTTCTTTGTCTCTCAGCTTCTTTATTTTATTTTCTTTCTTTTTCTAAAATTTTTGGCTTATGGTGGTGTGTGTGTGGGGGATTGAACCTGGGACTTTGGAGTCTCAGGTATAAAAGTCTGTTTGCATAACCATTACGCTATCTCTCCCACCCTCCATCTTTCTTTTCTATCTGAAAATGCCTTCTTGGAATGATAAGGCCCTGGAAGTGACCAAATAACTTAACTAATTAGTAAGTAAGAAGGGAAAAAAGAAACAAAGAAGGGTTTCTTCATTTCTCATTGAATAGTCTTGTTATCCCATTTGATAATAGCTCAAGCATATACTTGAGGAGTTTATTTTGAGGCTCCCTGTCCTTGTCTATTAACCTACATATCTGTTTTTATGCCAGTGCCATACATTTAAAATTTTAGTTTTAGTATTTCTATTTAAAGTCCTCTAAAAGTTTACTGAAAAATCAAGTGGAAGGAACAAAGTTTCTCATATATACTGCTTCCACATATACACAATGTCTCCCCACTCCCTCCAATCAAACTTCCACACCAAAATGGTACAATTTGTTGCAATTAACAAACCTACAAAATGTCTAAGTCTTTCTCAGTTTTGGTTAATGATTATGGGTTTTATTCTTTTAGGTGCTACAGTAAGAGGAATTATTATACCAATTTCATTTTGGATTATAATTTCATACTGTAGAGAAAAATGCTAGATTTTTAAACCAGAAGCACTGCTCAGCTCTGGTTTATAGTGATGCCAGGAATTGAACCTAGGGTTTTGTAGCCTCAAGCATGAAAGTTTTTTTTTTTGCATAAACGTATGCTCTCACCTTTTGATTTTGCATAACTGTACGTTATCTCCAATTGATTTTTGTGTCCTGAAACTTTGCTGGTATTATTTTTTGTTTTATGGGTGTGTATGTGTATTTGTATAGCTTTTAAGGTTTTCAATATGTAATATATTGCCACCTGCAAACATATAATTTTACTATTCATTTTCAATTAGGATGTCCTTCATTGCTAATTGCTTTTCCTAACATTCACAGTGCTGTGTTGAATAGACGTGGTGAAAGTGGACATCCTTGTCTAACCCCTAAAAAAAGGGAAAAAACTCAGTTTTCCGTAGTTGAGCATGATGCTATTTTATAAGCAGAGTTTAAAAAGTTGTGGGATTAGCACAGGTTCAGCATAAGGATTCCGGTTGGAGTCCTTGGCTCCCCACCTGCAGGGGAGTGGCTTCACAGGTGGTGAAGCAGGACTGCAGGTATCTGCCTTTACCCCTCTCTGTCTTCTCTTCCTCTCTCCATTTCTCTGTCCTATCCAACAACAATGACATCAATAGTAACTACAACAATAAAACAACAAGGGCAACAAAGAGAATAAGTAAATATTTAAAAAAAAGTTGTGGGATTAAGGGAGTCGGGCGGTAGCGCAGCCGGTTAAGTGCAGGTGGAACAAAGCGCAAGGACCAACGTAAGGATCCTGGTTGGAGCCCCTGGCTCCCCAGGCTCCCCACCTGCAGGGGAGTCGCTTCACAGGCGGTGAAGCAGGTCTGCAGGTGTCTATCTTTCTCTCCCCTTCTCTGTCTTCCCCTCCTATCTCCATTTTCTCTCTGTTCTAGCCAACAACGATGACATCAAGAACAACAACAATAATAACTACAACAATAAAAAAAACAATGGCAACAAAAGTGAATAAATAAAAAAATTTTTAAAAAGTTGTGGGATTATAAAATCCTGGGTCTCATTTCAAAATCATGCTTTTTTTTGTGTTCTTAGCACCTTTAGTACAGTGCCTGGCACATGATTATTGTGAGAATGGACTTTTTTTTTTAAGGTAATGTCTACAAATGAACTAAAAGTCATTTCAAAATGAAGAGTTGATTTGATATTCATGGGGGTGAAAGACTTTTTTTGAGACAAAGGAGAGAGAGAGAGGGATTACAGCACTGAGGCTTTCAATGAAGCGAGGGCTGGGCTTGAAGCTGGGTCTTGACCATGACAAGCAGCACACTGTCCAAATGAGCTATTTTGCCAGCATATGGGAGTGAAGGATTGAAGGTTATAAGTGAGACTGGCCACAAGGGTGATAAGGAGTCAGCTATTGGCTGTCCACTCATCTGGAGCAGGTACTGGCCCCACACTGCAGGCAACAAAGTCACTTGGGGCTTAGTGAACTTTGCTTGGACAGTTTGCTTTTTAGAAAATCCTCTCTGATTAAGTTATTTTTCTCCTTCTTATATTAGCATTTAACAGCTGGAAGAAAACAACATATGTTGTATCTCTTTGTATTTATGACTACTGAATTAGTAACTCCAGTCTATTGGATGCAAAGAAAGTGAGTGAAATGCTATAAATTATAGATGAAAGTTGTTAATGCTAATAGAGTGTATAACATATGCCTCACTTTGGCACGGTTTTGAAATGACGTGAATGATTTAGAGGACTTGAGTCTGTTTGCCTTCATTTTAATTTGCAGTAGTTGGAAAGCATAGTCACCACCATTCATTAGTAACGCCATGCTTTCTCATTGGAACTTAGCCCTCTCAACTTGGAGTAAATAAAAATTATGGTTAACTATATTCCTAGAAAGGAAGAATCAAATGATTTCACTAAATGTGTTGGCATTTTTTTCATTTGAACTTTTATCAAGTAGGTTCTAAATATGAACTATCTTGTCCTTTTTTTTCTTTTCTTTTTTTTGCCTCCAGGATTATCGCAGGGGCTCTGTGCTGGCACTATGAATACACTGCTCCTGGTGGCCATTTTTCTTTTTCATTTTATTGGATAGGACAGAGAAAATGAAAGAGGAGGGGAGAGAGAGAGAAAGAGAGAAAGAGACCTGCACACCTGCTTCGCTGCTTGTGGTGATTTTCCCCTGCAACTGGGGACCAGATGTCCTCATTTTGTTGTTGTTGTTGCCAGGAATTTTTGCTAGGACTTGATATCTGCATAATTCTACTGCCATTGGTAGTTGGTCTCTCTCTCTCTCTCTCTTTCTCTTAGATATATAATAAGAGACTGGAGAGATAAAGATGGAGAGAAGAGAGTCACGATAGCACCCCTCCACTGCTCATGAAGTTTTGCATGGTGTTCCCATGTGGTGGCTGGGGGCTTGAGCCCACGTCCTCATACATGGTAAAGTGTGTACTCCATCAATGAAATAATTCCTACTCCCCTATTTTTAAATAGACGAATAATCTAGTAATGGAGGGGCAGCAGGATGTATATCAAGAGCAGATCCTTTTGTCTCAATGAGGGATTTTCTGCTTGCAACTGATTGAAACCCTACAGCTTGTGCAAATGGGGGGGGGTGGGGCACATTCTAAGGATATGAAGCTGTTGTCCAGATTCCAAGGATAGGAGGGACAGCTGGGCTCAGCAAGGACTGGGCATAGGACCTAGAAACTCTAAGGACTAAGGTCACTTGAGTGCCACATGGCTTCATTTCTCCTTTTCTCAGCGCTCACACTACTGTTTTCCTCCCACTCAGCAGACTGACTGCCTCTGTTCCTTTCTCTGTGCATTCAAAAAAGCACAGATGTCTGGTTCTGGCTTTTTACCATTTCCAGTTCAGGGGCTACCTACTGTTGGCTGCCTGGCATTTCTGATATCCAAATTTCTGGAAGAAAGAATCTGGTTATCTTATCTCGACTGAGAGGATCACTCTTTATTTGTTCACTTAATCATTCAAAGTCTTTCTAGAGTGGCAGTGACTGTTTTAGGCATTGGGGATGCATCCAGCCCATGTGGACCGTGTGTGTGTGTGTGTGTGTGTGTGTGTGTGTGTGTGTGTGTGTGTGTGTGTGAGAGAGAGAGAGAGAGAGAGAGAGAGAGAGAGAGGGAGAGAGATAGAGGGAGAGGGAGAGGGAGAAGCAGAAGAAGCCTGCTCTTCAATGTCTATGATTGGGGACAAGTGGTTTAACCTGTCTAAATCTGTTTCTCCACTTGTAAAATGGGAAAGAATATCAGCTCAGAGAACATGTTCTTTATGAGGATTAAATTGTGGGGAATGTTCCAGGTGCTGAAAATTTGTACATAATAGACACTTAAAGTAGTAGCTGTGCCTCTTGTTCTTGTTATTAATCACATTTTTTTCCTTCCTTCTAGTTCCCGTTTGGCCGACGTTTGCCTTGTGACATCTACTGGCATGGAGTTTCATTTCATGACAATGATATATTCTGTGGTCAAGTGAACAAGTTTCCAGGTAATACTGTTAACTGCTGGCATTAAAAAAAAATGTTTCCAGGGCTGTGTCTCAGGGTACACTCTTCCACAAAAACATGACAATGTTTTGAGATCATACTCAAGGACTCTTGATTGGGTACTGCTGCCTGCCTTCTGCCACCATGCCATCTTGAGAGGAAGATAATCAGAATTTAAGCCACTCACAGCTGAAAGACTGTAGGCCTCCCTGGTCTAATTCCACTGATGGGAAAACACAGTTTTTACCTTTAGGGCTGTGGACATAATAGGAAGGTGTAATGAGGTGACTATATCTTCAAAATGGAAAAGAAAAATGAAACAAACTAACCAGGAAATTTTATGCGGAGAATTTGCAGGGAGTGAAAGTACTCCAGTTCTAGGAATACAATGCAGAAATGGGACTAGCAGCTTCTATTTTCTGTATTGTATTTAGAGGTGTTATCTGAGAAACCGGACACATCAGTCTCCATACAGGAAGGAGAAGGTTGTAGACAGTCTCTGCTTTTTCCTGGGGACATTATTTCCAGAGACTTACTTTATAATGGGATGCTCAGTTCTGGGAAAGTGGCAGAGTCAATACTTGATGCTAACCTCAGCCTCCCTCTATGCCTTTTTATTTCTGCCTCTTCTTTCTTGATGTTTATTATTATTTATTTATTTTTAATTTCTTTATTGAGGAATTAATGTTTTACATTTGACAGTAAATACAATAGTTTGTACATGCATAACATTTCCCATATAACAATATAATCCCCACTAGGTCCTCTGTCATCCTTTTTGGGTGTTTATTATTTTTAGTGGCTAAATGCAAAGGGTGGTTGTGGCCAGGAAGAGTGCTTAGTGAGAAAGGAGCATTTGGTTAAGCTGGATATGACCATGGTCATATAAGAATCATGTACCAATTTTCAGAAACTGAACAAAACATGTACAAGCTGTATTATAGAACAGTAAGTCATTTTTAAAGAAAATGACTGAGTCCCATCCCACAAAACCACAATGTGACCAGTTCTCTATTTCTTCCCCAAACATAGTCATAATGGTGATTATTATTATTTTATTTTATTTTACATAGTCACAGCCAGAATGTAGCTGAGTATAATGTGTTTTCTCTTAGCGTTATATAAATTACACTTTTTTAAAAAAATTACACTTATTAAAGAAGAGGATGGGATATAGAACTCTGGTAGTGGTAATTGTGTGGAATTGTACCCCTCTTAGTCTATAGTCTTGTTGATATTTTTAATTTTATAAATAAATTTAAAAAAGAATTAACTTGATCTCTTTCTTTGGTATTCTATGTCATATTTTTAAAAGATTTTATTTATTTATTCATGAGAAAGGTAGGAGAGAGAGAGAACCAGACATCACTCTGGTACATGCACTGCCAGGGATTGAACTCAGGACCTCATGCTTGAGAGTCTAATGCTTTATCCACTGCACCACCTCTCAGACAACAATCTATGCCATATTTTTAAGAAAACACCTTTCAGAAAAACCAATATCCATATCTTATGTACTGGATAATCACACTCTGACCACCAGGCATTTTTCAGCTAAGTATACAGACAGATTTCTGTGGACCAGACTAGGCTCAAGTTCACATAGAAGATGCAGTGGAAAACACACCTTGCCAGCCAGTCAATGGCAAGTATTTCTCCCAAGTGGCACCTTTGCAAGGATTCCAGGGCCTAGTCTTTGGCCCTTAAAATGCAAACTCAGGGCAAGGAGACAATTTCTACATTGGTGGATGTGAGTCTGGGCTTAGACACTCTTAGGAGACAGTGCCTTTTGTTCAGATTCTCTAGTCTTGCTTCTAGGGTTCCTGCCAACATCATGGTAACTTACAAGAACCACTGTAATCAAGAAAGAACGTTTAGAGCTGTGGCTTCCTATCAGGCATTTATACAATTTGTCACCCAGGGATCATTCTAACCATATGCCTTGTCATCTCAGTACAGCTAACTTTCCACCTGTTTTTGGTTTCCAGGAGAGCAGAGCTAGAAAGTTAATCCAAAGGCATATTTGTCCTTGAAAAAGAGAAAAAGTTTGTTTGAGAACAAAAAGAAATTCTTACAGCCAGAATTCTTACAATCAGTATAACAGGATAACTTATTTTCTCTGACATTTTTGCTTAGAAACAGTGACATTTTGATACCACTGGAAGGATTGGCTGGGATATTGGGAAAATATAATTTGGAGGAGAACATGTGGACAGAGTTTCTAAGGCATGAATCACAAGATGGAACTTTATCTACACTGTCTTCATTTGTTCGAGCCTCAGCTGATAGAAGAGGAGGAAAGATATGGCAGCTATGGCTCTACATTTGGGACACAAATTAGGAAAACAGAAAAACAAACAAGAGAACCCTAGAAGGAAAAATTTCACTATTAGTAGTATAAGAATATTCACTGCAAAGAAGCCAGTTTGCCCCATATTCCACACGCCAGTGATTGGAGCAGAAAAATTTCCACTTTGCTTATAGCAATTAGCTATCTGTAATCACAAAATCAGTTCTCAAATCTCTAGGCAGTGAAACAGAGGTTGCCACTCTGCCCTCTGAAAGCCAGTCATTGTTAGCAATGGGGTTACTGTAGAATCTTCCACTGCCCATGCTTAGCTTCTGTCTCTTGTGTATCCAGTCATTTTAAAAATGCACTTCACATGCTTTGTAAATTACTTAGAATAAGCTTTAGTGGATGTGCCAGGCAAATCTAAATACTCCACATGCTGAACAAACTGAAAACTTTTGGATATGCATGCAGAAGTAATTTATCTTCTTTGTGTCAGCACATTAGATTTTAGCCACTTTTCTATGGGCCATTTCTTCCGAGATCAGTTGCTACATCTTCACTGATGGATTAAGACTTTCTATACAAATGAATCCTCTTTGGATATGCTTTTGCTTTAAGAAAGTCTAGAACTGTCCACTCTTAGCTTATAAACCACTGTTTTCTTTTGTCTTTTCCTGACTTTTAGGGTCTGAGGGGTGTGAGGGCATGGTACTTCCAACATCTATGCCTGAACTGTTAGAAATAAATTTCATTCGTTCACTCCAAGAACAGACTCAGGAGACTTGAGAAAGGCAGTAAGTGAGAGAGTTTATTCAATTCTGCAGAATCAGGTGCCAGTCCAACCTGCATCCACCTTGTTGGCACAAGATGGCCAGAGATCACAACCAAGTATTTATTCTCTAACACAGGTTTGAAGCTGCCTTGTTCTCCATTGATTGGAGATACAAATTCACAGACTTGTCAAGATTGCCTAAGAGAAGAGAGGGAGAATTTTTCTTTTCTAGACTAGGGGTCTGGTTTAACCTATGTGGCTCTCTTCACATAGTTGTGTGAGGTTCTTTAGCAGATAGGTGTCTAAAATAAGCAATCCAGTTATTTCTACAATGACTGTCAGTAGGTAGTCAGACAGGAACTCTTTTTCTTGGAAGGTAGCTGGGGGTAGTGGTGGTGGTGTGAAACACTCAGATAACACATCTTATCAGATAACACATGTCCTATTCTAAAGCATATATATATATATTTTTTAAATTTTTAAATTTTTTTTTATTTAAGAAAGGATTAACAAAACCATAGGGTAGGAGGGGTACAACTCCACACAATTCCCACCACCCAATCTCCATATCCCACCCCATCCCCTGATAGCTTTCCCATTCTTTATCCCTCTGGGAGCATGGACCCAGGGTCATTGAGGGTTGCAGAAGGTAGAAGGTCTGGCTTCTGTAATTGCTTCCCCGCTGAACATGGGCGTTGACTGGTCAGTCCATACTCCCAGTCTGCCTCTCTCTTTCCCTAGTAGGGTGGGTCTCTGGGGAAGCTGAGCTCCAGGACACATTGGTGGGGTCTTCAATCCAGGGAAGCCTGGCCAGCATCCTGATGGCATCTGGAACCTGGTGATTGAAAAGAGAGTTAACATAGGAAGCCAAACAAATTGTTGAGCAATCATGGACCCAAAGCTTGGAATAGTGGAGAGGAAGTGTTAGGAATGTACTCACTGCAAACTCTAGTGTACTTCTGCTTTCAGGTATATATTTTGCAGTAGTTTATGGATACGTGTGAACATAAGCTCTCTCTCACAGAAACTGGTGTATATCTAGGTTTTGGGACTTTGTTAGAAAGTGAACCACCTGAGATGAAATTAGAGTGTACTATAAAAGGAAAGGTCTCACTCGAGTAATGAAGCTGAAGGGTTGTCATTCCACACGTGAAGTCTCTGCATATATATACTTTTAAAAAAATGAAACAATTTTCACTTCTTGTAGAACCACCAGCAGAGGCAAGGGTGCTAGCAATTTGCATATGGGGTTTGATGAGAGGTAGGAGACACTTTTCTGGGCAACAGTGCTCAGGAACATAGTTTAGATAAGGCAGAAGAACAAAGATTTTGGTGGTAAGTGCATCATTGCTGGGCTACAGTAATGGCTTCCTGTGCTAGGTGGTTGGGCAGGATTAGGGTGAGTTGACTGTAACCTGCAGACTGGAAGTGTGGGAGGAAAGTAGCCACAGCCTTCTTCTTCTTCTAGCGTTTGCCCTTCTTCCGTAGCCAGTCAACAGCGTCAGGTTGAGCCTGATGTAAAGTTTTGAGACCTCCTTTGAATCTGGAGAGGTGGCAGTCGTTGACTATGTGGGTCATAGTCTGTCTGTAGCCACAGGGGCAGTTCGGGTCGTCTCTGGCTCCCCAGTGATGGAACATAGCGGCGCACCGGCCATGGCCTGTTCGATAGCGATTGAGGAGGGCCCAATCATAACGTGCTAGGTCAAAGCCGGGTTGACGCTTGCAGGGGTCTGTGATGAGGTGTTTGTTCTTTACCTCAGCTGACTTCCAACTCTGTTTCCAAGAGTCTGGAACAGAGAAGTTCAGTGTAGGCGTAGGGGACCGGATTGGGTGACGAGACGTCAAGCGTTGAACAGGGTGGGCGAAGATATCCGCGTATATTGGCAGGTCCGGTCGAGCGTAGACGTGGGAAATGAACTTAGATGATGCCGCATCCCGACGGATATCTGGCGGGGCGATGTTGCTAAGAACTGGCAGCCATGGAACCGGGGTGGAACGGATGGTTCCAGAAATTATCCTCATGGAGGAATATAATTTGGAATCGACCAAGTGGACATGGGGGCTATGGAACCATACTGGGGCACAGTATTCTGCAGTGGAATAGCATAATGCCAGAGATGATGATCGTAGTGTGGAAGCGCTTGCACCCCATGAGGAGCTGGCCAGTCTTGCAATGATGTTATTCCTCGCACCCACCTTTGCTGCAGTTTTTATGAGATGTTCGTGAAATGACAGGGTGTGATCGAGAGTAACGCCAAGATAGACTGGCTGGGCTTCATGACGGATTCTCGTATTGTCAAGCTGCACATTAAGCTCACGCGAGGCCGAGGCATGGTGTAGATGGAAAACAGATGATACCGTTTTTTGCAGTGCTAGGGATTAGTTTTTGCAGTGCTAGGGATTAGTCGCCACAGTCTTTTTTTTTTTTTTTTTCAATAGTAACCACAATAAACAAGTGCTGCAAAAGGGAATAAATAAATACTAAAAAAAACAAACAAACACCTGAATAGATCCTGTCATTGAGACTAAGGGCTTCTTGGATTGAAGAAGAGCTTTCAGTGGTTCCCAACTTTCTTTTATCTGCTGCAGTTTAAATTGCATCCTGCAAAGCCCTGTGGCTACAGCTCTGCTCTCCTGCCCCTCCCTCCGAATTTAGGCAGATAAGTGGCACAAGGTGGAGTCAGTATAGATCTGATTTAATAGCAACAGCTGTCTCATCAAAAACAAATGAAGGGGGTTGGGCGGTAGAGCAGTGGTTAAGTGCATGTGGCGCACAGCATGAGGGCCAGCATAAGGATCTGCTTCAAGCCACAGGCTACCCACCTGTAGGGGAGTCACTTCACAGGCAGTGAAGCAGGTCTGCAGGTGTCTATCTTTCTCTCCCCTTCTGTCTTCACCTCCTCTCCCATTTCTCTCTGTCCTATCCAACAACGAATGGCATCAACAAGAACAATAATAACCACAATGAGGCTACAACAACAAGGGCAACAAGAAGGGGAAAAATGGCCTCCAGGAGCAGTGGATTCATAGTGCAGGCACTGAGTGAGCCCCGGCAATAACCCTGGAGGCAAAAAAAATTTTTTTAATTAAAAAAAAAGAAACTGTTTTAATTTAACCAGTAGGCCTCATTAGGTCTGCTGTTTCTGCTTTCCTGCCCTTTTAAAGGTCTCAGTACTCCCTAACTTGTTCCATCTAGTATCTTTTGGTGAAAAGCACTCAAATACGTTATGCCACAGTCTTAATGAATGTGCATCACTTGGCTTTTTTCAGTAGAGTATCTTGGGGACAGAGAGACACAAAGGTGAATTTGGGAACATCTGTTAGTAGGTATGGGGACTGGTGATTCATATCACAAGAGGAGATACTACAGATTTGAAATGAAGGTTTGATGATCTTCACAAAACTTCGAGATGAAAGACAGCTAACATGATTTCACTTATATGTGGAATCTAGAGTTATGATACGAATAAAGCTGAGAAAACAAAAAAACCCAGAAGGAAGCAAACTGTTTCTAAGACTTGTGAGAACTATGGTGGTTATCTTTGGGAGGTGGGAGGGTGGGGATACAGAACTTTGGTGGTAGGTGTGGTGTGGAACTACACACTGTAACCGTACAATCTTGTAATCTGTTACACACACACACACACACACACACACACACACACACACACACACACAATTATCTCTGGAGCATCCAAATTCTATCCCTGTGCTCGAAGCCCTCTCTCTCTCTCTCTGTGTGTGTGTGTGTGTGTGTGTGTGTGTATGTGTGTGTGTTGTGTGAGCCCTTCTGTTCTGCAGAGGGATTTCTTAAAGAGACCATTCTCCTGTGACAATGCCATTAAGTGCAAAAAATGCTACAAAATATTCTCTGTTCAGGAGGGTTCCTCTATTCCTCTATTTGGCCTGAGGTGCTACAGTGCAATTCAGTGTTAAAGCTTTTAGCTAGTACTGTAAACAAAATGTTAGTTAAATATAAGTAATAAGGTTCAAAACAATGAAATTTCGATTCACATACTTTGTATTCAACCCTGGTTCTTATACCTCAGAAATTCTAAATTCTAAATTTCATGACAAGGACGGGGGAGGAGAAAAGAAAAGAGCTTTAATTTTCCAGACTCATATGTATTTCTTGGGAAGTTCAGACCAGTGTCCTTGGTGAGTATTCTTTAATGTTAACGCATCCATGATAGAGCATAGTTCACCAGTGCTTCTTAAGCTCCTTTATTTCTTATTTAATCTTTTTCTATAGAATTCTAAGCAAGAATTAAGAACTGAGCATTGACATTATGGAACTGATATCTTTAGATTTATTGCTCTCTTTTTAATATGCTAAGGGAAGCAAGAAGCGTGTTATTAAAACCTTCATTCTCAAATATTTACCCTGTGTTTCCTCAGCATGGGAGTTTGAAGAATCCTCATTCATTTGAATGTGTCCATTTGGAATTTGTGACAATTCAGACATGCCAAGCAGACACAAAATCTTGTATTTTCTATTAAAAATAGCTTCGCTAAGCAAATTTCTGGTGTTAGGCTTGGAACTCTTTAGCCTTTTCCAAGATGAAGCCATTGTTAGTCCCCATTTTTAGTAGTGATGACATTTTCCTTAAAAATAAGCATGCTGTGTTAGCTGTTGGGCTCAGGCAAAAATTAGTTAAGTCATAGGCTCCTTGGAATATACCTAAAATAGATTTCCTAGCTTCTTCAGAAATGGAGACTCCAAATCTCATCTGCTATAGTCTTGCCTTTAGGTTCTTCTTAATTATTAAACAGTTTGTTCTGCTT
The DNA here is from genome assembly GCF_950295315.1 of Erinaceus europaeus. Lineage (NCBI taxonomy): Eukaryota > Metazoa > Chordata > Mammalia > Eulipotyphla > Erinaceidae > Erinaceus > Erinaceus europaeus. The sequence continues at coordinate 93,347,212 of NC_080171.1, read as the reverse complement.
TATATCTTAATGTTTTTCACTTACCAAGTTGCAGATCTTACTATGATGCCAATTTGACTTTCCTAGGCAGATAACTGTACCAATGTGTTCTGGAATGCCACCTCTCCAGAGCCCTGCCCCACTAGGGAAAGATAGAAACAGGTTGGGAGTATGGATTGACCTGCCAGTGTCCATGTCCAATGGAGAAGCAATTGCAGAAACCAGGCCTTCTAACTTCTGCACCCCATAATTTTCTTGGGTCCATACTCCCAGAGGGATAAAGATTAGGAAAGCTTCCTTCGGAGGGGATGGGATATAGAACTCTGATGGTGGGAATTGTATGGAATTGTACTCCTCTTGTCCTACACTCTTGTCAATCATTATTAAATCAATAAAAAAATAAGCATGCTAAAACTTAAAATAATTTTTGCCTATTTGCTTAAAAGTTGCTAAAAAATGTTCTCAGTTTCTTCCATTGTCAGAGTTACTAAAAATGTTACCAGAAAAAAAAAATCTCTATTCTTTTAAAATGTTTTACAAGTAAGACATCTCAATTCTCTCTGGACAAATTAATGAGATCTGATCAATGTCAGTGTCAGTAGTTTTAACAGAAGAACTCCTACAGATTCCCCTTTGCCCCCCTTAAGCTATAAATTAGGAAATGATATTTTTCATTTTCTGTCCTTTATTCAAGGAGACAGGTCTTATGCTGAAAGGTGTGTATATATTTCTGTTCTTTACCTTTAATTCTTATGAAGGATTCCAACAAAGCAACCTAATCGTGTAACCTAGAGTCCACTAGATAATATTCTCTGGAGTGTAAGATGGGAAGAATCTCAGAGGGTGGCCCCAAATTTAAAAGGATAGTAACAGTGAAGTGTAAGGTATATATACTTTTAAAAAATTTAGTTTAATTTATTTCTAAAAATAAGATAGAAAACGTCAACAAAACCATAGGATGAAGGGTAAAATCCCACACATTTCTCACCACCAGCATTCTATATCCTATCCCCTCTACTGGAAGCTTTCCTATTCTTTATCTCTATGGGAGCATGGACCCAGTATCATTATGGGATGCAGAAGGTGGAAGGTCTGGCTTCTGTAATTGCTTCTCTGCTGAACATGGATGTTGGCAGGTGGATCCATACTCCTAGCCTGTCTCTCTCTTTCCCTAGTGGGGCAGGGCTCACATACTTGTTTTTATTCATTATCTAGGGGGCTGATCAAGAATGGAATGATAAGCTAGGTGGAGACTCATTCAGATTGATGCTTCATTTTTATAAGGAGAAAAAAAATATTACCAATCTATCACTTCCAGTTTTTCATTAATTTGGTAGGTCTTTCCAAACTGTGAGTCTCACCACAGGGGGAAGAACTAACACTTTTGTTTGTTTGTTTGTTTGTTTTTACCCTATCTGAAAAAAAAAAACGAGTATGTTGGGTGGGTGGTTTTCAAAGTCCCCAATAAAGTTACAGCCAATGGCCTACTGTCGTTAAAACCTCACAGCTTCTCTTCTCCCCAGGCATGACGGAGATGGTGCGTAAAATTACTCTGAGCAGAGCAGTGAGAATCATGCAGAATCTCTTTCCTGAGGAGTACAACTTCTATCCTCGCTCATGGATTCTGCCTGACGAGTTCCAGCTCTTTGTTGCTCAGGTAGATGGCTCTCCATCCCCATGATCCTTGAATGACATTATGGCTGCAACTGTGTCCTGGGTGCTGTTTACTACTGGGGGTTGACCTTTGTCTGAGTGCTGGGTGCTAGGTTCTGAGTGTAGTGTCCTAGGAGCTGAGTCCTAAATACAGTGTTCTAGGTACCAAGGGCTGAGTTTTAGGTACTGTCTGCTGGGAACTATGTTCTGGGAGATGAGTCTTTGGTCCTGGGTACTTTGTGCTATGTCCTACAAATTACTGTATATACAACAAACATGGATGAATTTCAAAAACAATTACTTGTGTGTGTGTGTGTGTGTGTCAGAGAGAGAGAGAGAGAGGGAGAGAGAGAGAGAGAGAGAGAGAGAGAGAGGCCATGTGGGCTCAAGCCTGGAAGCATGGGAAAGTGTGTACTCTTCCAGGACTTAACTCAAAGTTCTAGTTGTTGAGCAAGTCTCTCAGTTCCTAAAAGGCACAGTTTTCTTATTCATACAATGGGGAGAAATAGTATAACTAACTCACAGGACAGGGTGAGGGTTGAAGGAAGTAGTGTGATACGTCCAGCTGCATATCTGGAACACCAGTAGAACCAATAAGGGATGTTATCATAGACATGATTTGTTGTATGCTTAGAGGAATGGCATGCAGCCTGGAACCTGTGGGCAAAGGCTTTGAAAGTTCCTAAAGAGATCCATTCAAAGAGCAACTAATGAGGCCAAGTAATGGTCCATTTGGTAGAGAGCGCCTGGGTTTGGTAGAGAGGACCCCATCCTCCGCATGTGGTGGGGAAACTTCATGAGTGGTGAAGTGGCATTATAGGTTATCTCTCTCTCTCTCTCCTCCTTCCATCTCCTTTCCTCTCTGTCTCTTTTAAAATGAAAAAAGAAAGAAAGGAAGAAAGCAAGAAAGCAAGCAAGCAAGCATGCAAGCTTGGGGGAAAAAAGAAGCAACCAAAATGGCAATTCTCCAATTTAAATTCCCCTCTGATTCTATTTCACAAAGTCCTCTGTGGTCACATATACTGCCTTGCTAGGATATGCAATGGAGCATTTGGAAACGGATTCTGGAGCAAGTATAAAGCAACATTTAGTAGGTTTCCTGCCTCAGTATGTCAGATCTACTGCTTGACCTGGAAGTGGAGCCTGATTTCCCACATTTCATATCAGACCTGGTGCCACGGGTGACCACTCCTCTAGGATTCCCATTCTGGCCTGGTCCATTGGCAGTCCCCTCCACCCCTTGCTTCAGCAGTGTCCCTGGTTCTTCACAGCTTTTGACTCCCCAGTACAGCTCCCTATACCAGCCATAGTCTGTCTGATCATGTCAAGCCTCCCCCAACCCCTCCTGCTCCCTTTTAGTTATGTAAACTGCCTGGCTGCTGCCAATACCTAACAACAACAACAATTGTTGTCACCACTCCAGACTCACTTTTTTTTTTTTTTTTCTTCAGTTAAAAAGACAGAGACAGAGCACTGAAGTGCTTCCTTCAGTGTTGTAGGGGCTAGGCTCTAACCTGGGTTGTGTTCATTATAATACAAGTGCACTATTCACATAAATTGTCTTGCTGGATATATAATCAGACGGACAAAGGATAACTAAGGCTTCAGAATCTTTGGTTGGTTTTTCTACCAAGACTTCACTGGGGCTTCCCACAAGCATGATATTACCTCTCTTGGTGGGCTTTTTGTTCCTTCTCATTTTGAAAACTGTATGTCTAACTGTTCTGTAAGGTCAAGTTTAAATGAGGTACCAACTACGGCTTTAAAATCAGATAAGTAAAAAAGACATTCCCATTATCCTCAGAAGTTCTTCTGTGCTGGTGTATTGTACCAGAGTAAAAGACTTTGATGGCAGAGGAGGACCTAGTGGGGGTTGAATTGTTATGTGGAAAACTGACAAAAGTACAAACTATTGTATTTGCCTGTTGATTGTAAACCATTAATCCCTCCAATAAAGAAAACAAAGTTCTTCTGTTCTTATTTGTAGTCACCCTTTTTAATTGCTGGTCTACACTTTGATTATAGATTAGTTTTGCCTGTTAAAGACATTCACATAAATGGAGTTGAATTGTAGTTAGTCTTTGGAGTCTCTCTCTCTCTCAGAATTACATTTTTGAGGGCTGATAAGAGAACTCACCTGGGAGGGCACCTGCTGTGTCATAAATGTGACCCAGGTTCCAGCTCAGTCCCCACTGTCCTGGGGGAAGCTTTGGTGTTGTGGTCTTTCCCCTCTCTCCTTGTTTTTGATAGGCTTTCTTTTTAACTTTTTTTAACTAGAATACTGCTCAGCTCTGGCTTATGGTGATGCGGGGGATTGAACCTGGGACTTTGGAACCTCAGGCATGAAAGTCTGCTTGCATAACCATTATGCTGTCGACCCTCTGCTGTCTCCCTGTTTTCCTGTCTCTGTCTCTCTCTCACTATGTCTGAGAAAAATTCAATCCAGAATGGTGAAACGTTGGCAATGACAAAATAATATAAAGTAATCTTGTTATTGAGATTCACCTATGTTTGTTATATATATCAGGAGTTTGTATTTTTATTGCTCGGTAGTGTTCGATTGTCTGAATATATCTCTGTTGGTTTATCTATTTGCCTTTGGGTTGTTTCCAGATTGGAAACATTATAAATAAAGCTGCCATGACTAGAAACATACAAGTCATCTTGTGGATGTTTTCATCTCTCTCAAATTACCAGGTGAATGAAATTTCTGGATTATATGACATGTATAACAACTTATAAGAAATTGCCACATTGTTTCCTGAAGTAGATATACCACTTTATCTTCCCACCTACAGTCTGTGAAAATTCTGTCTGATCTTCTTGTTGTTAATTCTTGATATTGTAACTTTCCTAGATTTTAGATATTCCAGTAGGTATGCAGTTATGTCACTTCATGATTTTTATCCTCATGACTAGACATTGAACATCTTTTCATGTATTTTTTTTATCATTTGGATATCTTCTTTTGTTGAGTGTATATACAAAACTTTTGTTCCTTTGTTTCTTCCTCTTCTTCTTTTTAAATTTAACTGTTTTATTTTTTAGTATTGGGGAGATAGCATAGTGGGTATGCAAAAAAACCTCTCATGCCTGAGACTCTGATGTCCCAGGTTCAATCCCCCACACTACAATAAGCCAGAGCTAAGCAGTGCTCTAGTGGACAAAAATTTTTTTATTTTAAGCACCTGGTTCGCATCTTTCTAATGGAATAATGTTCAAATATTCTGAATTTTATTGATAAGGGGCAGTAGATGCTTTACCACTCCAGAAGTTAATTAATTTTTTTTTGTAAAAATGTGAAGCTGCTTATTTAAAAATTCCACCTTCAATAATGAATTTGTTTCATATACATTGGCCCTCTGTAGAACAGATTTGAAAATGTCTCACTGTTCATATAAGTACATATGTGACTACTCTGATAAGCTCTATATTAGGAAATTGAGGCTGCAAAGCTAATTACCATAGATTGGGCAGCCTAAACAATAAGCATTTATTTGTTATAGTTGTGGAAACTGGAAATCTTAAGATTAGGGTGCATCACTCTAGGTCTCTGATTAGGGCCCTCCTTCTTAAGTTCTCACAAGCTCTTTCCTTTGTGTGAACACCTACAGAGAGAGCTTGTCTGCTTCTTCCCATTCCTCCTCTTTATCATCCTCTCCCTCATCCTCCTTCTTTATTGGGGGATTAATGGTTTACAGTCAAAAGTAGAATACAGTAGTTTATACATGTGTTACATTTCTAAGTTTTCCACCTTTTCATTCAACCCCTACTAGGTCTTCCTCTGCCATCATGTTCCAGGACCTGAACCCTCCCCTCATCCCAGAATCTTTTACTTTGGTGTAATACACCAACTCCAGTCCAAGTTCTGCTTTGTGTTTTCTGTTCTTATTTTCAATTTCTGTCTATGAGTGACATCATCCCATATCTATCCTTCTCTTTCTGACTTAACTCACTTAACATGATTCCTTCAAGCTCCATCCAAGATGAGGTGAAGAAGGTGAAATCACCGTTTTTAAGAGTTGAGTAGTATTCTACTTTGTATATAGACCACAACTTTCTCAGCCATTCATCTGTTATTGGACACCTGGGTTGCTTCCAGATTTTGGCTATTACAAATTGAGCTACTATGAACATAGGTATTCACAGATCTTTTTGGATGGGTCTGTTTGTTCCTTGGGATATATCCCCAGGGGAGGAACTGCAGGGTCATAGGGAAGGTCTTCTAGCCTTCTGAGAGTTCTCCAGACTGCTCTCCACAGGTGTTGGAACAATTTACATTTCTACCAGCAGTGCAGGAGGGTTCCTTTGTCCCCACATGTTGGTATGCATGAGACCCCTTCTGTTTCATTTGGTTTAAATCCCCCCTGCTTAACACTATTCTATTTACATAACCACTTCATTCTATTTACATAACCACTGTTAACAAGTACCACGCTCCCTCCAGGGCATTGGTGGTTCAGTGATAGGATTCTCGCCTGCTCCACCCCCTCCTTGTCACACTCTGATTTTCACCAGTCACTTTTCTCTCCACCCTCTCTATGTCACATCCTGTTTCCACCCTACTTGGCAAGTATATATAAAGACAGCATTGTGAGTTTTAGGGTACCTTGAGTTTAGCTTAGCTCATCTTAGATTGTGCTGCGTCCTGCATGAATAAAGAGATACTGCCTATAGCTCAACCATGAGTCCCTGGTCGTCTGTTACCCGCCCGTGAAGCCAGCCTGGCGAAAACAACATAAACCGTCGAAAACAACACCCACAACCTCTCCAGCATTTGTTGGTGCTACATTTTCTGATAATGACATTCTCACAGGAGAGAGGTGGTATCTCATTGCTGTCTTTATTTGCATTTCTCTGACAATGACTTGGAGAATTTTTTTTTAGTACTTTTTTTTTTTTTTTTGCCTCCAGGATTATTGCTGGGGCTCAGTGCCTGCACTACAAATCCACTGCTCCTGGAGGCTGTTTTGTTGCCCTTGTTGTCATCCTTGTTATTGTTGTTTTTATTGTCATTGCTGTTGTTGTTGTTGTTGGATAGGACAGAGAGAAATTGAGAGAGGAGGGAAAAAAAGAAGGGAAGAGAAAGACAGACACTTGCAGACCTGCTTCACCACCTGTGAAGTGACCCCTCTGCAGGTGGGAAGCCAGGGTCTTGAACTGCAATCCTTGTGTTGGTCCTTGCACTTCAAGCCGTGTATGCTACCACCTGACCCCCCAAATTGGAGCATTTTATTACATGTTTGTTGACTTTTTGTATCTCTTCTTTGGTGAATATTCTGTTCATATCCTCTCCATATTTTTGATGGGGTCATTTATTTTTCTGTTGCTGAGTTTGTTGAGCTCTTTATATATTTTGGTTATTAGTCTTCTGTCTGATGTATGGCATATAAAGGTCTTCTCCTATTCTGTAAATGTCTTTTTGTTTGGATGATAATGTGTGTGCTTAACCAGGTGTGCCACAACCTGGCCCCTTGTTTGGATGGTCATTTCTTTTGCTGTGCAGAAGCTTTTTAATTTGAAGTAGTTCCACTGGTTTATTTTTGTTTTAGTCTTGCTTGTAATTGGATTCATTTCACTGAAGATGCCTTTAAAATTTATATGGAAACAAGTTCTGCCAATATATTCTGTTGGGAAATTGTGAGGATGTGGTTGAGTTTGGCAGGGCTTGACTTGAGGGGACATCCATCCTCTTGTCTTATCAGACTTATTATCTACATAATCATTGTTTTGCCTGAAAGATCCCCACCCATTCCATTCCTTTGATCTATCTTCTTTCTACCCTCAAGACCCTCCCTGCTTGCAGGCTATTATTAGTCCTACCAGTTAAAACCCTCTCAACAGTTGCTAAGGAAGTTCCTATCTTTCCAGCCCCTTTTGCCTTTCTCTATCCCTTTCCTAGCCATTTCCATTTCTGACTTGCCACTTCTGGGTCCGACCTTTAAAAGCCTGGGCTCTCTGATCAATAAAGAATTGAATTGTCTTGCCACCACAAGTCTGTTCCTGAGTCATCTCCCTCACGTCATTGAATGAGTAGCAGCCCAGTCTGGCACTGGTCAAGTTCTCTCCAACCCAGAGAGTACACGCCCAGGAAGAGGCACCCTCACGCTAGCTCAGAAATATTCCTCAAAGTATTTGATAGTTTTTGGTCTAACATTCATGTTCTTGATCTATTTGGAATTTACTTTTGTGTTTGGTAAAATATAGTGGTTTAGTTTCATTCTTCTGCATGTTTCAAACCAATTTTTCCAACACCATTTGTTAAGAGACTCTCCTTTCCCCATTTAATAGTCTGGGCACCTTTGTCAAAGATTAGATGTCCATGGCTGTGGGGCTTATTTGTGGACTCTCAATTTCTATTCCACTGGTCAGTGTGTCTATTTATGTTTCAGTACGAAGCAGTTTTCATTATAATGGCCTTATAATAAAATTTGAGATCTGGGAGTGTGATGCTTCCAGTTTTGTTCTTTCTTCTCAAGGTTGTTTTGGCAATTCTAGGTCTTTTCTGGTTTCAGATAAACATTTGTAGCTTTTGTTCTATTCTCCCCCCCCCAAAAAAAATGGATGGAACCTTGATGGGGATTGTATTAACTTTGTATATAGCTCTGGGTGGTACATTCATTTTGATGATGTTAGTTCTTCCAACATGGAATTTTTCCACTCCTTGTATCTTTTTCTATTTCCTTGAATAGTGAGTGACTCATAATTTCCATTATATAAGTATTTCACTTTTTTAGTTCGATTTATTCCTAGGTATTTTATTGATTTTGCAGTTACAGTGAATGGGAGTAATTTCTGGATATCTTCTTTTTCTGACTTAGTGTTTGCATAAAGGGATGCCACTGATTTTTGTATGCTAATTTTATAACCTGATACCTTACTATATTGCCTAATAATTTCCAGAAGCTTTTATTTTTTTGCTAGACTTTTTAGGTTTTTCTAGATAATACTATCATAACATATGCAAATAGTGAGAATTTGACTTCCTCCCTTCTAATCTGTATTCCTTTGATTTTTGCTCTTGCCTGATTGCCATGGTGAGAACTTCCAATACTATGTTGAATAGTAATGGTGTTAGTGGGTAGCCCTGTCTAGTACCTGATCTAATAGGGAGTGCTTCTAGTTATTCACCATTGAGTGTGATGCTGGCTGTAGGTTTGCTGTATATGGACTCCATTATCTTAAGGAATTTTCCATCTATTCCCATTTGTTGTAGAGTTTTGATCATGAAGGGACGTTGTGCTTTGTTAATGGCTTTCTGGGCATCTACTGATATAGTCATGTGGTTTTTGGTCTAGCTTTTATTGATATGTTGGATCACATCGATTCACTAATGTATATTAAACTAACCTTGCATCACTGGGATAAACCCCACTTGGTCATGGTGAACATTTTTCTGTATCCAGTTGGCTACAGTTTTGTTCAGTACTTTACTATCTATGTTCATGAGAGATATTGGTCTGTAGATTTCTTTTTTTGTTGAATCCCTGTCTGCTTTTGGTATCAGGGTAATGTTGGCCTCATAGAAGCTGGAAGGGAGTGTTCCTGTGTCTTCAATCATTGAAAAGAGCTTTAGAAGTAGAGGTACTTACTCTTTGTTGAAGGTTTTGTAGAATTCATTTGTAAAAGCATCTGGTCCAAGACTTTCATTGTTGGGAAGGCTTTTGATAACTGTTTCAATTTCTTTGGCTGTGATTGGCCTGTTCATATTTTCTAGTTCCTCTTTATTTAATTTTGGACATTTGTAGGTATCTAGGAACTCATTCATTTCTTCCAGGTTCTCGAGCATAGTGGCATATAGTTGTTCATAGAAGCCTTACATGATACGTTGAATTTCTGTGGTTTCTGTTGTGATACCTCCTTTTTCATTTACAATCCTACTTATTTGAATCTTCTAATATTTTTAGTGAGTATGGATAAGGGTTTGTCAATTTTGTTTACTCTTTCAAATAACCAACAGTTAGCTTCATTGATCTTTTTTTATGGTTCTCGTTTTTGATGTTATTTATTTCTGCCCTAATTTTAGTTATATCAGTCCTGGTTGCTTTAGGAATCCTTTGTTCATCTTTTTATACATCTTTTAGGTATGCAAGCAGGTTGTTTATTGAGCTTTTTTGTTTTTGTTTTCAAATGTGTGCTTGTATGGCTATGAACTTCCCTCTCAGTATTGTCTTAGCTGTGTCCCAAATATTCTGATAGTTTGGGCCTTCATTTTCATTGGTTTCTCAAAACATTTTAATTTCTTCCTTAATTTCCTCTTTGACCCAGTAGTTGTTAAGTAGTGTACTGTTGAGTTTTCATGTTTTGGGACATTTACTAATTTTTTTTTCTTTTGTTGTTAAGTGTTAATTCCACTGTGGTCTGAGAAGATGCTTAGGATGATTTCAATGCTCTTGAATTTGTTGACACTGTCTTTGTGGCCTAACATATGGTCTATCCTTGAGAATTTACCACATGGACTTGAATAGAATGTGTATTCCAGTTTCTTGGGGTGAATGACTTTGAAAATGTCTAACAGTTCTAATTTATCTATCTCTTCATTTAATTTCCCCATTTCTTTATTAACTTTCTTCCTAGATAATCTGTCAAGTTGAGAGAGTGGGGTGTTGAAGTCTCCTACTATTACTGTGTTGCTACTGATATATTGCTGTAGCTCCTTCAATAGATGTTTGATGTACTTAGATGACCCCTCGCTGAGTGCATAGATGTCAATAATTATTAACTCCTCTTGGTTGACTGATCCTCTGAGCATTAAATAGTGTCCATATCCAGCTTTTATTACTTTACTTATTTTAAAGTATTGTATCAGATATAAGAATTGCTGTTCCTACCCTTTGTGTGGCTTATTAGCTTGTATAATAGTTTTCCATTCTTTCATTTTGAGTCTATGTTTGTCTTGTTGAGTTAGGTGGGATTCTTGCAAACAACAAATGGTTCTGATCAATCTTCCTACTCTGTGACTTTTAATAGGTGAATTCAGGCCATTGACATTTATTTACATTATAGATTTAAGATATTTTAATGCCATTAATGCCATTCTAATATATGACATGTTTTTGGTGATGTTGTCATTGTTTATAGGAGACCTATTAGAAATCCTTACAGGGCAAGCTTGATGATAGTTGATTCTCTCAACTGTTTTTTGTCTGAGAAGGTTTTTATACCTTCATCTAATCTGAATGCCACTCTAGCAGGATACAGTAGTGTCGGTTGAAAACTTTTCTCATTGAGCACTCGATATATATCTTACCATTCTCTTTTGGCCGTTAGAGTTTGTGGGTATAAATCTGCTGATAATCTTATGGGTTTTCTTCTGTATGTAACTTTGTTTTTCACTTGCAGCCTTCAGGATCCTTTCTTTATCCTTATTTCTTTTCATTCTAAATATGATGTGTCTTGGTGTCTTTAAGTCTGGGTCAACTCTATTTGGGACTCTCTGATATTCTTAAACCTTTATGTCCTTTATGTTGTTTAGAGTAAGGAAGTTCTCATTTATTATGTTCTATAGAATGCTTTCTTCCCCTCCCTCTCTTTCTTCCTCTGGCTAGCCAATAATGCATATATTACCTCTATTGAGACTATCCCATATTAGTCTTACTGGTTTTAGTATCTCTTAGTCTCTTAGTCTTTTTTAGTTATCTTACTTCTTTCTTAGTTTTCTCTAATTCATCCTCAATCTTGCTAATTCTGTTATCTGCTTCAGTTATACTGCTCTTGCTCCCCTCAGCTATTTTCTGTAGTTCAACTATTTTTTTTTACCCTGTTATGATATTGTATTAGCTTGTTCAGCTAGTTCTGCTCTTAGCCCAGCTATTTCAGCTTTCAGCTCTCTAATTATCTTGAAATAGTTGGTGTTTTCTTTGAGTCTCTATGTTTTTTTCCCCATTTCTGATGATATTATCTTCAAAAGCTTTTCTCTCTCTTGTGATTATTGCATTGATTAGTATTTGGATGTTGTTCTCATTCTTATTTGTTTCTATCTGTTTGGGATTTCTTTCTAAGCTTTTTTTTCTTGTTCATTTCTCCAATGTTTCTTTTTGTTTTGACCATTATATTTGGTGTGTTATGAAATTTACACAAATTTCCTTGGTTTTGATGTGTATGAGGTAGTTTCTGGTCACCTGGTTCCTGGATCCCTGAAGCTAGTCACCTTTGGCCTTTGGTGGAGTGGGTGGACCTGTTAGTTTAATGTTGACACAGCTGTTTTGGGAAGATGGCAGGTACGGTCTCTTGTTTTCAAATTGGAAAAGTGAATGATTGGAACAGCAAGACAGTACCTTCTTATGCTGAGTAAAGCTTCTACAGTCTTGAAGGGTCCCTCTTTCACTACTTTTCAATCCACTGATCACACTTTCCTGGAGTGACTTGTGTCTAACTAAAGTACTTAAGAGTACACATTTGTTTGTTTTTTTTTTAATTTTATTTACTTATTTATTATTGGATAGAGACAGAGATAAATTGAGATGGGAGGGGAAGGTAGACAGGGAGAGAGGCAGAGCAGCCCTGCTTCGGCACTTGTGAAGCTTTCCCCCTGCAGGTGGGGACCAGGGGCTTGAACGTGGGTCCTTGTGCACTGTAATGTGTGCACTTAACCAGATGTGCCACAGCCTGGCCCCTTGTTTTTTTTTTTTTTTTCTCAACAGTTTGTTTGTTTTCTTTCTCAACCCTGAGGTGAAGTACAGTGGCTGTTAAACCTTTGTTATGTTGACAGTAGATTGTCTGTGATTTATCTTCCCTGTGGACTATGTGAGCCTATGCCAGAGGGCTTTTTTAACTATAAGTAGCTTTTTGTTGTTGTTGTTGTTTTTTGTTTTTTAGCTTAATCACTTACTGGTGACCAAGAGACAAAACAAGGCAGAGGATAGATATGGCAGTGGTTATACAAAGAGACTTCCAAGCCTGGTGGTCAAAATTCCCAGGCCTGATCCCCTACTCCACTGCCAAACAGAACTGAGCAGTGCTGTGCAGCATAGCAAGTCCCCAAAGAATCTCTGGTTGCACTCTGTAGAGTCTTCAAGTAATTCTTCGCTATTCCTCCCAGTCTATCAGGACATCTATGCAAAAAGGCTCCTATTCCACATCCACACCTTGGGGTCACTGGGAGGGGAGATTTTATTCTGAGTAACTGGCCAGTTCTGTGCCCTTGATTTCAATAGAGGGTTTCTCTACTGCTGTTCCAGCCTCTGAGGGGCAACAGCAAAAGAGACTTAGAACCCACGGTTCCCTTTGGAACATAACTAAAATAGGCCTACTAACTTGTGTACAGAATGGAGACACCCCCGCCCCCCAACTCATCATCTGAACTATTCCAGCCTTTAGGATTATGATTAGTCAACAATTTGTTTGGCTTTATATGTTAACTCTTTTTTCAGCCACCAGGTTCCAGATGCTAATATGATGCCAACTGGACTTCCCTGGGTAGACGACCTCACCAATGTGTCCTGGAGCCCCGCTTCCCCAGAGCCCTGCCCCACTAGAGGAAGAGAGAGACAGACTGGGAGTATGTATCGACCTGCCAATGCCCATGTTCAGCTGGGAAGCAATTACAGAAGCCAGACCCTCCACCTTCTGCACCCCATAATGATCCAAACCCTCTTATCCTGTGGTTTTTGTCACTGTTTCCATTTTATAAATAAAAATTTTAAAAAAATAGCCCACTGTTATAAATTGGTGAGTCAAGTGATTTTTTTCCCCCAGGATCATTATGGGGTGCAGAAGGTGGAAGGTCTGGCTTCTGTAATTGCTTCCCAGCTGAACATGGGCATTGGCAGGTCAATCCATACTCTCAGCCTGTCTCTCTCTTTCCTTAGTGGGACAAGGCTCTGGGGAGGTGGGGCTCCAGAACACATTGGTGGGGCCATCTGCCCAGGGAAGTCAGGTTGGCATCATGGTAGCACCTGGAAACTGGTGGCAGAAGCTGAAATGTTGACATTCCACACCTGACATCTCCAGACACGGTCTGAAGTGAAACATGCTGAGGTTGTACTGGTTGCTTAGGCTGGGATCAGCAGATGCAGTGGAGGAATAACATCATTGCAAGACTGGCCAGCTCCTCATGGGGCGCGAGCGCTTCCACACTACGATCATCATCTCTGGCATTATGCTATTCCACTGCAGAATACTGTGCCCCAGTATGGTTCTGTAGCCCCCATGTCCACTTGGTCGATTCCAAATTATATTCCTCCATGAGGATAATTTCTGGAACCATCCGTTCCACCCCGGTTCCATGGCTGCCAGTTCTTAGCAACATCGCCCCGCCAGATATTCGTCGGGATGCGGCATCATCTAAGTTCATTTCCCACGTCTACGCTCGACCGGACCTGCCAATATACGCGGATATCTTCGCCCACCCTGTTCAACGCTTGACGTCTCGTCACCCAATCTGGTCCCCTATGCCTACACTGAACTTCTCTGTTCCAGTCTCTTGGAAACAGAGCTGGCAGTCAGCTGAGGTAAAGAACAAACACCTCATCACAGACCCCTGCAAGCGTCAACCCGGCTTTGACCTAGCACGTTATGATTGGGCCCTCCTCAATCGCTATCGAACAGGCCATGGCTGGTGTGCCGCTATGTTCCATCGCTGGGGAGCCAGAGACGACCCGAACTGCCCCTGTGGCTACAGACAGACTATGACCCACATAGTCAATGACTGCCACCTCTCCAGATTCAAAGGAGGTCTCGAAACTTTACATCAGGCTCAACCTGATGCTGTTGTCTGGCTACGGAAGAAGGGCAAACGCTAGAAGAAGAAGCAGATGTAGTATCAGTTGGTATGAATTGAGAGAAGCATGTAGGAAAGTGCATCCTTTGTTTCTTTTAAGTCATTTTTTAAATTTATGATTAAAAGCGGCATACAAGATTGTAAGATTATAGGATATAATTCCACACTGTACCAACTACTAAGCTTCTCTCTCTCTCTCGCTTTCTCTCTTTTTCTTTTCTTTTTGATAGTTTGCTTTTTCTTTGATAGGACAGAGAGAAATTGAGATAAGAGGGGGAGTTAGATTAAGGAGGAGGGTCAGCTGCAGTACTTGCTTCACTGCTAATGAAGCTTCCCCCCTTGCAGGTGAAGACTAGAGGTTTGAACTCTAGAGGCTCATGGTACATGGGCTTTCAACTAGATGCACCACCAGCAAGCCCCCCTCTATTTATTTGTTTGTTTGTTTATCATAGCACTGCTTGGCTTTGTGTGTGGGGGGCTTGAATTTGGAAACTCAGAGCCTCAGGCATGAGACTTTTTGCATAATAATTTTTATTCTATCTCCCCCACCACAATGGAACTTGTTTTTGAATTTCTTTGTTGGGGGATTATTACTGTTTACAGTCAACAGTAAAATACAATAGTTTATACATGTGTAACATTTCTCAGTTTTCACATTTCCGTTCAACTGCTACTAGTTCCTCCTCTGCCATCATGCTCCAGGACCTGAACCTCCCCCCACACCCCCTCACCCCATATTATTTTCCAATACACCAACTATTATTTTCAATGCACCAACTCCAGTCCAAGTTCTGCATTGTGTTTTCCCTTCTGTTGTTTTTCAACTTCTGTCTATGTATGAGATCATCCCATATTCTTCCTTCTTTTCAGTTCCATTGTTTTAATGTGGAAGCCAAGGTTTCTTTCCATTTGCTTGATAGCACCAACCTGAAGTCTGTTTTCTTAATCTTTATCTTAAAAGGAAGAGTTGAGGAGAGAGGAAGAGACAGAGAGTAGAGACACCACAATTCTGCTTCACTGGTGCTGACCATGATGCTCTCACATGGTTCCCTTTATGTATTCTGGATTCATACCCTTAAGAGTAGTATGATGTCTACATATATATACTGAGAACACTTCATTGCAATTAATATTTTCAAAGTTTTAACACTGGATTTTAAAAAGTTTTTGTTGTTGTTGTTGCCCCTAGGGTTATTACTGTGACTCAGTACCTACTTGGCAAACCCACTGCTACTGGTAGTCACCTTTTCTTTTCTTCTTCTTCTTCTTCTTTTTTTTTTTTTTAACAATCACTAGTGCCTATGACTGAGAGCTAGATTTGGGATTCTCTCTAGTGAAAGAATCTATAGGCACTTTGCTATTTATTTCATTTGTTTTATTTTATTTTATTTCGTTTTATTTTACCAGAGCATTGTTCAGCTCTGGTTCTTGATTGATGGGGATTGAACTTGACACATCTTGTGCCTCAGGCATGAAAGTTTCTTTGCATAGTTGTTGTACTACCTTCTACACTTTTTTTTTTTAATTGAGAAGACAAATTGAGAGGGGCGGGGAGAAAGAGATGTAGATAGATGATAGATAGATAGATAGATAGATAGATAGACAGACAGACATGCAGACTTAGTTCACCACTCACGAAGCCCCTCCTCTCTTGCTGATGGGGAGTGGGAGTTTAAACCTGGGTCCTTGTGTATGGTGGGTGGTGTGTGGGCTCAAGTGGGTGCACCACCACCAAGCCTCAACACTAACTTTTTCGCCATGTGCACTTAACTCGCTGCACTACCGCCCAACTCCCACAACACTAACTTTTTAAAAACGCGTTTAGAGAGATTTAGTTTTGAATTTTGATATTAAATTTAGTGATTTTTCTTTTATAGTCTGTGCCTTTTATATGATGTCTAAGACATTGCTGCCTAGAACACATGAAGATTTTACTCTATGACTTTTTTCCCCCTCATTATACAAGCTTTAGTTTTAACTTCACCTTTTGGTCTATGATCCATTTCAAGTGGGTTTTATGATCAGACTTGAGCAATTTTTTTTTTCCTATTTGTATAGTCAGTTTTAGCACCTTTTGTTGAAATTTTTATTATCCCCACACACACACTGAATTGCTTTAGCATCATTGTTAAAAACTAATTGACCTGTTTATATTTTCATATGTTTCTGGACCTGTTTTGGTACATTAATCTGTACATTTACTCTTAAGCTAAAACCCAACATTATCTTAATTACTAAGCTTTATAGTCAGTCTTGAAATCTTGTGCAAATCTTCCCACTTTATCTTCAGTATTATTTTGGCTATACTTTGAATTTCTATGTCAGTTTTGTAATAAGTTTTTTCATTTCTACAAAGAAGCTTTGAGGGGTTTGATTGGTATTGCACTGAGTCTCAGATCACTGGAAGACAGTTGACATCTTAATAATGAAGCCATTTAATGCACAACTTTAATCTCAATTTATTTGTGTCTTCCTTAACTTGTTTTAGCAGTCTTTTGTAGTTTCAAAGTACATAGCTTGCATACATTTTGTTAAAAATCACCCTTATTTTCATTTATGCAATTGTAAATGTTATTTTTTGATATTCACTTTCTAGTTGTTTCAAATATATAGGTATCTGGACTTACTCTTACATTTTGAACTTCTATCATAGGCTTTGCTCAATTTCCTTTTTCTAGAAGTTTTACTGATTTGTAAGGATTTACTATGCAGGCAAGTCAATCTATGAATAAGCATATTTCTCTTCCTAATAAATATGTCTTTATTTCTTTTTGTTTTTGAACTGCATTGGGCTAGGCTCCAGTACAGTGTCATGTAGAAATATTTTGAATGGACATTTTTGCTGTGTTCCCAGTCTTGGGCGGAAAGCACATAGCCTTTTGCTGTTACATATGATGCTTAAGTTGTTTACAGATTCACTTTACCTTATTGAAGGAGTAGCCTCTATAACTTAAAAGTTTTTTCACCATAAGTTGGTACTTAATATGATGATTCACACTGGTGGATTTTTGATTATTAAACCTTACCTTCCTGATATAAGTCTCATTGCTTAAGAAGTATGGTCTTTTTTAATATATCTGATGTTTTGCTAGGAATTGTGCTTTTGTTCAAGAGGTATGCTGGTATGTGCTGTCTTTGGCTTTGTATCTTATTAAAAGCCTTATTAAATACAATGACAAATGTTTCTTACTCTTTTTTTAAAAAAAAATTGTGCATAGAATTGTTATTATTTCTTTTTAAGATGTTTGATGTACTGGCATATCCTGGGAATGTTTTAAGTTATGGTTAATTTATATATAAAAAAACTACCTATTGCACTTACTGTTGAATATAAAACATTAATTCCCCTTTAATAAAGAAATTAAAAAAAAACTACAATAATCTGTGTCTCAGGAAATCAGTTCCAAGTTGAGGAATTCACTGACAAATTTTAAACAATAGTACTTTTTTAATGCTTCTGAGAGATGTGATTTTATTTTATTGTAAATGTTGGTACTTTGTGTCTTCCCATGATTATTTTGAAGTTCTGTCATTGACTTGATGATTTCATCATTTATGTGTTAACATTCCTTGTTCTGAAGTTGACTCTACCTGATATTAAATAAAATAATTTTTTTGTGTAGTTGGGGTTTCATTGTTCTGGGTTGACTATTTCAGATACTTGGAGAGAGAGAAACACACACAGAGAAACAGAAACACACACACACACACACACACACACACACACAGAGGAGAGAGAAAAAGAGATCACAGCACTGAGACTTCTCTTAGCGCAGTAGTAATCTCATGTAATGTCCTGTGAATTGACCCTGAGTAATGCTCAAGACAGCCTTCACAGGTGAGTGAGCCTATGGTCCAACTCCTGGTATCAAAATATAAAAATACTTTCAGGTTTTGTTTGTTTGTTTGCCTAGAATCTCAATTCATTTATTTTTAATCTGCACTTTAAAAATGAGCTTCTTTTTGATAGCATAAAACTGAGTTATGGTCTTTCACCTAGCTAGACTATCCCTATTTGTTAATTGGCTAGCATGGCCCACTTATACTTAATACAACAAATATTACTGGATTCAAGTTTACCATCTTAAAAAGGATACCATCTTGCTAATTCTTTTCTATTTATTTCTACATTTGGATTGACTATTTTAGTTTTATTTTAATCCCTTTTTGCACTTATTTGCTATATCTTGTTTTAAAAGACTTTTAGTTTTCTAGAGTCTAAGGTTTATAATTCATATTTTATTAATACATTTACCAGAAAGTATTACATACTTTGAATAAAATATAAGTACCTTATAAGAGTATATACTTTTATTCCTATCTTCATCTTTTATAATATTATCATATATTTTTATGTTATAAATCCCACAACACAGTACTCTTATTTTTTCTTGAAAAGTTAGTTATATTAAAGAAACTCAAAAATGAGTATATTTGTCTTATGCCTATATATTTATATTTACAGCATTTTTCATTCCTTTTTGTGACTTTTGCAATACACTTGGGAATTTTCTTTCAATATGAATAATTTTCTTTATTATATTTATTGTTGTGTAGTTTTTTTGTTTTTTTGTTTGTTTTTCCAGAGTACTGTTCAGCTCTGGTTTTTTGTTTGTTTTTTCCAGAGCACTGTTCAGCTGTTTTTTTTAAATTTTTTTTATATTTATTTATTTATTTTCCCTTTTGTTGCCCTTGTTGTTTAACACTGTTGTGGTTATTATTGTTGTTGTTATTGATGGATAGGAAAGAGAGAAATGGAGAGAGATGGGAAAGACAGAGACGGGGAGAGAAGGATAGACACCTGCAGACCTGCTTCACCGCTTGTGACGCGACCCCCCTGCAGGTGGGGAGCTGGGGGCTCGAACCAGGATCCTTAAGCCGGTTCTTGTGCTTTGTGCCACGTGCGCTTAACCCGCTGCACCACCGCCTGACTCCCCTGTTGTATAGTTCTTATCATGACAAATTCTCTGTTTTTGTTTGTTTGAAAATGTTCTTATTGTACCCTCAGTTTTAAAACTGTTTTTGAAATAATGCTAGAGTTACAAAAAAGATGCAAAAATTATATATGGAGAGTTCCTTCACTTGGCTTCTTCTAATACTTATATCATATACAATTACCAAAACTAGGAAGTTAGTATTGATAAAATTAATATTGATAAAATGCTAGATAGTCTACACAGCTCACACTTTATTTTTACTTTCTCCCATCGTCTTACTAATGTCTTTTCTTTTCTCCAGAGCACCACTGAGCTCTAGTTTATGGCAGTGTGAGGGATTGAACCTGGGACTTTGGAGCCTCAGGCATGAGAGTCTACCTGCATAACCGTTAGGCTATCTCCCCCACCCCTACTAATGTCCTTTTACAGTGGCAGGATCCCAATCTGTGTTCCTTCACTGAATATAGCTGCCATTTCTCTAGTCTCCTCCAAGCTGAAATGGTTCCCTTAGCCTGTCTTTCATTGCCTTGACTTTTTGGAAAAGAAACCAGTTGTTTTTTCAATTTTTATAATATCGTTCAACTTAGTTTTTTCAGACTAGTCTCATGATTAGATTCAGATGACATATTCTTGGATATAATACCCCAGAGTTATGTTGTGACCTTCTCAGTGCAGCATATTAGAAGGTACATAATGTTATGATGTCTTAGTTGTGGTGAGTTTTCATCATTTAGCTAAGGTATTATTTGCTGGGTTTCTGTACTATTAAGTTATCACAGCATCCTTCCTCTTTATAATCATGAGATATCTTGAGAAATATTTTGAGGGTATGTGGCTAATTTATCTCATTCTTAAAACATTTTTAATTAATATGTAATAAACTAAAATGATCTAAAGTATGCAGTTTAATATATGTAAACACTTGTGAAAGTCACCACAATCAGGGTAATAAATATATTCATCACTCAAAATTGATGCTACATGTCCCACTGTAATGCTTCCTTTCTTCCTCTCATTGCCCTCAACTTCCCATTGCCTGGCAACTGTGGATCTGATTTCTCTCAAGATTACACTTTCTACAATTTTATATAAATAGAATCATTTAGCAGGTACTGTTTCTCTTTATTGTTCTGGTCTGACTTTTTCTCAGCATAATATTTTGAGATTCATCTACATTGCCACATTCATCATCACTTTTTTCCACTTTTATTATTGAAGGGCACTCCTTTGAATGCATACAGTTTGCTTATACCTTCAACTGATGAATACTGATGAATAGTTGGCTGATTCTGGTCTTTGGCAGTTACAATAAAGATACTATGAATGCCCTTGTGTATGTTCTTGTGTGGATATGTGTTTTCATTCCTCTTGAGTAAGTCCTCAGGTCATATAGTAGTTGTACATTTGTTTTTTTTTTTAAAGAAAATACCAGTTGTTTTCCAATGTGATTGACGTTTTATATTCTCATCAGCGATGTATGAGTTTTCTAATTGTTTCATTTCCTTGCCAGCAGCTGGTAAAAATCTTATTATTTTATTATTTTTACCAGAGCACTGCTCAGCCTGGTTTATGACTGTGCAGAAGGTTAAAACTGGGAGTTCAGAGCCTCAGGTTGAAACTGGGATTTTAGAGCCTCAGGCCTGAATGTCTTCTGTATGACCATTATGCTGTGTCCCTAGTTCTGGTAATAGTTTTCTTAATTGTAGTTATTCTAACAGGTGTGTAGTGTTTCTTCACTGGTTTAATTAAAAAAAATTATTTATTTATTTATTCCCTTTTGTTGCCCTTGTTTTATTGTTGTAGTTATTGTTGTTGTTGGATAGGACAGAGAGAAATGGAGAGAGGAGGGAAAGACAGAGAGGGCAGAGAAAGATAGACACCTGCAGACCTGCTTCACCATCTGTGAAGCGACTCCTCTGCAGGTGGGAAGCCTGGGGCTCGAACTGGGATTCTTCTACCCGTCCTTGTGCTTTGTGCCACTTGCGCTTAACCTGCTGCACTACCGCCCAACTCCCCTGTTTAAAATTTTTATTTCTTTAATTATTAATGATTTTGAATACCTTATTATGTGCTTACTTGTCATTTAAATATACTTTGAATGTGGTCAGTTAAACTCATGGAAGCAGCACTCTTACATACGAGCTGGGGAGACAACATAATGATCATGCAAAAGACTTCCATGCCTGAGGCTCTGAAGTCCCAGATTCAATCCCCCACACCACCATAACCTAGAGTTCACTCTCTCATTAAAATAAAATAAATTTAAAAAGAAAAGAATTCATATATGCTGGGTTGATTGCAAGTTATATGTATGTTTTTTGCTTATTTGGAATTGATGGCCCTGCATTGATCAAGGGTAAACTGTACTTTATTTTTTCTAAGTTTTTAAATTATTATTATTATTATTATTTCATTAGGAATATAGTTTCTTCTCACTTCTGTGACCAAAGGTCTGTGTCCCCACCCCCACCCACTTAGATAACCATAGCTTACGATAGCTCTCTCACAGTCTTAGATATAGGTTGGCATTTTTTCAGATTTGTATGCTCAGTTCTTTTTTCTTTTTATTTATTACTTATTTATTATCGGATAGAGACAGAGGAATTGAGAGGGGAGAGGGAGACAGAAAGTGAGACAGAGAGACATCTGCAGCCCTCTCAGGAAGCTTTCTCCCTGCAGGTGAGGACCAGGGGCTTGAACTCAGGTCCTTGCGCACTGTAATGTGTACACTTTTAACCAGGTGCACCACTGCCTGGCCCCTATGCTCAATTCTTTATATTCCACATATGAGTGAAACCATCCTGCAGTCATCCCTTCCTTCCTTACTTCCTTCTTTCACTAAGCATAATCTTCTCCAATTCCATCTACTTTATGCCAAAGGATGCAATATCATTTTTTATTGCTGATTAATATTCTAATGGTATATGTCCCATAACATTTTTATCCAGTCATCTGTACAAGAGCACTTTGGTTGTTTCCAGATTTTGGCTACTGTGATTATTACCACTATGAACATGGGAGTGCATATATGCCTTTGGATAATTATTACTGTATCTTTTGGGTAAATGCCTACTAGTGGAATTGCTGGATCATAAGGTATTTGCATTTGTGTTTGTTCAGGGATTCTCCATCCTGTTCTCTATAATGTCTGCACCAATTTGCACCCCCACCAGCAGTGTAGTAGAGTTCTCTCTGCATATCCTCTCCAACATTTATCTTCTCTTGTTTTATTGATGAAACCCATTCACACAGGTGTGAGGTGGAATCTCAGTGTGGTTTTAATTGGCATTTCTCCAGTGATGAGTGACATTTTCACATGTCTGTGGATCATGTGTATCTCCTCTTTAGAGAACTGTCTATTTATATCTTTTGTCCATTTTTATTGGGTTCTTTTTGTTGAGCTATATGAGTTGTTTATAGATGTTTGTTGTCAACTGCTTGTCTAAAGTGCAATGTGCAAATATCTTTTCCATTTGCTATATCTTTATCCTTATGGAATTTTCTTTTGATGTGTAGAAGCTTTTAAATTTGATATAGTTTTGTTTGTTTATTCTTGGTTTTGTTTCCTTTACCCATGACATCTTTGATGTTATGCTCCTGAAATGTTTCACCAATATATTCTTCTATGTATTTTTAGTTCCAGGTCTAATAGCTAGATTTTTTTAAAATCAAATTTGAGCTAATTTTGGTGCATGGTGTTAAGTGGTAGTCTAGTTTCATTTTTCTACATGTGGTTGTCCAATTCACCCAGCAACATTTGTTGAAGAAACTTTCTATTCCCCATTGGGTGATTTTGGCCCTTTTATCATATATAATATGCGCATGTGGACTTAGTTCTGGCTCTCTGTCCTGTTCTATTGGTCCATATGTCCATATTTGTTCCAATACATCGATGCTTTAACTACTATTGCTTTGTAGCATAAACTGAAGTTGGAAATTGTGATGTCTCCATTTTCTTCTTTTTCCTCAGGAGTGTGTCTGCTATTTTTTTTTTTAAATAGTTCCACACGATTTTTTTTTGGATAAGTTGTTCAGTTTACTTGGGATTTTAATAGGGAGTGCAACTGAATCTATAGATTGCTTTTGGCAGGACTCATTTTAACAATTTTTATTCTTCTAATCCATGAACAGGGGATGTTCTTTGATTTCTTTGTGTCATCCTCTATTTCTTTTCACAATGTCTTACAGTTTTCATTGAAAAGGCCCATTACTTCCTTTGTCAGATTTATTTCTATGTATTTTAGCTAGTTCTTTTATTTGTTTTCGAAGTAAACTTGATTAGCAAAGCTATAAAACTACATCCACAGGAATCGGGCAGTAGCGCAATGTGCAGTGGGTTAAGAGCACATGGCACGAAGCACAAGGACCAGTGTAAGGATCCTGGTTCGAGCTCCTGGATCCCCACCTGCAGGGGAGTCCCTTCACAAGTGGTGAAGCAGGTCTGCAGGTGTCTGTCTTTTCTCTCCTTCTCTCTGTCTTTCCCTCCTCTTTCCTCTCTGCCCTATCTAACAATGACATCAATAACAACAACAATAAGGGCAACAAAAGGGAAAATAAAAAAATAATATAAAGACATTTAAAAAAAACACCAAAAACTACATCCACAACCAAAGTACTGATATCCCTCAACCAAAGTCTGTTGGATTTCACTACACCTGGGTAGACATTTTCACTCTTTTTATGAGAGAGAGAGAGAGAGAGAGAGAGAGGTATTACACAGTACCAGAACTCCATCTAGTGTTACCTATATGGTGCCAATGCTTGAACCTAGGCCACATGGCAAATATACTCCTTACTCAGTGAATTATCTTTTGTCTTTGTACTTACTATGTTTTTTATTACTTTGTTTAAATCCACATTTTCCATTTGGTATTATTTTCCTTTTGCTGAAAGAGCTTTCTTGGGGCTACCTGGTGATGCACCCACTTGAGTGAACACATTACCATGTGCAAGGACCCTGGTTCAAGCCCCTGGTACTGACCTACAGGAGGGAAACTTCACAAGCAGTAAAGTGGGACTGTAGGTGTCTGTCTCTCTTTCTCTCTGTCTCTCCCTCTCCTCTCAATTTATCTCTATGCTATCAAGTAAAAGAGGTGGTGGTGGAAGCAGTGGATTCATAGTGCTGGCACCAAGCCCCAGTAATAACCATGGTGGCAATTAAAAAAGGGGGTTCTTTCTTTTAGCATTTCTGGTAGTGAGAATATCTTGTTTGTGAGTTTTTTCAGTGTTTTAATTTAATTTAATTTCTTTTTAAAAAGATTTTAAGAAACATTTTATTTATTATTGGATAGAGACAGAGATAAATTGAGAGGAGGAGGGCCTAGAGAGGGAGAGAGACAGACACCTGCAGCCCTGCTTCACCACTTGTGAAGCTTCCCCATAGTAGGTGGGGACCAAGGGCTTGAACCCAGGTTCTTGCACATTGTAATGAGTGCACTTAACCAGGTGCACCACCATTTGGTCCCTTCAATCCTTCATTGTTTGTATTTATTTTCTTCTTCTCTTCTTTCTTTCTTCTTTTTTTAAATTTTTATTTATAAATAGGAAACACTGACAAAAACCATAGGATAAGAGGGGTACAACAACACACAGTTCCTATTCCCTCTCTGATAGCTTTCCTATTATTTAATCTTCTGGGAGGTTTTTTTTTTTCTGATTTAATATTGATGTACAAAATTATAAGAGAACAGGGATATAACTCCATGCCATTCCCACCACCAGAGTTCTGGACCCCCAATCCCTCTACTGGAAGCTATAGTAGTTCTCCCAAGGTTGCAGATATGGGTTAACTGTTATTTCTACAACTATCTGTCTATATTTGTATATATTTGCCTCCCCTCTTTTTAAGGTCCCATCTCTTTTCCTTTCTAAGTCACACATACGGCTATTATTACATCCAAATGTCTCTCCTTTTTTCCTCCTCTCTGGTTCCTGATGGAGTTGGAATTCAGAGCCCTTTCATCATCTTCCCCCTGTCATTTCTCCTCCACTGGGAATATGGATCAAAATTATTTTTGGGGTGCAGAAGTTGGGAGTTCTGGCTCCTGTAATTGCTTCTCCACTGTATGGGAATTGGCAGGTTGATCCATACCCCCAACTATTTTTGTATTTCTTCAAATTCATTTTGCCTTGAGTTTTGAGAGGATTTTTCTCCAGATACAGAATTTTAGGTTAGCTTCCTCCCCTCCCCCGCCAGTACTTTAAGTATGTTGCTCCTCTGTCTTATGTTGATTCTGACAAGGAATTCTTGTATCCTCATATTTGACTTGCTGTATATAAGAAGCTTTCCCTTTGCTTCTTAAATCATCTGTTTAAGCCTGGCTTTTAAGTACTTTGGATATAATGTCTTTTGGTGTAATTTTTCCTCCTTCTCTTCATCCTCCTCACCCTCCTCATCCTCACTCTCCTCTTTCTCCTACTTAGTTTTGATTGCCACTGGGGTTTCACTGCTCCAAGTCAAAGGAGATAGAGATAGAGAAACCCAGAGAGATATCACAATACTGAAGCTTTCTTGAGTGCATTAGGGGTTAGGCTTGAACCTAGGTCATGTCTATGATAAAGCAAGAACACTGTTCAAGTGAACTATCTTGCCAGCTCTTTGTGGTCTAATTTTTATTTTTATTTTACTTATTTATTTATTTTTGATAGGACAGAAAGAAATGGAGAGATGAGGGGAAGACAGAGAGGGGGAGAGAAATATAGACACCTGCAGACCTGCTTCACCGCTTGTGAAGCGACACCCCTGCAGGTAGGGAGCCCCCGGGGGCTCTAACCGGGATCAATCCTTGCGCTTTGCACCACCTGCGCTTAACCCGCTGTGCTACTGCCTGACTCCCTCTGGTTTAATTGTTAAATGTTTGGATTTATTGAGTTTTTGGGTTTGTGCATTTACAATTTTCATAAAATATTGGCTTTTTTTTTTTTTTTAGATATTTTCATGTTACCCATCTCCTCCCATTTACACATATAGACCAGGTGAAGTTGTCATACAGTTTGCTGATGTATTGTTCATTAAAAAAAAAACAACTACTTTATTTCATATCAGAGAGTTTTCATTGTTTTGTCTTCATGCTCATCCTTTTTAGTTTCTAGTCTCAAGTACTGTAGTTATTTCTTGTTAGAAGTTAGATTAGGCCCTTTATATTTTAGTTAACTTTTCTAAGTATGTGAGATGCATTAAAACAACTGCTTTCATACTACTGTCTGCTAATTCCAACTTCATCCATTTTGGGTTGACTTTGATTTTTTCGCTTCATTGTGGTTTAAGTTTAGTTGTGCCTTTTAATACTTCGTAATTTTTATCTGAGTTCCAGATACAGTGAGTTTTGCCTTATTTGGATGGCTGATTATTTCTGTATTTCTATAAATATTTTTGAACTTTGATATGGGGTCCAGTTAAGTTACTTGGATGTAGTTAAAGTTATTTGTTCATTATTTATTCTGGATAGAGACATACATTGAGAGGGGAAGGGAGATAGGGATAAAGAGAGATACCTGCAGCACTGCTTTACCATTTGGAAACCTTCCTCCCTTGTAGGTGGGGACTGGGGGCTTGGTCCTAGGTCCTTGCACATTGTAACATGTGAGCTCTACCGGATGCATCACCACTCAGCCCCTGGATATAGGTTTTTTTTTCAATATTTTTTGTTTGTTTGGCAATATTAGTGCTGTACTTGGTCTAAAGCTAACTATTTCTCACCATTGGACAAGAATCTTATGTGTATTCTACCCAATGCTCCATGAGTCGTGGTATTTCCAATCTGACTGGTGACTGGTGAGAAGAGAAGAGACACTATTCCAAGCTCTGTGTAGATGTGAGGCATTGCTAACTCTAATTCATTTTGGTGGTTCTTTCCTTGGCCTCAGTTTCCTCACTGTACTCAACCTTACACTCCAGGTAGGCCACCATCTGTGAATCTCTATAGCTCTTTCTTCATGATAAATATCACCTTCTATACTCTATTCTGAAAGCTTTAGTTATCTTTGTGTCTTCTCTGACTCATAATTCCATTTCCTCAGCTTGGAGAGTCTACTGGCTTAGAATCTATCTCTTTCAAGGCAGTAAACTGGGGTGGTCAGAGTACTTGCATCATTTTATTTATGTCCCTCAGGAGTCATTGTCCTTTACTGTGTGAAGTTGAGTGGCTAGAAGTAAAAGTCCTCTGAATCAATCATTACATAACCATAAAAATGGTAATAGTTATTGAGCATGTTCATTTGGATTACCTAATCTAAAATTCTTGAGCAGCTTTAATAAGATTCCTGTTATTCATGAGACAGAAAACTGATATAGAGAAATCAAGCAATCTTGCCAAGATAGAAAAGCTTAGAAGACTTGTTCCAGGGTCTTTTGTGCTATAAGAGAAGTATTTTAGGCCACGTTTGTACATAGTACAGAAGTAATCCAGAGAAAGGAGCAAGACTTTATTGGTGGCATAGAGTAAGGGCAGGCAGGGTGTCAGTCATTGGAATGATAAGCAGGTTGGATTTTAACAGAAGAGATTTGATGTTAGATGAGTGTGAAGAGCAGAGGATAAATCACAGAGGGTCTTAGATGCCAGGTTGCAGTTTTTGCATGGGAAACTAGAAGAGACTCTTTAGTAGGGGCATGAGGGAGGATGGGTAGGCTTAAGCAATATCGAGGCAACCAGCTGGCAGAGTATAGAGTATATTGGGGGTGGGGGGCAGAGGAAAAGATCTATTGGACAGGATGTTCAACCTGTCTAGGCAAAAGAGACCTGTACTTAGATACTAAGACAAGAGTCTTAAGCAGAGACAGACAGCTGTGAGGAGTAGCTAGAAGATGGAATCTATGTGCTTTGGGAATAGATTAGAGAGGGGATAAGAAAGAAAGCAGATGAGCTTTCAGAAACCTACTGGGAGTGGGGGCGGGGGCTGTTTGCCAAGTTGGGAAGCCAAGGAGAGCAGACTTAGTGAGAAGATGGGAAGTTGAGTTCTCAGAGCTGAGCAAGCGCCTGTTGCCAAACTGTCTGCTTTCTGACTTTTAGCCATCCTGAGAGTCTTGCTCTTATCAGTAAAATGTGAATTGGGGTTAGGCCATTGCTCCAGTCTCTTCCTGCATTAGCACTCCAGGCCCTAAAGTGTCAAAGCCCATTTGATTGATGCTAGAAGTACTCAGACCGGATAGTTCTTTAATATAAATGAGAGTTTGTCTCTAAAATGGCCTTAGTTTAAAATCTGCTGGCTCAGGGCCTGACACATTCAGAGGACTGAAGGCTCCAGCAATTTTCTGGAAAGCACTGGCATCATCACCTAGTCCTTACAAGAGTCACGCAAGTCCCTTCTGTCAGCCTCATTTCTTCATCAGTTAAATGAAGAAGGGCTGTAATGTCCAAGTGACTGTGAGCATCCAGAGAGTACTGATGATGAAATGCCTTATTAACAGTACACCAGATAAAATCATGTGACACACTTGTTTTTAATATCACCTTTTTAATTTCTTTTTTTCTTTTTTATTTAAGAAAGGATTAATTAACAAAACCATAGGGTAGGAGGGATACAACTCCACACAATTCCCACCACCCAATCTCCATAACCCACCCCCTCCCCCGATAGCTTTCCCATTCTCTATCCCTCTGGGAGCATGGACCCAGGGTCATTGAGGGTTGCAGAAGGTAGAAAGTCTGGCTTCTGTAATTGCTTCCCCGCTGAACATGGGTGTTGACTGGTCGGTCCATACTCCCAGTCTGCCTCTCTCTTTCCCTAGTAGGGTGTGTCTCTGGGGAAGCTGAGCTCCAGGACACATTGGTGGGGTCTTCAATCCAGGGAAGCCTGGCCGGCATCCTGGTGGCATCTGGAACCTGGTGATTGAAAAGAGAGTTAACATACGAAGCCAAACAAATTGTTGAGCAGTCATGGACCCAAAGCTTGGAATAGTGGAGAGGAAGTGTTAGGAATGTACTCACTGCAAACTCTAGTGTACTTCTGCTTTCAGGTATATATTTTGCAGTAGTTTATGGATATGTGTGAACATAAGCTCTCTCTCACAGAAACTGGTGTATATCTAGGTTTTGGGACTTTGTTAGAAAGTGAACCACCTGAGATGGAATTAGATGGAATAAAAGGAAAGGTCTCACCCGAGTAATGAAGCTGAAGGGTTGTCATTCCACTCGTGAAGTCTCTGGACACAGTCTGAGGTGAAGCATGTTGAGGTGGCAATCGTTGCGTTGGTTAGGTTGTGATCAGCGGATGCAATATTATTTGGTATGGATTGGGAGACGCATACGGGAAAGTGGGCCCTATCCAAGGGTTCCAGGACTGGGGGAAGTAGTGGAGATGTGAGGTTCCTGCTGTCTTAGGGTTCAAAAAGACAATCGATAGTTAATGTTATCACATTATTTGGTAATTGGGTTAACTTTGAAAAGTCTTTTTTTTGTGGTTTGCTGTACAGTATCCAGTATCTTGTATATAGCTGTGCTATTGGATGATTCTAATCTACTTGGTCTAGGCTTTTGAGAGAGCCCGCATATCAAATACACAGCCTATATATTAAAAAGATTCAGTTTGTGTTTTGAAAAACTTTCAGACATACAATTGATTTTCCCCCTCTCATATTAATCAACTACTGATTTATATGTCTACATTTTGCTAGGAGTGTACATAAACACCATTGCCACCACCAAAAGACTGTGACCCATCCCTCCCACCCACTTACACCCCCCACTGGCCCAGGAAGCTGCATGTCTACCCCTCACCACAGGGTTTTTTACTTTGGTGCCCTACTTACAATTTGATCAGGTCCTGCTTTTAGTTTCCCTTTCAGATCTTCTTACTCAACTTCTGTTGATGAGTGGGATCATCCCATACTCATCTTTATCTTTCTGACTTAGTTCACTTAACATAATTCCTTCTAGCTCTGTCCTAGATGGGTCAGAGAAGGTGGGTTCATTGTTCTTGATAGCTGCATACACCTTTTTAATTTCTTAAGGATCATTTGTTATGAGAGGAGAGAGCGAGTGAGCAGAGCATTACTCAGCTCTGGAATGAGTGGGTGCCAGCTTGCACTGTTGCCTCTGGGTCTCAGGCATGCACGTTTTGTGCTCTAATAGGCTGAGTTATCTTCCTGCTTCTCTTTTGTTTGAATGCAAAGCAGTGCATTCACATTTAGGATTCAAATAGTAGAGGAACGTGTAAAGTATAAAGTAAAAACCTCCATTTCCCAGGTATTACTTAAAGACTGGTGTGTATTCTCCTTGCAATTTTTTTTCAGGTATAAACAAATCTGTACTCTAGCACATAGGTTTTTCCTTTAAAATCTAATTCCCCCTTCTTTAACCTATCTTTGCCTACTGAATATAGTTTAATCATCTTTCCATGTCAGTATCACATATAGCATTCCATTTCATGTCTGCACTGCATCTTTCAAACTCATTCTCCTGATGATGTGACCATTTAGGTATATTTCATAGTTTTTTTTTCTCATATATATATATTTTGTATTTATTTCAACAAATAATGCTGCAGGGGATTCCTCCTACAGGTATATTTACATACCTGGGTTGGTCTTATCTTCAGATGCAGATCTCAACGTGGGAGGGCTGTTCTACAGAATGTGTCCATTTCTGTCATGAACATAGGCAGTGTTTGGTCCATATTCCGGAAAGGAGCCCTTAGGTGAATATATCTATGTGTATGGGATGGGGGGAGGGGGCGTTTTCAGGTCCCTGGCAACAGGAAGATGCCTGAGTAGCTTTAAAATGTCCTAAAACCTGACATTTCGTAGGCATTTTATTGCTCACATTAATTAGGATTTAATTAATGTTGTTAAAGAAAGGGGGGCATCTGCATCATCCACCCTGTTATTCACTTGCAAAACTGTACTCAGATTTGATCAGCAGGTGGCACTAGGTAGAAAAACATAAGATTCTCAGTGGAAATTTTTGTGAAAGCTAGAGGAGGATGAGGGCTTTCTTTCCAATTTTAGCAGATGGCCAATAAAAAAATTCCTTGGAGTTTATTTTGCATATGGTCTTCCATCTGGGTATTTGAGAAAAGTACATTTTTGTTATCAAAACAGTATTTATTATGGTGAAGGAGTTTGTATTTCATAGTAGAATTTTTCAGTGAACAAAGCCAAAAACCTGTTCAATAATGTTTTGTAGTGTCTTGGAGGGAACCAGTGAGCATGAGGTTCTTCCATTTTCCTCTCCAGTTACCATCCTAAGTTAGCTCTTATTGATTCAGCTTCTCAAGGCTGAATGAAGTGCATTACTTGCAGAAAGCCCTAGAGAACAATGTTCTCCACTGGGTTCAGGAATTAGGAAAATGTGAAGTTCTAAGTGGGTCAGAGCCAAGGCAGAAAGCACATGCACAAGGTGAAATTTCTTGTTCTGATTGCATGCTTATCACATAACCTGATGCCAAGTTGATTCCTCAGATCATTTTCCTTTGTATGCTAATATTTAAATTTGCTGATTTGGCTGACTTTGGGTCATCCAAATGGATTGCAAAATGAAGTTTAAACTCCTTCACTTGCCTTACAGATGTCCTGCCCATTCCAGCTTTTACCATGTCTGACCTCTTCCTCTGGGATCCTTCTAAGTTCAATGTTTTTATGCATTCAACAGTAGGAGGCCCCTCTTAATGCTGCATTTGAATTTTCCTTTTTTTCTTTATTCTTTTTGCTCCTCTCTCATCTCCAAGGCTGCCTGTTTTCAGCTTCAAGGCAGGCCAGTTTTTCTCATTCTTCATATTCCTGCTTACTTTTTATTTTTCCTACAAAGCCTACTTTGTCCCTCCATGTCTAGGGCCTTCCTTAACAGACCCCTGTTATACTCTCTGTGTGGTACTTATGTGTAGTGACTCCCTGTTTAGTTTTCATTCTCTCCTGCTCTAAGTTCTGCACGAGCAGTGAGTGACTGGATCAACCTTATTCTTCATTACATCCTTAGTGCCTATCACTGTACCTGGCACAGAGTGGGAAGTCAAGTATACAAATTGAATTGCAGATGATATTACCTTTTGGGTTAAGCAATTAAGGTGCTAAAGGACTAGTGGGTTGGGTGGCCGCGTGGTGGCGCACATGGTACAAAGTGCAAGGACCTGCACAAGGATCTCGGTTCGAGTCCCCAGTTCTCCAACTGCAGGGGCGGTGAAGCAGGTCTACATGTGTCTGTCTTTCTTTCTCCCTCTCTACCTTCCCCTTCCCTCTCAATTTCTCTCTGTACTATCCAGAAAAAAAAATTGAAAAAATGGTCACAGGAGCAATGGATTCATAGTGCAGGCACTGAGCTCTAGAGATAAACTTGCAAGCAATAAAGTAAAGTAAAGTAAAATAAAATAAAATAAAAGTAAAGTAAAGTAAAATAAAGCAAAATAAAATAAAATAAAGGACCAATAGGTAAAACAGGTCTCAAGAGAAAGTCTCTAGTTGATTATTTGGACCAAGCATTTGAGACACTGGGAGTAAAGTAAACGTGATCATTGTAAACTTAGATTAGGATTATGTGTGAGCCTAACGTCTAAGCTTAGTTGATTGTCATTTAAACCGATTGATTTATATCTGTGCATGAGCCTGGACAGAAACAAGTGTTGATGAGACTGCAGAGGAAGAGGAACACTTCTACACTATTGGTGGGAATGTAAATTGATTCAACCCCATGTGAGAAATAAACTAGATGTTCCTCAGAATACTAGAAACATATCTAGCCTATGATCCTGCAGTTCCTTTTTGATGGATCTATCCAAAGCACACAAAAATGCCTGTCCAAGGAGATCTATGTACATCTATGTTCATAGCAGCACTATTTGTAACTGCTCAAACTTGGAAGCAACCCCAGTGTCCAACGACAGATAAATGGCTAAGAAAGTTGTGGTATGTGTATATATACATCAGAATACTACTCAGTTGTAAGACATGATGAAATCTTTTTTCATATCTTGGATGGAACTTGAAGGGATCATGTTAAATGAAATAAGATAGAAGGAGAAAGATAAATACCAAATGATCTCACTTATGGGTAGTATTTAAGAAGCAAGGCAAGGAGGACCAGGTGGTAGTGCAGTGGGTTAAGTGCACATGACGCAAATCCCAAGGACCGGAGCAAAGATCCCAGTTTGAGCCCCCGGTTCCCCACCTGCAAAGGGTTGCTTCACAGGCAGTGAAGCAGGTCTGCAGGTGTCTATCTTTCCCTCACTCGCTTTCCCTCCTCTCTCAATTTCTTTCTCCTACCCAACAACAATAACAATGATAAACAACAAGGGCAACAAAAGGAAAAAAATGGCCTCCAGGAGCAGTGGATTTGTAGTGCAGGCACCGAGTCCCAGTAATAACCATAGATGCAAATTAAAAAAAAATGAAGAAGAAGAAGCAAGGCAAGAAAAGGGAAACATAGGGTGAAGCATGGACTGGGTGTGGCCTACTGCAGCAAAGCAAAATACTGGTGGAGATGGGAAGGAGTCGAGAGAGAGTTGGGGACATTGTACACAATGGTGGAAGAGGGCTTCATCTGGTGATGGGAGTGGCAGACAACTATCATTAGGAGATAAGAAATTATACCTATGTCAATATCTGTATTTTAGACCATTACTTCCCCCAAGAAAATGTTGAAGAAAACAACAACAACAACAAAATTAAGTCTCTCATGGGGTTTAGTCATCAAAAGTTAGCTCTTTGAGGGCCCAGGATAATCAGCATGACCCAACCTGTCACTTCAGGAAGTACGGGTTAGACACAGGCCATGAAAAAGTCACTAAAGTGAGGACACCCTGTGAAGCCTCCAGGGAGATGCTGACTCTTGCTTGTGTTGCCCCAACCTTCACCCCTATTTAGAGCTCTTATGCACCTGCAACCCACTTGGGGGCTGATGTAGAGACCAGAATGCCTTCTGCTTATGCAGTGTAACATCCCTGAAGGCTGATACAGTGGCCAAGGGTTGTGGTGCATAACTAGTAAAAGACTGAAGACAGCAGCAATGGAAACTCCAGCTGTCAAGAGAAGGCAGATGATTCAGACCCACTGGCAGAGACTCTGTAGGCGCCTTAGTTTCACCTCCCCATCTGCCTCAAGTTTTATTTCCTTTGTTACCAAAAATAGAACTTTACCTCCTGTCTAGATATATCATGCTGTTCTCATACCCCTTGCTTAACAGCTCAATTTGTTTACTGGAAAAAAAAATGATATCATCTGAAACTCAATATGCTGCTTCTCTCTGGAAAAGATCCTTAGGTTCTATTCATTAGGAAGTCCTTTTAAATAGCCCAAGTGACAACTGGCATCTGTGTAATGCACTGCAATTTTTTCAAGTGCTTTTTATATACATGACCTCTGTTATCCTCACTCAATCTGGGGAGATAGTATCTTCAACTTGCAGATGAAGAAACAGAGATTCAGAATCAAAGACACTTACTTTTGGTTATTCGTAATTCCACAACTGCTTATGTTAGCAGATTCCTTCCTCTCTTTTTTGGAGGTGGGGGCATATCTTTTTTGTTTTTGAGTCACTCATTTATTCTTATTCTTATTGCATAAAATACAGGATCCATTGACTTCATAACCAAGATACATTTTAGCAACATGCAGGCAAATAACAGATAACAAGATTCTTCTTTTAACAATTCTCTCTTCTAATACACAGATGGTATATAAAATATGATCAGTACAAATAATACATAAAATACAATTCTATAACATGATTGTGCAGATTTCTGACTCAGTTTGGTTCAGATAGTTTCTGAGACTTACAAAGTGTCAAATACTAGGGATATAAAGCAAATTAGTCTTCTCTTCACCTTCATGGAATTTTTTATACAGAAAGTGTCCATTCATTCATTCATTCATTCATTCATTCATTTATTGGGTCCTGGTCCCATTGTGTATCATGTTCTCATTCATCACCTTTATAGATGAGCTAAGTGACTTACATATAAGCAAGTTAACTAATTTGCTTTGAGTCACACTGTTTAAGGTGCATATAGCCAGCACAAAGGCCCATAACTTCTGATCATCAAAAGTTGCCTTGGTGTCAGTAAATATTTTTGTTGATTGTTTCTTTGGCTGTGCAGAAGCTTTTGGTCAGATTGTTGAATTATGCTTTTATTGTTTGTACTTTTGGTGTTGTGTCCAAGCTCCAGCTCCTCTGGTCTGGGAGTCTGGCCAAGTCAGCTATTCCTCCCCGCTAGTCTTCCTTGTGCATTCCTTAAAAAAAAAAAAGATTGTTGAGTGTCATTCAGGTCCCTCCTAGTACAAACGTTTTTGTGATTCTGTGCAACCAGCTTTCTTGACTTCCATAGAACTCCCCAATGGAATTAAAATTCTGCACAAATTTCTGCTGCCAAGGTTTCAGCTGGAGCGCAAAGGACCTTATGTAATCAATCATTTTCTTGCTAATGCTGGGCCAGTGTAGCCTGGGGCTTGGTGAAACGCTGATAATGAGGGCTCTAATACAGCCACACCTGGAACCTTGCTGGGGGCTAGCTGTGGCACCCAGGGAGAAGGTGGTCTCCGCATTTCCATTCCACCCCTTCCCAGGAAGGAAACCAAACATACCTTCCCAGTCAGTCCTGTAGTGTGGTTGATATTGGTTGATATCAGCTAAGCCAGAACATCTTTTCAGTTGATTCCCTCTGAAGTGAATCAGAAAGATTGACTCTGCACAAATCTCTTGACTGTTCAGCCTCTTGACTATTCGACAGGGGTTCTCCTACCTACCTGTTCTTGCCTGCCTAACAAACTTAATAAGTTTCCATGAATCTATGAAGGCCTTTCTTCTCTTTTTTTTCTTTTTTTTTTATATTTCTTTATTTATTCCCTTTTGTTGCCTTGTTTTATTGTAGTTACTATTGTTGTTGTTATTGATGTCGTCATTGTTGGTTAGGACAGAGAGAAATGGAGAGAGGAGGGGAAGAGAAGATAGACACCTGCAGACCTGCTTCACCACTTGTGAAACGACTCCCCTGCAAGTGGGGAGCCAGGGGCTGGAACTAGGATCCTTATGCCGGTCCTTGCGCTTTGTGCCACCTGCACTTAATCCACTGTGCTACCGCCAGACTCCCTCTTCTCTTTCTTTTGAAAGGATAACTATTCAATAGATAGTTTTTTTGATACAGAAACATCACCTTAATAGATACGAGTCTCCCAACAGCTAAAGCAACACATTTGGAGGGAATTGTCAACCTTCTTAAGTACCAGGGTATATACTTATCAAGAGAATGGAAAACAATTTGGTAGAGTTTGGCTTGCCCATGGAGTCCTTCCCTTCCTTCCTCCCTTCCTCCCTTCCTTCCTTCCTTTTTCTTTCTTTCTTTCTTTCTTTCTTTCTTTCTTTCTTTCTTTCTTTCTTTCTCTCTTCCTTCCTTTCTTTCTCTCTTCCTTCCTTTCTTTCTCTCTTTCTTTCTTTCTTTCTTTCTCTCCCTTCCTTCCTTCCTTCCTTCCTTCCTTCCTTCCTTCCTTCCTTCTTTCCTTCCTTTCTTTCCTTCTCTTTCCCCCCTTGTTCTTTCTTCTTTTCTTTCTTATTCTTTGTTTTTCTTATATTTGAAAGGACAGAGAGAGAAATTAAGAGAGGAGAGGGAAATAGAGTGGGAAAGGGACAAAGAGATTCTTGCAGCACTATTTAAACACTCCTCATACTTCCCCCCTTCAGGTGGGAACTAGGGGTTTGAACCTGGGTCCTTGCACTTGGTAATGTGTGCACTCAGCCAGGTGAGCCACAGACATGCCCTTCAGAAGACTTTTCTGAAATTCCATTTCCTATTGTACTTCCCACTCCCTTGCTACCTTGACTAATGGGCAGTAGTTCCTTTGGACTTCAATCTATAGTACTCTCCCTCAATTACAAGATCCTCATTTTATACTCTCCCCCACCTATGAGCCCCAAACCTGGGATTTTTGTTGCAGTGTTCCTGGTTTAGAGATAGTAAGACAAGGGCTTGGATTCAGTATGAACTTAAGTTAAAATCACTCATCATCTTCAGTATGAACTTTTGGTTAATTACTTAACTACACCAATACTCAGTTTCCACAGAGGTACTTTGACGGCCACACTGTAGCCTTTCAGAGAATGGACATCCAATTATTTGTTGTTTCTGCTAGAATGGAAGTCCTGGGGAACTGGCACCTGGCTAGATTCATCTCCATCTCCCCAGAGCCCCATCACAAAGATAATCTTAGGTATTTGTGTGAAATGAATAACTATTGATAGAAGGCTTTTGATTTTAGATGGAAATTTAAGCTGGAGCTCAGAATGTTTCAACAAAACATCCTGGGTGTTTCTGGATTATTGGAAAAATGGAAATGACTTATTTTAATTTTTAATAAAACCTTATATGGAGATTAATTATCTCATTATTTGATGATAGATCATGTAGGAGAGGCAGAGCTAAATCTCTTCTTTGACTGAATGGCACCTTAGCTGGGCTTGACAGTTTTTTTGTACCAATATTCCCCTCTACCTCTCCCTTCAGATAGTCTTGTGCAGTAATACTCTCAAGAGTAGCTACTGTTTAATTTTCCAAACATCAATTTGTTTCCAAATATATGTAGTGCTTTTTTTTTTATTATTGTCACCAGGGTTACCACTGGACCTCAGTGCTGGGTCTATGAATCCACCACTCCCTGGGGCCACCATCCCTCCCCCCTTTCCTCTTCCTTCCTCCCTCCCTCCCTCTCTCTTTCCTTTCTTCTTTCCTTCTATCTACTGTATGTGATAGGACAGAGAGAAATTGAGAGGGATGGATGAGGTAGAGAAGAGAGATGCCTGCAGACCTGCTTTACCATTTGTGTGAAGCTTATTCCCTTCAGGTATGGAGTTGGGACTCAGACTCTGGCCCTTTCACATGCTAAATAAAGTGTGTTCTCGATCAGGTGCACCACTGCCTGGTCCCCCATACAGTGTTTTTTTTTTTTTTTTCTTTTTCTTTTAAAAAAATTATTTATTATTGCATAGAGACAAAGAGAAATTGAGAGGCGAGAAGTAGATAGAGAGGGAGAGAGACAGAGAGACACCTGCAACCCTGCTTCACCACTCATGAAGCTTTTCCCAGGTGGGGACCAGGGGCTTGAACCTAGGTCCTTATGCACTGTAATGTGAGTGCTTAACCCCATGCACCACTGCCTGCCTCCGGCCCCATATAGTGTTTTCAGTTACAACTATTATAGTCTTTCTATCTCGCGGTACTGATTTATTACAAGGAATTTGGAGATGAATGAAATCATTAGGGGCCAATGCTTTAAAGTACTTTCCCTCCTCTAATGGCAAGTCTTTTAAGAGAAACTGTGAAAGAGGTAAACATTTTTTTCTGGGAGACTGTTTTAAAGGTCAAGAAAACCCTGCTTTCCAAAGGAAGTAAAAGGTCATCTTTTACCCTTCAATTTTTGTTCTTTCATTTAATTTTGCAAAGTTCTTAGTGATGTCGCCTTAGTCACTTGAGTAGAGATGCCTAATTTTCTACAATAGTTGAGCCAATCTTGACTTCAGTGCCTGTTTCAAAGGGAAATTATGAAAATTGCTCTGGCTGAACCTTCTTTCCTCTTCTCCAAAGAAATGAAGAAATTGCTCCTACTCTGTTTCTTGTTCAACTTCTTTTCTGCGTAATTGCTTCTTGGAGGAGTTCTAATGAAAGGCGCAAAGAGTCGAGATTCGAATTTAGAAAGGCACTATAATCGAATTCTCTGGCCTCATTAATGAAATTATTCTCTTGTCCTTTACTCTCACCAACTGTGCAGTTCTTTCTTCTGAAATTATCCTCCTACATTTCCTATAAGAGTTTAGAGGAAGAGCCGGGTAAAGGGATTTATTTGACTAGAATGGAACAGATGTAATAATAGTGTTTCTATATTCTATATTCTTTTGGACCTACTAGTCCCCTTCCATTTTTTTGTTAGCTTTCTATTTTGACATTATTTAAGGCTCATTAAATAAAATTGAGAATAATACAAAATGTATATACTTGACTCACTCACTCTTAAATGTTACCATTTTACCACAATTGTGTTAGAGAATTTTCTTTCAAAACCTACAGTAATTAACAGAGCCGACACTATAACCAAGTCCTATTCAAATTCTATTTAGAGGTTCACAGTTGTGTCAGAAATGTATGGTATAGCAAAGGAAAGTCCTAGGTTATGTCTGCACTCTGTTACAGTGTTTCTTTAGTCTCCTTTACTCTGGAAGCTTATCTGTTTTTCCTTTTTCATTCTGTACATGGTATCTTTGTTGGAGAGGCCAGCTATTCAGCAGACTGCCCCTCAGCCTGGGTTTATCAGGGGGTTCCTCCTTATTAGGCTGAGGAATTGCATCATTGGTGGAAATAGCATGAAGCAGTATTTTACTGATATTTTCCCAGGAGTATCATTTAAGGTGGTTAACTCTAAACGTTGAGTTAAGACAGTTCCTGCTAGATTTCCATGGAAAAATTATGAGTTTCCCATTTCTAACTAACAAGTACTTTGTAGTTTTAAAGTCTCTTCCCACAAGATACTTAGTATTCTGAAATGAAATACAATAAACCTATACGCATAGTTAAAAAACAAAACAAAACCTACCTTAATGTTCTCAAAGTGAAAAATAAAGTTTTTTGCAACAAAAAAATCTATTCATTTAAATAAGTAAATGCCTCAGCACTAATACACTGAAAGACAATGAAGTGGTCAGATGTTTCCATTTATTTATTTATTTATTTATCTTAGCCACTAGAATTATAGGGAGTTTATGCCTGCACGGATTGACTGAAATACCACTGGTCTGTGTGGCTTCTCTCTCTCTCTTTCTCTTCTTTTTCTTTTTTCTTTGATAGAGGATGAGAGATAGAGGAAGATATGGAGAAAGAGAGAGAAAAGGAGAGACACCTGCAGTACTGCTCTACCACTCATGAAAATTCCCTACTGCAGGTAGGGGCCCAGGGCCTGAACCTAAGTTTTAACCCATGGTAATGTGTGTATTCTCCCAGGTGTGCCATCACCTGACCCTAACTTGCACCTATCTAGTATCTTGGTGCCAGCACAACAAATCCACTGCTTCTGGTGGCCATTTTTTCCTTTTCCTTTTTTTTTTTTTCTCTTCTATTTTATCCAGTAGGTCAGAGAAAAATCGAGAGAAGGGGATAGATAGATAGATAGATAGATAGGCACATGCAAATCTTCTTCACTGCTTGAGAAGCATCCCTGCTGCAGGTGGGGAGCAGAGGCTTGAACCCCTGTCCTTGTGCAGGTCCTTCTGCATAGTACTATGTGTACTTAACTGGGTGTGCCACCACCCAGCCTATATGTGACACTTTTTTTTTTAAAGTTTTTATTTATAAAATGGAAACACTGACCAGACCATAGGATAAGAGGGGTATAATTCCACACAATTCCTGCCACTGGAACTCCATATCCCATTCCCTCCCCTGATAGCTTCCTATTCTTTAACTCTCTGGGAGCAGGGACATTATGGGGTGCAGAAGGTGGAAGGTCTGGTTTCTGTAATTGTTTCCCCGCTGAACATGGGTATGATATTTCTTTATGTTTGACATTTTGAACCTTTTTTTTTTTTCATTTCTAATCACTATATGTTCTATGGGTGACTCAGATACCATAAAACACCATGCCATCAGTGATATAATGCTTCTGAAATATTAAGTCATTTGGTAAAATTTCAGGAAAAAAGGGCAGATTATAATTTCTCTTCTTTTTACAAGCCTGAGAAATTGTGATGTTCCATTTAAATCTTGTAGAAATTCTTTATTTGTTTGTGACATGGAGCTAGGCTCCAGGCCCTTTGCATGCTCTAAATAAATGGATCTTTTACTT
Organism: Erinaceus europaeus; assembly: GCF_950295315.1. NCBI lineage: Eukaryota > Metazoa > Chordata > Mammalia > Eulipotyphla > Erinaceidae > Erinaceus > Erinaceus europaeus. Next base: position 93,306,177 of record NC_080171.1, on the reverse strand, counting down.
GACAAAAGTGTGGCAGGCTGGCCCAGGAGTCCATCATTCTGGCCTTCAGCCTCTTGGCCTCCCAAATCCCAATATAATCTCCATTCACTGTGATGACCAAAAGCATTCCCAGAAATTCCCAAAATCTCTCTAGGTGGCAGTACCAGCTTCACTGAGAACCCACTAGAGCTATATGGAACAGAAGTATTTCATTCCTCTCTCTTTAAGAAACACAAATCCTATTATACTGTTTAAAGGTGTTTAATTTTTAACATTCTCTAGAATTGTGGCCAGTATTACAAGTTCCCCTGATCCTCACTTTGCCTTGCAATGAGGTTGACTCAGATCTGTCTTAGGGGTGGGGTAGAGAAGTGGCCAGAGTTTGCATGTTGCCATAGGAGTCCTTAAGTTGTTGGAGGGCTGTAGCACAGCGGGTTAAGCACAGGTGGCACAAAGCGCAGGGACTGGAGTAAGGATCCCGGTTCGAGCCCTGGCTCCCCACCTGCAGGGGAGTCACTTCACAAGTGGTGAAGCTGGTCTGCAGGTGTCTATCTTTCTCTCCCCCTCTCTGTCTTCCCCCTCCTCTCTCCATTTCTCTGTCCTATCCAACAATGATGACAATAATAACTACAACAATGTTAGACAACAGGGGCAACAAAAGGGAATACATAAAGAAAATTAAAAAAAAAAAAAAGAAAGTTGTTGGGAACTTGGTCACATCTGGGCTGTGGGGAGGGAGAATTAGGACCCCATATAGTTCAGAGCCCTAAAGAAAATCAAGCGCACCCCACCCTGTCCTGAGTATGCTGTGATGGGGAGTGGCTATGAGATGTCTCCAAAGGGAAGGTGGATTTGGGGAACACCTGGGGGAATCTGTTTCTACACAGACAAAGCCTCCACTGCCCCTTTTCTGATTTGCTAATTGGGCAGGGGAGTTTCCTGTAGGGGAGGCTGAGGTCAAGTGAGCAGATGTCTAAAGAGGATGTCTTGTTTCCAAGCCCATCCTCCAGCATGGCTAAAGTTCTGATCCAGGAACCATCTGCTACCAGTGAAATTCAGGTGGGAGGGAAACTGTTTGCTTAAGGAAAAGTGGCTTGTAGAGCTGGCCTCCCTTGGCACAGTAGGAACCCCTTTGTAAAGCCCAACCTAGTCTGGCTCCCAACCAGCCCTCTCCGTTAGAACACAGAGCTTCAGGGTGATCAAAGGCATGCAAAAGTAATTCTTTACATGTCAACACCTCCCTCCTTCTCCTTGAAATTTAAACCAGCGGTGGAAATCCAGAGACTTGCAGGAGCTCCCATTCTCACTCTCCTGGTGTAAATGATCCAGCTAATGACGGTCTGGTTCCTGGGCAGGTGCTTGGTTGCTGGGCCAGGTTCTTGGAGGAAATTGGTTTCCACTCAGGGCTTTTCCGGTGATCAGAGCTCATGCCCAGAGGCAGGAGTTTTATACCACGGTTCTGGTTCTTGCCTGCTGGCCATACCACCATGCTTAGGGCAGTAGGTGTCCTGGCTCATGACTGTTCCCAGAGAAGTCCCTGTCCTCTTGCTCTTTGCTGCTCCTACCCTCTTGATGTTTAGACTGCTGGCTTCCTAACTGTGTCATTCATAGGTCACTCAAGTTCTTCAAACCTTAGATTCCTTATTTGTTGCATTATTAAAAATAGCATCTGGGATCCTGAAATAGTTCAGTGGTTAAAAGTCCATCTTATATGTGTGGGACTGTGGGTGCAATCAGGCACCACACAGGAGCGGCAAGGGCAAGCCTACGGATGGTGGAGTGATGTTTTGCAGTCCCACATCTCTCCCTCTCCCTCTCGATTTCTCTCTGAATAAGGGGAGATGGGTGGCAGAGGTGGTCCACTAGTGATGTACTTACATGAGATCCTGGGTTCTATCTCTGCCATTGTGTTTAATAAAATAAAATGACAGCATACAGATACACAAGGAATACTAAAGGACACTATAAAAAAATAGGGTAAAACAGGTTTACAAGACCAAAATGTATAAACTTCTAGTTATACAATAAGTAAGTTCTATGTGGTCTAGGAGATGGCACAGTGGATAAAGCATTGGACTCTCAAGCATGAGGTCCTGAGTTCAACCCCCAGCAGCACATGTACCAGAGTGATGTCTGGTTCTTTCTCTCTTTCCTCCTACCTTTCTCATAAACAAATAAATAAAATATTTAAAATAATAAGTCCTAAAGATGTAACATAGACGGTGACTGTGCTATATATTTGAAAACTGCGGAGAAAGTGGATCATAAATTTTCTTTTCACAAGAAAAGAAAAATGGTATCTGTGCATGTGATGGATGTCAACCAGACTTACTGTGTGATCATTTTGTGATACATACATTATGGAACCACTGTGTTGCATACCCATTGGCTTAGGTGGTGGCTGATGGTGATGTGAGAGGAGGAAGAAGCTAGGGTGACAACAAATAACTGACTTGGGGTAATATTTATGAGTATAGGGACTGCAGTTGATTTGAGGAACAAGATAATGACTTTGGTTTTGGGCTTCTGGAGTTATGGAGATGTTTGTGTGCCAGAGACTGAATAGAGAGTCAGTCATATGCAGTGCTTACATTATCTCAAGTCCAAGGACTAGTAATCACTCAGGATGTTTTCAGACTCATGTTACTGTGATCCTATTAAAACATGACAACAGGGGCCAGGCTACTGGTAGTAGCACCTGGTTAAGCATACACATTATAGTGTGAAAGGACCTGGGTTCAAGTCAGGTCTCCACCTGCAGGGGGAAAGCTTCATGAATGGAGAAGCAGGGCTGCAGGTATCTCTCTGTCTCTTTCCCTCTCTAACCCTCTCCCATCTCAGTTTCTCCCCATTCCTTCCAATAATAAATAAACATATTTATAAAAAAAATGACAACACTGAAAAAAGTGAGAATAGGTAAGGTTCTTTTTCTTCTTTTAAATATATGTATCTATTCATTATTTTTTAGAGAGAGAGAGAGAGGGAGAAAGAGAGAGAGAGAGAGAGAACATAGCATTATTCTGGCACATGCAATGCTGGAATCAAACTCAGGACCTCATGCTTGTGAGTCCAACACTTTATCCATTTAACCATGAAAACAGGCAAGTTTCTAACTGGCATTTGTGGACTCCCACTACAGGAGACCATCATCCATGTAAGGTGGGGACAGAGAGGGGCAGGAGACAAGAAATGTGGAAATCATTTCACTAACTCCAGGCAGTTAGCTATTAACTCCACCTTTTTTTTGGGGGGGGTCTTGAAGTATGGGGATAATTTCTGCTTACAAATTATACTTGTATTTCAGGATTAGATCTCATGCTGATGGGCATAGACCAATTCCTGACATCAATCAATACTGCAGCTGATGTTGCTATTTTAGTCAATAAACCATTGGGAGGGAGGACATTGGTCTGAGTGCTGCAAAATACGACATTGATTTCTTGTATCTTTTTTTTTAAACATAAAATATGATGTGAATGCTGGCAGTATTTAGACTATGATGTTGGAATGGAGGAAAAACAGGACAGGTGACCTGAAAACTCCTTTTTGATTGTGAGATACTGGTTTGCATTTGGAGGTGAGCTGAGGATTATTTAGTCAGTTCATTAGCAGCCAACCTTCAGTATCAGAAAACAATTTTAGCTGGAAGGGGAGCTTACTCAGCAGTTGAAAGTTGGCTCAGTTGCAGTGCCTTCTCAGTAGGAGACTGTGGGAAAGAAAGGAGGGAGAGTGGTGGGGGCTGTGAGGTTGGGGAGATACCAGGCTGGGGCTTGGACTCTGCTGAATGTCCCTGAGGAGCATGGGAAACACCACTGAGATGATTGACATCTAGGGGGACTAGGAAACAGCTTAGGGGCTGGAGAGACATCCCCACCCCCTGGACAATAACCCCACCCCCACCCCCATCACACACACATTTCCCAAGAGTACACTGTGGGACAGCAGGCAGACATTTTACTGCCACCAGCCAATTAAGTTGAGAAGAGCCTCAAGAGGCAACTGGAGTTGGTGGCAAAATCATGGCAAGATCACACACACACACACACACACATACACACACACACACACACACACACACACACAAAGTATTGTGTTAAATACAGATGCAAACTATCATTCTCCCCTCATAGCAGCCTTGGGGACTAGGCATAGGGACTTCCTGTTTCTTTTTTTCTTAATTTTATTTTCCCTTTTGTTGCCCTTGTTGTCTTTTTATTGTTGCTGTAGTTGTTGTTGATGTCAATGTTGTTGGATAGGACAGAGAGAGATGGAAAGAGAGGAGGGGAAGACAGAGGACGTGAAGAGAAAGACCTGCAGACCTGCTTCGCCGCCTGTGAAGCGACTTTCCTTCTGGTTGGGGAGCCAGGGACTCGAACCAGGATCCTTACTTGTCCTTGTGCTCTGCCACATAACCCGCTGTACTACCCGCCCAACTCCCAGGACTTCCTGTTTCACAGAGGAGAGTGTTGAATGGAGATGGGTTAAGTCTTTGTTCAGGTGGTAGGGCTTTTAAAGTGACCAAGCTGAGATTTGCTCCCAGGTCTGACTCTGAAGCCCATGTTTGTATGCTGCCATTCTTTTCAGACATTCAGAACAGGACCCGGGAGTGGAGTGAGGTGGCTGGGAGGGGCCTCTGTGCTCAGGACTTCCACTCCCCCCCAACCCCCCAAACACCATTCAGCTTTCAAGATGCAGCCTCAGGCACTGGTTGGTTCCCTTCAGTGAGGGGGGAGCTCTGGAGAGATGGTGATGGGCTGCCAGGTGATGGGCTCCAGAGTCCTGGAGAGGGTGGCCTGGGCAGAGTCCTGCTCACTCCCTCAGTGACAGCAATGGGAGTGGGTGGAGTGCTCCGGGGAGGCCAGGGGGGAAAGGATGGTTTCATGAAATGACTGGTTCCTGCCTATTAAGCAGGCTGTATAGTCCCAGGTGTGTTCTAGAGTGGCTTTTTCATTGCTCACTAATGACGGGTAGATTATGGCCCACATAAAATTACTGTTTGCTAGAAGTAGGACCTTTTAAGTTGTGTTCACAGCAGGCTGGACTTAGAGTGAAGCACATGGAAAGGCTTCTCTTTATCTCTGCTTCATGATCAGAAGCATGGCCTCCTCAGCAGCCTGCATGATGTGGGGTATACCTCTCAGGGGGACTCCAGAGTACCTTCAAAAGGCAGGGCAGGGTCATAGGTCAACTAGCTTATCCAAAGTGCCTTGGGCCAGAACTGCTGCTCCAGATCCCCTTTCAGACTGGCTGATGCTGCCTTTCTATTTTATTCTCTGGGACTCATTTTCCTCCTTTATCCCCCTTCCCCACCCCTGAGAATGGAGATTTGAAAATTCCAGAAGACTATTGCTTGGAAAAGCAGTGAAATGTATTTTTATAACACAAACAATGGGGTGTGATTCTGCAGAATAAGGAGAGAGCACTTTTCCCCAAGGTCCTTTCTGCAAGCCCTTTCTGGATGCCGGAATCAAATGACAGAAAGAAATCTGGACTGGAAATCTGAAGGTTTGGCAGTTTAGTTCTGTCTCTGCCAGCTGTGCAGCTGTGGGCAACTCTCCAGCTTCTCTGTTTATAAAGTGTATGTATGAGAAAGAAGAAGGGAGGCGGCAGGGGGAGGGAGTGCTAAAGTCCTCTGTGGACCTCTCTGAACTAGGAGAGGTAATTCAAGATCTCTAACTGCAAACCATTACTCTTTTTATGTTGAGGAGCTCCAGCTAAGGCAACATGGGTCCTGATTCACTTGGCTGTGGCCTTGTATTCCCACAACTACCCCCCTTTACTTTGTTAATTGAGCAAAAGTTCCCACTCCACTACTTTGAGGTTTTCCAGTGAACATAGCTGTCATGGAAAGATCACAGGCTTTGGAATGAAGACTTTAAGCTTTGTGAACTATGTGACCTGGACTCTGAGACCCCTGCCTCTCAAAGCCTCTGTTTCCGGGATCTTGGGAGGACTTAAAGATCACGACTGTAAAGCATACAACACAGAATATGTGCACCACAGATGTTAGTTTTCCTTTCTTCTATCTCCCTTGAAAAAAAGAAAATCGTTTTTTGAGACTGAGGCAGTGGTGCACCACAGTGCACACATTACTGTGTATGAAGACTCACGTTCAAGCCCCGGGTTCCCACCTACAAGGGTGAGGAGCGTTACAAGTGATGGAGTGGTTCTGCGGTGTCTCTTTCTCCCTCTATCTCTCTCTGTCTCAGGAAAGACAAAAAAAAAAAGCTGCTGGAAGAAGTGGGGCTGTTGTATAGGCAGAGCCATAGCAATAGACCTGGTGGCAAAACAAACAAAATTTTTTTTTATTTCTTTTTTCTCCCATTGTTGTTGTTGTTGCTTTTGTTGTTATGTTGTTGTTGTTGCTGCTGCTATTATTGTTTTTGGATAGGACGGAGAGAAATTGAAAGAGGAGGGGAAAACAGAGAGAAGGCAAGAAAGATAGACAGATACCTACAGTTCTGCTTCACTGCTTGTGATATGACCCCTCCCCCACAAGTGGGAAGCCAGGGGCTGTTGGTCTGCTTCTAAATTCTGCTTCTAAGACCCCTTCTGTTTCATTGGTTTAATCCCCCCTGCTTAACACTGTATTTTATTTACATAACCACTGTTAACTAAGCACTAGCCTGCCTCCAGGGCATTGGTTTAATCCTCACTCTTTTGCATGCTTTTTCCTTCTTCCCACCTCCTATCCTACGTACATCCTCTTCGGACCTGACACTTTTGCCTCAGGATATATAAGGACAGTATTGTGATTAGAGATAGCTTAGATTGCACTGTGTTCCACATGAATAAAGACTGAACTGCGTACCACTCAACCATGAGTCCCTGGTTGTCTCTCTCTCCCGTCTGTGAAGCTAGACTGGCAAATGGTGCCCCCTGAACAGGGACTGGCAAGGGGCTCAAACCAGGATCCTTGTTCTGGTCCTTGCATTTTGTACCATGTGTGCTTAACCCACTGCGCTACCGCCTGAACCCCCCAAATTTCTTATTTTTATAGAATTTGGTTTGTCTAGCAATCTGTGAACTAGGTATCTCTTGAATAATGGTCCTGGGGGTTAGGAAGATGTGTACGTGTTTTCCTTTTGCTTGTTTTACCAGAGCACTGCTCAGCTCTGGCTTATGGTGGTGCTGGAGATTGAACCTGGGTTCTTTGGTGCCTCAGGTATGAAAGTGTTTTTGCATAACTATTATTCTATCTCTGCAGTCCTGTTCCTGGGGTTTATGAATGTCATAGTGTTCAGCCTTCCTTACACTTTCGCTTTGGGGAATATTTACTGATCACTCATCTGTTACCTGCCAGGAACAGTGAGTCATATAAAACATGCTAGTCTCCTCAGTGGATGCACAGATGGGAGAGACACTGTGACAACGAATAACTACACTAATCCACCACATGTTAGCCCCTTCAAGTCATGTTCGTTAATATATGTCAGCCCTAGGATGCTGATGTTACCCCCATTTTCCAGATGGGCAAACTGAGGCCCAGCAAGATGAGGAGTGGCCAGGGTACACAGCCTTTAAGTGGCAGAAGTGCTGGACTTTGTAACAATGAGAGTGTATGACTCCAGTATCCGTGCTCTACTTTTTTGTGATATGCATAGATAAATAGCAATAATACAACACAGCTCTAAACTTAAAGACACATGCGGCCATATTACAATGCAAATGTCACAGCTGTGCCAGCATAGCTATTGTCTACCCTTGGGGGCTATCATCCAGTAAAGCTTTCGAGAGGACACCTTTGGGTGGGACTTTAATCAACAGGTGCTTTGCAAGGGAGGAGAGAGAGAGGATGATGGAGGCCGAGGAAGTGCCGAGGTCTGAAAAAAGGGCCAGGGCAATCAGGAAGGGGTGGAGATGAGGCTGCTGGGGTCTGTAGCCTGCCATCAGGAGGACCTCCTTACCATGCCAAGAGCACTGAGAGCACCAAGAGCCACACCTCCTCGAGAGTAATTAATGCTATCTCTGTTAAGCTGCTCAGTTAAACCCAGGATACTCATCAGTGATAAATACAATTCACTTGCTTTGAGGTTTCCCAAAGAACACAGTTTTCACTATTCTTTTCCACATGGGTTTTAACATATATATTAAATTATCGTTATTTATTGGATAGGGACAGCCAGAAATTGAGAAGGGGGGGGGTAGAGAGAGAGAAACAGAGGGACAACTGCAACACTGTTTCACCACTCACAATGCTTTGCAGGTAGGGACTGGGGACTTGAACCCAGGTCCTTGAACATTGTTACATGTGCACTCAACCAGGTATGCCATTGCCTGGTCCCCTACATGGATTTTCTTAGTTGCAACTTTTCAAAAGTCAAGGAGTGGCGAAAATGACTATTCAGTGGCTCTTCTGTTGTTTTTGTGGGGCCTGGGGTTCCCCCAATGACCAGTGGGGCTGAGAGGTTTGTTTGGAGATGTCTGAGCTTACAGTCTGATTCTTTACCTCTGCCAAACAGCAGCTTTTTTTTTTTTGCTTCTTCTTCTAGCGTTTGCCCTTCTTCCGTAGCCAGTCAACAGTGTCAGGTTGAGCCTGATGTAAAGTTTCGAGACCTCCTTTGAATCTGGAGAGGTGGCAGTCATTGACTATGTGGGTCATAGTCTGTCTGGAGCCGCAGGGGCAGTTTGGGTTGTCTCTGGCTCCCCAGCGGTGGAACATAGCAGGTCCAGGTGCTCAGTGAAGTGACTGCTCACTGCCCCTCCCCACTCCACACTCCACATCAGGACCCACACTGTCAAGTGTCTCTGTCCCACTCATCATTTCCATCCAGTCACTAGGGGCCCCTGTATCTACCTGTCCCTTTTCTCCAACCCCGCTGCCACCATGCCTCCTTAGGCCTGGGGGATGGTAGGCCCTTTTGTCTTTCTGAATCCAGACTCACTCCTTCCTAGCCTCCCCTCAGGAGTCCCAGAGTGATATGGAAACCCTGCCACCAGTTGTCTACTGACTAGGTGCAAATACGAGGTGATTTGTGATCTCTTGGGCTTGTTCCATCCTTGCATTTGTCCTTTCCCTGGATGACCTGGCCTACTGCAGAAAGACCTCAGTCATCACCTGGGGGCCTAATGGCTCCAGAACTCTCTCCAAGCTCCACACACATACACACTTATGGTGACGAGAGAGTCTCTCCAGCCATGTGCCCTCTGGTTCCTCTCTCCAGCTTATCATCATCTTCTCTCAGCAGCCCCAAACCTTCTGCAAGTCTCGTATTTTTCCCTATGTCTTCAGTCATCATCTTCCCACGCATCTGGAAATTGTTCTCTGTGCTCCTGTTTCCCTCATGTGGTGACCAGGTTCTGTCACTCTGACCTCCAAAACATCTCTCAAACCTGCCTCCTTCCCCAGCCTTACTGCCAGCGTCCAGGCAGACATTGTCTTGGCCACTGCCTCCACACCCTGGGCCATTTTCGATGCAGTGTCAGCAGGATATCGTTGTAGTCCTAAACTGATTGCTCCCTTTCTTTCCTAAAGCCTGTCTGAGACTCCCCATCACTTCAGGGACTGTCCAAATTCTCTCAAATACTATCCAGGGTCCTTTTATATCAGGCCCTCTCTCTATCCAAGCTTGACTGACTTCCATTTGCCTTTGTCACATATACACCCCATTCATTCTAGACATGGGCTCTAGAGCCCGCTGCCTGCATTCACTTCTGAGTTCCTCGTCCTATTGGCTGTTCAACCTTTGGCAAGTTGCAGAACCTCTCTGGGCTTCCATTCCCTTGGCTGTAAAGCACAGGTGTTGAGGGCTGAATGAGTTCATATATCTAAGTGCTTACTTAGCATAGCGCCAGACCCATATTTGCCAGTAGGTGCATGTTGGTGTTATTGTTGTGTTTTTCTTTTTGACCCCTTCTATAGAGATGATGTCATTGTTACCCAGCCCCTGAAGATCTCATGGGTGAGACAGCTAGTGCATGCCCCCCTCCACTGCTCTGTCTGCCAGCCCCTGGGAACTATTTATTACTCCCCTATGTAAATAGCCACTCTCTGCTTTCACACAGCCTCACCACTGTGTGGCATCTGAGCAGTTTTAACTCTCTGCTTCACCTGTTCACCTTCTCCCCATCCTATGCACTGGACCTCTTGTCCTTCCTGGCTGCTCCTTGCTATCAGAAATTGCTCCGAGCACAGGGAACAGAGGCTTGCTCTGAGGCTCAAACGGGTTGGTCCCTGCATCCTGTCCAGCAGGCACTCTGACATCTGCTTGTCTCCCAGAGACTCATGTTTTTGTTTGTTTAAGAGCTACTGCTTGTGCCTATGACACCCATGATCTTAGTGGCTGAGATTGGCTGCAAATCTGCCTGAGTGACAGAGGACTGTTCTAACTGGCTCTGACTTCCTTGGTATTGCAGACACAGTATTTCTTCAGAAATGGGCCTCTTCCTTGTCCCTTGTTGCTAATAATGTTTTGTGGCTTGGTATTTCTTTTGCCAAATTTTTCTTTCAAACTCTTTTAACTTGCTTCCCCCAGTTGCCCAGCCTACTGTCTCAAGTGCATTGTAAATCTGCATCTCAGACCCCCTGCTCTTGTGTACATCCTGACACGCTTATCACAGCAGCTCAGTGTGAAATCTCCACTGATTAATGTCACTTGTGTGTTTGTAACATAGCCTTTAGCCATGGTGAGGACAAAGATAAATCATTGTTCAGACACTGTTGACTGGCAGAAATGAGGGACCTCTGAGTGACCCTTTCTTTTTGTAGGTGAGTACCATACAGCCCAGGAACATAGGTGACTGAAGGTCACATGACCAGGCCTGGAGAGATAGCTCAGGCCTACAGCATGAGACTTGCATGCATGAGTTGCCAGAGGCTCCAGGGCCAATCCCCCATGCTGCCATATGCCAGAGAAGAGCAGTTCTCTGGTCTCTCTCCTAAAAATAAGTTGAGAAATCTAAAAAAAAACCAAATCAAATGAATTAAAAAGTCACAATGAGGAATTACCTGACCAGACTGAGACTAGATTCCAGATTTTCTATTTATTCATGTCAACATTACTTAAAAAAATTATTTTATTTATTATTGGATAGAAACAAAAGTTGAGATGGGGTGATAGAGAGGGAGAGAGACAGAGAGATACTTGCAGCCCTGCTTCACCACTTGTGAAGCTTTCTCCCTGCGGGTAGGAACTAGGGGTTTGAACCTGCATTCTTGCACACTGTAATGTGCGTGCTTAACCAGGTGCACCACTGCCTGGCCCCTCAACGTTCCTTTTAACTTGCCAGACTATTTCTTGTTTTATGAATGAAAAATTTTAGCTTAGGAAATGTGTTAGGTATGACAATGTGAAATTCCCCCACGTTTAACCATTGCCAGTGTCCAGTTCACTAGTACTAAACACAGTCATGTTGTTGTTCAACCATCATCATTAGCCTTGTCCAGAACCTTGATCTTATCCCCAAACTGAAACTCTGTATCAATTAAACTATAGCTCTTGGGCCCCTCTCCCCTCCCCCAGTCTCCAGTAACCAGCTTTCCACTTCCTGTCTCCATGTATTTGATCACTCTAGGTGACTCATATAAAGGGGACCATGTGTCTTGTGTCCTTTGGCTTGTTTCACTTAGCATAATGTCCTCCAGCTTCATCCATGTTGACACATGCATCCAAATTCCCTTTTTGTGCCTGAATAATAGTCTATCATATGTATATACCACACTTTGTTTACTCATTCTTCTACCGATAGACACAAGGTTGTTCCCACCTTTTGAATACTGTGAAAATAGATGTGCAATATCTGCTTGTCAAAGTTATTCCTCAGGCTGGCAAAGTAGCTCACATGGATGGACAGTGTGTGAGCCAGGTTTAAGGCTAGCCCCTATCACGGTGAAGGAAGCTTTGGTGGTGTGGTCTTTTTCACTCTTATCTCTTGTCTCTCTCTTTGCCTATAATTCTCTCTCTCTTTCTCTCCATGTATATATATTAAAAACAGTCATTATAATTATAGACAATTTCTTCTGTCTAATATTGTCACTCATTTTTTATCCTAATAGATTGGAAAATACAAAAGAAAAAGTACAATAGAGACTATTTAAAAAAAAACCCAGGATTTTAGAAGTATGTTAGCCACATTTTTAAAAATTTTGTATGGCTCAAGAGGCAATTTATTGCTTAGACTAACCTGTATGGCTGGGAACATATCTGAAACATATTTGGGGGGCAAAGCATGAAAACTGAGTTTGAGTTTGGTCAATGCTGGGATTTTAGAGATGAGTTCACGCAAACTATGACTTTGCCTTAACAGTACAACAGAAGGAACTCTTTATGTTAGTGTTCCCTTAGAATCATCTTTAAATTCTTAATAGTGTCTTACTACTAGAAACTGAGTCCAAATTTTGAATCAGGTGGAAGTTGGGGTGGAAGGAGTCTTTCCCAGTCATATTTCTGAACTATCCACCAGGGGGCAGTAAAAGATACATAAAAATTTCAGTAGTCCTGTAAAGTAAACAGCAACGTTGGAGAAAGCACACCATCTCTGTCTCTTTCAGCCATCCATACATCCACTTACAGGATAAGGGATTTCCTATTCAAGATGAGGCCTAAGTAAAACTGGAGGTAGCACTATCTGTAGTTTCCTCCCTCACATCGGTTGACAGCATTGTCTAAAACTTCATTCAGTGTTGGTTTTGGATCTTAATTTAACTCACATTAGTCCAGTGACTCTCAGAGTATATAGCAGAATCACCTGTGATGCTTTTTTTTTTTTTTTTTTTTTTTTACAAACATACACACCAAGGGCTCATCCCTACTGTATGAAATCAGAATTTCTGGGACTGAGGCCTAGTCATCTATTAAGCTTCTGGTCCATGAACTCTTGCTAAGAATCAGCATATTAATTATTAACTTTAATAACATGGGACAGGGGAAGTGTCATCCAAGAACTCCAAGGAGAGTGTATGTGAATTCTGGAAAAATCTTTTGCCCCTCCTCTTTAAGTAGAAGTTGCTAACAGGTCTAGTGGCTATGGAAGTGACATTGGAAATAGCCACAAGGCTTCCCCACACTCGTGTCTATTCAGGAACAAGCTGCAACTGTGGACAGAAGATGTGGATCTGGGGTTGTCCTGGCCACCTCAGGCCAGTTCAGAGAAGACCTTGGCTTCCCTGCCTGAGTTATGAGAGAACTGAATGACACTGATCTTTGAGAATCCTTCTCACTCTAAAAAAAAAAAAATTCAATGTTTCTATTAGTATTAATAATCTTGATTTGTACAGCACTCCTCTGGCAAAAAGCAGAAGAAATATTCAGTAATGCAAAGAATGACAGTGACTATTGACTGTGTAGTTTAATTTATCTAAGACATATACACTGGATTCAAAGGAGAAAATATTGCTCCTCATAATATATTGAACTGTTAGTATCTTCAGCACAGCAACATCTTTCCAGAGGGAAAAATTACCTATCAGTGCAAACTTGACATTTTTCACTTCCTGATCCATAACTACCATTTTTCCAGCGCACTTCTATTTATTGTAAAGGGCCAAATGTATGAATGCTTTGGATGAATATTAAATAACTACATAAACGTCAAGGTCACAGTTGCCAGAAAAGCTCTGTGGAGGGCCCTGGGAGGCTTGCATTGATCTCTTGCAAAGTTCCATTCTCAGATCTTGCTGACAAGGGAAAACAATTGATGTGGACCATTATTAAGGCTTTAAGTGTTTCTCCATTGTTAAAGATCTTTTACAAGCCCAGAGTAACTGATAGTACTCAAGAAATTGGCAAAAGCTTCACTGAGAAATATAGGCTGGTCAGAGAGATAACTAAAACCCAGAGTACCTGGGTGGGTGGATCTTACTCCGCAAAGGTGGAGGTTGGTGATGAATCTAGTGCTAGGGCAAACAGCCATCTTGGCCTGCAGGCACCACTGGGTAACAGAGTCCAGAATGGAAGGCTGACTTACTCCTGTACTCTTTCAAACAAGAATCTGCAGTGAAAGTGGCCTTTGTTTCAAATCTATGTTTAAGTTCCCTCGAGCTTCCCTTCCCAGGTGAAAACTAGAACTTTGTTCTCTGTATTGTGCACGTGCATGTGTGTGTATTTCACTGACCTGGAGTCAGGAGTAGAGCAGATAATCTGGATGACACAATCTAGTTTCAGAAAGATCTTGGCAGCTGAAAAGATTGGCCAAGTTTCCTAGACGAACCCACGAAGAGGGGTAGATGACAAAATTGACTTCCCTCTTGCACTAGCTCAGTGTTTGCTCCCTGACTTGGCCCTGTACATATTTAGTTATTTCATATGACCCATTGAGGTTGATCTTTATGTTTCTCTCTTTAAGCTGAGTAAACTGAGTCATGATAGTAACAAAGAAGCTAAAAGCACTTGATCTGGATTCCAGTACTGGTTCTGCTCCTCTGCTAACAAGTTCCATCACTTTTTTTTTTTAATTGTAGAAAACTTGGTGTGATATTTCTTTATTTTTATTTTAGGTTTGCTTCTTTGTATGAGTGATAGAGAACATATGAGAGAGACCACTCTTGCATATCACTGTGTCTAGGACTAAGCCTGGGGCCTCTGGGGACCTCGGGCAGGCAAGTTCTGAGCTCTAACACTGATATATTTGCCTAGATCTTAGTTTGGGGAAGGAGAAATAGCTATCTAGCATTTATAAAACTTTCTGTAGGGATTTTTGCACTTACCTTTTTCATTTACACTTTCACTTCATTCTCAAAACAACTACACCCCTATTTGGCAGATGAATAAGACACAAATAACTTTGGCAACTTGCACAAGGTTGCACAGTTAAGTAGCAGGGCTAGGACAGGCAGTGTTCAACACTCATACTCTTCCCCGCCTTCTCTGTTATTATTATTATTTACCTTTATTTATTGGATAGACAGTCATAAATAGAGCAGGAAAGGGGAGATAGAGAGGAAGAGATACAAAGAGACACCTGCGGCACTGCTCCACCACTTGCAAAGCTTTTCCTCTGCAGGCAGGGGGGCTCAAACATGGCTCTTTGTGTATTGTAACATATGCAGTTAACCAGGTACACCACCACCCAGCCCCAACACTCACACTTATCTTAACAGCTACTGCACCACATTTCTTTACTTAAAGAGAACCCCCCCCCCCCATCTTTCCTGGGAGGTTGCACGAATCAACTTAAGTGCCTACTATGGTAACTGACATATTGTAGGCATTCTTAGTTTCAGATTATCATCACCACCATCACTATCATTAATTAAAAAGTGAACTCAGGGCTAGTGACCTCAACTAATAACCAAAAGGCCTGAGCTTTGAACGTCGGTCTTATGACTGTGAATCTATTGTATGCTTTCACCTCCCTTCTGGAAGATCAAGGGCCATCCTGGATCACTATCTTAGTACCTACTAACAATGGTGTCACCTCTCCTGGAAGGTGCTCAGTGAGCAGTTAGGTAGATCGGGCTCTTGTGGTCACTCACGGATCAGACATTTTCTGAAGTCCTTCTCTGTCTTGGGGGTGGAGGGTCTTCAGAGGAAAATAATGTAATGCTAATTTTTCTTTCTGCTCCCCTAGGTTCAAATGGTAAAAGATGGTGACCCCTCCTGGAAGCCCACTTTTATTGTGAAACCTGACAGTGGTTGTCAGGGTGACGGAATCTACCTCGTTAAAGACCCCAGTGACATCCGCTTGGCTGGAACCCTCCAGAGCAGGCCGGCAGTGGTCCAGGAGTACATCTGCAAACCTCTCCTCATTGACAAACTCAAGTTTGATATTCGTCTGTATGTCTTACTAAAGTCCCTAGACCCCTTAGAGATTTATATAGCCAAAGATGGACTCTCTAGATTTTGTACAGAGCCCTATCAGGAGCCCAACTCCAAAAACCTACACCACATCTTTATGCACTTGACCAACTACTCACTGAACATCCATAGTGGGAACTTTGTCCATTCGGACAGTGCTAGCACAGGCAGCAAAAGGACTTTTTCCAGCATTCTCTGTAGGTTGTCTTCCAAAGGTGTGGACATCAAGAAGGTCTGGTCTGATATTATCTCCTTGGTGATTAAGACGGTCATTGCCTTGACTCCAGAGCTCAAAGTTTTTTACCAGTCGGATATCCCAGCAGGGAGGCCAGGGCCAACCTGCTTTCAGGTAAGTATCACCATTTCCTAGCTCCAAACCAGAACCTAACTATTCATTACACTTACTGACATCAGTGAGCATCATCTTCAGCTGGGTGATGGGGCCAGCGGGTCAGGATGTAGTGGACCCAGCCAGAGGGTGGGAGGAATGGAAATGGAAAAGTGAGAGTTGAGCATTCCTGGAGGTCTTTCCCCTTTCTTTCTTCCTTCCTTTTTTTTTTTTTCCTTTTTTTTTTTTTTTTTTTTTGAGTGTAATGGTGGTGCAGGCATATGGAGTGCAGGAACTTAGTAGGCTCAGTTTCCTACCACCAGTAAATCCGAGTGGGGAGCAGATATAAGGAGTTCCCTGAGTACCTCTCTATCTAATCATTTATTTATTTATTTATTTATTTATTTATTTATTTATTTATTTTATTGTCACCAGGGACTTGGTGCCTGTACAATGAATCTGCTGTTATTAGTGTCCATCCATTTCGCCCCCTCTTTTGTTTGACAAGATAGAGAGAAATTGGGAGGGAGGGGAGGTAGAGAGAGAGAGAGAGAGAGAGAGAGAGACAGAGGCACCTGCAGCACTGTTCTACTGCTTGTGGAGGTTTCCATTTGTAGGTAGAGAATGAGGGCTTGACCAAGGGCCTTGAGCATGGTAACATATGCCCTCAATCAGGTGCACCACTTCTTGGCTCCTATATATTCCTTTAAATTTTTACTTCATGGTGGGTGGTCCAGCAGGTGGTGCAGGATAGGGCATTGGACTCTCAGGCATGGGGTCCTAAATTTGATCCCTGGCTTTGCTCGCATGTGTCAGAGTAATGCTTTGATTATCTTCTGTTAATAAATGAATTTTATGAGATAGAGATAGGATAGATAGGTAGGTAGGTAGACAGACTATTCTTTTTATAGTCCTGGGACTAGAACCCAGGATTTCACACATGCAAGGTATGTACTCACCCAACTACTTGTCATTTCCCTTTCCATCTAATCTTTGTAATTACTTTGTAGCTGTTGTTACATAAAAGAACAGATGGAACATATATTAAGTTACTATGGAACAGCAAAATGATCTTCCCAAATCTACCTTCCAACCCAGAATCTTCACTTTCTCCCCTTCCCGTTTCCCTGCTCACCACACTCCCCACAAGGTAGCCGTTATCTTGAATTTTATGCCTATCATTTTTTTCTTTGAAAAATACTTTGATTATTCATGAGTGTTTCCCTAAACAATAAGTTGTTTGGTTTGGTTTTGAGCGTTATGAAAAAACTGCTGTTGTGAAGTATGCGGTCTGCTGCGGTAGTCTTCCCCTTCCCGTGTGGATGTGGGTTGTTGTTACTATTTCACTAGCCTGCTGTTTATTCTTCTATAAACACTATCAACACTTTGTTGATCAGTTCTTCTGTTAATGAACATTTGGGTTGTTTCAAGTCCTCAAGATGGTGGCAGGAGAGTAACAGGTGCCATGGAACTAGAAATGAAAGGGAGGTATGGAACAATATCTCCAGTGGATGGGTGGGTCACTTATGAGGTGCTGAGGTACAGGACCCCAATCCAGAGAGACTGCCTCGGGGCACTGGTCAGCATGGTTTCCAGGCAGGCAGGTGCAACTCTTTGAAGATTTCAGGCAGCCATTCACTCCAGGAGGGTCTCTTTGCCATGGAGAGGTCCCCTTAGCATCTGGACTCTAGGCTTTGGCACCCAGGCAGGATATCTAATGCAACCATTAGAGAAGGCAAGTATGTGTGTGGGGGGGGGGCTGGGCGGCAGCGCAGTGGGTTAAGTGTGTGTGGCGCAAAGCGCAAGGACCAGCGTAAGGATCCCAGTTCGAGCCCCCCGGCTCCCCACCTGTAGGGGAGTTGCTTCACAGGCGGTGAAGCAGGTCTTCAGGTGTCTATCTTTCTCTCCTCCTCTCTGTCTTCCCTTCCTCTCTCCATTTCTCTTTGTACTATCCAACAGTGACAATAATAACTACAACAATAAAACAACAAGGGCAACAAAAGGGAATAAATAAAATAAATATTAAAAAAAAAAGAAAAGGCAAGTGGACAAAACATAGAGGCAGGAATCTAAAAAACAAGTCTTGGGTTAGGGCAGCTGCAATGTGGAGGCATCCAAAGGTCATCTTGGGGGAACTGTGGTCACATCTGTTTGACAGTGACAGCTATTCCAGGAGTATCATGTGTACTGGGCGTGCATGGCCAAGCCACAGAGCGCTGGCTGCGGACCAGTACAGGGTGGAGGTCAGGGTGGTAGTCTTGCTATGGACAGTCTGCATGGGGACCACAACTGGGTGGAGCCAGGGGACCACAGCTGTGGGCAACTGGAGGCCAGAAAGGAAGGCAGGGAGGGAGACACTGGTTTGGACAGATTCTGCCTAGCAAATGGAGCCACAGATCTGAACCATTTACCTACCCTTCTTGTTCCTTCCTTCCACCCTCCCTCCCTCCCTCCCTTCTCTCCTTCCCTCTGTCCCTTCCTTCCTAACTTCTTTACTTCCTTCTTATCTCCATTCCCTTCCCTTTCCTTACCTTCCTCTCTCCTTTCTTCCTTCATTTCCTCCTTCTTTTCTCTCCCTTCTCCCCTCCTCCTCTCCCACCCTCCGTCCCTTTGTTCCTTCCTTCATTTTTCTTTCTTGTGGGACTGAGGCCTCTAGCATAAATGAGTTATTTCACTGCTTCCAGGCCATCTTTTTAATTTAGATAAAGAGGGACAGAGGGACAGAGAAAGGGGGTAGGAGGGAGAGAACCACAACACTAGAATTTCCCCCAGTGCCATGATATTTCCCTGGTGCTGGAGGTTGAGCCTGAGATGATGCTTGGCAAAGATAACACCTTACCTGCTTTCCACTGTGTGACCACATTGAATGCTTATATAATAAGTTATTTATTTGCCATAAAGCCCCCTTTGCTTGTAGCATGGATCTGGTTCTACAACATTCCAGGACAAAAGCTCTAGCCAACAAAATTACATCTGTCTTAAGCATGTGACCATGACCCCTTTCCAATCATAGCCACAATAACAACTTGCGAAATTGTGATGGCCTGGAGCAGCTGCTAGCACAGCTCAGCCTGTGGGCAAGTTTCTTGTAATTTGTTGCCTGCAAACATGGCAGCCCTGTTCTTCCTGCCTGCTGCCCTGCCACTGTGGGCAGCTCCCTCTCCTCATGTCAGTCTTCTTGAGGGTAACAGTGTGACCTCAGCTTGAACAGTCAAGTCCATTCAGGGTAGATGATTCATGTGTCAGAAATACACATGTAGAGAATGTTTTCCAGTTCACTGTTCAAGAACATTCTTTCTCAATCTTATAACTTGGTCTTTTTTTTTTCCTTCCAATTTTAACTTATGATTAATAGTAGGTTACAAGCTGGTAAGATTATAGGGTGTAGTTCCACACCTCACCCACCACCAAGGTTCTGTGTCCCCAACTTTCCACCCCAGAAAGATAATGGATAACCACAAGAATGCTCACAAAGTCTTAGAAACAGTTTTTTTCTCTCTCCCTTTCTTTCTCGTTCATGTGTTCCTTCCATCCTTCCTTTTTTGGTTTTGAAAACTTATCTATTTCAGTTCTATTTAATTTTTTTATTTGTGATTATTAGGTTTCAAGATTGTAAGATTACAGTGTATATACATTTCCCCGCCACACCCTCCACCAGAGTTCTGTATCTCCACACTCCCAAAGATAGCTACTATAGTTCTCACACGTCTTAGAAACAATTTGCTTGCCAAAAAGAAACAATTTGCTTGCTTCTTTTTTTTCTCAAGTTCATGTGTATCAGTTCTCTAGATTCTACATATGAGTGAAACTACCT
Organism: Erinaceus europaeus; assembly: GCF_950295315.1. Lineage (NCBI taxonomy): Eukaryota > Metazoa > Chordata > Mammalia > Eulipotyphla > Erinaceidae > Erinaceus > Erinaceus europaeus. The sequence goes on along the minus strand of NC_080171.1, from coordinate 93,286,322 downwards.
GATAGTTGTCTTTCATCTCTTTACTTATTTCACTAAGCATTATCACCTCCAGGCCCATCCATTTTGTCTCAAAGGACACAATATTGTCTTTTTCCATAATTCCATAATTTCTTTAGCCAGTCATCTGTTGATAAGCATTCAGGCTGCTTCCATTCTTTGGCTATTGTGGATGATGCAGCTATGAACATAGGGGTGCATATGTCTCTTCAAATTAGTGTTTGAGTGTCCACTGGATAAATTCCCAAGGGTGATATTGCTGTGTCATAAAGTAATACCACTTTTATTTGTTTAAGGAATCTCTATACAGTCTTCCAAAGGGATTGCCAGTTTTCATTCCCACTAGTAGGGCAGCAGAGTTCTTTTTTTCTCCACAACCTTGCCAAAACCTATTATTTCCTGTTTTGCTGATGTAGGTCCTTCCTACAGGTCTATAAGGTGGAATCTCAGTGTAGCTCTAATTTACGTTTCTCTAATGATAAGTGGAGCATTTCTTCTGTCTCTGGGCCATGTGTATCTCTTCTTTAGAAAACTAATTCTTTTGACCTTTGAAAATTAGTTCTTTGACCCGCTTTTTATTGGGATTTATTTATTTCATTGAGCTGTATCTGTTCCTTATACATGTTTGATATTAGTCACTTGTCAAATGTATGGCTTGGAAATAACTTCTCCCATTGATTGGGTTGCCTGGTTATCATTGTGTGATTTGATTTTGATATGTAGAAGCTTTTTAGTTTGATGTAGTCCTATTTATTAATTCTTGTTTTCAGTTCCCACACCCATTCACAATCTGGTCTTTCTCTAGTTTCATGTCAATTGCTCTCCTTGGCCCATGATCCTTTCCTTTAGCTGTCTGGGGAAGATACTACCCTTGAATCCTAAGGTGCTTCTCTTTCTTCTTGTTCTTTCAGCTTCCTCCTTCTCCTTCAGCCCAGACACTCCACAGCACAAAGGCAGAGATGCAGTCTTATCATCAAATGAAGATGTGGGTTGTGTGCTCAGATGCTCTGGGTTTGAGTTAATTCTAGCTGCTCCTTCCAGCAATTCTAACTTGTAAACTTGACAAGTTCACCCATCTTAGCTTTAGCTTCCTGATGTCTTTATGTGCAAACAGAGATGATATTTGTATCACAGAACTGTGGTAGGATCATTTAGGAGAAACTTATTATGTGGAACATTTGACACACTACCTAGTCCACAGTAATCACTTAGTAAATGACAGTTGTTATTAAACAATCTGTTATTGTCATAATAGTTCTGTGAAGAAGTGCCTTTAATTGAAAGTCACAAAGGATACACATTTGAAACTCAGCTGGAGCACCAGTGTTCTAGAGAGCAAGGCATTTGTTGCCTCTCAACCTAACTCTGTCTGGCTTCCCTTACCTCTTCTGATCTCCCTCAGCCCTACCAAGCAGAACCATTTCTCAGTCATAATTTATGCTATCCCAATTCTGTTTGTTCCTTTCTACCTTAGGCTGGTGCAGTCTTTCCTGCTCTTGCCTGGTTTTGAAGTTCAATGCCTTTCAACAATGTGCTGCTTCAACACGTCCTTTTCTGACCATCTCTGCTATTTAAGCTTTCTGTTCCTTTGGACTGCAGCCACTGAAACCAGGCCTGAGTAAATTGTGGGACATGTGGTTATGGTTAAGACACAGTCCTCAGGGGACAGGCAGTATTTGTCGCACCCAGTAGCACAGACACACTACCATGCACAAAAACCCAAGCTCGGGAGTTCGGCGGTAGCACAGCGGGTTAAGCGCAGGTGGCACAAAGCGCAAGGAACAGCGTGAGGATCCCGGTTCGAGCCTCTGGCTCCCCACCTGTAGGGGAGTTGCTTCACAGGCGGTAAAGCAGGTCTGTAGGTGTCTACCTTTCTCTCCCCCTCTCTGTCTTCCTCTCCTCTCTCCATTGCTCTCTGTCCTATCCAACAATGACGACATCTATAACAACAACAACTACAACAATAACACAACAAGGGCAACAAAAGGGAATAAATAAATAAATATTAAAAAAAAACAACCCAAGTTCGTGCCCCTGGTTGAGGGTAGCTCCATGAGTAATGAAGCAGTATTGCAGCTATCTTTCTCTCACCCTCTTCATTTCCCCCTCCCTTCTCTATTTCTCTCTGTCTCTGGGAAAAGAAAATAATAATAAAAAAAATAGCCCTCAGGAGTGGTTGCCTGGCTTTGCAAGCACCAAACCCCAGGGATATCCCTGGTGGCAAAAATTTTAAAAAGCAAAGCAAAGGCACAGTCCCTGTCTTACCTAAGAGGTTTCTTAGGGGAGACTGACACATGAAAATTATAGTTCCTTGTAATGAATACTCTAAGACAGCATTAAATAGGATGTTAGAGAGCATAGTAAAGAGAATTAACTTTGCCCAGTCCAGCCAGGAAGGCTTCCCACAGGAGGAGATGCTAAACTGGAGCTAAGGCATGAAAAACATGCCAAGTAGAAAAAGCTACACTCTATTGTGGTATGTACCAACTTCTCCTGGTTTTCTTTCTACTTTCTAGAGTTGTTCTTTTCTTCTGCACCTATGACTTTTGGAGATCCTTAGGGTCTTATTGATAATTACTCCTTAGATGATTCTTTCCAGCACCAAGGCTTAGCTCCTACCTGTGTGTTGTTTGTGCGTAAATTTGTATCTGTACAAATCTGACCTGTTCTTGAACTGGTCTATCCAATTGCCTACTTTCATTTTCACTTGGATCTTTTGTGTGTATCTCACACTTGACATGTTCAAAGTCAAACTCTTGATCTCCCTCCCAAACCTACTGTTCTTTTGTCTTTCTTGTTTCAGTTGTTATGTAGTCAGTTCTTAGACACAAGCCCCGAGTCATCCTTCTTTATTTTTCCCTCCTCCTCCTCCTCCTCCTCCTCCCTACATGGAATCCATAAGCCACTTTTGCAGTCATTTTTAAAAATGCATCCTAAATGAAACCACTTCTAACCAATTCTATGGCTCCCATCCCAGTCTAGGCAGCCATTACCCTGTGCTTGTATCCCTATGATAGAGTCCTAATTAATGTCCCCCTGTCCACCCTTGCTGCCTATAGCCTGTCTTTTCCACTGTAGCCAAGGTGATCCTTTTAAAACACAAGTCAGACTAAATTACTTTCCTTGTGCAAGCCCTATGAAGGCTTTCTCATTGCACTTAAAATTCTGGCTTTTTACCATGGCCTACAAGAGGCTACATGATCTGGCCCCTTGTTTTTCTCTCTGACCTCATCTTTTACCATCCTCCTCCTTGTTCACTCTTTACTGTTTGTCCAAAGTGGCCTTTGTTCTTGCTGTTCTGTCTGGAGTGCTCCTCCTTAGCTCTTTAAATGCTTTATTGGCTCTCTTCATTCAATCTGTTCACAAGTCATCTCCCAAGACTTTTGCTTCTGGTCATGTGGAGTCACAAAGACCAAACTGAATGTTCTTCTGAAAATGAAGTGTAAAAAATAAGAGTTTTCAGATTTTGGAAAAATAGACAGCTCAGCACTGCGACGCCAAAGGAAAGTGAGTACAACTTGCTGCCTTACTTTGTAGAGAGCCACCCCACATAGCTGGGGCAATTTCTGGAATCTGGATTCTGTGAAGGGTAAACCAAACAGAGTCTATGTCCTCAAAAGAGTTGAGGAGATGGAGCTCAAAGTCTCAGAAGGCTGAAGTGGCTGGAATTCTATGAACAGAATCCTGAAAAAGAAGGAAATAAGTTGGAAAAGAGCGATAGCAACCATCATGGGAATTTTGTGTGTCTTTGCTGCTTGCTAGGCCATGCATGTGTAAAGGGTTGGTCCATGCAAGTTCTGCCTCAGTAGACTGGATCTTCCCCAGAAGGGAAGCTACTTTAGACTCTTCCTAGTAAAGCTCAAGCAATAATCTATGAAAATATCAAATTAACTTTAAAATAACTGCTAGCAAGGCCTAACAGTTTTAAGAAGAAGACCACCTCTAAGCACTGAGCATGTAACATTTAAAATACCCAGAAATCAATTTTTAAAAGTAAACACTAATCAGCAGGGGTAGATAGCATAATGGTTATGAAAAGAGTCTCTCATGCCTGAGGCTCCAAAGTTCTAGATTCAATCTCCTGCACCACCATAAACCAGAGGTGAGCAGGGTTCTGGTAAAAGAAAATTAACCACTAAATGTCTCACAATGTAGAACTATCCCCATACAAATAGATATATTAGAAATACTGAAACTTGTATGATAAGGATATAAGAAAAAAAAAGTCATTTTAATGATCTACATAGTTTTAAAGGAAAATATGAGTTTAATGTAGATTAATGGGAGCTATTAAAAAGTTAAGTGGGGGCCAGGTAGTGGTGTACCTGGTTAAATGCTCACATTATTATGCATAAAGAGCCAGGTTCAAGCCCCTGGTCTCCACCTGCAGGGGGAAAAGCTTCACAAGTTGTGAAGCAGAGCTGCAGGTGTCTCTCTGTCTCTATATCTCCCTCTCTCCTCCCAATTTCTCTCTGTCTTTATCCAATAACAAATAAATAAGAAAGTAACAAAATAAAATCAAATGTAACTTCTAGAGAAAAAGATATATCTGAGATGAAAATGTCACTGGGGGAGTTGGGTGGTGGTGCAGTGGGTTAAGCATGGATGGCACAGAGTGCAAAGACCGGCTTAAGGATCCCGGTTCCAGCCCCTGGCTCCCCACCTGCAGGGGAGTTGCTTCACAATTGGTGGAGCAGCTCTGCAGGTGTCTATCTTTCTCTCCCCCTCTCTGTCTTTCCCTACTTTATCCATTTCTCTCTGTCCAACCCAACAACAATGACATCAATAACAACAACAATAATAACTACAACAATAAAACAAGGGCAACAAAAGGGAATAAATAAATATTAAAAAAATGTCACTGGGTAGGATTAATAGTAGTTTAGATACAGCGGAAGAAGTGACCAGTGAACTTGAAGATCAAGCAACTAAACCTATCCCCACAACAATGAAAACAAAAAGTTCACATCAGGAACTATTCAAGACAAGAGACAATAAGTGTCACCTATTTAGAAAGACCTTCCCTGATTATCTGTCTAAACCACCAAACTCTCCCCTCCACCTACTATACTGCACTCCATACCTATGACTTGATTTAATCACTAGCTTGCTTACGGTCTTCTCTTTCTTTACTAGCATGTCACTATACCCCATAGGGCCGGATGTTGAAGCACTCTTTGTCTTGTTTAGTGTTCGACCTTCTGTGCTTGGAATAGCACCTAACATTCAGTAGGTGCTTAACAAATAATTTGATAAAGTTGTCTTCTAGGAAGAAAAAATATAAAGCAGAGGGTAGGAAAGCATGCCAGAATGAGACTGGTTTAGCTCAGTCAGAGCCCAAGATGAGTGGGAGGAAATACAACTGGAGTGTGAGACAGATGCCGGGTCATAAGGGATTTGTAGGACATGCAGCAGGACTTGTGCTTCTCTGTAGGCAGGAATTTCAGATAGAAGGGGTGTTAACATCCTATTTGCATTTTAGAAAAATCACTCTGACAGCCCCATGTTCCTGAGGAATTAGAGGGGTGATTTTGAGAACTTTAGGGAGATTAGTCAAGTAGTCCAGGCAAAGATGGTGCAAGACTAAACCTAAAAAAAAAAAAAGACTTGACCTATAGCAGGAACCCTGAGGATAGGCCAGATCTAATAAGTTCCTTGGGAGATGACTATGTAGGAGCTGGTGTGCAGCTGGGTGTAAAGGACAGAAGAAACATTTTTGATTTGTGTGATTTGGTGGGCAAAGAAAACAGGAAATGTAGATTTTTAGAGACAGGTGGCCTATTAGTCATCTGTTGATATTTAGCAAATCATCCCTGATCTTGGCAGCTTGAACCAAAAGCCATTAAATGATCTCATCATTTCTGTGGATCTGGAATCTAGACTTAGGGGCTGCTTCTGCTCAGTCTCTCATGAGGTTATAGACAACATGTTGACCAGGACTATCATCATTTAAATATTTTCCTGGGGAAAGACTGTTTTCTGGGCTCACTTATTTGGCTGTTGATAGGTTCCAGACACTGTGTAATTTTTGGCAAGGGACACCACATCCTCATCTGGGCCTCTCAGTAGAGCAATTCACAATATGGGGGGTGGTTTCTGTCAAAGAGAGCAAGAGAATGCATTTCAAGGTGGAAAGTACAGTTTTTTGTTTGTTTGTTTTTGTTTTATAGCCGAATACTGGAGGCAACATGTCATCATTTCTGTCTATTCTGTTTGCTAGAACTCAATCTCAAGGTGCATCCTGCCCTCAAGGAGGGAGGGGGGTTACTAGGACATGGCCACCAAGTATTCTTGGGATCAGTTAGGACCATCTTAGAGGCTCCCAACCACATACTGGGAACTTGGATATGTTGACTTTGAAGAATTTGAGATCTTGGGCCTGGCAGTGGAGCACCTGGTTAAGCACACACATTACAGTGTGCAAGGACCCAGGTTCAAGCCCTTGGTTCCTAACTGCAGGGAGAAAGCTTTGTAAGTAGTGAAACTGGGCTGTAGGTGTCTCTTTTGTCTTTCTCCCTCTCAGTTTCTTCCTCCCCTCTCAATTTTTCTTCTGTCTCTATCCAATAACAAATAAATAAAAATATTTTTTTAAAAAAGAATTTGAGAGCTTCCATTCAGGAATTTTCTGGATGCAGATAGGTGTGTGGTTCTAAGGGTTGGGAAAGAATTCCCTCTCCTTGGAATGTAATTTGGGTCCTTTGCATCATGAATTTACCATTAATGGCCAGAACCTTTTCCTCCCCAGGTTACTTTGAATATTCTAGAGGTATGGAATGAAGGCCAGATATCTTTGAATCGCCCAGGGTAGCCCTCAAACAGTATGTGTGTAACTCATAATTGCTGACTAAATTACTAGAGATGGTGTGTGTGGGGGTGTCACATTATTGAAAAGCCTTCTCTCTCTTTCTCTCTTTCCCCCATCCAACTGCTGCTATGTCAAAAGTGAGTGTTAAGTTAGATTAGTAGTTTTAAAACAAAACAAAGCTTCCCTCCCCAGCTCCAGCATGTAAGATTTTAAAAAGTTGATCTGCTCTGTCCTCCTACAGCTGCCCCAGACATCAGCAGCATTTTGAAAAACCATTGGGCCAAATGAATGCCCTTTTCCCTCCAGTTCTGATATTCTGGGATTTTATGTTAGAAGCAATCTCAAGGCTTTCCCTGATCTGTGATTCTATTTGTTGAGATTTATTTATTTATTTATTTTTTAATATTTTATTTTATTTATTTATTCCCTTTTGTTGCCCTTGTTGTTTTATTGTTGTAGTTATTATTGTCATCGTTGTTGGATAGGACAGAGAGAAACGGAGAGAGGAGGGGAAGACAGAGAGGGGGAGAGAAAGATAGACACCTGCAGACCTGCTTCACCACCTGTGAAGCGACTCCCCTGCAGGTGGGGAGCCGGGGTTCGAACCGGGATCCTTCTGCCGGTCCTTGTGCTTTGCGCCACCTGCGCTTAACCCGCTGCGCTACAGTCCGACTCCCTTGTTGAGATTTATTGATGTCACATATTTCCTTGAACTTTTGATGAGAAAACAACTTGTATTTCCTCAAGATTGTGAAAGAATATAATAAAGCTGATTTCCATGAAATAGTGATGATGTGCAGGGACTGTGCAAAACTGTTCCACTTCCCATTCTCTTAATTCATGCACCTACCTCCCCTCCTAGACTGCAAGCTTCATGAGGACAGAGACTTTGTGCCCTGCACTACTTTACTTCCAGATGCTAGCATAGTTCCAGGAACACAACACACATTTTGTGAGTGAATGACATACTATTCTTATTCTTGTTATAGGCATGAGGAAATTGGAACTGCTAAGTAATTTGACTTGATTGAATCAGTGGGGGAAGGGGGAAGTATCATGTGAATGTAGTTGTACACCTTGAAGGCAGAAACAAGATTTGAATTTAGCTCCTCTGAACCTTAAAGTCACTAATGCCCTTTCTTCTTGTTGGAATTAGTGGGAGACTGGGTAGGGAGTTGCATATGTTTAATGCCTTCTATGTGATAAACATAATCTTAGGTACTTTTGGCTTCCTAATTCAACTATTCGAATGCTAGCCATTGTTATCCCCAATTTCCAGGTGGCATCAGTAAGATTCAGAGAAGCCAAGCCCTTCATGCATAACAGTCCCCCCCCCCTACCCCCCAGCAGTGTTATTACTGGGGCTTAGAACTTACATGGCTTCCTTGTTCCTGCTGGCTATTCTTTCCACTCCTTTGTTATTGCTATTCTTTCTACTCTTTTTTAAAATTGCTACCAGGTTTACCACTAGGGCTTGGTGATGGCACATGAATCCACTGCTTCCAGTGACCACTTTTCCTTTTCTATTTTTTTTTCTTATTTGATAGTACAAAGAGAAATTAAGGGGGTAGGGGTGGAGACAGAGGGATAGAGAAAGACATCTGCAGACCTGCTCTACTCCTCCAAGAAACCCCACCCCCCCCCACAGGTGAGGAGTAGGGGTTTGAACGCAGGTCCTTGCATGTGCTTAATTGCATGCACCACCTCCCAGCCCCATTCTTTCCGTCTTCTTTCTTCCCTCCCTTCCTTTTCTTTTTGACTGAGGGAGAGATAGAGATAAGGATAGAGAGAGAGGCAGAGAGAAGGAGTGACACCTATAGCACTGCTCTACCACTTGTGAACCTCATCACCCCCAGCTCCTGCCTGCTGAAAGGGGCTTGAACATGGTAAAATGTACATGGCTTGAACATGTCTTTGTACATGGTAAAATATTTGTGCTACTGGGTCATCAGCACCTGGTCCCTTACCTAGAGTAGTCTGTCTAGTGTGAGAAGCTGAGCTGAGGACTGTAGCCCAGGCCTTGCTTACTGCAAAGCATTCCTCTATAAGACCTACATAATCAAATGCATGCACTGAAGTCTAGGTTCTGGAGATGTTATGTTGCTGGTGGGCGCAGTCAGTATGGCTTATGAGGATTTGCCACCCCTCCTCCACTCCCAGCTTTTCAACAGCTGTCTGTTTACAAAACCACTGTGCATTGAAATGGGAAGAGCCTATTGGGCTGAGAAAGTGCAAGACCCAACCCACTACATCTTAGGATGTAGTGAAAAGGAAGCATTATTGTCTAAGGCTGATAAATGCTGATGTGCAGCCTGCCCTTCTCTGCAGCCTCATCAACATCACATGTCTCAAGTGAGGTCTGAAGTTAGACTGATGATGTCACCAGAGCCTCTTAAAGGCCTCATCGCTCATACCCACTTGTCATATATTATTAAGTCAATCTATAATGCATGTAACATTTTCTACTGCATTTCCATTTCTTTCTTTTCATGTCCAGGGAGAGAAAAATAGAGTGAGGATGACTTTTTCCTCCCCAACTTTTCATCCTTATTACCCTTCATTGAAGAATAACTTCATCTTGAATCACCTCCAAAAGTGGTCATTCAAGCCCCGATTTTATTAATAAGGATGAAGCTGCAGTTTAATAATTACCATTTAACTAATGCATATTCTATACAGACAAGTAAATGGATCTCTCCTTGTCTTTTCCTCTTGAGTCCACAGTAGAGGGGACATCACATTTTTTTTTCCTTTTCTCCCTTTTATTCTCCACATTACTTTTTTGTTTTTTAACGTTGGGTTATGTCAGCTATTTTAGAAGCTCTCTACTTCATCACTTTCTGTAGATATAAAGAGAGTCCTCCAGAGACTCTGACATCCTCCTAGTCTGATTCTGAATCTAATTAGGACCTATGTTCTCAAGGATAAGGAAGAGTCATCTAGGGGAAGAGCTGTTTTAGGCAGAGGGAGCCCTTCACCTTCTGCATGAGAGTTGCTTATGCCTATCATCAGGCTTGTGAGGAATTGAAAGAATCCAGAAAAAGAGAAAGCTTCTGAGTCAGCTTGATGGACTCAAGAGCAAGTGTCAGGCAAGTGAAGTTGAGGTTAGCTTTGTGTAGGCTGACTTCATGGACATGTGATGTGGATGTGGCTTTGTAGCCACACAGTGCCTGTGCTCAGCAGGTCTCCTTGCCTGGTTTAATTTCCTGTTGCCACTCTTCCCCCTCCTCCTTTTTTGCCTTTGTTGCTTTATTGTTGTTGTTATTGTTGCTGTCGTTGTTGTTGGATAGGACAGAGAAATCATGAGAGGAGGTGAAGACAGAGAGGGGGAGAGAAAGACATCTGCAGACCTGCTTCACTACCTGTGAAGTGACCCCCCCCACACAGGTGAGGACCCGGGGGCTTGAACTGGGTTCCTTGCTCCAGTCCTTGCACTTTGTGCCATGTGTGCTTAACCCACTGTGCACCAAAGTCCCCAAACCTGTTGTCATTCTTATTAAATTGTTAATAAGCTTTGAACAAGAGGCCCCATCCTTTCATCCTGTACCTGGTCCAATGGACTATGGATATACTATGCAGCTGTGGCATTACTAACTGGTCAGCCTTAAGGAGATGCGTTGGCCTTTCAGCGTCAGTTTCTACTTCTGCAATACTTCTACACATCCTGTCACAAGGGTAAATGAGATCACAATTGGCTCATTGTATAGTGATAGACGACACCTAATAATTATCCCCTTCTAAACTAAGAGGGTGTATCTGAATTACCTGGGAGGTTTAGTATTGAAAATACATTTGCTCATGTTCTTCTCTGAGTGGTTGATTTAGGGCATGAGGAAAGTTAAATTTTTTATTATTATTGATTTAACATTGGCTTATGAAATATAAGATTTCAAAGGCACATTTTCACACCAGTATATGTGTGTATACACAATTTATCTGAGATAAGGTTTTGGAAAGGCTCTTTAAGTAATGCTGATGTATTCTTGATGTAAAAAAAAAAAAGTAGCCTTGAATTTTCAGAGATCTAGCTCGGAAGCAACTTAATATAAGGGAGTAAAAGGACAGGGAGAAATTGATGGACTACAATGATCCTTACCATAATAAAAAACCTGTTAAAGATGAAAGAGGTCATCATCTCATAGCACTTCAGATGACACTGATAGCCTGAAATGCACTATGGGAACTCATCCCATTATCAAGGCTCCTATAAAATTCTCTGCTGTCCATTCGGCCTGATAAATCTACTCAGAGGCAGGCAAGTTATTTGACAAGAAAAGTCAGGGTCAAGGTTCAGGTGATAGGGCCAAGCTTAAATTTATTTTCATCTTAATGACCTTAACACCACACTCAGTTCCTGGAGAGAAATTGTAGCTAGAGGGAATAATTCTGAATTATGTTTATCCTGCCCAGATTCTCGGCTTTGACATTCTTCTAATGAAAAATCTGAAGCCTATGCTGCTTGAAGTAAATGCAAATCCCAGCATGAGGATTGAACATGAACAAGAAGTAAGTATTTTGAATATCTCATTGGATGTATTGCCACACAGCTCTCACAATGCTCACTTGGCTAGACACAATCTAATATTCTCAGATTTGCACAGCCAAGTTTGTTTCAAGTCTAAGCAATTTCAGTTTTGTTGCGCTCTGAACAAGCTATTAATATAAGACCTATCTGACCTATGGTAATTTCCCATCATGCCATTCTTCTAACTTTTAAGGTCTGCAAACGTAGAAGCAGCTGAGCCTCTCCATCAGTTTTGACATGAACTAATTAGTTAGCCTCAGGAGATGAACTAATTGAAATTCTATGAATATGATTTAGCCATGTCGACATGCTTGGATCACTAAGATAAATAATACGGTTAACAATGGTTATATTATTTCCCCTCCCCCCACCCTACAAAGCATAAAAAAGACTAGAAGGAAATACACCATATGTTAATGCTGGGTTTTGAGGGGAATTATGTAAATTCAATTTTCTTAACCCTTACTATATTTCAAAATTTTCTATATTGAGCATGTAGAATTCTGATTATCAGAAAAGTAGCATTTTCTTTCTGTATTTTGTTGATTTGTAATAGGAAGTCAGCATTTTAAGATTGTGAAAAGGGAGTCTTACAAAAAAACTAACATAAGCAAAATCACAAGAGTTAGTGGGAGGGTTGAATGCTGATGGTCACTTGGTACTAAACTGAATTTCACCATAACATGGAATCCTTATCCTTTCAAGCTTTCTCCAGGAGTCTTTGAAAATGTCCCCAGCCTTGTTGATGAGGAAGTGAAAGTGGCTGTGATTAGAGACACCCTGCGTCTCATGGACCCACTAAAGAAGAAAAGAGAGGCCCAGTAAGTATTTTTTATATCATTCATTTCTGTCAGTTTTGCTTCTTACGTTGTAAGCAGATATAGAGTTCTTGGGCCGTAGCTTAGAACATAACAGGTTCTTGGAATATAACATTGTGAGGTTGACAGGTTATATTAAACTTTCTAAGAAGCCCCCAGTACAGTGATTCAGTAGAAGAGATGGAGGATTACATATAATTCTGATTTGGGGGTTCAAATTTTGGAGTTTCTACTTGACTGTTTTCTAAATCTGGATAGACTGCTTAAAACCCAGAGATAGAAGGCTGAGGAGATAGCATAATGGTTATGCAAAAAGACTTCCATGCCAGACTCTGATGTTTCAGGTTCAATCCCCAGCACTACTACAAGCCAGAATTAAGAAGTGCTCTGGTTGAAATTAAAAAACAAAACAATCTTACAAGATAGAATCTTGTCTTTAATATCATTATCCCCATATAGCTGCTCTTTGAATCCTCCAAGATCAGAGAATAATGTAAAATATTGGAGGAGAGGGTCTCTGATAACTTGGACTTGGTAAAGACTCTTCTTTTTAATTTTCTTCTAAAATCTAAGATTTTTGCTATAAACTTTTTGTTTCAAAATCGGAAGAACCAATCTAATGGACTTCTGGAAATTTTTTTCTATTTATTTATTATAATTTTTATTAGTGACAATATTGACTTACAAAAATTATAAGATAACAGGGGTATAATTCATACCTTCCTCATACTAGAGTTCTGTGTCCCCATTCCCTCCATTGGAAACTGCATTAGTTCTCCCAAGATCACAGATATGAGTTGACTATTATTTCTATAACTGTCTATCTACACACAATCGGGAAAATTGAGGACATTTACATATCAAGCCGAGAGAGAGACAGAGAGACAGAGACAGAGAGAGAAAGGAGAGGAGGCCATTTACTCACATCTCTTTGGGCACTCACCTAGGCAGAAAGAGAAAAAGCGAAAGACAGCTTACTCACATGGTGACCTAGGCAGACAGAACAATGAAGAGAGAGAGAAGTCCTCACATTTCCACCAGCACTCCTGTAGCAGAGAGAGAGGACAAGCCACGCATACAGGCATAGGTTATAACATCCAAGGCCCATCTTCACCTTTCTAAGCCACACCTGTCACCACTCCCATTTCCTGGGTAGTACCCTTCAGGTACAGCCTGCCCCTCAACATTTTCCCCCTCTAAGAGTATGGACCCCAGATTCTTTTTGGGGTGCTAAAGGATGGAGTTTTGTGCTTCGAAGTAACTGCTTTCTGCTGATACACGGGCTATAGTCTGGTCAATCTGTACTCCCAGACAGACCTAATCTTTCGCTAGTAGGGTAGGGCTCCAGAGAGACGAGGGCTCTAGACACTTTATCATGTAGTCATCTGTATAGGCAGGTCAGGGTGGGGTCATGGCAGCATCTGGGACTTGATGGTTGAAAGGTGGCATAAGGTGGTAAACAAAAGTTTAATAAATGTTGGACCAAAGTATAGAATTAGAGCCAGTGAAAGTTAAGAAATGCAGGAGAGGAAGCTAGGATGCCTATTTAGGTATAAACATTCCTAGGAGACAAGAATTCTAACAATCTTTGATTGAGCTATTATCATGAAGGCAAGCTTGAGAAATATCTGGGAGGATATTTGCCATTTTTTCCTATGGTCTTGACTTCTGTTCTAAGTCACACCTACTACCTCTGAGTGCTCTGGGTCCTGACAGAATTGGAATTCAGAGCCCCTAACATTTACCCCTCTAAGAATATGAATCAAAATTCTTTATGGGGTGCAGAAGGTGGAAGGTCTGTATTCTGTGATTGCTTCTCCACTGGACATAGGTGTTGGCAGGTCGATCCATACCCCCAGGTTACTGACAGTTTTATAGTACTTAAAATAGTCATCACTTCTCTTCATCTCACATACCAAGACATTATATTGGTTGTTGATAGGAATATGCTCCACCTCCTTTCCATGGAGTTACCCCTGAAGTTAATGACATTTCATGTGATCTCATTTTGTTTTGTTTTTACCAAACTCCTAACTGACAAAGTAGGGATAGGATAAATATCACTGTGCCTATTTTAGGCAGGAAAATCTAAGACAAGCAATTCAAATAGCCCTCCTCAAAACTCCAGCAAATCAGATTGAACCAAATACTCTCACTTGAGCAAAACACCTGTCAGATATGGCTCAAAACTGAGAACACTGACTTCCTCAGGCACATGGTCTTTTGCTGGGTCCTTTACCATAACCCTTCACCAAGTGGGCTTGAGACTAAATATTGTTAGAATCACTCAATGGTAGGGCCTCTTTCCTTTGACTTTACATTAGAACCATCTAGAGAGCTTTCGTAAATACTAAGGCAAGGGAGTCAGGCGGTAGTGCAGTGGATAAAGTGCACGTGGCACAAAGGGCAAGGACCAGCGTAAGGATCCCAGTTTGAGCCCCTGACTCCCCACCTGCAGAGGGGGTCATTTCATAGGTCTGCAGGTGTCTATCTTTCTTTCCCCCTCTCTGTCCTCCTCTTCTTTCTCCATTTCTCTCTGTCCTATCCAACAACAACGACATCAATAACAACTACAACAATAAAATAGTAAGGGCAACAAAAGGGAATTAAAAAAAAGTATTTAAAAAAAATATTAAGGCTAGGGTCCCCATTCCTTGAGATGCTGATTTTAATCAGCCTGGGCTGGAGGCCTGGCCATAGGAAAGATTATAGGCTTCCTAGGAGGTTCCACCATCTAGTCAGGGTTGAGCACCTCTGCATTTGTCATATTCTGAGTCATTCCTTCTCCGCCAATTTGTCCTCCAGACTGCTCTTCACCATGGGAAGCGTAGATCTCCTTCACTGTGTAAAACTGATAACTATAGTGTGAATGGGCCGATCACACTGGGTATGGTTTCCACCAATTAGCATGTCAAAGTGGTGGCCTGCCAGGCCTGCTGAGTCATTGGAGCAGCTCAGATACCAAGGCAGCCAAGTAATATATTCACCCACGTATACAGGCAGCTGCTTTCTTGAGCCATCCCTAAGGAAAAGTGGTGGATTAATTGCATTTTGATCAGTTTAACTGCAATAAAACCTCATTCCTGGAAAATCTCCTCTTGAATGGGGTTGTTGATCTCACCAGCAGAGATCAGGTTTCGGAGGCTGTAGGGGCACTGTGGGGTGCCGGTATGGCACATTGGTATAATTTTTTTAAAGAGTTTTTAAAAAATATTTATTTATTTATTTTCCCTTTTGTTGCCCTTGTTTAACGTTGTGGTTATTAATGTCGTTGTTGTTGGATAGGACAGAGAGAAATGGAGAGAGGAGGGGAAGACAGAGAGGGGGAGGGAAAGATAGACACCTGCAGACCTGCTTCACCACTTGTGAAGCGACTCCCCTGCAGGTGGGGAGCTGGGGGCTAGAACTGAGATCCTTCAGCCGGCCCTTGCGCTTCAAACCACATGCGCTTAACCTGCTGCGCTATGCCACCCAACTCCCTACATTGTTACAATTTATAAAAGATGATTTTAATGCATAGGTATTCTGATTTCTTTACCTTTGAACTGTAAGTTCAAAAGTGTGACCTGAACTACCTTAATTTCAGCCACTAAAAACATGAAAAAAATGTACAGGCTCCACTCTCTTTTCACACTGAATAATATCAAGACAAGATTTGCTTTCCTTTTTTCTTATTCTGACTATTTTTCAGCATTATACCTGGTGTTCTATCTAATCCATGAGAGTTATAGATCTAAAATTTAATAGCATTGGGGCACAAGAACATTGGGAAAAATGAGAAAAGCATTTTGCAACTTATCAAGTCAAAGGTAAGAGTACCTCATTTTTAATTTAAAAAGCATAGACTTTTTAAAAAAAATTATTGATAGCCATGACCAGTTAGAACTTAAAGAACCTGACTTCAATTATAATATAAAAATCCCTTATCTTGGGGCTAGGGGGTGACTCACCTGGTACAGCACACAGGTAACCATGCATAAGGACCTGGGTTCAAGCCCTCAGTCCCTACTTGCAGGGGGAAGCTCTATGAACAGTGGAGCAGTGATGTAGGTGTTTCTCCTCCTTTTTGTCTTTCCCTCTCTATCTCTCTCTGTCTCTCACTTCTATCAGAAAGAAAAAAAAAGTCATTGGGAATGGTGGAATAGTCAGATCAGCACTGAGCCCCAGCAATAACTGCTGACAAAAACAAGACTTGGGGCTAGATGGGTTTCATGGTGAAACTGAAAACTGCCTTCACACATTCTGTGGTGGAAAGAGCTTGTCATTTCTGATATCCATCTTGGTAAAATGAAAGAACTTTCTCTTGAACTGAAGAAACCAAGGTTCAAATTCTAACCTTAAGAGTGTTGGGAAGGCACCACAGAAGACTTGCACATAAGAAGTCCTAGGTTCAATGCCTAGCACCACCAATAGTCAGAGTGGAACAGTTATCTGGTTAAAAAAAAAAAAAAAGCACCTTAGTGATATTACAGGGTTGTTTGGAGCTTTGGTGTGCTTTTCTATAAAAGGGGGATAGTGACCTTTAAAAAAAAAATAACACAAAAAGAATTTAATGGGTAGCTGGGCACTTCATAATGTTGAGTTTACTATTCAGCATTACTTCCCGGAACATTGAAAACAAGAAAAATAATGCCTAGCTACATTTCCATCCCTGGTAGTTTTCCAATTATTTTAAAGGTGATTATTTCTTCAACTGAAGAAATAATTC